>NC_137771.1:138309374-138909374 GCF_963455305.1 Plecotus auritus
AGAGGTAAATCTACAAAAGAAAGAAGGGATAAAGTATAAGATAGATTCTGAAAAGGGAAGGACAAGATTTAAAGCACAAATGGAGATGTTGCTTTATATAGGAGCTTTGAGGTAGGAGGAGAGTTCATCTGTTGAAAGTACCTGGGGTGGTTGGAGATTTAAGGTGGAGGTATAAAATGGTAGCTTCATAGAGAGGTGGATTGAATTGACCTACAGAACCATTTGAATGTGCTGATTATGAATGTAGGATGACCATTAGTCTGTTCTTTTGTTTAGCAGTGTTTATCTGTATAGGAGAAGGCATGGAGAACAACGTAATGAGTTACAGTTATTTATGGTCGAGCAATATACTGTAATTGACCAATTAACTTTGAGAAAGAAGGGGGCAGGCTCATTTTGTGGCTCCATTTGTGGTAAAACATAGTACAATACAGTGAAATAAAAGGAGAAAAGATAGAGAAGGAAAAGAAGTGGTTCTATCAGTACATACTAATAGATAGGTGCATAACATTGGTCTATGTACTGTGAAAAAATGTGTGTATGTATGTGGATATATATAATGTCCCAATAAATCATGTACAGAGTTTATTAATATACATTTTATAAATGGAGTTTATTAAAACTATGTTTTGGTTACCCCAAAATTGAAATGATCAAAATACTCATTAATCATTGTTGCCAGTGATTATTGTGTGTGTGTGTTTTATATGTTTTTAATATCTGGAAGATTATTTTATAGGAATGCTCTGTAGATGTATATAACTCATATTTTGACTGTTTTCCACGTATCTGATATGTGATAAGTCCTTTACCTGTTTTATCTCATTTAATTCACTACCCGACAGGATATGTGCCATTGTTCTCATTTTACAGATCAGGAAACTAAGATGAAAGAGATTAAATAGTTTAATTAAATAAACATAGCTAGTATGTGATAGTCTGACTGGAGTCTGGCCAATCTGACTGTCAAGAGCCCGTGTACTTAGCTATTGTGATATACACAAATATTATTTTGTATCTAGGAGAATGCATTTGGTATCTATTAGAGTGTCTATGCATATCTATTTGACATATATAAAGCAGTTACTGACTGAGTACACATGATTAAAAAGACTCAAAGCAGCAGAAGCTAAAGATGTTGATGAATGTAAAAGAGAGAGAGAAAAAAAAAATCCAACTTAAGCCATCAGAAGTTCCCAGTAAGAAGTGAATCTCAACCCTTTCCCCGCCCCTCAAATCCACTTGAATGTGATATACATACTTCTCTCAGAAGCAGTGTCTCATTATAGTGATTATTCTTTATTTTTTAAATATATTTTTTATTGATATCAGAGAGGAAGGGAGAGGGAGAGAGAGATAGAAACATCAGTGATGTGAAATCATTGATCAGTTGCTTCCTGCATATTCCACACTAGGGATTGAGCCCACAACCTGGGCATTTGCCCTGTCTGGGAATGGAACCATGACCTCCTGATTCATAGGTCGATACTCAACCACTGAACCACACTGGCTGGGCTATATAAGTGGTTATTCTTAAAATGCAAGAATTATGATAATTACAAACTAGTAAAGTTATTTTATGTTATTTATCTTGTGCTCTTGAAGGAGAGTTTGGTGTATCTTTTAGATGATTATCTTAAATGATTAACTTTTAAAGTTTCAGTCTCTATAGTTCTTAGATTTAACCTTCAATATCTGGAAGTCTTACTAATCCAGAGTGCAGAGGATATGCATTTTTAGACTTTATTATCTATTCTTTCACTATGCTTTGAGAATCTTGCCAATGATCTCTTAGGTTATGGAATTCATTAGTAAAGTATAAAATTTATATTCTGTGCTCATAAGAGTGGTGAAATGTATATCTGATTTCCATCTGGTAGGAGTAAAATCGCCACTTTTCTGGACCATAATCCATCAAAATATATTAGAAATGTTAAAAATAATTTTGAACCTTTATACTTAGTAATTTTCTTTTACATTAATTTCTAAGGAAATATAAATTTGGACATAAATCTGTATACATCAGAACATTAATTATAATTAATGAAAGGAATGAAGTAAAAATGAAAAAGCAACCAGACCATCTGAAATAGTTTAAAACTTCTCAACCATATGAACTAAAATGTTTTTCAGCCTTAAAAATGATGTTTTCAATGACTATATAATGACCTAGGAAAAGATCTATATCTATAAAAAGCCAGCGACGGTTGCTGTGTTAGCCACTGTGGCCAGCAAACCCACCGGATCAGAGGGTGGGGCCAACTGGCCAACCTCCCATGGCCCCTCCTCCCAGCCGGCCCTGCCCCTGATCGCCCCCCAGTAGGGGGCAGGGCTGGCCAGCCAACCTCCTGCAGCCCCTCCCCCTGGCTAGCCCTGTCCCTGATGGGCCCCCACCACCTCGATGGGCCTGAAGCCCCTCCCCTCCCATCTGGTTGCCTTCCCTACCCCAATAGGGGGTGGGGCTGGCCAGCTGACCTCCTGCACCCCCTCCTCCCTCCAGGCCCCACCCCAAATTGGGCCCCCCACCCCGATCAGGGGCAGGGCCAGCCAGCCAACCGCCTGCGGCCCTTCCCCCTGGCCGGCCCTGCCCTCGATGAGTCCCCACCACCCTGATCGGCCCGAGGCCCCTCCCCCCAGCAGCTCTGCCCCCGATTGGCCGCCCCACACCATTCTGTGGTGGGACTGGCTGGCCAACCTCCCACGGCCCCTTCCCTGGCCACTGACCACTGATCAGCGCCCCCTACCCCATTCAGGTGCGGGGAAGGCGGCCCACTGCCCACAGCCTCTCCCCACGGCCCGCCCCGCCCCAATCAGGGGTGGGGTCTGCCGGCCAATTGCCCTCAGCTCTTCCCCCCCGTCAGCCCAGCCCTGATTATTGCCCCGATTGGGGTGGGCCGGCCAGCTGGCCAACCTCCCGCTGTCTCCTCCTCCCGACAGGCCTGGCCCCAATCCGCCCTGATTGGGGCCGGGTCAGCCGGACCCCACCCATGCATGAATTTGTGCACTGGGCCTCTAGTAATATGATAAAAAAATTAGGTGGGAAAATTTGTTTGTAGCAGGATTATACAATTTGAATTTAGGCTGGTCCATTCCCACTGTACTCACATGTGGATTTTAGAGCTTCTTCTCTAGAAACAGGATTTCTAGATGAGAATCCTTAGGAGCCATTTGTATACTTCGGAAGTCTGTGAACTTTCTGAAATTTTGCAACAAGTTATATTTGCATTTCTGGCGAGCAGGTCTAAGGTTTGTTTGTTTTTAACAGATTTTCTTAAGAATTTCAAAACTTGCTGAACAAATAATCCAACAACAATTCGAACACCAAAAGATTAGGGACTTCTGTCGTAAGCCATTGTGACACAAGTAGCACTGATTGTTTTTGCAAATAAAACTTTATTGGCATGTGCCCATTCATTTTTATATTTTCTATAACTACTTTCATGATACAGTAGGGCTCAGTAGTTAGGATGGAGAATGTATGGCCCATAAGCTGCTTTCTGGCCCTTTAAGAAAAAGTATGTCAGCCCCTGTCCTAGATTCTCATTTATTCTTTATAACAACCCTGTGAGATAGGTACTATTTTAATCTTTATTTTATGAAAGATGCATCTGAGACACAGAGAGGTTAGACAACTAACACCAAGTCACACAGCTAGAAAAGGGAAATACACCAAGATGATAATAGTGGTTATATGAGGGCAATAAAATGATAGATGATTTTTTTTCATATGTTATTAAAATTTATTATAGCAAGTGTGCATAACATAAACTAAGGTGAGAGAGTTGTAAAAAAATAGATAGGTCTGAATTGTGAGAATCTTAACACTCATTCATGCTTTCTTATTATTTTGATTTCCTATCACATTATCTGTTTTTATAAACTTAGAATGGATATGAAGATTTTGCTTCCCTTGTTGGCACTTAACTCTTATTATGCAGTGCCTTCTTAACTCTTGATTTTATGAAAAAAAAAAAATATATATATAGTGGAGGGAGGATCCAAGATGGCGGCATAGGTAAACACCTAAACTGCTGCCTCGCACAACAATTTCAAACCTACAACTAAAAGACAAAAGGTCTATCACCCAGAACCACGGGAAAGCTGGCTGAGTGGAAGTTCTACAACTAGAAGGAAAGAGAAAAGAGCATTGAGAGGTTCACAAACGCTAAAAAGCTGAGGTACGGAGGCGTGCGAATCGGGCTGGCGGTGGGCGACTAGGAGCACTGCTTTTTTCAACCCGAAGGGAGACGAGCTCCCAATTACTCCGAACTCCAGTTTCTGGGGAGACGTGGGGGACCCAAACTCCTACGGGGAGAAGCTGGACTGTCTGCCATTGGGTCGGAAAGTGAGGGAGGCTTGCTTGCAGGGCTGTGCGCAGGCATAATTGTTTACTGTGCTGGGGCGCGGGACATGGGGACACGGTCAGAGATGCAGAGCCGGCTTACTGGCAGCCATCACGGTTTGCCATGCCCTAGCCTAGTGACGCCCTGAGACCCCGCCTTGCACAATCTACAAACCCACCCAAGCTCCAAGCAGCGGCTTAGCATATGAATGGCCTGCCCTATCGCAGCTTAACCTAGCAAACTTGCAGCCCGGGTCAGACAGCTCCAAAACCTCCAAACCCCAAGCAAAGAGGAGAAAACTGTAGTTCTTGCTGTAGCTCCTGCTGGGTGGCCTCAGACAGTAGCTGACCTGCACCCCATTGGAGATCCAGAAGCCAGTGTACCTAGTGGTCAGTGTGAGACACCAGATTTCAACTCCTCACATCCATAAGTGACACATTCGAGAGGCAGATTCAGTGAGCACCAAAGCCCCACTGAAACAAGTCCTGCCCCATAAGCGTGTCTCCAGCACAGCAGTTCTTCCATTATAGACACAGTGGGTCCTCAGCCAGTTGGCCTGGAGGTCAATTCCTCCCAGTGTACCAATAGCAATCAAGGCTTAACTACACCAAGACTTTGCACTCAGCCCACAAAGGGATATACCAAGAGCGTCCACCTCAGGTGATTGGGGAGGCTGAGCTATTGGCCCCTATAGGTCACCTACCACACAAAGCCACTCAATCAACAAAGGGAAGCAGCAAAATGCGGAGACAAAGAAACATGTCACGAATGAAAGAAATGGAGGAAAGCAAATTACTGGACAACATAGAGTTTAGAACCACATTTATAAGGTTACTCAAGAATCTTCTAAAAACCGCCGAGAAACTTGATGAGACCTCCAAGGAGCTTAGTGAGACCTTCAAGGACCTTAATGAGAATGCCAAAAAAATGGAAAAGGACCAGTCAGAAATTAAGCATACACTGTCTAAAATAAAGAATATACAGAAACTCAACTGTAGATCAACATACCCCAAGAATCAAACTAAAGATCTGAAATATGAGAAAACAAAAAACACCCAACCAGAAAAACAAAAAGAAAAAAGAATCCAAAAATATGAAGATAATGTAAGGAGCCTCTGGGACAACTTTAAGCGTACCAACATCCGAATTTTTGGGGTGCCAGAAGAAGAGAGAGAGCAAAATATTGAAAACCTATTAGAAGAAATAATGACAGAAAACTTTCCCTACCTGGTGAAAGAAATAGACTTACAAGTTCAGGAAGCGCACAGAACCCCATACAAGAGGAATCCAAAGAGGACCACACCAAGACACATCATAATTAAAATGCCAAGGGCAAAAGACAGACAGAATCTTGAAAGCAGCAAGAGAAAAACGGTTAGTTACCTACAAGGGAGCACCCATACGACTGTCAGCTGATTTCTCGGCAGAAACTATGCAGGCCAGAAGGGAGTAGCAAGAAATATTCAAAGTGATGAACAGCAAGAACCTACAACCAAGATTACTCTACCCAGCAAAGCTATCATTCAGAGTTGAAGGTCAGATAAAGAGCTTCGCAGATAAGAAAAAGCTAAAGGAGTTCATCACCACCAAACCAGGATTACATGAAATGCTGAAAGGTATTCTTTAAGAAGAGGAAGAAGAAGAAAAAGGTAAAGATAAAAATTATGAACAACAAAATGACATCAAGTACATACCTACCAACAAGTGAATCTAAAAATCAAGTGAATAAAAAATCTGAAGAACAGAATGGACTGGTGAATATAATAGAATCAGGGACATAGAAAAGGAGTGGACTGATAATTCTCAGGGGGAAGGGGGTGTTAGGGGTGCGGGAAGAGATTGGACAAAAATCTTACACCTATGGATGAAGACAGTGGCAGGGGGTAAGGGCATGGGGTGGGGTGGGGAATCATGTGGAGGGGAGCTCTGGGGGAAGAAAAAGAGGAACACCTGTAATAATCTGAACAATAAGGATTTATTTTAAAAAAATTATAGTGTGTTTAAAACTTTCAATGTTACCTGAAATCATTTTGTCCTTTAACTCTTGAGATTGTTTGTCCTCTTTTATATTTTGAAGTTAACTTCAACACTATTAACTGCTAACTTAATAGGTGCTTATAAAATGCTCATATATGTCTGTCTGACAGTATGTAATTTATTTTTTCTTACTATCAATGAAGCGAATTATCCTTAATTATTTTAGGCATAGATCTATATAAGGTGTGATAAAAGTGTTGTTTAAGGTACTCCCAAAAGAAAAATTTGGTTGTGTAGTATGTGAAAAAATTTGTCCTAATGATTACGGGGGATTTAGATGGAATAGGTAATAGTCCCTGTCCTCAAGGAGTTGAATTGTCTAGTTAGGGAGAAAAGGCATATCTGATTGCTGCATTTACTGTTATGACCTTGATCCAAACCACAGTCATGTTTACCCTGGATTATTTATCTCCCTGCTTCCAGGTTTTCTCAGTTTATTCTCCACACAGCCAAAGTGATCCATTGAAAGATGTGAGTGAAATCTCTTCTAAACCTTTTGTGCTTTCTATCTTCAACTCAAAGCTCAAATCCTTAAAATGGACTGTAGGACTTTTTGATCCAGCTCCTATCTAGCTCTTTGACTTGTCTCCTATTACTCTTTGCCTCCAGTACTTTCTTACCTTCAGTTACAGTAGCATTTTTCCCTCTCCTTCAACTTGAATGAGTATGCTCCTGCCTCTTGACCTTTGCATTTGGCTTTTGTTTGTCCGCCAGAAACACTTTTCATTTGGATATCTGTATGGTTTTCTCTACCCTGTTCAAGTATCCTTTTATAAGAGAGATAAGAGAGATGGAGACCTCTGAACACTATAGATAAAGTAGCATCCCACCTCTAGCATTCTCTTTTCCCCTTATCTTCAGTTATATTGTTTTCCTAATTGTACTCCATCTAATATATATCTGTACCTATTTTTCTTCAAATTGAAAGTGTCAAGGTATGTGTACATAGTGAGCACTCCATAAGGTTTGAATAAATGAATGAGTAAATATAAATAAACCTTAAAACAAGGAAACGGCGATTAGTGCCACTAAAACAATGTATATTAAGTCCTCTGAAAGTTCACTTGAAGAGACTACAGCACTTCTAATAGAGATAATTTGGTAAAGTTTTAGTGGATAAGATAACATTTGAACTGAGTCTTAAAAAATTGTTAGTATTAAAATGCAGGCATGAAAAAGAAAGAGGTGAGAGTAGGAGGACATAAATTAGAGCAGATAATTTATGAAAAGGTAAATGGCATGGTATATTTATGAATGGGGGTAGTTAATTACCTAGAGTTGTGATTCTTAAAAGTGTGATTCCCCTGACCAGCTGGAGCATCACCTAAACACCATTAGCAGTGTAACTTATTGGCCCCACCCCAGATCTGCAGAATCTGACACTTAGGGCTCAGTAATCTGTGTTTTTCATAAGGTTTCCAGATGATTCTGATGCATTATAAAGGTAGAGAACCACTGAACTAGAACATGTATTCAGAAAAGTATTTGTGGGTATTAATATTTAAAAAAATGGACTGCTCCATCCAGATCTTGGCTTAGGAGTTTGAATTTTGTAAGAAGATCTGTAGGTTAAGGGGCAAAGCAGTGACATCATTACTGTAATCTTAAAAAAATGTTTTAAGACAGAGTAAAGGAAATAAAGAATGAAAACTGAGACAAAAAAAGGAAGTGATTGGAGTATTTCAGAAAATGAGCAATTGAGGGCCTGGCTGGGTAGTGGCAATGAAAATGGAGATAAAAGAATAGTTTCAAGAAATATGGAAATGAAGTAATTAGCATCTGGTTGAATGTGGAAACAAGGTATAAATAATTTTATGAAATTGCATTGGGTTGGTACTGTAAATGTCTGGGAATATCGTGGTAATATTAACAGTAAATGGTAGAAGGGGGACAGTTAAGGGATTTAAATGAACAGTGAAGTTTTGACTATTAGATTTGAAGAATTAATGCATTCTAAAAAAAAATAGAAATTGCTAATCATTAGCCACAATGAGCATTTTTATTAATATTGAGGATGCTCATCCCCATTTAATAACAATGCATTTTCACGTAACTAATGATAAAGTTTATCGAAATATAGAATTCAAGTTTTTTTCCTTTTTTAAGAAATACTTCAGTACTTAGAGCATAAGGCTTTTTAATAGGTGCTTCTTCTGTGTTTTAATAGATGCTTCTTCTGAGAGATAATTTACCTGTGATAGTTTTTTTGTTTTGGTTAACCCTCATCTGAGGATAATTTTCCATTAATTTTTAAAGAGAGTGAAAGGAAGAGGGAGAAACAGACTTGAGAGAAACATCGATGTGAGATAGACACATCAATTGGTTGCCTCCCCCACATGCTCCAAACAGGGCTTCAATTGAGCCCCAGCAACTGCGGTACATCCTCTTGACCGGAATCAAACCTGGGAGCCTTCAGTTTGTAGGCTGACTCTCTATCCACTGAGCAAAACCGGAAACTGGCTAGGGCCCTATGATAGTTTTTAAGTTTAAAATGTCCTTTCAGCCCTGCTGGATTTCCTTGAATTCAGTGGTTGAGTGTCAACCTATGAATCAGAGGTCATGGTTGGATTCCAGTCAGGGCACACAAAGGCTTGATCCCCTGTTGGGGCGTGGAGGAGGCAGCCAGTCAATGACTCTCTCATCATTGATGTTTCTATCTCTCCCTCTCTCTCTCCCTTCCTCTCTGAAGTCAATAAAAATATATTTTTAAAAATATCCTTTCAGGTTTTAATTTGGGGGAGGGGACCAAATATCAATAAAAGTAATAGTCTATCTAATTTGATTAAAGGAATTGTCTGCCATTTGATCAAGCTCATAAAGAGAAATTAATATCTAGAATCCAAAAAGGTTAAGTTCCCAAATTCCTCCCTTTCTAGAGTATTGCTAAGTCAAAGCCAGTGGGTTTCTCATATGCCTCTATGGTTAGAGTTGGGGGTTTTCCAGGAGCTGTAGCTTGGATTGTTTTCCTCTGATTGTGAGTGTTGTGTTTTTTTTGTTTGTTTGTTTGTTTGTTTGTTTGTTTTTGTACCTCTAAAGAATAATTAGCCGAAACCGGTTTGGCTCAGTGGATAGAGCGTTGGCCTGCGGACTGGAGGGTCCCGGGTTCGATTCCGGTCAAGGGCATGTGCCTTGGTTGCGGGCACATCCCCAGTGGGAGGTGTGCAGGAGGCAGCTGATCGATGTTTCTCTCTCATCGATGTTTCTAGCTCTCTATCCCTCTCCCTTCCTCTCTGTAAAATATCAATAAAATATGTTTAAAAAAAAAAAAAGAATAATTATTTGACCCCCAATCTCTTTTGTAGCTTACTTTTATAAGAATCAGGAAGGTCAGTAGGATAAACATTTATTACTCTATCCAGCCTAGTACCCATTAAATTTAGAAACACTAGTAATTCCTTGAACTTAGTACATAATACAGTTAACTCACATTACTATTGCCAGTAGGATTTAGTGATATCAGAGGGAAGATGGATGCACAGAAAATGGTACCAAGTCAGTTTTGGTTTCAACTTCACCAGGGTGCCAGTCAGTTGTGCCAACTGCCAAAGACTATAACTTGTACTAAAGTTTTACTGGAAAAATGCATCAAGTGTTAATTGTGCCACTGTATGTTTACCATATTTTTTGTGGGTGGGAGCACTTTCACCCGAACATATCTACTTTCTTGAAAGTTGTATCTGAATTTCTGTCTTGAAAGTGTACAGGTTTCCATGGCTGGCAGCCTCAGGCACCAGGCCTTCCTTCATGTTTCCTCCTTTAGATTTCCTTAATGTTAAAATGTTTTAATGTCCATTTCTTCTGTGTTTTCTTGGTACGCCTGTGCTGCAATAAGTGTGGATTCCTTTTAGTGTCCCATCTTCTAAAACTGCCTCTTGCTCAGAGTGTATCACTTCTAGTGTATAAAGTTCAAAACACAATCTCCACATTGTCAGTCAGTGTTTTGCCCTTGTCTCTGGATTTCTCTGATCCCCTCCCACCCCCCACCCCCAAACTTTTTAGTCCTGTACCACCTTGGCTGTTGCCACTCCCCTGAAATTGTTAGGCCCATTGAGCTAAAATAATGAAAAGCACTCCTGTTGTGCCCATATTTGTATAATTCGGATAATCATAAGCAGGTACATGGGAAAAAAAAGCTGCTTTTAATATTTCTGATGACTGCTCTCATAGGAGCTCACTGAAGACAATATCTTTTCTGCCATTAGCTCTCAACTTTTTTTTTTTTTTAATTCTGCTTTTAACTGTTTTAGGTTTTGCATAATTTGTTCTACTTCTTTGGCAGTGTAAATATTCCTTTTTGTCACATTTCTTTCAGTAACAATAGGATATACCATTTTAGATAAACATAAATGATTTTTGTTTTTGTTTACATTTTAGCCTATTCTTAAGTTGGCCTCTCCTGTCTTTCTTTTCCTTTCTCTTACCTTTTGGGCCCAGGTTTTAATATTCTTCAATTATCTCTTATAAGATCTCCCATAATGTCAGAGATGAAAGTCAGGGAATTCTGAGTTCATCAAAAAGCATTCATTAGCAAACAGATATTGCCTACTCTCATTTCCCTGACTAAAGAAAATCTTACCAGCTCAACATCAAACCTTAGGATTGACCTATTTTATTTTTCTTCAGTGTGGCATTTCCTTATTCACACCCAGAGGCCTAACTTTGAGTTCCTGGGGCACTTTGCTTTGTGATACCTTGCTGTACTATACATTGCCTCTATAATAATCATAGACAATCCCTGACTTAAAATAGTTTCACTTATGATTTTTTAACTTTACGATAGTGCAAGAGCAATAAGCATTCAGTAGAAACTGTATTTCGAGTTTTGAATTTTGATCTTTTCCTGGGCTAGTAATATGTGGTAAAATACTCTATTATAAAATAGGCATTGTGATAGATTATTTTGCCCAGCTGTAGGCTAATGTAAGTGTTACTTAAGGTAGGCTAGGCTAAGCTATGAAGTTCGGTAGGTTAGGTGTATTAAATGCCTTTTTTACTTATAGTATTTTCAACTTACAATGGATTTAACTGGATATAACTGTTGAAAGTTAAAGAACATCTGTAGTAATTTGAAATGCACCTGAAATGCTTATATTATTCAAATCTGTACAGACTTTATGTTACCTTATATAGCAGTCTCAGTTTTCAAGGCGTGGTTTTTCACTTGCTCTTATTATAGATTTTTTATTTCTTTAAAAGAGCATCTTGCCGTAGTTGGATTTCCATTCTGGTTCATTCTGAGATTTCCATCCTACAGTTACCTTCTATTCCTCTGTTAGATAGCTTTGGAACCAGTCACCCTTCCTTCCTAATGAGTAACAACTAAAACACTCCTTCCCTCTCTCTATTTCATCTTCAAGAATTCATAGTTCTGGTATATATATTTCTTTTTCAAATCTGTCTAGTCTAGGTTCTTAGAGTGAATTTATTTGTAAGGAAGTCCTTTTCTTCTATATTAATCAATATAACCTTATTTTTTTAAAACTCTCCCACTGTCATTTTAATTGTAAGTGATCATCTTTTGAAAACAAGCTTAGTTCTTCTTAAGGCTGAGCAAACCTGATACCTAAAGTTAGTGTTTGAGGCATAGGCCTTTTAAAGTTCCTTTTTGGTCTTTGGATTTGTAATAATTTCATTGAGTTTTCCTTCTGCATAAAAAACTGATTTATGACCTATATAATAATATGCCCTTCATTATCTGTTTACTTGATAAAATCCACTGGCCATCTTTGTTGAATTCAGATAAAATCTTGATATCTGCAGCTTTGATTAGATTTATGTCCAAATCTCAGAAACTACTTGAGATCATATTATGAAAGTGACTATAGAAGCCTTTGGACAAGTCACATGAATCTAAGAGCTGCTCTTTGAAAACAAAATTAAGAGAGAGGAGGACAGAATTAGGCCAGCTAATCTAGGACTAATACTAACGATTTAAAGGCTGCTAGACATTCACACATTGGTGTTATAAAGAACCATATGGAACTTAATGGACTTTCCAGTTTAATCCTCTGGCTTACAGTCATTGTTGAAAAACCAGACAGAAGAAACAAAATATAAATTTACACCTACCAATGTCTTAAAAATCTGTATGACTAAAAGACATTTTTAAAAAATCAATAGTATAGCCCTGACGGGTTTGGCTCAGTGGATAGAGCGTCGGCCTGCGGACTGAAGGGTCCTGGGTTCAATTCCAGTCAAGGGCATGTACCTTGGTTGCGGGCACATCCCCAGTAGGGGGTGTGCAGGAGGCAGCTGATCAGTGTTTCTCTCTCATCGATGTTTCTAACTCTCTATCCCCCTCCCTTCCTCTCTGTAAAAAATCAATAAAATATATTTAAAAAAAAGAAAATCAATAGTATAATCATTGCCTTAGCCATATTTGCAATACCATCTATGGCCAGGGTGTCCTAAATTGAAGTCAGAGGCAGAGTCTGCTTGGCTCACCCTAGTTCAGACATTATTGTGCACACACATGTGTGGATACCATTAGCTGCAGGCACACAAACAGATAGGTTCACTCCACATTTCCATTTAATGTTCACATACAGTTCCTTATGCTTATAATTTTGAGCTTCCCTTATCTATATGTCAATTTTAATATTTATGAGGAAAATGCTTGACATGTTACTCACCCTAGTGAGTCTGGAATCAAATGAAAAATTTGGGATCAAACTTTATCTAAAGCCTTTAAAAATGAGCCTACTTTCTTTCTTTCTTTGGATGTACTTAAAAGGAAAGTTGGGACTTTAAGCAGATACTCAGGTAGTCCATGGGAGACGGTGCCTGCCTCACACTATGGATGCAGAGAACTCAAGAAGGAGGTTATAGCCTTCTGGGAGTGATATTCCTTCTATGGTTGGTAGTTTTGACTAGATCATCATGAAGATTCCATGGTATATTAAGATTTGGAGATACTTAGTTACTCCATTTGCCATTGTGTTAAATATTTAGTCTTACTACATTTACAGAACCTATTAAAGACCTTAATGTTATATAAATATTATCTTGAGTAATGAGCTGAACAAACAATATGCTTTATTGGGCCCCCAAAAGAACTGATTTTAGATTGCTTGCTACCAAAGATTAGCCCCTTGCAAATTTCAAATAACTTTAACATACTAGAATCTACTTCCAAATCATTTTGCTGGGGTTTTTAAATAAGACTTTAATTTTAGACTTTCTTTACATGATTATCCTGATAGAAAAAGTCAAATGACAAGTGACTCTTTTTTTTATTTTTTTTATTTTAATAAATCTTTATTGTTCAGATTATTACAATTGTTTCTCCTTTTTCCCCCCATAGCTCCCCTCCACACGGTTCCCACCCCACCCTTTGCCCTTACCTCCCCCCACACTGTCTTCATCCATAGGTGTACGATTTTTGTCCAGTCTCTTCCTGCACCCCCCATACCCCTTTCCCCCTGAGAATTATCAGTCCACTCCCTTTCTATGCCCCTAATTCTATTATATTCACCAGTTTATTCTGTTCCTCAGATTTTCAATTCACTTGATTTTTAGGTTCACTTGTTGATAGATATGTACTTGTTGTTCATAATTTTTCTCTTTACTTTTTTCTTCTTCCTCTTCTTAAAGAATACCTTTCAGCATTTCATATAATACTGGTTTGGTGGTGATGAACTCCTTTAGCTTTTTCTTATCTGCGAAGCTCTTTATCTGAACTTCCATTCTGAATAATAGCTTTGCTGGGTAGAGTAGTCTTGGTTGTAGGTTCTTGCTATTCATCACTCTGAATATTTCTTGCCACTCCCATCTGGCCTGCATAGTTTCTGTTGAGAAATCAGCTGACAATCGTATGGGTGCTCCCTTATAGGTAATTAATTGTTTTTCTCTTGCTGCTTTTAATATTCTCTCCTTGTCTTTTGCTCTTGGCATTTTAATTATGATGTGTCTTGGTGTGGTCCTCTTTGGATTCCTTTTGTTTGGGGTTCTCTGCGCTTCCTGGACTTGTAAGTCTATTTCTTTCACCAGGTGGAGGAAGTTTTCTGTCATTATTTCTTCCAATAGGTTTTCAGTATCTTGCTCTCTCTCTTCTTCTGGCACCCCCATCATTCTGATGTTGGTATGCTTGAAGTTGTCCCAGAGGCTTCTTACACTATCTTCAACTTTTTGGATTCTTTTTTCTTTTTTTTGCTTTTCCGGTTGAGTGTTTTTTGCTTCTTTGTATTTCAAATCTTTGACTTGATTCTTGCGTTCCTCTAGTCTGCTGTTGGGTCTCTGTATAATATTTTTTATTTTAGTCAGTGTATGTTTAATTTCTAGTTGGTCCTTTTTCATATCTTCAAGGGTCTCGTTATATTTATCGGCCTTTTCTAGGATATTCTTGAAGAGCCTTATAACTGTGGTTTTGAATTCTATATCCAGTCGTTTGTTTTCCTCCATTTCTTTCATTTGTAATCTGTTTCTTCGTCTCCCCATTTTTCACTGCTTCCCTGAGTTGGTAGGGTAGCTTTGTGTGCTAGGTTTCCTATATGGCCCAGTGGGTCGGCTTCCCCAGTTAACCTGAGGTGGACACTCTTGGTGCACCCCTTTGTGGACTGTGTGTACAGCCTTGTTGTAGTTAAGTCTTGATTGTTGTTGGTATCACTGGGAGGAATTGACCTCCAGGCCAGTTGGCTGTGAGGATCAGCTGTGTCTACACTGGGAGATTTTCAGTGCTGGAGACAGCCTTATAGGATTAGCCTTGCCAGATTGCAATAGCCTCTGTGCTCAGCTTGGAAGGGGTGAAGTCTCAGGGCGGAGCAGACAGTCTTGGCTTCCCATCAGCCCTGCCCTTGCGCGCTGGTCTCCAGACCTCTGCCTTCCGCGGTTCCCGAGTTTCCGCCTTATGGCCCAGATTTCCCCCATAAGAGCGTGGGTCCCCAGGGGCTCGCCCGGATCTGTGGTTCAGGGCAGTTGGAACTGTTATTCAGTGCAGTCTGGAGCTTCCAACTTCCTTCCGCTAGGGATAGCCTGTGGTAACCTCCGCAGTCAGTCTTTGTGCGCACTTGCGCCTCCAGACCCCTGCCGCCGCGGCTCCCCTGAATCTCCGAGTCTCCGAGTCTCCGTGTGCCTTTCTCTCTACCTGACAGTCCAAACTCCCCCTGTATGAGCCTGGAACTCCACAGGGTTTCGCCCGGAACTGAGGTTCAGTGCAGTCGGAACTGGGGTTCAGTGCTGTTGGAACTGGGGTTCAGTGCAGTCGGGGGCTTCCTTTCCCCTCCCGCCAGAGAAAGCCAGCCAGGCACTCCGCCGCCCTTCCTCTCTGCGCACGCGTGTCTCCGTACCTCAGCTCTTTGCCGCTCCTTCTCCGTGAGCTTTCCTCTTTCCTTCTAGTTGTAGAATTTCCACTCAGCCAGCTTTCCTGTGGTTCTGGATGTTGTCAGTTCTGTCTTTTAGTTGTAGTTTTGAAATTGTTGTGCGGGGCAGCAGTTTAGGTGCTTACCTATGCTGCCATCTTCTACTCTTCTTTTTTTGAATAGAGGTTTTCTTTGTCATTTTGATTCTCAATGGAAAACTGGGTGAGGGGGGGATTGGAGGGAGGCAGGGAAAGAATCCTCAGTTATCTGTTCAGGCATGAAGCATTTTATTTGTATTGCTGTATCTAGGATATGCTTCATTTTTCAATGAGTATTGAACTAACAGTTGAAACGCAGCAATACCTTTTGAATAGATTGTGTTTGGGTGTGGCCAGTCTGCTTGCCAAAAGTAAGTAAAATTTTTATAATTACTCATCTTTGAAGACAAATAATTAAACAGTTCAGACTGATGTGATGAAAGTCACCGAAGTATGTGTAAACCTGCCATTTTCTTAAAACAAGGTATACTGGTAATAATAGCTCTTGTTTCTTATGTGCCAGGAATTACCCTAGATTTTAATATATATCTTATTTAGTTCTTCAGTAGCTCTGTGATTAAAGTGCTGTTAAATTCATCTATAGGAAACTTAGACTGAGAAGAATAATTCTGCTAATATTACACAACTGTTAAGTGACAAAGTCAGGGCTGTTTGATTCCAAAACCTATACTCTTTCCACAGTGCTGCCAACCTACCTGCTTTATTTTTCTATCTGACTTTTAAAAAATACCCATAGGCAAGGGTAAATCTTTTTTTTTATATATGTATTTTATTGATTTTTTTACAGAGAGGAAGGAAGAGGGAAAACGAGTTAGAAACATCAATGAGAGAGAAACATTAATCAGCTGCTTCCTGCACACCCCCTACTGGGGATGTGCCCACAACCAAAGTACATGCCCTTGACTGGAATCGAACCTGGGACCCTTGAGTTCGCAGGCCGACGCTCTATCCACTGAGCCAAACCGGTTAGGGCGGCAAGGGTAAATCGGGTAAATCTTGATGTGTAGTCAGGAAATAAAGTAGGGAAAATATGTGAAGAATTGTGCTTATATTATAAAAAAAAGCCTCCAGAAAATAAATGGAGATCATTGGAATTTGAGGTAAAGGGTTGGAACAAAATAGTTTGTTTTTAAATAACTTTTAAAAATTGAGCTAACTTTATATTTAATAGAAAATAGTACAGTTATCAGAACAGGAAAATAACATTGGTGTAATCATTAAATTATAGACCCTATTAGGAATTTACTAGTTTTTTAACTAATGCTTTTTCTGTTCCAGGTTATTTTTGATCTGACATTATATTTAGCTGTTATTTCTCCTTAGTCTCTTCTAGCTGTTATAGTTCTTTAGTTTTTCCTTGTTGTTCGTGATTTTGACATGTTTGAAGAGTACTGATCAATTTTTTTTTTTTATAGAATATCATTCAATTTGAGTTTCTCTTATGATTTCTCATGATTGGAATGAGTTTATGCATCTTTGGCAAAAGTACCACAAAAATGCTATTGTTTCTTTCTTGGTATATCCTATCAAGAGAATTATGATAGTATGTTTTATTACTTGCTGGCCTTATTTACCTTGATGGTTGGTTAAGTTTGGTTTTCTCTACTTTTAAAGCTACTTTCTCTTTGTTATAGTTTTAAAAAAATCTTTGTTGTTGAGAGTATTACAGATGTCCCCCTTTTACCCCCATTACCACCCTCCACTAGTGTTCCTGCCCTACCCCAGGCCTTCACCACCCTACTGTCTGTGTCTATAGCTGAGTGCTTATGATAGCACATATAGCAAAGAAGAAAATATTTAAAGTAAAAGGGCAATGCAATGTATACAGTATTACATATTTAAGGAAAATATATAGAAGAAAAATGGTGCTATAGTATTATGTTAATAGCAGCATCTGGCATGACATTAAACAGTATAAAAAGATATGTGAATTTAGCCAGTTTTGTTTATGTCTCTTCAAGGGTATTGTGGCAAACATTGGAGGTGTTGCCCCAAGGACTTTTATTGTATTAGATTTGGGCTCAGCTAGATCAGGCAGGGTATTAGTAGCTGAATATTGGTGAATGAGGGAAGTTATAATGAGAATAGAAGTTGAAAAAGAAAGCTTCTCTTCTAAGGAGATAAACCCAGCCCATAAATGGAAAGTGAATAAGGTTGTAAGTAGATATGGATTAGGATAAACTACTTGGGACTGAGAACAGGAAAATTGAGACTATCAGTTGCATATTTTTTATGTCATACAAAAATGGTATTGTGTTGGCAAAAAAGAGACAGTAAAGCTGATCAAACCCTCTAGTGAATAAAAAATTTAAAGCCAGGCAACCACTGTTTATCTAACATTCTTTTTTGCCCTAAGGTGGCTTGGAAAAGTCTACCCAACTTGGGGTCATCATAGTAGTAGTTTTTGTTTCCAGATAGTAAGAAATATAAGATTTGGAAAGGATACTAGTTCACAGAGATAATACCCTCTAGCTTTCTTTTTTATCCAAACATGGACCTATAAGCACTGGAGACCTGTGCTAGCTACCTGGTATTGCAATTTGGAATTGTCAAAGAACCGTAAAGGGTCTGAGAGTTTATCTAAGCCTGCTACTTTGTCATGGATGTTGGCAGAAGACAAACTCCTGGATAAGAGATAAAGGACTTTATTACTCATTGCACAGCAAGCAGCATGAGCTTCATGTTTATGTTGATTCTCCTTTCCCCTTAGTCTCACAAAGGTGGTGTGAGTGACTCAGGTGGATCCTGCACTCAAAAGTAGGTTTTCATTATAGCTGAGGACCCCAAGTTTAGAGAACCCTTCTCTTTTATAGTGTTTTGAAGCATATCTGTCTGACCTTTGCTCTAGGGAGATGACATCATGATGATACGGACAGTAAACAGGCTCACTGGTCTGGAGGGAGACATCATCTATTTTTTTTTTCAAATTTTTATTAAGGTATTATATGTGTACATATCTTACCATTGCCCCCCCCCCCACACCACTCCCATACCTGCCCTCACCCCCCAATGTTTTGCATCCGTTGGTTACTCTTATATGCATGCATACAAGTCCTTCAGTTGATCTCTTATTTCCCCCACCTCTCCCTAACCTTACCGCTGTAATTAGACACTCTGTTTGATGCTTTACTGCCTCTGTAACTATCTTTTGGTTCATCAGTTTATAATGTTTTTCATTATCCCTAAATGAGTGAGATCATGTGGTATTTTTCTTTCATTGACTGGCTTATTTCACTTAGCATAATGTTCTCTAATTCCATCCAGGTGTCTACAAATGGTAGTAATTCCTTCTTTTTTATGGCAGCATAGTATTCCATTGTGTAGATGTACCATAGTTTTCTGATCCAGTCATCTGCTGACGGGCACCTAGGCTGTTTCCAAATCTAAGCTATTGTAAATTGTGCTGCTATGAACATAGGGGTGCATATATCCTTTCTGATTGGTGTTTCTGGTTTCTTAGGATATATTCCTAGGAGTGGGATTACTGGGTCAAATGGGAGTTCCATTTTCAGTTTTTTGAGGAAACTCCATACTGTTCTCCACAGTGGCTGCACCAGTCTGCATTCCAACCAGCAGTGCACGAGGGTTCCTTTTTCTCCGCATCCTCGCCAACACTTGTCGTTTGTTGATTTGTTGATGATAGCCATTCTGACAGGTGTGAGATGGTATCGCATTGTCGTTTTGATTTGCATCTCTCGGATAATAAGTGACTTTGAGCATGTTTTCATGTGTCTCTTGGCCTTCCTTCTGTCTTCTTTCGAAAAGATTCTATTTAGGTCCGTTGCCCATTTTTTTATTGGATCATTTATCTTCCTTTTTTTAAGTTGTATAAGCTGCCTGTAGATGTTGGAAATTAAACCTTTATCAGTGATACCATTTGCAAATATGTTCTCCCATACAGTGGGGTTTCTTGTTGTTTTGTTGATGGTTTCTTTTGCTGTGCAAAAGCTTTTTATTTTGATGTAGTCCCATTTGTTTATTTTCTCTTTGGCTTCCATTGCCCTAGGGGCAGTATCACTGAAAAAGTTCTTTTGGCATATGTCTGAGATTTTGCTGCCTGTGGATTCCTCTAGTATTTTTATGGTTTCCCGTCTTATATTTAAGTCCTGTATCCATTTTGAGTTTATTTTTGTGTATGGTGTAAGTTGGTGATCTAGTTTCATTTTTTTGCATGTATCTGTCCAACTTTCCCAACACCATTTATTGAAGAGACTGTCTTGACTCCATTGTATGCTCATGCCTCCTTTGTCAAATATTAATTGCGCATATTGGTTTGGGTCGATATCTGGATTCTCTATTCTATTCCATTGATCTATATGTCTGTTCTTGTGCCAGTACCAGGCTGTTTTGAGAACAGTGGCTTTGTAATACAGCTTGAAATCTGGTATTGAGATCCCTCCTACTTTATTCTTCTTTCTCAGGATTGCTGTGGCTATTCGGGGTCTTTTTTTATTCCAGATGAATTTTTGGAGAGTTCTTTCTAGGTCTGTGAAATATGCTGTTGGTATTTTAATGGGGAGTGCATTGAATCTATAGATTGCTTTGGGTAGTATGGACATTTTGATGATGTTGATTCTACCAATCCATGAACATGGTATGTTCTTCCATCTGTTTACATCTTCCTCTATCTCTTTTTTCAGTGTCCTGTAGTTTTCCGCATATAGGTCTTTTACCTCCTTGGTTAGGTTTATTCCTAAGTATCTTAATTTTTTTGGTGCGATGGAAAATGGGATTGCTTTTTTAGTCTCTCTTTCTGTAAGTTCACTGTTGGTGTATAGAAATGCCATAGATTTCTTGGCGTTAATTTTGTATCCTGCTACCTTGCCGAATTCATTTATTAAGTCTGTTAGTTTTTTGATAGAGTCTTTCGGGTTTTTTATGTACAATATCATGTCATCTGCAAATAAGGACAGCTTTACTTCTTCTTTTCCAATTTGGATGCCTTTTATTTCTTCTTCTTGTCTAATTGCAATGGCTAATACTTCCAGTACTATGTCAAACAGGAGTGGTGAGAGTGGGCATCCCTGTCTTGTTCCTGTTCTTAGGGGAAATGGTTTTAGTTTTTGCCCATTGAGTATGATGTTAGCTGTGGGTTTATCATATATAGCTTTTATTATGTTGAGGTATGATCCTTCTATTCCCACCTTTTTGAGAGTTTTTATCAAGAAAGGGTGTTGGATTTTGTCAAATGCTTTTTCTGCATCAATTGATATGACTATGTGATTTTTATCTTTCAATTTGTTTATGTGATGTATCACATTTATTGATTTTCGGATATTGAACCATCCTTGCATTCCTGGGATAAACCCTACTTGGTCATGGTGTATGATCTTTCTGATGTACTGCTGGATCCGATTTGCTAGAATTTTGTTGAGGATTTTGGCATCTACATTCATGAGGGATATTGGCCTGTAATTCTCTTTCATTGTGTTGTCTTTATCTGGTTTTGGTATTAGGGTGATGCTGGCTTCATAGAAGGAGCTTGGAAGTGTTCCTTCCTCTTTAATTTTTTGGAATAGTCTGAGGAGGATAGGTTTTAGTTCTTCCTTGAATGTTTGGTAAAACTCTCCTGTGAAGCCGTCTGGCCCCGGGCTTTTGTTTGCCGGAAGCTCTTTGATGACTGCTTCAATTTCTTCCATAGTTACTGGCATATTGAGCTGTTTAGATTCTTCCTGATTGAGTTTTGGAAGGTTATATTTTTCTAGGAATATGTCCATTTCCTCCAGGTTGTCCAGTTTGTTGGAATAGAGTTGTTCGTAGTATTTTTTAACAATCCTTTGTATTTCGGCGGGATCTGTTGTTATTTCACCTCTTTCATTTCTGATATTGTTTATTTGGGTCCTCTCTCTTTGCTTCTTGGTGAGCCTGGCTAGAGGTTCATCAATCTTGTTTATCCTTTCAAAGAACCAGCTCTTGGTTTTGTTGATCTTTTGTATTGTTTCTTTGGTCTCTATGTCGTTTATCTGTGCTCTGATCTTTATTATTTCCTTCCTTCTGCTTACACTGGGCTTTTCTTGTTGCTCTTTTTCTAACTCTTTGAGTTGTTGGGTTAGGTAATTTATTACCCCTGTTTCTTGTTTTTTGCAGTAGGCTTGTAGAGCTATGAACTTCCCTCTCAAGACTGCTTTCGCTGTGTCCCATAGATTTTGGATTGTAGTGTTTTCATTGTCATTTGTTGCCATGATGTTTTTTATTTCTTCTTTGATCTCTCTGGTAACCCAGTCATGGTTTAATAGCATGCTGTTTAGTCTCCATGTGTTTGATTTCGTTGGGTTGTTTTTATTGTAGTTGATTTCCAGTTTTATGCCACTGTGCTCTGAGAAGATGCTTGATATGATTTCTATCTTCTTGAATTTGAAGAGACTTTGCCTATATCCCAACATATGTTCTATCTTTGAAAATGACCCATGTGCACTTGAGAAGAATGTATATTCTGTGGCTTTGGGGTGAAATGTTCTGAAGATGTCAATTAATTCCATCTGGTCTAGTGAGTCATTTAGGATTGATGTTTCTTTGCTGATTTTTTGTTTAGAGGATTTGTCCACTGGTGATAGTGGGGTATTAAAGTCTCCTACTATGATTGTATTGCTGTCAATCTCTCCCTTGATATCTTCAAGGGGTTTTTTTATGTATTTGGGTGCTCCTGTATTGGGTGCATATATGTTTACCAGAGTTATTTCTTCTTGTTGGATTGCTCCCTTTAGTATTATGAAGTGGCCTTCCTTATCTCTTGTTATGTCCTTCAGTTTGAGATCTAATTTGTCAGATATAAGTATTGCTACCCCAGCTTTTTTTTCAGTTCCATTTGCCTGGAAACCTTTTTCCATCCCTTCACCCTCAGTCTGTGTGTGTCTTTTTTTCTGAGGTGGGTTTCTTGTAGACAGCAGATATATGGGTCATGTTTTCTTATCCAATCCATTACCCTATGTCTTTTGATTGGGGCATTTAATCCGTTTACATTTAAAGTTATTATTGATAGGTACTTATTTGTCGCCATTCCTATTCTTTACACCTGTGTTCCTTCTTCGCTTCCTATTTCTTTTTTTTTTTTTTACAGCAGACCCTTTAGCATTTCTTGCATTGCTGGTTTGGTGGTAATAAATTCCCTTAGTCCTTTTTTGTCTGTGAAGTTCCTGATTTCACCTTCAATTTTGATTGACAGCCTTGCTGGGTACAGTATTCTTGGATTCAGACCCTTCCTTTGCATGACTTTGTATATTTCATTCCATTCCCTTCTGGCCTGATGAGTTTCTGTTGAGAAATCAGTTGCTAGTCTGATGGGGGTTCCTTTGTATGTAACTTTCTGTCTCTCTTTTGCCGCTTTTAAGATTCTTACTTTGTCGTTGGTGTTTGCCAATTTAATTATAATGTGCCTTGGCGTCGGTCTTTTGGGGTTCATTTTGCTTGGGACTCTGTGAGCTTCTTGGATTTGTGTGGGTTTTTTCTTCTCTATATCAGGGAAATTTTCTGTCATTATTTCTTCAAATAGGTTTTCTATTCCTTGCTCAGCTTCCTTTTCTTCTGGAACCCCTATTATGCGGATGTTGTTTTGTTTCGTGTTGTCCCAAAGTTCCCTTAGGCTCTTCTCCTGCCTTTTAATTTTTTTTTTCTTGAAGTTGCTCTACTTGGGTATTTTTTCCCATCTTGTCTTCTAGCTCACTGATGCGGTCCTCTGCTTCTTCTAGTCTACTCTTGATGCTTTCTATTGAGTTCTTTACAGCAGCGATGTCATTTTTCATTTCTTCTTGGTTCTTCTTCATTTCCTCTTGGTTCTTGCTCATATTGTCGAATTTGTCTTCCATTCTTTTCAGCCACCTTATGACCATTTCTCTGAATTCTTTTTCTGGAAGGTTGCTTGCTTCCATTTCGTTTACTTCCTTTTCTGGTGATGCCTGCTTTTCTTTCATATGCGGGCTGTGTCTTTGTCTCCCCATGGTCTCTCTTCTCTGGGGGTCTGGTTATGTAGTTCTCTCTCTCCTGCGTCGATTTAAAGGCACAAAATACAGCACTACCAGGTACAACACACAAGGCACTGAACAGAAATGTATTCACGATATTAATAACCTCCAATAAAGGTGACCACCAGAGAAAGGCAAATTAGGGGATAGTAGAGAAAGAAGAAGAGGAAAAAGAAAGAAAGAAGAAGAAAAAATAAGGGGTGTCAAAATGAAATTGGGAAAAGGGAAAAAAAGAAGAAAAAAAAGTGAGAGAGACAAGAAAGAGACTAAGAGAGAAAGGGAAACAGACTATATATATTGGGGATAAAACTCCAATAGAACAATCGCTTATCCCAGCAAATGCCAGCAACAAGTACCTGGGGATTAATACAAACTACAACACCAACTAATATTGAGTGAGGCAAGGGAAAACAGAAGCACTAAACAAACAAAAAAATAAACAAAAGAAGAATAAGCAAAACAATCTCACAAAAAAGCATAAAAATTCGATATAATCTACATTCAAACGAACAACAACAAAAGGACAGAGAGAAAAACAATTTTTTGGATAGTTAAGACAGCGAAGAGAGAGGTGTGTATGGACTTGGAGCAGGGGATTGGAGATTAGATATATAAGTAGGGTGAAATTTTAAAAGGGGGTAAACAGAAAGAATAGGGAAAATCTAAAGCAGGAAAGGGGTAAGATAAACAGGACACTGAAAAGGGAAAAGTGAGGAAGAGAGTGATGGCATAAAGGTAGATTTGAGATAGAGTAAAATGATGCTAAAGGAAAGATAAAAATAGAATGTAGAACATTAATCCCAAAACAAAATGAAGAGAAAATAAAATGACACTTAAAAAAAAAAAAAAGATAAAATAGCAGTAGTAATAATACGGATTGAAAATAAAAATGTAATAATTAAAAAGGTAAAATCAAGTGAGGAAAAAAATTAGTTTCTTGAGTAAAAGATGCAAAAAATGAAAATAAAATAATAAAAAATAAAAATAAAATGTGGAGTAGTGAAGGTCATTCACTTCCTCTGTTGTTCTGTTTGGCACGCCTGTTTCTCAGTCCGGACAGTATTGCAGTTCCCTGCATTCCACTGCTCTTCAGTGATGTAAGCCAGTCCTGATTTTAAGCAGGCGGTGTGTCTTAATTCGTATTCCTTTATTTTTGATTACACAAGAGTCAATTTGTGATTCAGCCCCTGGGTGGCAGTGTTTCTGGATTGACTTCCGGGTTTATCTATGGCCTCTCTAGGGAGTGTTAGAGCCTTCTTTCCCTGTGGCACTCACTACCGGTTTGTGGGAGTGGGCTGCTTCAGAGCTGGCTCTCCGATGGTCACTCCCTGCTCCGATCCCCAGGTTCCAGAAAAACAACTTTCCCCTGCAGTCTCCCAGGGTGTCCCCAACTGGGTGAACCTATGAATTGGGCTTAGTAATCAGAAGCAAGAATTTCAAGAGGAAAAAGCCCAAGTGTGCGCACTCCGTGGCTGCGCGTAAGTCTAGCACACCCCTGAAATTCTTAGGGTGTCCCTGCACTTCAGATCAAAATGGGTTGCTTTTTAGAGAGCCCTTCTGTTAGCAGCTCTGAGGACCCCCTTCCACATTCACAGATCACGCCAGCCCCAGCAGCCACCGATTTTTCTAGGCACAGACTTCCCTGGTCCTCCAGCTCCCGCAAAACGCGCGTTCCTCTCTCGCGCTGGGACCAGAGACCTCACCTTATCCTAGGCGAAATCTGACCTTTCCGTGGTGGAGTGTAGAGCTCCTCTGAACCCGTGTGTTTGCGCCAATTGGGGAGCCTTGTTCTGGGGCTCGCAGCTGTTCCGTGGGTGCCGCAGTTGTGGATTCTCAGGCTTCCGATAAGCTCCACTTTCTGGTTCCAGATGGCGGCGACTCCGCGTCCAAGCCCGCAGCTCCGGGAGGGGACCCAGCCGCAGTGGGAGCTGCCAGGTCAGGGGAACCCCGTCTAGCAGTCTCCCACCTTCTTCTGGAGTTCAGCTGTCCCCCAACTTGCCAACAAACACTCCTAGTGCGACCCTCAGCTGTTCTTTCTTTCTGCTCCGGGACAAGGCTCGGAACATGTCTGTCTATTCCGCCGCCATTTTTCTCCCCCCCCTAACATTGATCCATCATCTATTTTTTAAGGTCATTTCTGATAAATATATTTAGAAGATAAAGGCTATCAAACCTCTTTTTGAAAAACTATAGAAATACAAGATACCAGTGGAAAATTGTCTCCCAAAAGGAAGTGATTAGTATGAAAAGCCCTTGAGCTATGAGTGTTCTTGGTGTTTATACCCTGCACTAGTTTTCCCAGCTTTTAAATTAGAGTTGGAAAACTTTCTGTAAAGGGGCATATAATAAATATTTTAGGCTTTGTAAGGCAATTCTGTCACAACTATTCAACTTGGTTCTTGTATCAGGAAAATAGCCATAGGTAATACATAAATGAATGAATCTGGATATGTTTCAATAAAACTTTATGGACATTGAAATTTGAATTTCATATGATTTGCATACATCAAAAAAAATTTTTTTATCATTTAAAAACATAACATCCATTCTTAGTTTGTGGGTTATACAAAAAGCAGGTTGCATGACAAATTTGGTTTGCAGGCCCTGTTGGTCAATCCATTTTATATGATAAATTAAAAACAAACAAACATTGTTTTAATACAGCAGCAGTCTTGCATATGAATAATTTTACTAGTATATAGATTTATAGGAGTACATAATATATATCAATATAGTGATTGATCATTCTAAAGTGTTTTTACATAAATTATCTCAACTTCAGAGAAAACATGTGAGACAAGCATTAGTTCCATTTTATGGTGAGAAAAGTAATGCATAGAGAAGGAAGATGAACTACCCAGTGACAGAGCCAAGCCTGATTATATTCTGCACTCTTTTCTCCATAATATGGTACAGTTTTAACTTTCATAATTAGAGCATCATGCCACTATATCTTTAATACTCGTTTGTTGCCAGAAGGCTTAGAGTTCAGTCCTTATAAATAAAGATAATAATACATACTTATTTTTACTTTAATACTATATTCTGCTGTCTAGCTATTTTAATATTAATTGGTATTTTGACAAAAGCTAAACATAGGAGGTGAAGAGTATGTGCTATAAAGTTTGGTGAATATTTGGCAACTGAATGGTACAGTCATTCATATAATATACTAGAGGCCCGGTGCACAAAATTCATGAATGGGGAGGGTCCTCTCAGCCCAGCCTGCACCCTCTCCAATCTGGGACCCCTCGGGGGATGTCCTGTCCGACTGCCGGTTTAGGCCCGATCCCTGTGTACATCCGGCAGTCTGACATCCCTCTCACAATCCGGGACCAATGGCTCCTAACTGCTCACCTGCCTGCCTGCCTGATCACCCATAACTGGCCCCCCCGCCCCGATGGCCTGGTCACCCCCAACTGCTCCCCCTGCCGACCTGTTCGCCCCCACTGCTCCCCCGCTGCAGGCCTGGTCACTTCTAACTCCCTCCCCCCCCCCCCCGCCGGGCTGGTCGGCCCCAACTGCCCCCCCGCCCCCCAGCCAGCCTGGTCGCCCGGCCTGGTTGCACCTCACTGCTGTCCCCTGCCAGTCTGGTCACCCCTAACTGCCTCCCCTGCCAGC
The DNA here is from genome assembly GCF_963455305.1 of Plecotus auritus. NCBI lineage: Eukaryota > Metazoa > Chordata > Mammalia > Chiroptera > Vespertilionidae > Plecotus > Plecotus auritus. The sequence goes on from NC_137771.1 coordinate 138,336,689, forward strand.
CTGGTCGCCCCACACAGCCTGCTGTTTGGTCATTTGGTTGCCCCTCACTGCCCCCCCCCTGCCGGCCTGGTTGTCCCCAACTGACCCCCGCCAGCCTGGTCGCCCGTCACTGCCCCCCTCTGCCGGCCTGGTTGCCCCTCGCTGCCCCCCCCCCCCCCGCCAGCCTGGTTGCCCCACACAGCCTGCTGCTCAGTCATTTGGTCATCCCTCACTAAGCCCCCTGCCAGCCTGGTCACCCCACGCAGCCCTCTGTTCAGTCGTTTGGTCGTCCCTCACTAACCCTCTTGCCAGCCTGGTAGCCCCACACAGCCTGCTCAGTTGTTTGGTCATCCCTCACTAAGCCCCCTGCCAGCCTGGTTGCTCCACGCAGCCTGTTTGGTCGTCCGTTTGGTTGTTTTGGTTGTGATGGTCGCTTAGGCTTTTATATATATAGATTTCCAAATTTTCAAAGAAAATAGTTAATTTTATTTTTAGATGTACACAATGAAAATAAACAATAAAAAACCCCTCCCCCCATCATTTGTGTTCAGGCATAACTAATTTTATTCAAATTTAAAATGTTATGGTGGTTCCATAACTAGTTTTATTCATATTTTTAAATTGGAGGTGTTGAGGACATTTTATATAATAATATACTTTTTGGATTGCTTCCCTATCAGGTGGTTGAAGATTATGCTGGAAGATGGCAAGTCCCTTTGCCCCAACTTCAAGTTCTTCAGACTGCACTTTCCTGTTTTACATCAGCTAGTGCATCATTCCCAGATGAATGTGAGCACGTACAATATGTTTTGAGTAGCCTTGCCTTGTAAGTACTCTTTATTACTTATAAAAATATTATTTATCATGATGTATTTGAAAATTAATTTTTGATTATTTTCTTTGTGGAAGGCACCTTTCCTAAAGTTTTCCCTCAAAAAGAAATTTCCTTTTCTTTATTTAAGTATTTATGTTTAATTTTGAACATTTAACCACAATTTTACATTTAGTTTTACAGTTAAATGGAATTGTTATATAGATTCTTACGTCACTACTGGTATCGGCACTTTCCTTTTTCTTCCCCTTTCCTTTTTAATTCCTTAGATTGCCTTGGGAAGCTGTAATGATAACTCCCAGAATACATCAATTAAGGCCATCATAATTAGCAGAGGGACCTTAAATCAGTCAGAAAGAGGTTAGGAAACTCAAGGTTTTTAAAAATACTTGTAGAGGGCTTTGAGTTAAAGATCAGACTGAGGCCTTGTGTTTATTGTTTTTACCCTTCTAGATCCTACTAAAATTATAGTAAAGAAGTAAAAGAGAGAAATATAGTGAAAGGGAAAGAGGAGAGTCATCAGTGAATGAAAGATTTCAACAATTGTCTGAGGGGCAGAAAACAGATAGATGAGTGGGCATTGAAATGTGACAGAAAAAATCACAACTTAATTTATTTTTTGTGTGCCTCAAATTGCAGTACATCACAAGGGTGGGTTTTGAAATATTTATCAACATTATAAAACACAATAAAAAATATGAGTACTTCACATAGAATAGGTACCATTTTGTGAAACTCTTACTGTTTTATATATTTATTTTTATGTACAGTCATGCACCACATAATGATGTTTTGGTCAGTGACAGAGCGCCTGTATGAAGGTGGTACCATATAATATAATAGAGCTAAAAAATTACTGTTGCCTAGTATCTTAGTGCAGAAGTTGCAAAAATCTCCAAGGCTATGGTTGAGATGGCAAACAACTTTAACCAGGATGTGGATGAGAATGACATTGAGGAACTCCTAGAGGTGGTTCCTGAAAAATTGACTAATTAGAAATAGTTGGAACTGGAACAGGAATGTATAGATGAAAAAAAGGAAAGAGAAAAGGAATTTGCAGGAGAACAAGAAGAAAATTCCCTCTTCAGGATTTAGCAGAAGCTTTAGAAGACCTCATCAAGCTTCTTAAAAAGTTAGAAAATCTGAACTCTAACACCAAAAGGTTTTCATGAATAGAAAGGAATGTTCATTGTACAATATCTGCTTACAAGCAAATCTATGAGAAAAAAAAGGAATAAACCAAATAAACCCCTGTGGACATATTTCACATGTGGACATATGGAATTGTTATCACAGAATACAATTCCATCCATGTACTTCAGGGGGACAAGATATGGAGGTAGAAGACAGTGATATTGATGATCCTGACCCTGTTTAGGCCGAGGCTAATGTGTTTGCTTGTGTCTTAAGTTTTAATAAAAAATGTATACATGTTAAAAATAAAAAAATTAAAAATGGAAAAACCAGCATAAGAATATAAAATATTTTTGTACAACTGCACAATGTGTTTGTGTTTTAAGTGGTTATTATAAGATTTAAAAAAGTTAAAATTTAAAAGTTTATATGGTAAAGTAAAAATAATACAGTAAACTAAGGTTAATTTATTATTACTAGAAAGAAAAACATATTTTTGTAAATTTAGAGTATCCTAAGTATACAGTGTTTATATCTACAATAATGTAGCATTTTAAAATCTTCAAGATGTGTCATTTTCATATATATGAACTATATATTTTTGTTTTATTTACATATAATAACTTAAAAGAATACATGTACATTATGCTTCTTTAAAGGTTTACTTGTATATATTTAAAATTGTAGGGGTGGGGGAGCTCTGAGGTGATGGATATGTTAACCAGCTTAATTGTGGTGATCTTTCACCATCTTATGTATATAAAAAATCTAGTTGTACACCTTAAATATATACAATTTCTATTGGTCAATTATACCTCAATAAAACTGAAAAATAATTGCAGGAGAGAAGGAGCATTTAGGATATAACATTACTTAGATTTGTAAGAACAAGGCAGTTAAAAAAACTATATGATATTTATATTTATTTAGTTTATCAAGCCTAAATGAATATAGGAAATATATTGGGACTTTTGGGTTGTAACTGACAAATCTTAAGCTAGTTTAAGCAAAAAAAAGGGGGGGAGGGATTTATTAAATGACTAAACCATTGTAAAGCAAGTACTAGAACTAGTTTCTAGATTTTTCTGAATCTAGAGAAGAAAATATCATCTAGAACTGTTCTCTCTCATTCCATCTTTCCCTTTGGGTTTCATTCTCTTTTGCTTGCTGACAATTCTGGGATCAAGCTTAGTTTATTAACCACTAGAGGCCCGGTGCATGGATTCGTGAACCAGTGGGGTCCCATCCCTCGGCCTGGCCTGCGGGGATTGGGCTGAAACCAGCAGTCCAACATCCCCTGAGGAATCCCGGGTTGAGAGAGAGCGCAGGCTAGGCCAACGGACCCCACCAGTGCATGAATCCATGCACTGGGCCTCTGGTATGCATATAAGATTTTTGGTTAACCTCATCCTGCCCTCCCTCCTTCCCCTTCCATCTGAGATTCATCAGTCTGTTCTATGTGTCCATGGCTGTGCGTTGAGCGTCTGCCCCCTGGTGGTCAGTGTGTCATAGCTACTGGTCGAACAGTTGCTTATACTTTTATATATATAGATGGGGGAAGAAACCCCCTCCTCCCACCTCTAATCCCCAGCTAAGATTATATGTGCCCACTGTATTGAGGAGAACATGATGAAATTTTTGTCTGTCAGATGACAAGCCCACCCATGGCTAGGGGAAATGATGATACCACAATAGCAGCCCCATCAGAACCATAGAAATGTTGGAGGGATAAGCAGTTCTCTCAAGAAGTGAGTGAGGTAGTGTAAAAGAGAGCTAGGCAGACTTTAAGGAATATTTCTATGTTTCTTTGGAAAGCTACCAAAATAGTTTCCGTTATTCTCTATTGATTTCTGAGGAAAATAAAGTATTAATAGAAATGTTATTTGTAAGCAAGAAGTATTATTCTTGTTTCAGTGCCCATGTGGAATTCCCCCCATCCCCTTTTCTTCTATATAATATTTGTTAACTTTTTAGTGTTGTACTGTGAAAATGCTTTTAAGGCTTATTAAAGTACTTTTTAAAAATTTAAGTTATTTGTTGACTTCTATTTCATTGCTTGCTAGCTTTTTTACTACTGATCATGAAAGGAATAATGTATTAAGCTGAAGCAAATCTTATTTAAGATGGACACTGCTAGACAAAAGGAAGTAAATTATCCTATCGGTTTGTCAAATAATAATGTTTCTTGTAAAGAAAGTAGAAGCCTGGTGCACGAAATTCATGCATGGGTAGGGTCCCTAGGCCAATCGGGGCCTTCCGGCTGCTGACGAGGGCCTTCCTTCATTCCGTACCGCCCCCTGGTGGTCAGTGAACACCATAGCAAGCGATCAAACTCCCAGTTGAACTCCAAGGGGACACTTTGCATATTAGCCTTTTATATATAGAAGTTTCTGCATTATTTTAACTTACCTTAACAGAAAAGTTAATTGTATTTTAAATACCAGAAGAAAAATTAGTATATAGCAACATGGTGGTCTTAAAAGGGTACGTCTGCAATTCTATTTTATTTAAATAAACGAGAGGCCCATTGCATGGAGAGATTCGTGAAATAGGCCTTCCTTCCCCTGGCTGCCGGCACCGGTTTTCCTCTGGCACCCGGGACCCAGGTCTTCCCTCTGGCCGCTGCCTTCAGTCTTTGCTCCAGGCGGAGCGCACTCCTGTAGCTCCCTCCACCCTCTGCCCCTGGCTCTCCCCCTCATAGCAGGCATCCCGCTCTGCCTGGCCACTCCATGCCTGCATGCATGCTGCCCAGAGGCCCGGAGCAGCTTGTTGGGGGGGGGGGGGGAAGGGGGCTGCCGCCATCTTTGTTGGATTAATTTGCATGCTCACTCCTGATTGGCTGATGGGCGTAGCGAAGTGATGGTCACTTTGCATGTTTCTCTTTTATTAGTGTAGATAATAAGCCAGAAAATTCTTCTAACAATTATTTCATAATCATTCATTCATTTTGTAAATCTCTGAGCTTGGTTTTAGGAATAACATAGAAAATAAGATAGTTAAGTCCTTGTTATTAGAGATTTACAGAACTAAAAGGTAGTGAAAAGACACATTGTTATGTAATTGTAATCATGAATGAATTACATGGTATGATGAGAAAGTATAACAGGGAACTTGACTTAGTCTGGGAAGTCGGAAAATTTTCTGGGTGAGCTAAAACCTGAGTTGAGCCCTGAAGGAATGATAGCAATAAATTAGATGAAAGAGTATAAGAGCCTCCCAGAGATGGCAAACAATGATCAAAGTGCCTGGACATGAAGTCAGGATATTAATAGATTTCATTATAATTCATATCTTATTTGTAGAGTTCTTGTTTATGATATATGTAATGTATTATTAATTTATATATCACTTGTATTAAAAATTTATATGTGAGCTAAAGGATTAACCTAATATTTGTAATGTTGTTATATGTTAAACATACGTTATTATATTCTCTGGTGGAAGTGAGATTTTTCTCTGTTTGCAGAAGACATGATATTATATGAAAACTGCTAGAACTAATAAAATAATTCAGTAAACTTGCAGGGTACAAAATCAATGTATAAAAATCTTTGGCATTTCAACTACTACTGTAAGAGGAATTAAGAAAACAATCCTATTCACTATTTCATGAAAAAGAATAAAATACCTAGGAATAAATTTCACCAAGGAAATGAAAGATCTATACACTGAAAACTATGACAATGATGAAAGAAATTAAAGATTCAAATAAATGAAAAACAAAAACAAAAACTTGTTCATAAATTTGATGAATTGGTATTAGAATGCTACCCAAAACAAACTACAGATTTAGTGCCATCACTATAAAAAATAATGGCATTTTGACAGAATTAGAACAATTTCTAAAATTTTTATGGGACTACAAAAGATCCTGGATAGATAAGGTAATATTGAGAAAGAACAGACAAGAAATGGTGACGGAGTGAGTGGATGCTACACAGACACACTCCCAGGACCAAACTGAAATTACAACTAAAATAAAAAAAAATCCTGAATAATCAACTGAAGACTAGCTAGAGAGAACCCTGATAACTAAGAATGGAAAAGTGGGGACTGCACAGACTGGTAGGAAGGGTGGAGGCATGAAAGGGTTGGACTGGCTCCTACAACTCAGCAGCTAAAGTGCCAGAGAGATAGCTCACCTGTGGGGAGTTGCCAATGAGAACTCTGTCCACAAACTGGGCCCCCCAGCAGAGAGCACCAGAACTGAGAAAAGTGCCCACATAAATCTGGCTGTGAAAAGCAGAATGGTTGCTGTCTGCCAGGGAAAGATGGCTGGAAATGCAGGCACCCACTTACCTAATAAAGGGCCAGTGCACAAAATTCCGTGTTCATCCACTCACCTTGTGCTCCACCAGAGGGAGGGAAGAGTGGACTGGAGCTGTGTGAGCAGAAGCCAGGGTTGGGGGCTCTAGGGTTAGAGATCAGAAGGCAGACTCCAGGCTGCCCTATGCTGAGTCATCCTTCATTCTGCAGAGGTCATCTTTCTCACACAGGCTTTAGCTATACATGTGGCTTTGCCTTGGGGGGAAGACAGCTGAGCCACCCTATTGGAAAACACTTTGCTCCACAGTGGTTGTGGAATTTTTGAAACCCATTAAGAGACTGAGAGTAACAATTAGCCTCCAGGCAGAAGCAGTTGACCCACCATATTGGAAAAACTTTCCTCACACTAGAGGACTATTGCCTGAGAGCTACTCAAGACAGAATCCAATCAGCCTTCAGGCAGAGGTGGTCTCTGGAGGCTTTGAGTCTTTATCTGATCTAATTAGTCAGAAATAGCATTTGACACTGTCCTGCAATAGAGGTTGACAGGCATAGCAGATCTACCTAACACAGTTACAAACCTAAACATGCAGCCAAAATGAGGAGACAAAAAAAAAACAACAACAAAAACCAAGAACAACAACGCCCAAATGAAAGAACAAGAGAATTCTCCAGTAAAAAAGATAATGAAATGGAGAGAAGAAATTTATCTGATATAGACTTCAGAATAATGATGGTAAAGATGCTCAACAGCATGAGAAATGATATAGTAACTATGAAAATGGAAATAAAGAATGACATAGCACAAATAAAGAACACATTGGAAGGATTACACAGCATATTAGGGGAAGCTGAGGATCAGATCAGTGAATTGGAAGACAGGGTAGAAAAAATCAATAATAATGAAAAAGAAAAAACAAAAAACAGGAGGACAGCTTAAGGGAGCTGTGGGAGAACATGAAACAATAATAGTTGTATAGTATGTGTGTCAAAAGAAGCAGAAAGTGAGCAAGGGATAGAGAACATCTTGGAAGAAATAATTGCAGAAAACTTCCCTAACCTGGTGAAGGAAAAAGTCACACAAGTTCAGGAGGCACAGAGAATCTCAAGCAAGAAGATCCCAAATAGGGCCATGCCCAGAACATCATAATTAAAATGCCAAAAATTAAAGACAAAGAGAGAATCTTAAAGGCAGCATGAGAAAAGCAAAGTGTTACCTACAAAGGAGCTCTCCCACAAGGCTGTCATCGGATTTCTCATCAGAAATTCTACAGGCCAGAAGGAAATGACATGAAGTACTCAAAGTAATGGAAAGCAAGGATCTGAAACCAAGATTACTATATCCAGCAAAGCTATCATTCAAATAGACGGTGAAATAAAGAGCTTCCCAGACAACAAAGGAGTTTATCACCACCAAGCCAGCATTATAAGAAAAGCTAAAGGGATTGCTGTAATGAGAAGAAATGGAGAGAGAAACCTACAGAATTAAAATGGCAATGAATAAATATTATCAATATAACCTTATATGTCAATGGATTAAATGCTCCAATCAATAGACATAGGGTAGCTGGATGCATACAAAAACATGACCCAACTGTATGCTGTTTACTAGAGACCCACCTCAGAACAAAAGATTCACACAGGATGAGAGTGAAAGGATTGGGAAAAAATTTCCATGCAAATGGAAAAGAAAGAAAAGCTGGAGTAGCAATACTTATATCTGACAAATAGACTTTAAAATGAAGGCCATCACAAGAGACAACAAAGGTCACTACAGAATACTAAAGGGATTGACCCAATGAGAGGATGTAACTCTGGTAAACATATATGCATCCAATATAGGAGCACCTAACTATATAAAGAAACTTCTAGAGGACTTTAAGGGAGAGATCGACAACAACACCGTTGTAGGAGTGGACATTAACACCCTGCTGACTTCACTGGAAAGATCTTTCAGACAAAAAATTGACAAGGAAACAGTGACTGTAGAGGACAACTGAATCAGGTGGATTTAATTGACATTAAAAGAACATTTCACCCCAAAGCTGCAGAATATACATTCTTCTCAAGTGCACATGGGACATTCACAAAGATGGACTACATGTTAGGACACAAAACAAGTCTCTGCAAGTTCAAGAAGATTGAAATCATACATCTTCTCAAATCACAGTAGAATGAAATTAGAAAACTACAGTAAAAACTCCCCAATTCATTCAGACACATGGACGCTAAATAATATGTCATTAAACAATGCACTGTTTACCAATGAGATCAAGAAACAAATAAAAAACTTCCTGGAAACAAATTAAAATGAACATACAACAACCCCAGATCTCTGGAACACAGCAAAAGTAGTCCTGAGATTGAAGTTCATAGCACTACAGCCTACCTCAAAAAACAAGAAAAATTAATAATAAACTATTTAACCCTGCAACTTAAAGAAATAGAAAGAGAACAAGAGCAAAAGTAAATGACGTAGAGACTAAAAAAAAAACATACAAAAAAATCAGTGAATCCAAAAGCTGGTTCTTTGAAAGGATAAATAAGATTGATGAATCGTTAGCTAGACTTATCTAGGTGCAAAGAGAGAGTACCCAAATAAATAAAATCAGAAATGAAAGTGGACAAGTAACCATTGACACCACAGAAATACAAAGGATTGTAAAAAGATAGTATAAACAACTATATGCCAACAAGCTGGACATTTTGGATAAAATAGACAAATTCCTAGAAAAATACATCTCCTAAAATGGAATCAGGAAGAATCAGAAAGCCTGAACAGGCCAACAACTGATGAAATAAAAGCAGTAATAAAAAAAATTCCCAGCAAACAAAAGCTCAGGTCCAGATGGCTTCATAGGGTAGTTTTACCAAACATTCAAAGAAGAACTAACACCTATACTCCATCTATTCCAAAAATCCAAGAGGAAGGAACACTTCCAAGCTCTTGTTATGAGGCCAGCATTATCCTAATTTCAAAACCAGATAAAGACACTACATAGAAAGAGAATTATAGGCCAATATACTTGATGAACACAGCTGCTAAAATCTACAACAAAATATTAGCAAATCAGATTCAGCAATATATTAAAAAGATCATACACCATGACCAAATGGGATTTATTCCAGGGGTGCAAGGCTGGTACAATATTCACAAATCAAACGTGATACATTACATAAGCAAATTGAAAGACAAAAATCACATGATCCTATCAATAGTCACAGAAAAAGCATTTAACAAAATCCAACGCCCATTTTTGATAAAAACTCAGCAAAGTGGTAATAGAAGGAGTATATGTCAACATGATAAAGGCCATATATGACAAACCTACAGCTGTTGTAGATAAGCTGCCAGGTGGTGTGGGAGAATAATCAGTTGGGCACTCAAAGGAGTCAGAAGAGGAGCCTTTAATGCACTAGTGCGGTGACTCGGAATCAACCTCCAAAGCCTGAGTAATGAATATGGAGGAAGCCTTCCTTTTATCCCTTTTAGTTTCTTTGTCCCCCAAATATGAATCAGGATTCTGGACTTTTCATGGGCTTTGCAGCCCCCCATGAGTTGGGAGGGGGAAGTGAGATTATACCCAAAGGCTTGGCTTGGCTGGCACCAGTGCTGACAACCCCCTCCGGGGGTTGTATATGGTTCATGATTTATGGCCTCTGTAAAATGGGAGTATTCCGGGAAACAGGTTCTGCAAGGCAGGACAGGTATCATGATAACAATGGAGTTATCATGATTATCTGCTCGTAAGAGTGTGCATCAGAATACAGGTTACTGGCACAGATTCAGATAGCTAGTCCCCCAAATGTCTTACCAGTATTTTCCGCATTATTCCCCCCTCTTGATTCTCAAGCTAGTCTTAGCCTTGGGGATTATAGAAGACTCAGGAATTGGGGATAGGGTTGCTGACCCCTCTAGCTGCTTCCTGCTGAGGAGGGACGTAGTTATGGAGGTTCAGCAGTTTGCATCTTTTTTATCTTCCCCAAGAGGGTCATAACAGTAGTTCAGTGTCCTGGCTTGTAGCACCATCTGGAGCTTGAAGACTTCTAAGCGAGAGGAAATAAAGCAGGTGAGAAAGTTAAGAATGCAAGGACCAAATAACAGTGCAATGAGAAGCATCGGGAGGGTGCCAGCTAATGGGAGTGCCCAACATGCCCAATTCCATATATTATTACAGGAACTCCAAGATTCCGATAATTCCTGTCTTCTTTTTGAGGCCTGATCAGCTAGTTTCCGGGCCCCATCCCTTACAATGCTGGACTGGTTGGCATAAAACAGCACGCTTCCTCAAGGAACATACATAAGCCCCCTATTTCTGCTATTAGAAGGTCTAGTCCTCTTCGATTTTGGAGGGTATTCGCTGCCAGTGAGTCTATCTGGTCTTGTACTGCAATAATGCTCTGAGATACTTCCTCTAAGCTGTCTGAAAGGTCTTTGGATAGGCTTTGATAATAGGAAAAGTAAGTTGCCAACCCCCCTATCCCAGTGCTCAGGCCTATAGCTATTCCTAGGCTGACAAGGAGTGGGGGAAGAGGGCGATGGCCTTTCTGGTTCGAGCATAGGCAGTGAGTGGAACCTTAAAGGACTGATTGTTAGGGGCAATGTCTTTTTCTGGGGCTAGGTAAACCAGAGTATAGGTCCCAGTCCAGTTGGCAGGTAGACAGAGATAGGTATTGGTGCCACAGAGGAAGAAAATTCCCTGGGTTTCCAGACAGAAGGTATTCTTAATGGTAAAGAGGTGTGTGAGCTTGCCATTCTCCAGTTCTGAGAAAGAGAGAGTTCCTGCCAAGGTTGCCCCTGTAAGGGGCTGAAAGGGGCCTTGGGGATTATTTTGTGTATCCCCAGAAGTAGTGTTTTCAAAGAAAATAAATTTCCTGTCAGTCTCTACCCAGAATTTAGAGTGTGTGAGCCTGTGGGAAGGAAGGTGATGACATGAGGCCTGTTGGTTCAATATGCAATCATGCCATGAGTGAAACCTTGAGCAGGTGTGGGGTTGGCCTGAGCAGAACTGAGGGGTGTCGATGGTTGGGAAGGCTGCTGAGATGGTGGGCCCTGCTGAAAATTGAATTGGGTTCCGAAAGGGAGCTGTTTGGGTGACAACATAGCCCAATTAGAAGCAGGTTTAAGGTCGAGAGTAAAGTTGCAGAAGTGTTGATCAAGATGTCCCAAAGCATTTCCTTCAGGGAGTTCACTGCTGATGCAAAGGGGTGACTGAAATGCTAAGGCAGTGTTAGTCGTTACCGATCCAAGGATAGGAACCTTGTTGGATCGGTGTGGTGTTATATCATTTAAATAAATTTGGAGCAGCTCAACGGCCTTGCCTGTAAGTGTTCCTTTTTTTCATCTCTGTGATTTGGAAGTCATAGAGTTCATTGAGGCACATAAGTTGGAATGGAGGTCCTCCGTGTTCCTTATAATGGAAGGACAGGCTAGAATCAGACCATGCGTGCAGGGAGGTGGGGGCTGCCATGTAGCCTGTAGATGAGAGGGGAAGACAGAGCCAACAGTACTTAGCCAGCCCAGTGCTGGTCAGGCTGAGGAAGCGATGAGTTAAGTTGAGGGTTTGAGAGAGATAATGAGGACTTAGAAGATCCTTGAGAGGCAGAGTATAGACTTGAGAGTGGTCAAGAATAAGAGAGTTTAGTAACAGTAAGAGAACCAGCCTCATCTTGGTGGAGGACAGCAATAAATTCCTTTGCAGTGGAGGAGGTAGTAATTTATAGTGGTTCTGTGTCCCAGTAGGGACAGAAGAGTTCTCCTCCTGGTATTAGTCTAGGGTTCTGGCGACACTCATAAAAAGACAAAATAAGAATTATTAGAAAGATAAAAACAATGATTATCCAGAAATACCAGAGTTTATTTGTCCCAAGTAGATCCCGGGAAAGGATCTCTGGGGTGTTTATCTAAGATGTCCCTTGAGATAAGCTTTAACCATGCAGGTGTGGGACATTCAAGTAGTTGCTAGTGAAGAGACTACTCTATGCAAGCAGGACTGAGGGTAGGCTTAGGACCAAAAAGACCAAAGGCTTTTTTTTTTGGTATATGAAAGATATTTATTTATTTATTTATTTATTTATTTATTTATTTATTTATTTATTTTATTGTTTAAAGTATTACAAATAGTAGTACATATGTCTCGTGTTTTTTTTTTTCCCCCATTGACCTCCCCCCGGACTCCCCTACCCCCCAGTACATGCCTTTACCTGCCCCCCCAACCCCCGTGTCTTGTATCCATTGGTTATGCTTATGTGCATGCATACAAGTCCTTCGGTTGATCTCTTACAGCCCCCGCCCCTCAACCTCCCCTGCTTTCCTGCTGTAGTTTGACAGTGTTCAATGCTTCTTTGCCTCTGTATCTATTTTTTCCCCATTTCTTTTCTTTAAAAAATCTTGCTTCTGCAGACTAGAAATAAACATATAATAACAAAAAATGTTTGAGTCCCAATTTCAATGTCCAACAGTTCTGATTCCCCGTTTCAATGTCAAACAGTTCCTTATGTGTACATGTCAGCAATGATACCTGGATGGTGGGCACATGGTGGCAATGCAGGTCCAACCCTCTCTGGTTTGGTCCTAGGCACGCTGCTGTGTCACACAGCTTCTGACTGCTAGCGTGGCAAGGCGTCGTCAGCGTCCCCCATCTCTGGACTGTTTCTCCTCTTGTCTTCGTGGTTTGAGCAGACCTGTCAATTCCTCTCTGTTGCAGGAATCCACATGGTCTTGGAGTTGTTTTCTGAAAATATACAAACATATTCTCGACCAAAAGTTAATAAAGGAATCTTTTCTATATAATTGATTTGGGATCCTTTTTATTTTTGCCCAAATGATTTTCCTTTGTCTAATTTAGACACCATGTGTGTTTTTCATGGGTGTCTTGCTGTTAGCATTACAAATGAAAATTAATTTTGTAAAGTAAAAATTTTCTAGATGTAATTTACTTATAGGATATTTTTCCTTACATGATATTACCCTACTATCCCCCCTTTTTTTGATTAATGGAGGCTTTTGTAAATTTTATAATGCAGTCTTGATAACTTTAAATTTTAATTTTTTGCACAAAAATATGACTGCTTTAGGTTCTTTGCATGTTCAGGAATTTTACCATGAGATGAACTACCAATAGAAATTTTAGTTACTACTTTAGGAACAGCTTTTTGTCCAGTACAATTAAATTTTCTTGAATATTCACTTATTTCAATTAGCCTATTTAAATTAATCTGAGAACTTGATTATTATTTTACTGTCAAATTTAATACTCTACCAACAATGTTAGTTTACCCTGTAAATATTAGCTGGAAAGGATTATTTGCATTCTTGAGTAGGCCCTGAGCATTCCTGGTGCTAGGCTGGATTTAGATATAGGGCAGCTGCTGTCGGCCAAGTCTCTGTCTGTTACCTGGGTTCCAATCTGAGTTGGGCCAAGGGACCAAAGGCTTTAATTTTAATTTTAAGCATACACAAAATAATTCAATTAACTTCCAGAAGAATTACACCACATGAAACATATATAGTTGCAAATCATACAGCATTTTATTACACAATTCCTGGTGCTGCGGGTACAGGATTAGTGGGATCCCAGTGGTGCTGTCCTCGGGGGTCCGGCAGCTAGGCTGGTCTGGTCCGGATGCAAGGCTGGTCTGGTCCAGATGCGAGGGGCCGGCGTTTCTCACCCAAAAGCTCAGTCGTGTCTCAATCGAGTGTTACTGACCGTTATTCTGTTGTCTGGCAGAGAGAGGAGCACGGAGCAGCGTCGCTTGCCAGACTGGCAAGAGGACGGACGGGCCTTTGTGGCTTTCTCGACAGATGATCACTTTGGCTGGTCTGGACCCCAGTTTTAAAGCCTGTACCCCATTTGCAGCCGCCCAGGTGGCTATCAGTGAATTATGTCAATGCACACATGTTTATCTCAAACAGGGCAAGGGGCTACATGTGGTTATCTAGGGAGAGTACATCACTCAGGTGGTTATCTTGACAAGTCACTCTGAGTTGTTTACTGAAGTTCAAATTCTTATCTGTGAGGTATACATGCTTCAGGGCAGTGGGGAATCACACTTTAAGTTTCAAGGAAAGTTAATTTAAACATTTTAAAACCTTCTTAATATATTCACTGAGTGGCCAGATTATTATGATCTCTGAACGCATAATAATCTGGCCACTCAGAGTGTGTGTGTGTGTGTGTGTGTATTAGAGGCCTGGTGCATGAATTCATGCATGGGTGGATGGGTGGGGTCCGGCCAGCCTGGCCAGGGGAAGGGGACATGGGCGGTTGGCCGGCCTGCCTGCTGGCCGAACTCCTGGTTGAGGGGACAATTTGCATATTAGCCTTTTATTATATAGAATATACACTGAGTGGCCAGGTTATTATGTGTTCAGAGATCATAATAATCTGGCCACTCAGTTTATATATATTAGGTATTTTTAAACATTTCTATATATTACTATGACATTATTACTTTTAGGAGGAGATAAAAAAGAAATATTAGCCCTAACTGGTGTGGCTCAGTGGATAGAGCATCGGCCTGCGGACTGAAGGGTCCCAGGTTTGATTCCGGTCAAGGGCATGTACCTTGGTTGTGGGCAAATCCCCAGTAGGGGGTGTGCAGGAGGCAGCTGATCGATGTCTCTCTCTCATCGATGTTTCTAACTCTCTATCCCTCTCCCTTACTCTCTGTAAAAAATCAATAAAAAAAAAGAAAGAAATATTAGTGTAAGGAAGAATTCAGCAGGGTGTTATCTGAATTTCTTGGAACAGGTTGGTCAGCCAAGTCCACCATTTTCTTGAGGGTGATCTCCAGGGGGTGTTTCTGATCAGAGGGTAACTTCCACTTAGGCTGGGCATCACTCGGCTGGTGGGCTGTTTTCACCTGGGAGTGGTGGATCCAGGTGTTCAGTTCTGCAACCTTGAGAGCTGTGGGGGTGGTTAGTATGACTGGATAGGGTCCCTTCCAAGTTGGCTTAAGGGGCTCCTTTTTCTAATCCTTGACCCAAACCTGGCTCCAGGCTTATGAGAGTGCACAGCCGTTCCTAAAGAGATGGGCAATCATCAGTCAATAACCCATCTGTGGACCTCAAGATAGTTTTCCCAAGTCTTTGTAATTGCTTCTGAATTTCTAAGTTTCCTATTTCCCCCAAATCTCCCTTTGGCTGAATTAAGGGAGGAGTTTGCCATATAGAATTTCAAAGGGAGAGAAACCTACCCTGGCCCTCGGGGCACAGCGTACCCGCAGGAGTACAAGAGGCAAGATATCTGTCCAGGATAAGGTTGCTCTTGACATAGCTTAGCCATAGCCTGCTTGAGAGTCCAGTTCATGCGCTCTACTTTCCCTGAGCTCTGGGGCCTGTAAGCTACATGTAAGTTCCATTTAATTACTAAGGCCTTCGCTACTTGCTGTACTATTTCAGCTACATAGACTGGGCCATTATCTGACCCTATAGTTAGAGGCATTCCATACTGTGGAATTATGTCCTTCAGCAATGCCTTAGTGACTTCTCTTGCCTTCTCTGTGTGAGTAGGATATGCCTCAACCCAGCCTGAAAAAAGTGCAGATAAAAACTAGGAGATACTTATTCCATCTACTAGGCCCTATTTCTGTAAAATCTACCTCTAAGTCCTCAAAGGGAGCTTGCCCGCAGTACTGAACTCCCATCGGTCCTACAGGACCCTGTTTGGTATTGTTCTGTGCACAGAGGAGGCAGCACTGAGAGACTGAGGCACATAGGAGGGACAACAGGCAATTAAGTAGTATCTGCTTAACAAAGTAGGTAAGTTCATGTTGCTGGAGGACTTCCTTATGCGCTAACTGTTCTGGGACATAGACCCTATGATCTGGGAGTGTCCACCAGCCTTCTTTTGTTCTCTTTCCCCCTTCTTACTGGGCCCATTCCCCTTCCTGAGGAGTGTATTTCAGAGGTTCAGGTAATTCAGGGGCCAACATGATCTGTGACGATGCTACTTGTTCTTTATCAGCCAGCTTGGTTGCTGTGTCTGCAGACGGTTTCCTTCTGACACTGAATCCTTTCCTTTTTGTTGACGGCTTCCCAATGGATAACGGCTACTTCCTTGGGCTCCCAGACTGCTTCTAGTAATTTTAGGATTCCATTCTGGTTTTTGATTCCTTTCTCTTCAGTGCTCAGGAATCCTCTTTCCTTGTGTATAGCCCTATGGATATGCAGGATGGCAAAGGCATAGTGCAAGTCAATGTAAATGTTAGCGTGCCTTTCCTTTCTGAGTTCTAAGGCTCTGACCAGGGCTCAAAGTTCTGCCCACTGAGCTGACCATCCTTTGGGCAGAGCCTGTGTCTCTACTGTCTCAAAGTCTGATACTACTGCATATCTGGCTTGTCTTTTCCCTTCATCTAGAAAACTGCTCCCATCCATATAAAATATTAGGTCCGGATTCTGCAGAGGCTGGTCTGTTAGATCTGGCCAGCTAGAGTAAACCTCCTCTAGAACTTCTAGGCAATCATGCTCAGGGGCTCCCTCAGCGATGGGTAAGAAGGTGGCAGGATTAAGAATTCTCACTGCTTCTAATTGTACTCCCAGATTTTCACATAGAAGCCCTTGGTATTGAGTCATTCGAGTATGAGTGCTGCCCCCTATCTTCCGTTAGGGTGACAACAGCATGAGATACTTTTGCATTTAAGTTTTGTCCCAGGGTAAGGTTATCCGCTTCTTTGACTAATAATGCCATGGCTGCAAGGGCCCTGAGACATGGGGGCCACTCAGAGGCAACTGGGTCAATCTGCTTGGAGAGTTAGGCTACCGGTCTTTGCCAGGGTCCAAACTCCTGGGTTAGAACTCCTAGGGCTATTCCATTGCTCTCATGAATGAAGAGGTTAAAGTCCCATGTCACATCTGATAGCCCTAGTGCTGGGGCCTCAGTAAGCTTTGCCTTTATGGTCCTGAAGGCCTTTTCCTCTTCTTTTAAAGCTTTATAGAGAGGCTTAGCTAGGTCTGAAAACCCTGAGATCAAATTCGACAAAACCCTGCTGCTCCCAGGAATTCCTGAATCTGCCATCAGGTGCTAGGCTAGGGACTGGAATAGCACATACTGCCTGCTTCCTTTCAGTCCCTCGTCTTCGTTTCCCTCGGATGATTTGGAAACCTAGGTACAGAACTTATGATCCCTCCAAACACAAAGCATTGTCTTCTTTCTGAAGCATTTTGGCCTTGCATCGATTTGATGGTTGACCTGGATCAACCCATGGTTTTGTGAGTTTGGGATTCTCAAAATAAATCCACTTTTCATCACCAGTCACAATTCGATGCAAACAAGACTTTCTTTCATGCTGTTGAAGCAACATTTTACTGATGACTTTTCGGTTTTCCTTTTGTCTT
The DNA here is from genome assembly GCF_963455305.1 of Plecotus auritus. Taxonomy (NCBI): domain Eukaryota; kingdom Metazoa; phylum Chordata; class Mammalia; order Chiroptera; family Vespertilionidae; genus Plecotus; species Plecotus auritus. The sequence continues at coordinate 138,354,238 of NC_137771.1, forward strand.
TCGTTCAGTTGATGTGATGCCCATTTTCCTTCTTTAAAATCTTTCCCATTGCTTGTAAACAATCGGAAATTGTTTGCTGAGCAACGTTTAATCTTTCTGCAAGTTGTTTTTGTCTTTGATACGCATCTTCATCCAATAATTCTTGTAACTGTTTGTCTTCAAACTTTTTCCGTTGACCTGGACGTTCTGTCTTTCACATTGAAATCATCACTTTTAAAGCGTTTAAACCAGCATTCACAAATATCTTGAGATGGAGCATGTTCACCATAAGCTTCCTGAAGTATATGATAACTTTCAGCAGCACTTTTCTTCAAAATAATGAATTAAAACTTCCCGCAAATGCTTTTTTTGGCACGAAACTCGACATTTTTAAGCGTAGAAATATCTATGATATTAACACCTTCAGAAAATTTGACATAAGAAGTTTTGAAGCTTGCTGTCAATACAACAAAATAGCATACATATCAAATTGCATATATATCAACATATGTGTAACTCCATTTATTGAAAAAAATTTGCATTATTAACGGGTACACCTGATAATTACTGCTAATCAGGACCCTGAAACCACAGAATCAAGAAATTTGGAGAAAAACAAGCAGGATAATTTGCAATACACATACACTCTACCATCTCTAAATCACCTAGATGCTTAATATTCATCTCTAAAATCACTGAGAAAATCATGAAGTCCACCAGAATAAAAATAGGCTACCTAATTTAAAAGATTAAAAGATGAGAAATACAGCATCATTATCAGGAACTATGCAGGCCAGAATACAATGAAGTGATATCTTTAAAGTGCTGAAAGAAAAAACATTTTAACTCTAAATTCAAGAAGGAAAAATAAGCATGTTTTCAGGGAAGGAAAACCAGACATAATTCATTCCCAGAAGACCTGAACTATAAAAAATATACCACAGATATAATGCCAGACAGAAAATCTACCCAAAGAGATGAAGAAAACTGGAAATGGTAAAAGCTGAACCATACTTATAAAATGGAATTTTTCTGATTTTTAATTACTGAAACCTAACTGTCTAAAGCTGAGTTTGGCAAATATTTTTTCAAAAATTATGTTTTTATTGGTTTTAGAGAGAGGATGAGAGAGGGAGAGACAGAGAGAGAGAGGTAGAAACGATTGGCTGCCTCCTGCACACCCCCTACTGAGGATCGAGTCTGCCAACTGGGCATGTGCCCTGAACAGGAATCAAACCAGCGACCTCTTGGTGCATAGGATGACACTCAATCCACTGAGCCACACTGGCTGGGTGGCAAACATTTTTTTAAAGGGCAAGATATTTAGACTTGCAGATTATAGAGTGTCTATTATAACTGTTCAGCTCTGTTCTTGTAACACTAAAGCAGCCATAGACAATATATAAATGAATCCTTTGGCTGTGTTCTAGTAAAACTCTTAAAAAACTGGCATCCATCCTATGGGTCATATTTTCTAAATGCCAAGACTAAAGCAAAAATTGTAGTGAAGTACTGTTGGCTCACAGTACATTTAAATTAAAATGAATGAAAAACTAGCATGTAGATTATTATACTAGTAAAGTGGGGATAAAATGGAATCATAAAAATACTCAATCCATAAAAGGTGGAAGAAGCGGTCAAATGAAACAATGAACAGATATGACAAATAGAAAACAACTATTAGGATAGTAGGTTTTAACCCAGGCATATAAAAAAATTATATTACATGTAAATGGTCTAAACCTATTAAAAGACAGAAATTGGTTGGATGGAAAAGCAAGATCCAGCTAACATATACAGGGTGTCCCCCAAAAATGTATACACACTTAACACCTGATTCTATTACATTTTGAACATGAAATATATTTTAATAAACACTGCTTTTATAATTATTCAAAGCTTGTATATATTTTTGGTTGCGGGCACATCCATACCCAATGCCCTTTTTTAGATTAATGAGATACATACATTACTCTGCTTTTTTCATTTAATAGTACATATATCTTGGAGATCATTCCATAGTTATATAGACATAGTCCAAATTCCTGTTTATAACTCATAGTATTTTATTTTGTAGATGTACCAGAGTTTATTCAGTATGTCTTGAAATTATAGGTATTTGGATTGCTTCCATTCTTCTTCATAGCATGAATATGCTATGATTAATTTCCTTTTGCAAACTTTTTTGTTGTATTTTTGTCAATAGATTTTGGGGAAGTTTCCTGGAATCTGTGTCAAGGATGAATAAATAGGTAATTTTGCTAAGTAGTCCCGAAGTTCCCTCTGTACAGCTTGTACCATTTTGCATTCTTACCCACAAAATGAGGTCTTATTTACCTCTAACCTCACCACAATTTTGTATTGTCAGACTTTTGATTTTTTGCTAATTTAAAGAAGAGAAATAGTACCTCAAAGTAATTTTAATTAGTATTTTTCTTATTGTGAGTGAAATTGAACATTTTTTTTTGCATACTAAAGACCATTTTTATTTCATTTTACATGAACTGCCTGTGTGTGTATCTCAAACCCATTTTTTGTCAGTTCGAGTTTTTATTCTCATTTTTATGAGCTTTTCATGTATTAGGTATATTTTTAACCCCTTCTAGTAATGTAAATTGCAAATGTATATTTTTTCATCTATCTTTTGCTTTGTTTATATTTTAGACCTGGGGGGAGGGAGAGTAGGAACTGGGAAGAGGAGAGTAAAGTGGGTGGAAAATGGGAGATATCTGTAATACCATAAACAATAAAAATATATTTTAAAAAATGTAATTAAATGTTATCAATATTCCTTTATTGCTCCTGAATTTAGAATCATAGTTAAGAAAGTGTTCCCTAGCTCTAGCTGGATTGGCTCAGTGGATAGAGCGTTGGCCTGCGGAGTGAAGGGTCTTGGGTTTGATTCCGGTCAAGGGCATGTGCCCTGGTTGTAGGCTTGATCCCCATTGGGGGGTGTGTAGGAAGCAGCTGATCAATGATTCTCTCTCATCATTGATGTTTCTATCTCTCTCCTTCTCCCTTCCTCTCTTGAAATCTATAAAAAAAGAGAGAGAGAGAAAGGGAAAGTGTTCTCTATAACCAGGTTACATGGGATTTTTTTCGGATATTTAAATTGTTTAACTTTTTATGTTTAAATTTTTGATCCATTTGAATTTTTTCTTATGTTTGGAAGCTGGAGTGAATCAATTCTGTCTTTTAACATTTGGCTATTCAGTATGAAGAAGTCAGCTTTCCCCCTATTGATTTGAAACACTGTTTTTGTCATATACTCACTTTTTTTACATCAGTTGGTTTATTTTTGGATTTTTCTATATGATTTTATTAAGCTGTTTGTCCATATGCCAATACAATTCTTAGATTCAATTATAGAGGTTTTATAAAATGTTTTAATATTGGCTAGTTCCTTTTTCATTACTCTTGCTGATTCTTGGTTTTCCTAGATATCCAGCTTGTGTACTTCCAGAAAAAATTAAAGGCACTTTTACTCTATGTAAACTTATAAATTAGTGAAGGAGAATTTAGTGCTTAACTCATTGAAGTGTTTACTTTATATGCTTTTCACCTTCTTCTAGTTTAAGGACACTGGAACACTAATACTGAAACTTCTCATTCCAACTTAAATGCTATTTATGTCATGTTTTTCTGCTATATATTATTTTAAAGCCCAGATTACTTATTATTATAGCTTCATCCTGTCAAATTTTGTAGCCTATGTATTTTTTAGACCCGTCTTGCTAATTTAATTTCCTGTTTCTTTGTAAACAGTCTATATTTTTTTCTGGTTGTTTTATATATTGCTCTGATATTTGTATTTTATTGTTTACTGTGATTACCGAGGTGCAGATTCATTTTTATTAATCCTTATTGAGATTTCTTGGGCTTTCTGGATCTGAGGATTAGTATCTTTCATCAGTTTTAAAAATTCCTACCCAGTTTTTCTCTTTGCCACATTTTCTCTTTCCATGTTAGACTTGTACATTCCATTGCCTGTGTCTCTAGCTCTTGCTTGTATCCATTTCTTTTTCTCTACCAGTATACTGCACTCTCAGTAAGTGGGTTTCTTGTATTTAAATAGCTAAGTGTCATAATTTAGAGGAATTTACTCATGGTATATATATGCACAAATCCACATTAGTGTATTTCAGTGTGAAAATTACTTATATGCTACAGAGACCCAAAAGAGAATAGTAATTCTGATTATAACTACTTTTGTGTCTGTGTATTGTATTACTATTTGTAATATATGGGGAAATATAGTCTGACTTCCTGGCATCCCAATGACAGAATAGTTTGTTTCATAAAAAGCGACTCTAGTGGTACTCCAGTTATATAAACTTTCAGAGCTAATAAGAATATATGGATGGATTATTATATGTGGTATTTTTTTAAATTTAGAAGGTATACCGTCTACAATTATCCCACTAAAAATAATTTATATATTGATCATTTTGTTTAGGTGATTCTATTTTGAATAAATTAGATAAGTGAACTGTAGATAACACATAGTTTGGATTAAGATTAATTATACATTGATTAATATATAAACAATTACATATTATACATTAAATATATATTATATTATACAAACATATCTTAAACATGAAAAACTGATAACATTTTTTGGAAAGAAACTTCAACATGAAAAACTGATAATACATTTTTTGGAAAGAAACTTTTTGATGAATTTAGTCAGATATCTTAAAAATCTTCATAATTTAAATGAAGAAAAATTAATACCTTCTATTTCAATGAAATTGACATGCACAGCTGAGAATAATAAATCTATGAAGATCTTGTGTTTCCTTAGATTGCTGAAGGGAACTTGGGTGGCAGTATTAATAATAAAAATAGTAGTATTATATTATCATTAGCAAACACCTATGGCACTGCCAGTGATTGTTCTAAATGCTTTACAAGAAAGAAACTGAGGCACAGTGACTTGCCTAGTTACATATCAAAGTAGTAGTGGAGCTGAGGTTCATACCCAGTGTGGCTCGACTATAGATGAGCAAAAGGGCCAGATATTTCAGGCTTAGTCCATAAGGTCTCTGTTTTACACTGCTCAATTCTGTCATTGTGGTATGAAAGCAGCCATAGTTAATATGTAAATAGATGGACGAGGTTGTGTTCCAATAATACCTTGTTTATTGATAATGATATCTGAATTTCATGTAATTTTTACTTGTCACCAAATATTCTCCTGATTTTTAAAAATAATTTAGATATGGCTAACTGTTCTTACCTCTTGCATTATACAGAAACAAGCCTTTTTTTGGCCACATTTGGCCTGTAGGCAGTAGTGTGCCAGCCCAGCTCTAGACTGTTATGTATGTTTTTGGATCCTACTTTGTTCTATTTTGGACTCATTTACTCTCACCTTGTAGCGTGTTCTTCCATGAGGGCTAGACAACTTGATTTCTAAACATTTAGTTGAACCTTTACATTAGTAGTCATAGGAAAAACAACAGATATGAAATATAAAGTTTCTACTTCTACATATAATCTAGATATTTTCCCCCTTAGGGATCTCATTGCTGCTTAAATACTTACTGACTTACCTGAATCTTATACCCTAAGGCAGAGCTGGCTAGACCATGTTGTTTTGTCTTTGTTTACTCTTTACTTATTTTACATGTTCTTTTTTCATTTTAATACAATTATCATGGAGTTGGGCCTTGTTATTGAGAGAGTTGACAGTAGGGCATGCACAGACTTCTCTTTTGGAAAAAAAATGTTGGCTGCCCTTTCATGTTCATATATGCAGACATAATTCTGCATATTTTGTTTGACACTACAAAGTCATGTTGGTCTGCATACTGATCTCTAAATTTATTATCACAGCACATTTCTACTAATACTTCTCCCTTCTTTAATTCAAAATATAATAATTAGTGCAAATTTAACACCTCCATGTTTCAACATGTTATAATAGAGATATATGCAAATTTTGGTGCAGGAGAATCAACCATTTATTTGTTTAGAGAGAAGGAAGGGAATTTTAGGCCAAGTTCTTAGGTGAAAGTATATAAATAGGTTTTAAGGAAGCAACATATCCAAAGACCTTAAGATCATGGGTGTTTTAGGGAATGAAAAGTTTGCTGTAATAGAAGAGCATGGAATTTGTGGTAAAAGCTATGTGTGTAAGAGCAGTTTTGGATCAGACATAAAGGTTTCATGTCATGATAAGCAATTTGAATTTTCTGCTTTAGATCAGTGGTCTTATATACCTAAACAGAATTGGAAAGCAATATAAGTAATAAATAAATCAAACAGGCACCGTGCTGGAGAGGTGGATGAAGATTGGCAAACTGGAAAGGAGGGGTTCATTCCCTGTAGCCACTCAGCTTATTTGCCATGGAGAGATGCAAGCCCTGTGTTACAGGGATTCTTGTTTTTCAAGAGCTAAAATAAATCTATATTTAATCTGAAATATCACAGTTTTTAAATATTTGCCACTGACTAATATATTTTAAAATAACATTTTATCCAAACAAAACAAGTGTGTCAACTAAAGGTCTTTGCTTTAGATGTACAATCCGAACAGTAGTTTGTAAAGTCTGAAAGTAGTCAGATCATTATTTTAGGAAGATAACAGTGACAGACAGGTTTTAGGTCAGGGTGGAATAGCAAGACTGGAATTAGGAAGGCCTATTAGAAGTTTAAAGATGAGATAGATGTGAATGTAATGCTTTGTTAAAAGGGATGTAGAAGATTCCAGAGACACAGTAATGGTTTTTTCTTTTCATACTTACTGATAGTAAAATAAATAATTGCAAAGGGTTATTATTGAAACATAATTCTCCTTTTTATCCCTGACTTCTAGTTTCTCTTATGTAGAGGCAACTTCTTTTATAAATTTGTTGCATATTCTCTAGATGGTGTGACAATATGCCCTGGATGTACATGTGCCCTTTGCTCCCTCCCTCCCTTTATACAAATGATAATGTAATGAATTTCTGCATCTTTGCTTAGCAGTATATCTTGAATTTTTTCCTTATCTCTTCATGTAGATATAAGTATCTTCTCACTAATATATTTCATTAATATTTGCATTATATTTTATTGTATAAGTGTATTATAATTAATTTACCCAGTCCCCTGAGGTAGACATTTAAAATATTTTCAGTCTTTTGCTACTACAAACCATCTGTAGGTGTATATTCTTATATGTATATCTTTGAGCTTATGTATATATATTTGGAGGATTAATTTCTACAAGTAGAGTTGCAAAATCAAGTGATATATGTGCATTTAAAATTTTGATGACTATTTCTGTGTTGCCCTTAAAAGAGGTAGTACCATTTATTATCCCTCCACCAAAATAACAGAGCCATGATAGAATATATCAACATTTTCATAAATTTGAAGGAAAAATGGTATTTCATCTTTATAAAATTTTACTTATTTAATTATGAGTAAATTAGAACATCTTTTCATATTTGAAAAAATCTACCTGCATTTGTTTTCCATGAAGTTAGTCCTTCTACCCTCTTAGTTTTCTACTGGTTGTTGACTTCTCAAAAAATTACTTGTGTATGCTTTTTAATTAAGTAAATCAGCAAAAATTCTTTCTCAGTGTATCATTTTGCTTTTGACTGCTTTTACACTTTTTGGTCTGTTGGCATTTAAAATTTTTAAGTAGTCAGATTTATAAAAATATCTGTTAATAGGGTATAATAGTTGCTATGCTATATTTTGAATGGTCATTGTATTTATTGTGTAATGCTTAAGTCTTATAATTTTTAAAACGAGACAGTCTCATAGTTATGTTTGCATTTTAAAATTTCGATCTTTATTAGTGATTAATTTTGATAAAAGCAAACTGTTTATAAAAATACAGCTTTATGTATCTTTTACATGATGTAAAATTTAAAGGTTTTGTTTTTTTGCCTGATCTCCTTCTGGGCCAGAGACTGGGAAAAGCAGTCCCTGGTGCACATTTTGGTCCTTTTCAAAGGCACCCAACCACAGCAGAGAGAGCCACAAGCTTTGGATTGCTCATAGCTCCAAACAGTCACAAACAGCATCTGACATTGTCCTGCATGAGAGATGGGGACTCATAGCAGATCTACTTAATACACAGGCACAAATCCAAACAGGCTGCCAAGATGGGGAGACAAAAAAACAAGCCTGAAATGAAATATCAAGAGAATTCTCCAGAAAAAAAGAGATAAATGAAATGGAGATAATGGAGAAGTTTAACAGACATAGAGTTCAGAATAATGATGGCAAAGATGCTCAACAGCATGAGAAAAGATATAGTATCTTATGAAGAATGACATAGCACTAATAAAGAACACAGTGGAAAAAATACAGAGCAGATTAGGAGAAGCCAAGGATCAGATCAGTGAATTAAATAGATGATGGGGTAAAATAAAACAAATCAACCAGAAGACAAAAAAGAAAAACAATTAAAAAAACAGGAGGACAGCTTAAGGGAACTATGGGACAATATGAAACATAAAAATATTTACATAATAGGTGTGCCATAAGGGGAAGAAAGTGAGCAAGGAATGGAGAACGTGTTTGAAGAAATAATGCAGAAAACTTTCCTAATCGGGTGAAGGAAAAAGTCACACAAGTTCAGGAGGCACAGAGAGTACCAAGCAAGAAGAACCCGAACAGGCCCATGCCCAGACACATCATAATTAAAATGCCAAAAATTAAAGACAAAGAGAATCTTAAAGGCAGCAAGAGAAAAGCAATTTGTTACCTACAAAGGAGCTCCCATAAGCCTATCATCTGATTTCTCATCAGAAATTCTACAGGCCAGAAGGGAATGGCATGAAGTATTCAAGGTAATGAAAAGCAAGAACCTGAAACCAAGATTACTATATCTAGCAATTCAAAATAGATGTTAAAATAAAGAGCTTCCCAAGAAAAAAAGGCTAAAGGAGTTTATCATCACCAGACCAGCACTGCAATAAATGCTAAAGGGACTGCTGTAATGAGAAGAATAAAGAAAGAGAGAAATAGGCATACAGAATTAAAATGGCAAATAAATACCTTACAATAATAACTGTACATGTAAATGGATTATATGCTCTAATCAAAAGACAAGGGTAGCTGAATGCATACAAAAACATGACCCAATTATATGCTGTCTACAAGGGACCCACCTCAGAACAAAAGACTCACACAGGATGAGAATGAAAGGATGGAAAAAAATTTCCATCCAAATGGAAAAGAAAAAAAGCTGGGGTAGCAATACTCATATCTGACAAAATAGACTTCAAAATGAAGGCCATGACAAAATGTAAAAATTTTATGGGAGTGCCCAGCTGGCCTGGCTTAGTGGTTGAGTGTCGACCTATGAACCTGGAGGTCACGGTTTGATTCCTGGTCAGGGCACATGCCTGGGTTGTGGGCTCAATACCCAGTAGGCGCCGCGCAGGAGGTAGCTGATCAATGATTCTCATCATTGATGTTTCTATCTCTCCCTCTCCCTTCCTCTCCAAAATCAATAAAAATATATTAAAAGAAAGTTTGTGGGATTTGTCATTTAGGATTGCTAAGTAATTTTATAGTTTTCCATGCTCATGATTAGGAAATAAGTCATATTTCTTCCTGCATGAGCTAATGAATTATTAAAGGCACATAAACTATTTACTAACAATATTTTCTAAATAATTTATTTGAAAATGAGGATTTTGGACAATCTGTCATGGGTAGGATAATGATAAGAGAAGCCTGGAGTTTGAGGGTCCATGTGTCATTAATTAGATACATAATTGGTGATATTGCTATAATATAAATGTTGGTTGAGAGATTCATGGTGACTTGCTAATATATTTTTATTTCTATCCATCCCTTATATCCTTCTGAAAAAAATTAACTTCTGAATTTTTTCTGCTGCCCATTGTACTAGGAATATGTGCCCATTTTAGATAATCTTCACAATGTATAGCTACATTTTACCACCTGGTATCCTGTTGCATTTTTTGCAGTGTGAACACTAGTAGGCATGAGTTCATTCTGTAGTTCTAGAATTTAAGTGTATTTCTTTGTATTTTCCTTGAAGATACTTCTATTAAAATTTTACTGAAAACCTAAAATGAATCCTAAATGACCTATATAATGTTTAAAAACCAACTATTTTAAAACTAGATATCTGATTACATAGCTGTTCTCTCTTGAGATATTTTTAAATTGGGGCAAAAGTCAAAGAAGCAATGAAAGTTATCATTCATTTATTCTTCCTAGGAGTTTCTTTGAGTTGCTGCTTTTCTTTGGAAGAGATGAGTTTTATGAAGAGCCCTTAAAGGATATTCTTGGATCATTCCAGGTAAAACAATTTACTATTTCCTATTTTGTCTATATGTAAAACAGGCCTTTATTCTCAACCTAAAAGTAGTATATTGGTTACTTACCGCTTGTAAGTTTTTAAATTTACTAAGGTGGCAGTGCTTAAGATCCTGTTATACTAGCTGTATTTGTAAGTAGTCTGTAGATAGGATTCCAATCCTACATTTGCTATACCAGAGCCTATTGCCACTACCCTGTAGATTCTTAAGTACATTCTGGACACATACTCATTTTTTATTGCTGCAGGCTTTGGTTTCAAAGCTCCATAAAGAGCTACCCTTAGCTGGACTCAGGCAGTCTGTCCCATGCCACGTTTCCCCTTGTCTATACCCTGATTTTCTCATCTATTTTCTCAATAGTCTCCCCAAGATAGGAGGCAGATGTTTTTTGCATTCTCTTTGGGAGAAGAGAGTAAAAAAATACACAAGAACTTTCCTGTAGATGGCAAGAACATTTGATCTTTTTACCATTTATTTAGGAAGAAATAACCTAGCACTGTAGCTCACTAATGTGTCCTTAGCATTATCTCATCTGCACTTCCCTGGGGTGGAATAAAGGAAGATGTGCTATGAGCTCCCCCTAGGGGTAAAGTGTTCAGACAAAGTATCTTACATTTATTCCCGTGGTGTTAACAACAAAGGTTGAGTATTCCTATCCACCTTTAGGAAGGAGAGTAACAGAAGAATCAAACGAGACTGTATTTCACCCAGAACTTTTATTTTATATTTATTGAAAGCAAGCTTTCAGGTTGCATAGATTTTTTATGATCAATTACTCTGGTGTATACACAAAACATGAAAATTATAAGCAAACTTAATTGGCTAAGACATATCTAAAATATCTTCACATTCAGAATCTGAGTCTAGATATGCTTTTCTGCTCAGTCATCGATGTCTGTTTTTCTATGCCATTTTGTCTTCAGTGACATGAAAAGTGTTGATGATGTAGCATTTCCTAAAATAATAAAATAACTAGTAAGTCATTGGTACTTGGCTTTAAAAAGCTTAAGCTGGCTTTATGGTCCTGTTTAGCCAATTTTTGACTCCTGCTTCAGAGGTGTTGTTAAGTTGGATTAATTACTCTACAGCCATCCCACATCTTTGGTTCCCAAGAGTTAATAAAGTACTCAGATTTTATTTTGAGTCACCAATATTCCCTTTTGCAAGTGTACATGCTGTCTTTGAATGTCCATTAAAGCAGAATGACAACTATATCACGACCATTACCAGGTTGACATGGATTTTAAGATATCATTGAATATACAACATTCTGATTTTAGATTTGTACAAATATGAAAAATGCATGTTAAAATCAGTGAAATTAGAAACATTACATTGAACATTTTACTTTATCCATTCTTATATTCAGCAAAAGAGGTAAAAATACCTGTTGTTATGGAGCTTACATTTTAATTAGAGCCTATATTCAAATATTTAAAACATTGATTTTTTTCCATTCAGTTTTTCCTTTGACACTTGTGTTCTTGGGAATCCAGTCTTAAACTTTTACTCAGCAAATATTTATTGAGTTCCCACTATGTCTAGGTATGAAGCTCGGGGATAAACAGTAGTAAGCAAAAACAGAAATACCTTGTTATTGTGGTATTTAATTCTAGTGTGGAATTCGTAAGTAGTCTGTAGATAGGATTCCAATCCTACATTTGCTATACCAGAGCCTATTGCCACCACCCTGTAGACAATAAACCAAACTTGTCAATTAAGAGTATTTTAAAATGGCTTAGAGAAAAATGACGGCCAGGGAGATTGGGAATGCTGGCATAGTGGTATTGGGGAAGAAATTTCAGTTTTAAATGTTTTGTCAAAGAATCCCTCATGGAGATGTGGTCTGTATATTGACTATGGAAACCAATGAAGTGTCTATAGAGTAGATGAGAGACTTCTGTTTTAGAGGTATGAAATCATAACATTTTGAGGGGATATACTTTTTTTTTTCTTGTGAGCAGGGTTTCTATTCAGTTATCAAGATAGTTATTTCCTCAAGGGAGAGTTTATGGATTTTGTATCTCCTACTCAAATTCTAAAGCCCACCACCCTTTCTCCTTTTTGTTGTTTTTTACAATTTCTCTATCATTTCTATATTGTGTTGCTGTGGCCTCTTCCCCTTTTCTTCAGCCTTTTTTTAACTCCACCTCCTAGGAGACACTTCACTTTTTGTTCCCATTTTAGCTTTACCTAGATAATCGTCATCCATTTTCTGAACTCAGCTGTTGCTGCTGGTGCTTCCCAGGCCTTTGCTCTTAGAGCCCCAGGAAGGCCAACATGCAGTACATCCCCTTAAAACCGGGGTGTGTAGTGTTTGGCTCGTGGGCTATATAAGGCCCAAGAAATCCAATTGTTCTGGCCCTGCCCAGGCATTAGGGGTGAGTTAATTGTTTGACCAAATATAGGCTAATTTTTAAGTTGCTAATTGTATATAGCCTGCGAATGACATTATAAATATCCAAATGGCCATTGGCAGGAAACGATTTCCCACCCCTGCCCTAAAATCTTGCATTTACTAAGCTTTGTGGATTCTCCAAAGTTTTTGACTGACTTTTGATAATCCAATAGCCATCCAAGTGTCATCTTTCGAAATTTAAAAAAATTTTATACTGCTAGTGTAAACTATTTCCCCAAGTGGTTTCCTTCTGTTTTTCTTTCATACAGATTCATACCAGCTTAAGATCATGCTCTTTCTCCTCTACCATGTACCTGGGGGTCTTGTTAAAATGCAGATTATGACTCAGTAGTTCTGGGGTGGGTCCTGAGAGTCTGCATTTCTAACAAGCTCAGAGGTAATACCTATAGTGCTGGTACCTGGATCACACTGAGTCAGCAATGGACTGATATTCTTTTTTTAAAAAATATATATTTTAGCCGAAACCGATTTGGCTCAGTGGATAGAGCGTCGGCCTGCGGACTGAAGGGTCCCAGGTTCGATTCCGGTCAAGGGCATGTACCTTGGTTGCGGGCACATCCCCAGTAGGAGGTGTGCAGGAGGCAGCTGATCGATGTTTCTCTCTCATCGATGTTTCTAGCTCTCTATCCCTCTCCCTTCCTCTCTGTGAAATATCAATAAAATATATTAAAAAAAAATGAAAAAAAAAATATATATTTTTTATTGATTTTTTACAGAGAGGAAGGGAGAGGGATAGAGTTAGAAACATCGATGAGAGAGAAACATCGATCAGCTGCCTCCTGCACACCCCCTACTGGGGATGTGCCCGCAACCAAGGTACATGCCCTTGACCGGAATCGAACCTGGGACGTTTCAGTCTGCAGGCCGACGCTCTATCCACTGAGCCAAACCGGTTAGGGCAACTGATACTCTTTTAGTTAATTATTCCTTCTATATCCACCCTCCATTGCCCATCCCCATATTCCAACTATAAAGTATACTAACTTTGCTATTCATGCTCTGTCATCTTAGGTAGTTTCTGTGTCTGTTTCTTCATTTGTAAAATGAGGACAGTACTGCATAGTATCATCAGCTTGGCATCATTCTTAGCAAAACATCTGACTTAATGTTTAAGGCAGGCCGTATAGCCTATCTGGTGAAGGATGTGGCCTCTGATGTCATACTATTTAGACTTACCTGTTTTCACAATAAAACCAAAACCTATCCCTTAATTATAAGCTTCTTCTGTTCTTCTGTTGACTTCTTTTTTTAAAATAAAAAATTCATGTTATTTTTATTTATTTATTTGTTAATCCTCACCTGAGGCTATTTTTCCATTGATTTTTAGGGAAAGTGGAAGAGAAAGGGAAAGACAGAGAAACACAGATGTGAGAGAAACACATTGATTGGTTGCCTCCTGTCCAAGCCCTTATCAGGGCCCAGGCTGGGAAAGAGCCTGCAACCAAGGTACATACCCTTGACTGGAACTGAACCTGGGACGCTTTGGTCCGCAGGCCGACACTCTGTCCACTGAGCCAAACCGGCTAGGGCCTTCCATTGATTTCTGATCTAAAACTTGAGCTGTTCAAGTAGAAGTCTTTAAGTCTTATCCACTGACTATAATTTTCCTCTGGCTTATTCCCAGAAGAAACTTCAATCTTAGAGCCAGATATTCCACTCACTGGCTTCTAACAGGTTGCTTTTTTACCCCTTGGTTTCCAATAATTTTTTTTTTTTTTTTACCTCTACACAAGAAGAAGACACATTTCTAATATGATGCACTTACTTCACTATTACTATATTTAATCTGTTCATTGGTGAATTTTCCATAGGCTTGTGATTGAATTCATATATTAGGCCTCCAGACACCATTAGTTTAATGACATTTTCTAGATTCCCAATGAAATGAGAAAAATAATATGAAATAAGGAAAAAATTCCTTATGAATGATAGAAAGGACGAAGACCTGTATCAAGAACTTAGGCAAACCAGAATGAGAGATGGGCCAAACAATATTTGATGAACTGAATGCAATTAAATAGGGGAATTTGAGAGAGAGAAAAAGAAGTGGGATCTCCCAGTGCTATCTAGTAATGACCTCCTCTCCTCACACCCACACATCAGTGTATAATAACAGGGGCTGCAGGAAATAGTAGATGGTAGGGCATTTGGTGTGTGGTCAGTCCTTTTTGTTGGTGCTTTTTAAAAAAAAGTTTTTAGTTTATTAATCCTCTCATGAAAAATCTGCACAGACACTACAGATAAAGTCACTTAAGAATCTTTACTCTTTCTGTTGTCCAGTCTCCAGCTCACTTTTTGTCAGCACCAACATTGTCCTTTGTAGTACCCTTGATTTTTTTCATTCTGTTCTTGTGTTCCTTTTGCTGTTGTCTTGAGGTCTTCTTCCTATCATACTGGTCATGTCTTGCAAGTCTATATTTGGGTTCATTTTTCTTTGCATAATCCAAGGAATCAAATCATGCGAAAGCCAGTGAGTGGTCTTGCCACCACTAAAATGGGTTCTGAATGCAAATACAAAGATGACATGTGGTGTGGTCTTACACATTTTGGCCAGTTTTTCACGAATTTTCTGTCTTAGGTTGCCTGCTAAGGGTAAAGGATGTCAGTGATCATTTGTTCCCACTGAAATAGACTGTTGGTCATGAACTTCCTGATCCAGATAGTTACTGTGTTGTTCATGATGGAGGCCAATATTCAAGCAGCCAGGGAAGAAAAGAGTTGTTGGTGCTTCTTGAAAGTTTACCAAGTGTGCACCAGAGCCCACAGAACAGGAATTGTGATATGACTATTATATCTACACTAGAGGCCCGGTGCACAAAATTCGTGCATTGTGGGGGGTGTCCCTCAGCCCAGCCTGCACCCTCTCCAATCTGGGACCCCTTGAGGGATGTCCGACTGCCTGTTTAGGCCCGATCTCACTGGGATCGGGCCTAAACGGGCAGTCGGACATCCCTTTCACAATCCAGGACTGCTGGCTCCCAACTGCTCGCCTGCTTGCCTTCCTGATTGTCCCTAACCGCTTCTGCCTGCCAGCCTGATCACCCCCTAACCACTCCCCTGCCAGCCAGTTTGCCCCTAATTGCCTTCTCCTGCAAGCCTGGTCACCCCTAACTGCCCTCCCCTGCAGGCCTGGTACCCCCCAACTGCTGTACCCTGCAGGCCTGGGTCCCCCCCAACTGCCCTTCCCTGCAGACTCGGTCACCCCCAACTTCCCTCCTCTGCCGGCCGGGTCATCCCTAACTGCCCTCCCTAGCAGGCTTGATCGCCCCCAACTGCCCTCCCTTTAGGCCTGGTCCCTCCCAACTGCCCTCCCCTGCTGGCCTGATTGTCCACAACTGCCCTCCCTTGCAGGCCTGGTTCCTCCCAACTGCCCTCCCCTGCTGGCCATCTTGTGGTGGCCATCTTGTGTCCACATGGGGGCAGGATCTTTGACCACATGGGGGCAGCCATCTTGTGTGTTGGAGTGATGGTCAATCTGCATATTACTCTTTTATTAGATAAGATAGAGGCCTGGTGCATGGGTGGGGGCCAGCTGGTTTGCCCTGAAGGGTGTCCCAGATTAGGGTGGGGGTTCCCTTGGGGTGTAGGGCGGCCTGGGCGAGGGGCCTGTGGTGATTTGCAGGCCGGCCACACCCCCTGGCAACCCAAGCAGAGGCCCTGGGATCTGGGATTTATTTATCTTCTACAATTGAAACTTTGTAGCCTGGAGTGGAGCCAAGCCTTCTGCTCGCTCAGTGGCTGCAGCCATTTCTGTTGGGATTTATGTATCTTCTATAATTGAAACTTTGTAGCCTTAAGCGGAGGCCAAAGCAGGCCAGGGCAGCAGAAGCTTGGCTTCCTCCATCGCTGCGGGCAACCCTAGCCTCCTGCTCTCTCCAGCTCTGTGGCTGCCGCCATTTCTGTTGGGCTTTATTTATCTTCTATAATTGAAACTTTGTAGCATTGAGTGGAGGCCTGGGCCGGCAAGGGCAGGCAGAAAGCTTGGCTTCCTCCATTGCCAGGGAAACCCAAGCCTCCCTCCTGCTCTCTGTGGCT
Organism: Plecotus auritus; assembly: GCF_963455305.1. NCBI lineage: Eukaryota > Metazoa > Chordata > Mammalia > Chiroptera > Vespertilionidae > Plecotus > Plecotus auritus. The sequence goes on from NC_137771.1 coordinate 138,370,975, forward strand.
GCAGCCATCTTGGTTGGGTTTATTTGCATATTCCCTCCTGATTGGCTGGTAGGCGTGGCTTGCAGGTGTAGCAGAGGTACGGTCAATTTGCATATTACTCTTTCATTAGATAGGATTAAAAATGGGATGTATGACTCTGCATGAGAGCATTCCTTCCATCGAGAGAATGAAGATATAACCCAAACCAAATGTAGCCTGTCCCAATACCCAGGGGTCAGAAAATCTTGAAAAGATATGGTTGTCTCCCATGTAGTTTCCTGTTTACTGCCTCACAGGCCATTGATCTACCAAATTAAAACTTCTCTTTTGCTTTGGGCTCAGGATTCCACAGAGACTTATTTACCCATTAGTAAAACAGCTCTCTGTTCTAGATATTCTAGATAGTGAATAAAGAGAATGTCATTTACCATCAATTACATGGTAACATAAGACAGTTATAAAAGAATCAGTTATGAGCATTATTTACAATAGCCAAAATCTGAAAATGGCCCGAATGCCCATCAGTAGATAACTAGATGAAAAAGCTATAGTACATTTATACAATGGAATACAATGTGGCTGTAAAAAAGAAGAAAATCTTAACTTATGCAACATCGTGGATGCACCTGAAGATTATTATGCTAAGTGAATATAGCTAGTCAGAGAAAGACAAATACCATATGATCTCACTTATGTGTGGAATCTAATGAACAGATGAACTGACTAACAAAATAGAAACCAAGGCATGGATACATGGAACAGACTGACATCTGTCAGAGGGAGCAAGGTACAGGGGACTGGATGAAAGAAGATGAAGGGATTAGCCAGTGAACATATATGCATAGCTCATGGACAAAGACAACAGTGTGGTGATGGCCAAAGGGGGAGTTGAGGGAGTTGGGTGGAGGCAGGCAAAGGAGGGGGGATGGGGACATTTGTAATAGTGTCAACAATAAAAATAAAGAAAAAATATGAATTTAAAAATTCAGTTATTTTCTTGTTGGGTTTAGTTCAGGATATCTTCCATGAAACTAGAAGTGAAATTTTAAAGATGGGAAAACCCCAGAGAATATGTGGAAGTAAATATTGTATAGAGATGAAACTACTAAATTAAAAGTGTAGTAAAGGCAATCAACAGCAGATTAGCTCCAAAAACAAACAAACAAATCAATGAAGGAAATGATTTCTAGAAGTTAATTTTCAATTCAAAATTATGTGTAGTCATATTTGGTATAATCTTCAATTTTCAGGATAAAAGGAAGTTCCTACAAATGCAGGACTCATGTAGAACAAACACAATTCCCACAAAAGAAAAAATATTACCAGGCTGGCAATGACTTTCCCATTATAACAAATGCCAGCATAAATAGATACCGTCTAAGGAGTTTTTCAAGAGAAAAAAAATATATTGTTTACAACAGCTGCCCAAGCCCTATAGTTTATGAGAGGACAACAGGAATAAATAGTCCAAATACTTGGGAAAACAAACCATCTACATGTCTTTTACCAGGAAAACAAAGAATTACGATAGCTGATTTAGAAATGATCAAAACAAAGAATTTACAAAGAAAGTTGTTACAAAATAAAAGAAATAGGATTGACCTGAGGAACCAAGTTAAAATTAGTGGATTATTATTAATATGGCTATTATGAAAATTCTATCATTGTCAGAAATGTTTCTGGAAAAAAATACGCTTTAAATAAAAACACACACACAATATTCTAGAACTAAAATCTCAGATTATAGTATCAATGGGGATAGGAAGATAGAGGAGAATCAAGTATATTATTGGGTATCCTAAACGGAAGTGACCACACAGGGTAGGGTCATTCACTATGGATGATGATTACAGGGGGGAGAGCAGGATATAGAAAGAAGGTAGTTCCACTTTAGACACAGAGTTTTAAATATCTTTGGAACATCCAAATACTAATGCCCAATGATGGTTGGACACATGGATTTATATTTGTACCTTTATAGTTTTTATTTTTGAAACAAAAAATATGTATTACTTTTATAAATGAAGAGAAAAATTGGTGTGATAAAGTGTTGTTGTGGGTTGTTTTTTTTTTTCAATTTAAAAAAATAAAAGAGACTTTGGAGTAGTCTACAAAATGCCAACCCGTAATTTAGATGCCTTACTACTACCTCAGAGAAGACTATGCCTATCCCTTTGGGGCAATGTATAAGTCAGAAAAATCTTTTCTGTTCTGACTAGAAGTAGGTCTTAGTTAAGCTTTCTTTCTGGGGACTCCCACCAGTTTTTTTTTTAATCTGCTTGTCCTTCTTTAGGTGAGTGGGGAAAAAGGTGGGAGGTAGGAAGTATAACCTTCCAAGCAGGAGGAGGCCCAAGGCTGTCTTATTGCAGTTGCATCATAAGAGCATAAAATAATCAAAAGTAAAAGAACCAGCCTCAAGAGAGGAGGTTAAATAAATTCCTTCATTGTTAGTTGTCATGTTAATTGTTAAATGTTAATTATACTGTACCCACCTAAGTAAAAGAAGTATGTGTCTATCATCTTACTTTTTATCCAATCCCAGAGTTTCCCTGCTTTGCTTTCTCCCACCTCCCTAATCTATCACTAATGGATTTCATGTAACCCACCTACATCTCCTCCTTTGATGTAATGTATGAAACAAGGTGCAAAACTATCATTCTCTGGAGCATTATCGCAATACATTGAGATTCTGCTTCCCAGCAGTTGTCTACAGTTTGGCTCAAATAAACTCACAAAAAATCTATAAAAAATAAAAAAGAGAGGAGGTATAATAAATTATTCCCACCCTGTTTCACTGGAATGTTGACCTCCCCTTATAAAATTAGAGTGTATATTTCCTGGCATTATAAACCAGCACACCTCCGAGATATTTTTATTTTTATTTTTTAGCCAATATGACTTTCTACTAAAACCTTCTGAGGACCATGTTCCCTCACTAGATTTCTTGGAATAAGTTGCCCAAAGGCTTAATTTGGTGAAGTCTTAATCATGGTATTCAAACTTACCTTTGCAGTTGTGGCTTTTAAAGAATACAACTGTAATAGCAAGACGTTTTGTGAGTATCAGTTTGAAAAGTGTGTTCCCACATGTTCTTTTCTAATAGAAGTTCTGTATTATGTCTGTTCAACAACATTTTGCCTGCATATTACTTTTCTCCCTTAAATTTTTCCACTGTTAATCAAAACACTAATCGCACTATATTCTTTCTGTGGCTTTATAGTCTTTCCAATAGCTCCGTTAGATCTGGCGGGTAGAGGCTGACTCATCACTATGTCTCCAACACTTTGTAGTCTTAACTCCTGTATTAATGTATGCCACACAAATATGAAGGACAAATAAATCTATAGAACTTCTATCTGATGTCTAGATATTTCTTTCATTTTTTTTAAATCCTTATTTGAGTATATGTTTTTACTGATTTGAAAGACAGAGAGAGAAACATGGATGTGAGAGGGAAACATCAGATTGAGGACCAAACTCAAAACCTGGAAATGTGCCCTGACTGGGAATTGAACCTACCACTTTTCAGTGTTTGGGATGACACTCCAACTAACTGAGCCACACAGCTTAGGGCCATTTCTTTTATTTAAAAAAATTCCTTTGGGGATGTATCATCTTGCTGACCTCAAAAAACACAAGAAACAATGAGGCATATTATCAAAAACTGTTTATCTCATGGTTCATTGGTTAATATTGTATACAATGAGATGGGAAGAGAGCAATAAACATACTCATAGGGTAAAATCATCAAATATTTACTTTTGGATTCTACTTTGACAATGTACAAAAAAAAAGAGAAATTGAAGTTTGCTTAATTGTAAAGGAAAAAGAATTCACTATCTATGAAAGGGACATACTTGACAAATATGCTACATCTATAATTCTGGGACTGGTGCTAAAATAAAAGATTCAGATTCTGAGATCATTTTGTAAAGATTGTGTTCCTTAAATAAATCTTATATTGAAATGGGTAAAGCTTTGGTAATTTTCCACTGGCATTTATCTTTTTGGAATTGTTACTCATCTACATATAAAAGGCTAATATGCTAAGTGTCTGACTGTCCGACTGGTTGCTGTGATGCCCACTGACCACCAGGGGGCAGACTCTCAATGCAGGAGCTGCTGTGACACGCACTGGCCTCTTACAAAGAAACGGCAGTGTGGACCTGGTGCCGACTAAGCAATACTCAGCTTCAACCAAGTGGGACACAGGCCCCACCACCGCCCCAGAGCAACACCCCACCAAATCGCAGCTGATTCTGTTGAGACCCCATGGTGCAAAATGCAGCCCACAGCCCAGCCCAGTCCAGAAATGGTGGCTGTGGGCTCCAGGTAATGATGTCATGTAGCAATGCCCGTCTTCCTCTCCCTATCGACAACTAGCCTCCTTGTAGTTTCTTCAGCCCAGGAACATTTTATAGCCAGGTGCAAACATTTCAAACTTTAACCAAATGTCTATGAAGCGTTTTACCATGCCACATCTCAGTTGATCCTCACAAAAGTCCTATTTTCTTTTCATTAGCCAGAAAATGGAGTTTTAGAAAGTTCAGAAACTTGACCCGACTGAAAAGAAGTAAGAAATGATTGACCTTGAAAATGACTTCAGGTTTTCTTATATAGTCAAACACCGTTGCAGTTAAATATTTTACCCTTTGTTCTCTCTGCGTGATCTACAATAGTCTGCTTTGTGTTGATATTTACTGCTGTGTTATTGACAGTTACCTGAAAGAGAAGTTGGGGTACTTCACTGGGCTGGAAAAAGTTTAGTTACATCAGAAAGCAGGTCTAATTAAGCAAGTTTATTATATATATATATATATATATATATATATATATATATATATACACACACACACACACACACACACACACACATACATATACATATGTATATACACATATACATATGTATATTATAAATAAAAGGCTAAGTTGACTTGCGCATACACGATACATATAAAGCTCTCGCGCCCATCGCACATGTGTGTTTCTATCTTTCATTGTCAATCGTGAATTTGGTTAACAATTCTATTATAGAGAGTGGGCGAATAGTGATCCCTCGCCGGTTTGGCTCAGTGGATAGAGCGTTGGCCTGCGGACTGAGGGATCCCAGGTTTGATTCCGGTCAAGGGCATGTACCTTGGTTGCAGGCACATCCCCAGTAGGTGGTGTGCAGGAGGCAGCTGATTGATGTTTCTCTCTCATCGATGTTTCTAACTCTCTATTCCTCTCCCTTCCTCTCTGTAAAAAAATCAATAAAATAAATTTTTAAGAATTTTTTTCTTCTAACTAATTTCCTTTCAATGTGCACAAATTCATGCACCGGGCCACTAGTGGTTAATAATTCTTGTATATCATGACCTCAGAAATATTTTCACTTTCTCTGTGTAATTTTCTTAAAATAATCTGTTTGAGAAGGAAATACCCTACATTAGTTCAACTGCTGAGGTTTTATAAATCACTTTGAAGAGACACGAGAGCCTGAGTTATTTCCAGCTTAAAATACTATAATAAATAAACTTGAGGGGAGCTTAAAAATGGCAGTGGAGTAAGTGGATGCTACCAGACAGGCTCCCAGGAACAAAATGGAATTACAACTAAAAAAAAAAAAAAAAAATCAACTGAAGACTAGCTGGAGAAAACTGATAACCAAGCATGGAAAGTGAAGACTGCATAGAGACTGGTAGGAAGGGTGGAGACGCGAAAGGGCTGGCCAGTTTCCCACAGACAGCAGCTGAATTTCTGGAGACAAAAAACCAATGCTCAAATGAAATAGAATTCTCCAGAAGAAGAGATAAATGAAATGGAGATCAGAAATTTATCTTATACAGACTTCAAAATAATGATGGTAATGATGCAGAACAGCATGAAAAAACATGTAGTAACTATGAAAATGGTCATGACACAGCACAAATAAAGACTATATTGGAAGGAATACACAGCAGATTAGGGGAAGCTGAGGATCAGACCAGCAAATTGGAAGATGGTAGAAAAAATCAACCAGAGAATGAAAAAGAAAAAACAATTAAAAAAACAGGAGGACAGCTTAAGGAAGCTGTGGGACAACGTGAAACAATAATATTTGCATAGGTGTGCCAAAAGAGGCAGAAAGTGAGCAAGGGATAGAGAACATGTATGCAGAAATAATGACAGAAACTTCCTGTAATCTGGTGAAGGAAAAAGTCACACAAGTTCAGGAGGCACAGAGAGTACCAAACAAGAAGAACCCAAACAGGCCAATGCCTGGACACATCATAATTAAAGTGCCAAAAATTAAAAAGAGAGAATCTTAAAGGTAGCAAGAGAAAAGCAAAGTGTTACCTACAAAGGAGCTCCCAAGGCTGTCATCTGATTTATCATCAGAAATTCTACAGGCCAGAAGGGAAAGGCATAAAGTACTTAAGGTAATGGAAAACAAGGATCTGAAACCCAGGTTACTATATTCAGCAAAGTTATCATTCAAAATAGATGGTTAAACAAAGAGTCTCCCAGACAAAAAAAGTCTAAAGGAGTTCATCACCACCAAGCTAGTAGCATAAGAAAAGCTAAATGGACTCCTGTAATAAGAAGAAATGGAGAGAAAAACTTAGGCATACAGAATTAAAATGGCAATGAATAAGTACCTATCAATAATAATCTTATATGTAAACTGGTGGCCCAGTGCACGAAATTTGTGCACATTAAAGGGGGTTCATTAGAGGAAATATTTTAATATTGCTATTTGCCCTTTCTCTATAATAGAAGTGTCAGAGATGAAAGAAAATTAGTAAAATGTATATGAAAACCTTCCTCCTGTCAGAGTCTGGGGCACACCACAGAACCCAGAGTCAAGTCCCCATCCACCCACATGTGCCTCAAAATTGCGTGAGACCCATACCCGGCTGCCCCGCCCCCCTCATTGGGATAGATCCAGACCTGGCTAGTCCCACCCTTGGGTCAAGCCCCGCCGGGCAGGGAACATAGCCTCAGGTCCCCTGGCCCGGTGCCAGGACAGGGGGTGTGGCCTGAGGTCCCCCAGCCCAGACCGGGGTGGGGGGGCATGCCTTGAGGTCCCCTGTCAAGCCCCGCCAGGTGTGGGACATGGCCTGAGATCCCCTGTCAAGCCCCGCTGGGTGGGGGGCATGGCCTGAGGTCCCCTGACCCAGCACTGGGGGTGCACCTTGAGGTTCCCTGTCAAGCCCTGCCAGGCAGGGGGGCACAGCCTCAGGTCCCCCGGCCTGGTGCCGGGGTGAGGTGCGTGGCCTGAAGTTCCCTGTCAAGCCCTACCTAGTGGGGGGCATGGCCTGAAGTCCCCCGGCCTGGTGCTGGGGCCAGGGGAGCAGCCTGAGGTCCCCTAGCCCAGCACCAGGACAGGAAGCACACCTTGAGATCCCCCGTCAAGTCCTGCTGGGTGTGGGGCATGGCCTGAGGTCCCCCGTCAAGCCCTGCCAGGTGGGGGACACGGCCTGAGGTCCCCTGGTCTGGCGCTGGGGTAGGGGGAGCAGCCTGAGGTCCCCTAGCCCAGCACCAGAATGGGAAGCGCACCTTGAGGTCCCCTGTCAAGCCCTGCCGGTTGGGGGGCATGGCCTGAAGTCCCCTGTCAAGCCTCACCTGGTGGGGGGCGCAGCCTGAGGTCCCCTGGCCTGGCACTGGGGCGGGGGGAGCAGCCTGAGGTCCCCTAGCCCAGCACCAGGATGGGAAGCGTACCTTGAGGTCCCCTGTCAAGCCCCATGGGGGCGGGGGAGAAAGTACCCTCAGGTCCCTGCTGATTGCTTATTAAGGCTCCTTATGGGAACTTGGCCTCAGCTGTGGGTGCAGCCATCTTTGTGATGGAGTGATGGTTAATTAGCATATTCCCTCTTTATTAGATAGGATGGATTAAATGCTCCAGTTAAAAGACATAGGGTAGCTGAATGGATAGAAAAACATGACCCAATTATATGTTGTTTACAAAAGACCCACCTCAGAATAAAAGACTCACACAGATTGAGAGTGAAGGGATTGGAAAAAAATTTCCATGAAAATGGAAAAGAAAGGAAAGCTGGGGTAACAATACTCATATCTGACAAAGAGACTTCAAAATGAAGGCCATCACAAGAGATAACAAAGGTCACTACAGAATACTAAAGGGATCAATACATTAAGGATATAACCCAGGTAAACTTACATGTATCAATATAGGAGCACTGAAATATATAAAACAATTTCTAGAGGACTTTAAGGGAGAGATAGACAACAATACAGTCATAGTAGGGGATATTAACACCCGCTGACTTCACTGGATAGATCTTCCAGACAAAAAATTAACAAGGAAACAGTGACTCTAAGGACACACTGGATCAGTGGAATTTAATTGGCATTTATAGAACATTTCACCCGAAAGCTGCAGAATATACATTCTTTTCAAGCGCATAAGGGCTATTCACAAAGATAGACTATATCTTAGGACACAAAACAAGTCTCTACAAGTTCAAGAAGGTTTAAGTCATATCAAGTAACTTATCAGATCACAGTGGAATGAAATGGAATGAAATTAGAATCAACTACAGTAAAAACACCCAGAAACATTCAAACATATGGAGGCTAAATAATACTTTATTAAACAATCCATGGGATACCAATGAGATCAAGAAAAATAAAAAACTTCCTGGAAACAAATGAAAATGAACACACAACAACCCCAAATCTCTGGGACACAGCAAAAGTAGTCCTGGGAGGGAAGTTCCTAACACTACAGGCCTATCTCAAAAAAGAAAAATTGACAATAATCAATTTAATCCCTCAACATAAAGAATTAGAAAGAGCCCTGGCCGGTTTGGCGCAGTGGATAGAGTGTCGGCCTGCAGACTCAAGGGTCCCAGGTTGGATTCCGGTCAAGGGCATGTACCTTGGTTGCGGGCATATCCCCAGTGGGGCGTGTGCAAGAGGCAGCTGATCGATGTTTCTCTCTCATCAATGTTTCTAACTCTCTATCCCTCTCCCTTCCTCTCTGTAAAAAATCAATAAAATATATATTTTAAAAAAGAATTGGAAAGAGAACAACAAGAGAAGCCCAGAGCAAGTGGAAGGAAGGAAATAATAAAGATTAGAGCAGAAATAAATGACATAGAGACTTAAAGAGAAATTAGTGAAACCAAGAGCTGGTTTATTGAAAGGATAACCAAGATTGATGTACCTTTAGCCAGAGTCAAGAAAAAAAGAGAGAGAACTCAAATAAATAAAATTAGAAATGAAAGCTGAGAAGTCACCACTGACACCACAGAAATACAAAGGATTGCAAGAAAATACTATGAACTCAAAGCCAACAAGCTGGACAATGTGGATGAAATAGACAAATGCCTAGAAAAATATAATTTCCCAAAACTGAATCAGGAAGAATCCGAAAACCTGAACAAGCCAATAACAACTGATGAAATAAAAGCAGTAAACAAAAAACTCCCAGCAAACAAAAGCCCAGGTCCAGATGGCTTCTTAAGGGAGTTTTACCAAATATTCAAAGAAGAATTTACACATGTACTCTTCAAACTACAAAAAATCCAAGAGGAAGGAACACTTCCAAGCTCTTGTTATGAGGCCGATAATCAATTAGCATTATCCTAATTCCAAAACCAGATAAAGACACTACAAAGAAAGAGAATTACAGGCCAATATCCCTGATGAACATAGATGCTAAAATGCTTCAATAAAATATTAGCAAATTGGATCCAGCAATATATTTTAAAAGATCATACACCATGACCAAGTGGGATTTATTCCAGGGATGCAAGGCTGGTACAATATTCACAAATCAATAAACATGATACATCACATGAAGAAACTGAAAGACAAAAATCACATAATTATATCAATAGACATAGAAAAAGCATTCAACAACAGCCAACACCCATTTTTGGTAAAAACTCTCAGCAAAGTGGGAAAATAATGAGTATATGTCAACATGATAAAGGCCATATATGAGAAACCTACAGGGAACATCATACTCAATGGCTAAAAACTAAAACCATTTCCTCTAAGAATGGGAACAAGGCAGGGATGTCCACTTACACCACTCTTATTCAATGTAGTACTGGAAGTCCTAGCCACAGTGATCAGATAAAAAGAAGTAAAAAGTATCCATATTGGAAAGGAGGAAACAAAACTCATTATTCCTAGATGACATGATATTGTACATATAAAAGCCTAAACACTCCACCAAAAAACTACTAGATTGAATAAAAGAATTGGGCAATGTAGCAGGTTACAAAATCAATACCCCCAAATCAATGGCTGTTTTATACACCAATAATGAACTCTCAGAAAGAGAAACTAAACAAACTCCCATTTTCCGCTGCCACAACCAAATTAAGATACTTAGGAATAAACTTAAACAAGGAGGTAAAAGCCCTGTACTCTGAACACTAGAGGATGTTGAAAAAAGAGATAGAGGAAGATATAAACAAGTGGAATACACCACTGTGTTCATGGATTGATAGAATCAACATTATTAAAATGTCCATACTACCCAAAGCAATCTATAGATTCAGTGCAATCCTTATTACAATATCAATGGTATATTTCTCGGACCTAAAACAAACTCTCCAAAAATTTATATGGAACCAAAAAAGACCCTGAATAGCTGCAGCAATCCTGACAAAGAAGAACAAAGTTAGAGGGATCACGATACCAGACATCAAGTTATATTACAAAGTCACTGTTCTCAAAACTGCCTGGTACTGGCACAAGAACAGACATCTAGACCAATGGAACAGAATAGAGAACCCAGAAATCAAACCAAGCCATTATGCTCTATTAATATTTGACAAAGGAGGAAAGAGCATACAATGGAGTGAAGACAGTCTCTTCAATAAATGGTGTTGGAAAAATTGGACAGATGCATGCAAAAAAAAAAAAAATTAAACTAGACCACCAACTTACACCACACGCAAGAGTAAACTCAAAATGGATAAAAGACTTAAATGTAAATCCTGAAACCATAAAAGTTTTAGAAAAAAACATAAGCAGCAAAATCTCAGACATCTCTGTGGCAGTATGTTTACGGATACATCTCCTAGAGCCGCGGTTTGCCGCTCTGTTGACTAATGAGTTTGCCGACCACTGCCTTAGGGAAAAACACTTAAAAAACATTTTAATAATATACTAATGTCTTTAACCTGAAGTCAAAACTTCTGGGTAAGGATAATGCCTTACACAGCAAACTCATCAGTCAACAGAGTGTCAAACCGTGGCTCACGAGCCGCATGTGGCTTGCGAGCCGCGGTTTGCCGACCACTGTCCTAGGGTAAAGGAAACTAAGGAGAAAAATAAATAAATTAAAATAAAACTACCTCAAAATAAAGATCTGCACAGCAAAAGAAACCAATAAAACAAAAAGGGAGCCCAGTGTATGGAAGAACATATTTGGCAATGATACATCTAATAAAGGGTCAATATCTAAAATATATATAAGGACCTCATATAACTTAACAAAAGGAAGACAAACAATCTAATTAAAAAATGGGCAAAGGATCCAAATAGACACTTCTCTAGAGTGGACATACAGATGGCCAAGAGACATATAAACAAATGCTCAAAGTCATTGATCATCAGACAGATGCAAATTAAAATGACAATGAGGTATCACCTCACACCTGTCAAAATAGCTACCATCAACAAATCCACAAATGACAAGTGTTGGCGAGGATGTGGAGGATGGGCTGGTGGGAATGCAGACTAGTGCAGTCATTATGGAAAACAGTATGGAGTTACCTCAAAAAATTTAAAATGGAACTGCCATTTGACCCAGTGATCCCACTTTTAGGAATATATCCTAAGAAACCTGAAACATTAAACAGAAAGAATGTATGCACCCCTGTGTTCATAGCAGCACAATTTACAATAGCTAAGTTCTGGAAACAGCCCAAGTGCCCATCAGTAGATGAATGGATGAAAATGTTGTGGTACATTTACACCATGGAATACTATGCAGCAGTAAAAACGAAGAATCTCTTACCCTTTGTGACAGCATGGAGGGAACTGGAGAGTATCATGAAAGTGAAATAAGCCAGAGAAAAACAAGTATCACATGATCTCACTCATATGTGGAAACTAATGAACAAAATAAACTGATGACCAAAATAGATTCATAGACATGGAAAGATGGAACAGAGTGCAGAATCTTGGAGGGAAAGCAGGGGAGGGTAGGTGGGTGGGAGGTAATCAACCAAAGATTTTGTATGCATATATGCATAACCCATGGACACAGACACAAGGGTGGTAAAGGCCTGGTGGGGGAGGGGGGTGGATAGGCTGCAGTGGGGGTGGGGGTTCAATGGGGGGGAAAAGTGGACACATGAAATACTTTAAACAATAAATATTTAAAGTAAATAAATACACAAAGAAACAAACTTGAGACATTTAAGCTTAAGGAACCAAGTGCAAGCCTCCAAAAGATAGGACTGTCAGCATCAATAAGTTACATGTTTCTGGAAAGGTCGATGTACCCTGATAAATGGATCAGCAGTCATCTAAAAGAGAATACTACACAGTGTGCATTAATAGTTGTTCATACCATAGTGTCCAATCATAAAGATCTTATATTCTGAATGTCTTGCAAAGTCTTGTATTGTCAGGAGCAGGCATGTAATTGCCATCAAAATCAATGATATGATTAACAGTTTGAAACTATCTCCGAAAGCACATATGGATTAGTGAAACATTTACCAATTACTGAAAGCTGGTTTTGTAGAGTGTCCTAATATGTAACAACTACATGGTTATGCTTGGAATAGTTTATATTTCACCAGATAAAATATTAGGTCATAGAAAATTTAGCTTTAAAAAACTGTAGAGGGCAGTAAGTCCAATCTAATTTTTAAATAAATGATAAAACCAAGGACCAGAGAGATTCATTTATCTATTTATCAACATTTATTGGAGATTAAGTAACTTGCCCAATTTGTAGCATAGCCAATACTGTGACCTGTCCTCTTGACTGACTCTGTTGCTCTTTCTGCTGAATCAGATTTTGTATTTATTTCTTTGTGTAGGAATCTTTGCTCAAACCTTGCATACACCTTAATTCTGCTTCAGGTTTGTCTTACAGGTTAAAACTATAACAATAGTACTTCTCTGTTGGCCATATGATTTCATTACTTATTTTAAAATGTTAATGGTTGCATGTGCTTTCATTAGAATGGCAACTACAAATTAATTTTGAAATTTGACTATGTTCTCAGTTGATGGTTTTACAATATTTGTAGTTTTCCCCTAAGATAAAACTCTGATTGCAAATTTAAGTAACATTCACATTTTTTACCTAATTTTTAAAAAATATGTAAAAATGTAATTACGTTTATTAAATAGGTAACCAATTAAATAATATTTTTTTCAACTCCTATAAGGGATATGTTAAATAGTTCAATAAGTACATGATTCTAGTTATTTTAAAAAATCAAATATGTCTAATTGCTAGGTATTTATGGAATTTTATAATTTCAAGACTGGGAATCACCTTAGAAATTGTTTAATACAATAATTCCTTACTTTACATAACAGAAAATTAAGCTCCAATGGAGTTGAGGTTTCTAGAAGTAGAACAAGGACCTACACTCAATCCAGCATTCTTTAAAACCTTCTCAAAACTGCCTTATTGGGGAGAGGGAAAAACTTTGATGTGGTTATCTGAATGAATGCAGATGAAGGCCCAGAAAAGAGCATAAGCCTGTAGAAGTGGCAAGGAGGATGCAGAATAGGAGATGTTAAAAGAAAACTGACATGACATTAGGATCAACAGAAGAAGTTGAGTTTTATATTTGATTCCAAACACAAATATAAATACAAGTAATACCTAAAACCAGGAATTTCCAGACTTGTGGTATCTTACCCATGTAGGTGGGATTGTGAAAAGATAGGTAGGAAAGGATTTAGATAGGTTCATAGGAAGTTGTAGGAGAAAGAGTGTGCTAGGAGAAAAAGCATAGGCAAGAAGGTACAAGATGAGTTTGGGAGACATGAAAGAGACCAGACTAGAGAAAATATTTTTTTATGATCTGTAATAGATGAATGAGTACAGGTAGGTGAGTCCAGAGGTCATGAAGTTGGAGCATTAAGACTTTCATCCTGTGGTAAGTTGGCGAAGGGTTCAGATCAAGTATGCAGAATAGCCAGCACACTGATCTGCAGCTTCACAGACATGTTCTAGTGGCCAACTAGAGTTCAGCAAAGTGGGAACGAGTTCATGGAAGAAAAATCTTCTAAAATAAAACATTAAGCCCACGCCACATAGATTCCAAAAGAAGAGTGAGGGAAGGAGTTGTGTTTTCTCTCTAATTTTGGCTATGACATAAGGTTCAATAAAAGTTTTTGAGGGAATTATATGGGGTGGACAAAAGTAGGTCTACAGCCGAGACCGGTCTGGCTCAGTGGATAGAGCGTCGGCCTGTGGACTGAAAGGTCCCGGGTTCGATTCCGGTCAAGGGCATGTACCTTGGTTGCGGGCACATCCCCGGTGGGAGGTGTGCAGGAGGCAGCTGATCGATGTTTCTCTCTCATCGATGTTTCTAGCTCTCTATCTCTCTCCCTTCCTCTCTGTGAAATATCAATAAAATATATTTAAAAAAAAAAAAAAAAGTAGGTCTACAGATGTGAGTTCATGAGATAGTGTATTCTTGTATTATTTATTATTGTCTTTTTTCTACATGAACAACTGTAAATCTACTTTTGCCCACCCCTGTATTTAGGACAGTGCAGTGGTATTAATGACAGTAGACAGATGACTTAGTAAAGGATTAGCTTAATATACAGGTCTAAATTTTTAATTAAGTAAACGTTCTACAAAACACACCACAACATGTATATATATTTTAGGAAAGATAAGTTGTGAATTCTGTAGTGATTTTGGTGCTTCCTTTTTCACTTTGAAGGCTTTTAGACTGAATACCATCTAAAAAAGCCACCATACTATTTAAGGAAGCAGGAGCCAAAACATACTTACAAACTTGTTTTTTTCATCCCATGTCTTATTTACTTATTTAAATATTTGATGCAAAAATGATTCATTTTGTATTTTTAAATTTATCTTTATTGTTGAAAGTGTTATAGATGTCTCCTTTCCCCCCCCTTGACCCTTTCCACCCCACTTGACCCCCCCCAGCAAACCGCCCCCCCCCCCCCCCGCCACCTTCCAGGTCTGTGTCTTTTTTAATCCTCACCTGAGGATATTTTCCCATTGATTTTTTTTTTTTTTAGAGAGAGTGGATCGAAAGAAACACTGATGTGAGAGACACATTGATTGATTGGTTGCCTCCTGCATGCCGCTCCCCTCCCCCCCCCCCCCCGACCAGGGCCAGGAGCCTGCAATTGAGGTACTTGCCCTTGACTGGAATCGAACCCAGGACCCTTCAGTCTGCAGGCCAATGCTCTATCCACTGAGCAAAACTGGCTAGGGCCAGGCCTGTGTCTTTTTAAACAGAACAGAATGTTTATTTAATCTTTATTGCCTATCCTGAGCTATTTCTCATAGAAGTGGTCTGCAGAATACAGTGTACTTGATTCAAGAAGTGCACACACACACACAAAAACTTGTATTTATAATTTTTATCTTAGGAAAATGAACATAAGCTAATTACCTAATTTTTAACAGAAGAGTTGATGGGAATATAAGTATATAATTTATAGTATGAATATTTATGAAAGTAGACACTAATTGTAGGAGGTGCAATAAAAAAAGTGTGCCAAAATTGACTGTGGGATAACGGTTGTTAGATTTACAGATAGATCATCAGGGCTTTCCCCTAGAAATTTTGACTCAGTAGGTTTCAACTGGGGCCTGGGAGTCTGTTACTCAACAAGACCTCTCCAAGTGTTTCTTATTTTCAGCCAAGTTTAGGAAATTAGTAATAGACCTGCTTTTCCATATCTTGACTTTGGCCTAAGTCCATTTCAAATATTAATGGCTGTATGATTGGTGCCTCATTTACCCTAACACAGCTAGAAAGATGGGTTGTCCAAGGGCTTAGCAGCAAAGCTACAGCTCACCTTATTTCTTGTGCTTTGATTGGACCAAAAGCCAGCTTGAATTTTAGGGGCACCAATAAGTGTGTCTAGTGTAATTTAGGATTTTGTTTACCTTGATGTTTGAAATTGATGATTGTTTTCAACCATGAAGCTGCTGCCACAGATAATTACTATCTTCCATGGGTTAAAAAAAAGCATATCCTATCTAATAAATAGTAATATTCAAATTGACCATCACTCCAACACACAAGATGGCCGCCCCCAGGTGGTCAAAGATGGCTGCCTTCATGTGGTCAAAGATGGCTGGCAGAGGAGGGTAGTTGTGGGCGACCAGGCCAGCAGGGGCGGGCAGTTGGGGGTGACCAGGCCTATAAGGGAGGGCAGTTGGGAGGGACCAGGCCTGAAAGGGAGGACAGTTGTGGGCGATCAGGCCTGCAGGGGAGGGCAGTTAGGGGTGACCAGGCAGGCAGAGGAGGGCAGTTAGGGGCGACCAGGCCAGCAGGGAACAGCAGTTAGGGGCGACCAGGCCTGCAGGGGAGGACAGTTAGGAACAACCAGGCCTGCAGGGGAAGGCAGTTAGGGGGTGACCAGGCCAGCAGGGGAGGGCAGTTAGGGGCAATTGGGCCGGCAGGGGAGCAGTTACGTGTCGATCAGGCTGGCAGGGGTGTGGTTAGGGGGTGATCAGGCTGGAAGGTAGAAGTGGTTAGGGGCAATCAGCAGGCAGGCAGGCGAGCGGTGGGGAGCCAGCAGTCCTGGGTTGTGAGAGGGGTCCCAGATTGGAGAGGGTGCAGCCGGGCTGAGGGACACACACACACACACACACACACACACACACACACACACACCCCGTGCATGATTTTCATGCACCGGGCCTCTAGTGTGTGTGTGTGTGTGTGTGTGTGTGTGTGTGTGTGTGTGTGTATAGATAGATAGATATATTTTTAATGCTCTAACATGCTGACACATGGAAATATAGAAGTAAATTTTATGCTGAGGCAATTGTGTGTCCTAACATAAAATATTTATTCAAAATGTTAAAAAATCTAGAAATAATAGCTACCATTTTTTAGGTGTGTACCATATGCCAAGTACTATACCAAGCACTTTGCAATACAATTTATTATTCAATCCTCACAACAATTCTACGAAGGTGGTGTTCTTAGTATTCTTTTTGCAGAAGAGTTAATTGAAGTAGCACAGAGAGGTTAAGTAAAAGTAACTTGCCCATTGTTTATAGGGTTTTTGTTTATTTTAATTTGGGAATGTCCTAAATGACTTTTAGGTGAACTTATTTTCTTTGACTTCTTTGACTGAATGATTCTTTATCTTGAAATTTGATTTCTTCTATTGGCTCATTCTCTTATAATAAGTAACCTATAGATATCACTTTGGAACATTCAAATGATGAAAGAATATGACAATTTAGTAAAAGCAAACTGTTTATTGTCACTTTGAGTATGTAGTTTAGTGATTTATCTGGGAAGTAATATCTATGACTATACATACAGGGGTGGGCAATAGTAGCTTTACAGTTGTAATACAAATAAGTAACATAATAATAATAAAACAACAATATCCAGGGGTGGGCAATAGTAGCTTTATAGTTGTTGAATATGTGAAACACAGATTTTATTGTTGTTTTATTATTTGTTTGTTTTAATTGATACACAATTTATTAAAATTTTTAACATTGCCAATTTTAAAATCTAGTTTTTTCTTAATGCTTTAAGCTCAATTTATGCATTTAAAAATAAATTTATTAACTCCACTACACTTCAGTTAATATCTTTAAATCACCAAATTAAATACCCTGAAACATTTTAAAACACAATGGACAAAGTAAAGTAAATCTAAAAGCATAATCAAACAATTAAATATTGTCAATCTAATAAATCAAATTTATAAATTCAGTAAACCATGTTCTCCTAAATATTAAACATTGCTTACTAACTTAACTTGTTACATAATCCTATCTAATAAAAGAGTAATATGCAAATTAACTACCACTCTGCTACACCCACAAGCCACGCCCACCAGCCAATCAGGAGTGAGTATGCAAATTAACCCAACCAAGGTGGCTGTGGCCACGGAGCAAGCAGGAGGCTTGGGTTTCCCTGGCAATGGAGGAAGCCAAGCTTTCCGCACACCCTGGCGGGCCTAGGCCTCAGCTCAAGGCTACAAAGTTTCAATTATAGAAGATAAATAAATCCCAGATACCAGGACCTCCACTTGGGTCGCCGGGGGGTGTGGCTGGCCTGCAAACCACCACAGGCCCCTCACCCAGGCTGCCCACACCCCAAGGGAACCCCCACCCTGATCCGGGACACCCTTCAGGGCAAACCGGCTGGCCCCCACCCGTGCACCAGGCCTCTATCCTATCTAATAAAAGAGTAATATGCAAATTGACCATCACTCCAACACAAGATGGCTGCCCCCATGTGGACACAAGATGGCCGCCACAAGATGGCCAGCAGGGGAGGGCAGTTGGGAGGGACCAGGCCTGCAAGGGAGGGCAGTTGTGGGCGATCAGGCCAGCAGGGGAGGGCAGTTGGGAGGGACCAGGCTTACAAGGGAGGGCAGTTGGGGGTGATTGGGCCGGCAGGGGAGCAGTTGGGCATGCATCAGGCTGGCAGGGGAGTGGTTAGGGGGTGATCAGGCTGGCAGGCAGAAGCGGTTAGGGGCAATCAGGAAGGCAGGCAAGAGAGCAGTTGGGAACCAGCAGTCCTGGATTGTGAGAGGGATATCCGACTGCCCGTTTAGGCCCGATGCTAGTGGGATCGGGCCTAAACGGGCAGTTGGACATCCCTTGAGGGGTCCCAGATTGGAGAGGGTGCAGGCTGGGCTGAGGGACACCGCCCCTGCCCCCCCCCCCCTGCACGAATTTCGTGCACCGGGCTTCTAGTTTATAATATAGTCACAAGTCTGAGATAATAAATTCTCTAAAAACATTTCAAATATATTTTAAAAAAACACCAGAATATACATAGACAAATTATCAGCTAATGCCTAACTTACCAATACATTTTTATCTTAAACCAAATGCAAAGTCTTCATATTATAGGTCAGATTCATTCCTTAAGCTTTTCATTTTTCATCCCAAGACTACAATGTACTTGCACAACAAAGTAGAATAGAATTTTTATCTTTCAGCCTTGTACCACAACTAGGATACATTTGGGATTGGGCAGGGCACCTAGTGTACTTGTCAACCATAATCTGCATTGGACCCTTCTACCCCTTTCTTAGTCAGGCTTTTGCTTGCCCTTGTTAACAGAAACCTTGTGAGCCCTCACGTAAATTTAAATAAGCATTTAATTTTTACATTTTTGCAACCTGGTTCTTTTCCTAGAAATGATGCATCCTGTAAGTGTTTCCGTTTGGTTTATGCAACCTGGTGCTTTTCCTAGAAATGATGCATCCATTAAGTTTTTTTCTTACATTTTAGCAATGCGATTTTCTTCCTAGAAATAATTCATTCCTTAAGTTTTTTCCTTAGGTTACACTTCATCCCTATTATAATGGGATTTCTTAAGTCTAGTTATGTACAAACTGTGTAACCTTTGGCATTAAAGTCAACTTGTGTACTAATGGGTTTTGACAACCTACATAGGTTACTTTAACAGCCCTTTCTCTTTTATAATTTAATAGCTGTCTCATTGGCCATCAGTCATTTTATTGACAATAATGATCAAGTTTAATTTTAACCCCTTTAAATTCATAAAGCCAAAATGATTTTTCTCTCCTAGGAATGCCAGAATCACCTCCGCAGATATGGAAATGTGAATCTGGAACTGGTGACTCGAATCATTAAAGATGGTGGCCCATGGGAAGATCCAGTGTTGCAAGCTGTTCTTAAAGCCCAGCCAGCATCTCAGGAGATAGGTACTTCAGGAAACTCAAAATCAAAACCAACATTTGTGAGAAGCAAACACAGTTTCATTTTCTCACTAGAGCAGTAGTAGCGATTTTTCTTTATTTTATAATATTGAGTAAGAGTTATGTATTTTTACATAAAGTGTGTTTAATTTGTTGTACTAACCTGCCCTAAGAGTGATTTTTGACACTAGACTTGGATACATTTATTTCTAGTAATTTCCCATTCTAATGGGAATTTAACACATTTATTGTCCGTATGTTACTTACAGAGAGTTCCTTTGCTTTTGTCACTGCAGTTATAGTTTAAATATCTATTTAAGTTGCCAAACCCTTTTAAAACAAAACAAAACACCCTGCTTAAGCACATGATATCTCCCTTATACAGAAGCAGCTGTGAGGGCTGTAACTCATCCGATTTTTGTCACTACTACTGTATATCCCACACCTAGCCCAGTGCCTGTTAGAGAGTAGGTGCTTACTTAATATAAGTATATGTTGACTGAATGAATGACCACATGATGACTGTGTAAGTGAATGAGTGACTAACTAAAGTAAATTTTAATTCCAAATACTGGAGAGCAGTATTTCCCAAACTTCATCCATTAATAGAAGTTAAATTTTCCCTCATCCCTTTACCGCCTGCATACTTCTTTGACATCACCTCCTCTTAAACCTAGATGTACAGTGGTTCCTGTGGGCCAGAATTTTCCTTTGAGGAAGGAGGCTCTGTCAACTGCTTCTCACATATTATTCCTAAGCCACAGAACATTTTTCATCACCAAAGCTTAGAATGTAGAGCTGAGCAGTAGTGAATAAGCACAAAACTGTGAAAAACATTTGAATGCATGGAGAGAGCCTAAGGAGTACAATTATAAGATTGCCAAAAGGAAAAGACAAAAACTCCCAGCTCTGGAACCATTCAGACCTTGGTCTGGTGAGAAAGACACTTCATACTACAGATTGTGCTCAGTGGGTTAGGATCTGTCCATTTGTCCCAGTTTAAGGGGTGACGGTAGGGATGGGTTGTGGGTAGAG
Organism: Plecotus auritus; assembly: GCF_963455305.1. Classification (NCBI taxonomy): domain Eukaryota; kingdom Metazoa; phylum Chordata; class Mammalia; order Chiroptera; family Vespertilionidae; genus Plecotus; species Plecotus auritus. Next base: position 138,391,837 of record NC_137771.1, read on the forward strand.
TTGAGTGGAGAAGGAGCTGTGATGCTTGGGCTTAAGAGCAAGTCAACCCAGATACAAGTGTGGAGGCCAACAACAGAGATGTGAGAGGAGATGAAAGATAAGGCCAGAAGAAGTAGTGCAAAGCAGTGGTATGAGATGGGAGACAGGACTAAACAGGAGGAAAGGGCTAAAGTATATATGTGACAGTGGTATATGCCCAAGGGATACAAATGAGACGAACTTGATAGGAGGGTCTGGAGAAGGAATAAAAGAACTGAAGCAGCTGGAACTGAGGAGGAAGAGTTGGATGGTTGAGGAAAGGTAGAGTAAATATAGGTAAGGCATGGGTGACAGGCTGAAGGAAACTATGAGGAGACTGGGGAATGAGGCAAGAGGGGGGTAGGAGGTAGATAAGACAGAGCTTCCAAAGGAGTGAAAAGTTAGGACTTTTAGGAGAGCTTTTAGACTTCTTTGAGTAGGAGCTAGAACAAACATATTATGAGTTGCTGTGAGGGCTGATGGCCTTAATATATGTATATATAGTTCTGCACATATAGTCCTTTCATACTTACATTGACATATCTCACTCTGGGAAAAGCTGCTCTAGAGCCTCATTAATATGAATGACTCTTCTCTGGTTGGTGATCATGAGGGTGAAGACTAGTGTGAGGTTTATCTTTGCATTAACTGTACAGATCAGTGTCTGTTTATCATATGTTGGAAACAGAATTGCAAGGCAAATATTGGCACCCAAATAAAACATCACTCATAAGTATTTTAGAAGCTAATAATTAAACATATAACTAATTAAAATACTTGGGGTCCAGTATGATATATGTGTTCTAGTTCCTGCTTTGCCACTTAATTTTTGTCTTTGGGCAAGTCATTTGACCTGAGACACAGTTTTGTGATCTGTAAAACAAATACTATGATAACTGTCATAAGGTTGTCGTTAAGTCTAAATAAACTTAGTTGATAAAGGTATTTGTATATTTTTTAATTGTGTTAAACCAAGTATTTATTAGTAATTATTCTTAGTGATACATGAGCACATATTAATAAGCATTCCTTTTGGCTTAATATTTTGTTGACAAGTAATAAAATATATTTTATGATTTAATTTTTTCATTAATTCAGATTTATTTCTCTATAATTAATCAGTAATGAAAATATTAAGCACTAAAATCAGAGTACATAATCTTAGAGTAGAAATTACATATCCCATGTTATCTGAAACATTTTAACATATTAGTGAACTGAAAAATAAGTATTTTAGGATTTTTACTTTTTAGACTGAGAAGAAATCAACAGATATTTCTTGAGCACTGTTTTGTTGTCACTTTTATTTCCATTTTTCCAATCATATAATTGTATATATTTTTTCACAAACTCTTACTATGAAAATGCTATTTAATTAAATAACTAGTTAATCTAATGAAATGCTACACGTTAGTGATAAAGTTTCAAACGACAATCAAGAGTTTGAGAGCATCCTTTCTTGAGAGTAATACGAGTCTATTCTCTTTTTAATACAGTGAACAAATACTTAAGTTCGGAAAATCCACTATTCTTTGAACTACGTGCCAGATACCTAATTGCTTGTGAACGCATACCAGAAGCAATGGCTCTTATTAAATCTTGTATAAATCACCCAGAAATCAGCAAAGACTTATATTTCCATCAAGCACTCTTCACATGTCTATTTATGTCACCTGTAGAAGAACAGCTATTCCGGGAGGTATTGTTTAAGATTTTGTCTATCATCATTTTAAACTTATAATAAAAAATGGGGGAAAATGTAGCAGAATCTTGTTAATTCCTTTTTATAGTAATACCAAAGGTTTTCAGATTAAATTATTTAGATGTGTTCTCTTTAACACCATTCTTTAAGCTCATTTAAGTTAGACAAAATCTGATATTAACAAATGATGAAATTAACAAAACATTAATAAGCTTCATTTTATTTACTTATTTTAATCCTCACCCAGGGACATATTTATTAATTTTTAGAGAGAGAGGAAGGATAGAGAAACACTGATGTGAGTGAAAAACATGGATCAGTTGCCTTCATACATGCCCCAACTAGTGATCGAAACCACAACCTAGGTATGTGCCCTGACCAGGAATTGAACCCACAACCTTTTGATGTATACTTCAATCAACTGAACCACCTGGCCAGGGCAGCGATAAGCATTATTTATGTTGAGTTTCTGGTGTGACAGAGGTCAAATAAAAACTGAGAATCATTATGATTTTGCCTTTTAAATAAAATATTTAAAAATTTAAATTTTCATGTTTGTTATTTTGTTTTTTCAAGATGAAAGAATCTTCCTAATATGGACCCTACTTACCTATAAGTTATAAACATTAATGAGATTAAAAGTAACTGTAAACTGTAGGTGCTATATAGTAAAATTATGAAACTATGAAAAATTTTCTGTACAATTCATTGTCTTTGTAGAAGAAAACTAAACATCTAATTTCTTCTGAATGTTTAAACACTTATTGCAACTAGCTTTTTAGATATTTTAATGACATGAACTAATTTTTCTTTTCCTCTTACAGCATTTATTGAAAACTGATTGTAAGAGTGGAATTGATATCATCTGTAACACTGAAAAAGAAGGAAAGACTATGTTAGCCTTGCAACTCTGCGAATCTTTTCTTATTTCACAGCTCCAGAATGGGGATATGTATTGTATCTGGTAAGTGTTCCTAATATAGAAATTAAAGTAAGATGGGGAACAGAAGAATTGGTTAGCAGAGTTTGGACTTTATATATATATATTTTAAAGTTATGTGAAAATGTTAAGCAAGAAGCAATATTGCCTAAAGATTAAAAAAGAAAATGATCAGGTACCAGTATTTGATATTGTAAATATTTAAGGTATGTGTTATAATGAAACAATCATGTTTTAAATTAAATTTGGAGTGTTAGCTTGTTTGTTAATTTAAGACAATTTTTTTAGAGCAGTTTTACATTAACAGCAAAACTGAGAGGGAGGCACAGACATTTTCCATATACCCCCTGCTCCCACACACACATATCATTATCACTCACCAGAATAGTACATTTTTTTTTTTTATCAAGGATGAACCACCAGTGATTCATTATAATCACCCAAAGTTCACAGTTCACCTTACAGTTCACTCTTGGTGTTATATATTCCATGGGTTAAACAAATATATAATTACATATCTATCATTATAGTATCATACAGAGTATTTTCACTGCCCTAAAAATCTTCTTTGCTCTAACACTTCATCTCTCTCTGATCCCCACCTCTGGAAAGCACTGATCTTTTTACTGTCTTCATAGTTTTGCCTTTTCAGAATATCACCTAGTTGGAATCATATAGGTAGCCTTCTCAGTATGGTTTTTACCTTAGTACTATACATTTAAGGTTCCTCCATGTCTTTTCATAGCTTGGTAGCTCATTAATGCTAAATAATATTCCCTTGTCTGATGTACCACAGTTTATTTATCTGTTCACATACTGAAGGACATCTTGGTTGTTTTCAAGTTTTGTCAATTATGAATAAAGCTGCTATAAATGATCTGTGTGCAGGTTTTTGTGTGGACATGTTTGCAACTCCTTTGGGTAAAAATACCAAGGAGCACTATTGATGGAACAGATGGTAAGAGTATGTTTAGTTTTATAAGAAACTGCCAAACTGTCTTCTAAAATGGCTGTACCATTTCTTTTCTTTTTTTTTTTTAAATATATTTTATTGATTTTTTACAGAGAGGAAGAGAGAGGGATAGAAAGTTAGAAACATCGATGAGAGACATCGATCAGCTGCCTCCTGCACGCCCCCTACTGGGGATGTGCCCGCAACCCAGGTACATGCCCTTGACCGGAATCGAACCTGGGACCCTCGAGTCCACAGGCTGACTCTCTATCCACTGAGCCAAACCGGTTAGTGCGGCTGTACCATTTCTTATTCCCACCAGCAACTTATGAAAATTCCTTTTGCTCATCTTCACCAGTATTTGTTGTCAGGGTTCCAGATTTTGGCCCTGCTAATAGGTGTATAGCAGCATCTCTTTGTTTCAGTTTGCATTTCCCTGATGTCATATGATGTGGCGCATCTTTTCATATGCTTTCTTGCCATCTGTATATCTTCTGGTGAGATGTCTGTCCATTAAGATTTTTGGCCCATTTTTTCAATCGAGTTGCTTGTTTTCTTATTGTTGAGTTTTAAGAGTTCTTTGTATATTATGGATAATAGTAATTTATCAGATGTCTTTTATAAATGTTTTCTCCCAGTCTGTGTCTTGTCTTTTATCATTATTATTATTATTTTGCTATTGTATTTTACAGAGAAGAGGTTTTTAATATTAGTGAAATTATATTTATTTCATGAATCATGTTTTTGGTGTTTTGTCCAAAATGGTATCACCATACCCAAGTCATCTCAGTATTATCCTATGTTATATTCTAGAAGTTTTATAATTTTGCATTTTATGTTTAGGTCTTGTGGTCCATTTTGAGTTACCCTTCATGAAGGTTATAAGGTCTGTGTCTAGATTCATTACTTTTCATGTGGATGTCCAGTTCCAGCATCATCTGTTGAAGAGACTACCTTTGCTCCATTGTATTGCCTTTGTTTAAGATCAATTGACTATATCTATGTCAGGGCTCTGTATTCTGTTCCATTGATCTATTTGTTCTTTCACAACAGTGTCCTCATTACTTTAGCTTTATAGTAAAACTGGAAGATAGATTAATCCTCCAACTTTGCTCTTCTTCAATATTATTTTGGCTATTCTGGATCTTTTACTTCTCCATATAAACTTTAGAATCAGTTTGTCAATATCTATAAAATGACCTGCTGGGATTTTGATCGAGATTGCATTAAATCTAGAGATCAAGCTGGGAAGAACCAACATCTTGACAATATTGTGTCTTTCTATCCTGGAAAAATCTCTCCATTTATTTAGTTGATTTAATTCACCTGAGTTTTGTAGTTTTCCTCATAAGTTTTGTGCATATTTGTTTAATTTATACCTAAATATTTTGTTTCTTAGGTGCTAATGTAAATGGTATTATGTATTAGTTATAAAAAAACACATTTTAAGAATTACTTAAAAGTTATTAGTAGGATATGTAACTTAGAATGTATTATGATTGTTTCTAGTACCTACTCTTAGAGTACTGTTAGGTGAAACCATGAATAATTATTATAAGAGATTCTAATAACTTCTGTCCCCCTCCCCCAACACACATACACACACAAACTTTACCACTTCGACATTTCATTAACTTTGAAGGGAAAACTATGTTTCATTTGCTGAATATAATAATCTGAAATGATAAGGGCTAGAAATATTTTTTATTAGTGCTTTTGAATTTTACATATTTAAAATAATAGCTCAAAGGGGGATTTAAGCTAAACTAACTTAATATTCTTGTTTTATAGATTAAAATCTTCAGACTAAGAGATAAATAGGTCATTAGTAACAGAACTGGGTCTAAAAACTAGTGGGTTATCTTCTAGGAGAGAATACTTTTAGTTAGATTATATAAGTTTTTATTCAGAAGTTTACCTGGTAAGTTGGAATTTCAAATACACTTAAGTGTCATTTCTTGATTAACAGTATTCCAAAACAGAATATAGTAATGACTATTATAGTAGACTAGAGGCCCGATGCATGAAATTTGTGCAAGGGGCTTGGACCTTGAAGCTGCGGCAGCTGCTTTGGCCCTCATAGCCCTGGCTTCATCTGGAAGGTTGTCCGGAAGGATGTCCGGAAGGTCGTTCATCTGTCCAGTCTAATTAGCATATTACACTTTTGTTATTAAAGATCGTTTTCTATGGGGATAGGCATGTTCTTTGCCCTTGGCTGTATTAAACTATCTAAACAGGATGTCTTCAGTCTTTTCATATTCTTAAGTAAATTGGAATCATGTGTAAACAATAATGAAGAGGAAAACATTTTATTTATTTTCTTGGCTACCCAATTTCTACTCTTACGGAAGGACCTTAAAATAGAACAGTGCCTATCTTTCCCACTCCTGGCCATTATCACTCTCCAAGAATAGAGCTAGGAAATGCAACTCCCAGCTGCCTAACTGGAAAGGAATCTTTAGCCTGCTTCTTGGTCCTTTCTTCTGAGTAGGCTGAGTTCTCATGGTCTGCCCTTATTTCTTCTACCTCTCCTCTATATTTCTTAATGCTGAGCTCCATTTTCCTTCTAAAAGTTGATTTTCATTGTAACTTGAAGAGCAGGAGTCTTTCCATCCTATAAAGTCTGCGTTCTCTTTCATCTTGGCCTTCCCTATGAACTAGCTTACCCTTTATCTCCTCTCTTTAAGGAAAGAACCTGATCCATAGTCCACTTTTGTTGTATCTCAAGCTAGTGGAATAAGCTACTAACCCTATTTCTCTTACCATCACTTAATAATAATCATCATCATCATCATCATCATCATCATCATCATCATCTCTATATATTAAGCCAGCAGCCATAACAACTGGTTGCTATAATGCCCACTGTGGCTAGTGAACTGGCTCAATTAGGGGGTGGGGCTGGCTGGCCAACCTCACGGCCCCTCCCCCCTGCCTGCCTGCCCCTGATCCGACTCTCCCACCCCGATCAAGAGCGGCCCTACGGCCAAACAATCAGCCCTCCCCACCACCATAGGCCCAGAGCCCCTCCCCTGGCCACCCCACCCGTGATCACACCCCCCCACCCCAATAGGGGGCAGGGCTGATTGGCCAACCTCCTGCAGCCCCGCCACCCCGCCCCTGTTCACCCCCCCACCCCAACAGGGGGTGGGGCCAGCCGGCCCACCACCCACAGCCCCTCCCCATGGATGGCCCTGTCCCCAATTGCCCCCCAACCTCATTAGGGGCAGGGCCCACAGGCCAATCGCCTGTGGCTCCTTCCCCCAGCCGGCCGGGCTCTGATAGGGTTTCGATCAGGGCGGGCTGGCCAGCCAACTTCCCACCATCGCCTCCTCCTGAAAGGCCCAGCCCTGATCCGCCCTGAATGGGGCCGGGCCAGCTGGACCCCACCTGTGCACGAATTCATGTACTGGCTATAATAATAAATAATATAGTAATAGCAACTGCTAATTGTTGCCAGTGCTTCCTATAATCTTTGCTGTAAATCTCATTTATTTCAACAACTTTATGGGGTAGATAATATTATACCCAAGTCATTCAAGTAGTAGGTAATAAAGCCAGAATACAAATCCAGGTAGCCTAACTCACAGCCTCTACCAGTAAACATTACTTATATAAACGAGTCAAGTATGAAAAAAAAAATCTATGTTATAAGGATGATTGTAGAACCTATTATAGCCTATTCTCTGCAACTAGATAACTTGATTATTTTATTAGTACTTGCTACCTGGTAAAAGTGCCAAATTGATGCTGTGTTTTCTAAAGGACCCTATGTTTGGAAAAAAAAAAAAAAGTAAGCCTCATTAAAATATTCCCTTTGGTCTTCACAAAGACTTTTATTTAGTGTGTTTGGTTTTTTATTTGTGTTTTCCTTCAAAACCCAGTGTACACATAAAATCTGAGACTCCTTTTCTAAATTCATTCAGAATGGAGCTTCATAACCATATTCTAGTATTTCTGCTTTGCCTGCTAGAAAGCAAAAATCCATATTGGTAGCTCTCTCCTGGCAAATTTATTAAGACCTTAGTATTACATTTTGTTTACCAAGTTTCCTTCTGAGTTAATAAAAACAAATAGATCTCTCTCTTCAGAAAAGAGAAAAAAAAATAATATTGTGCCTTGAGAATGTCTCTCTAAGGAGTCTCAAATTATTTTTTGGAATAAGTTAGAGAATAAATACATACATTTATATAATGTTAAACATTCATTTGTATAATATTGAAATACTTTCCCAAAATTTCCAAATATCATTTTTTGTCTTTAAATCTGTTGCAGAGATAGGCCACATCTTTTTAAACACTTCCTTCCATCCATATTCCTCTGTTCATAATATGCCCCTTACTTGGAATGTCCATCATCTTTTATCTCATTCCATGTCTACATTTTCCTTTAATATATTTCCTCAAGAGGCTTCCTCTAAATGTGTTTAACATTTAGGAACACAATCTTTTTCAGATTACTAACAAATATTTAGTGAACAAATTTCATTGTTTGGCACATTAAGATTATAAAGACAAGGAAAGAATACAGGAAACTAGTGATTTATTAAACATCAGTATATACCAGACATATTACCTAGGTGTTTTCACTTATCGTCTCTTAATTCTTTTTATGTATAAGGAAACTTATACATAAAGTGGATTAAAGAGATGAAAGTCACACAGCTAGTAACAAAGTGAGGTTGGAATCTGCAAATGATAGCATCCTAACTAGTTTAGGGACAATATAGTATAGTCATACCTTGGAGATACTGCAGGTTTGGTTCTAGCCACCACAATACAGTGAGCATTGCAAAAAGCAAGTCATACTCTTTTATTTGTGGAGGATCTTCAATTGGTGAAAAATGCAGCATCTGCCAATTGCGATAAAGCAAAGTGCAAAAAAAATGAGGTATGGCTGTATTTATTGGAAAGATAATGGGGTACAACATCAGCCACAAAAAGAACAGGGATATAGTTGGTCCTCAAAAGGGAAGTGCTACCAGGGACACTGAGATTGCTAGGTTTAAAAAAAAAAATTGTTTCTCTTTTGTGCCATTTGGTTCCAGTCTCTCTTATTGCAAACCAGAAGAAATGCCAACAGTCCCAAGGCTTCATAGTTTAGAGTTGAGAACATTCCAGAGTTGAAAATTCATTTTTCTATTCCTGAATTAATAACTAAAGGAGGTTGAGGAAGGACACATAAGAGACATGGCCACTGGGGCTCCAATCTTGTGTACTAGGGTTATTGCCAGAAAAAGGTGGCTCACTGTAAAGTGGGTAATACCATGCCAGGTAGCATATAATGCCCTACTGATATTTAAGTCTATTTCCAAACTCACGTTTTTTGCCAATACTTCAGTATAGTGTATCACTGAGGAGATTTATAATGTATTAGTAATTGCAGAAATAGGACCTATAGAATATAAGCAAGGAAGTACATGAAAGGCATGAAATAGTAAGAGGGATATAATCTGTTCTGAAGTAATTGTCACTTTAGTTTAGGTTCTTGAAGGCTTTCATAAAAAGGCATTTGATCTGGATGCTGAAAGATAAGCTCATTTTAGAAATAAATACTTTCCAAGTAGAGTAATCAATATAAACAAAAGTGAGAATAAATGAAGCAAAGTAACTGTGAGGAGACCAATCTAGAAGAGTGCCCAGGATTCAAATCCTGATGCTTCTGATTATAAAACCCATGTTTCCATTGCACTTGACCCTAAACAGTGTATAGAATAAGCACTAAATAAAATGCTCTGGAAGGTGGAGACAGATCAGCTTAGCAGCCCTATAGAAGTATATGTGTACAATTAAAGGGCCTAAGGTAGTAGCATTAAGAAAAAATGGTATGGCTGTGAGAAAAAAAAATGTAATCGAAATGCAAAGACTGTGAAAAACAGGTTATAACAAATAGATTAGAGGAATGTTTAGTGTTACTGACTGATCTAGGAAAATATTTATTTTACAGAGATATTATTTGTTCTAACAGGATTAAGGCGATAGAGAGCAATCTTAATTGAAATATACTGAGATATGGAAATTGGTAAAAAGTCAGAACTAGAGATTTGGGAGCAAGGTGTGAAACTTAGTGAGCTTTCAAAGGCTACATGTGCAAAAAGTTGAGTGGTGGACTAAAACTTATGAATACTCACACAGTTAGTATGAAATAGAGATGGAATTTTGGTTTTACTGCTAATGTGTTGCTTGCCATCATTTTCTGTTTTGTGTTTTCTGTATGGTCTCTCTAAGTAGACTATGCACACCTTCAAGCTGCCATTAGATTTAATAGTTGTATATGCTGGGCTCAAAGTACATACTTAAAAAACACATATTTTCATCAATTATTTTAATACTTCTTAGATTATGATGCTCATTGTAACTTTAATGATATATTTAAAGAATTCTAATTTGTTAAAATGTGATACCCAAATATATCAATTATATCTTATGATTTCCTTTGCCTCAAAACCCACTACTTCATCTAATAACCTTGGCCATATGTTAGAAAAGACTACCTGTGAAACATTTTAAATGGTCTATATTGAAAGTAGTACATGTTAATGGAAGAGCAGATAATCTAAAACATTTCAGAATTAGTAGTATAATATACTTATACTTTTGATCTGTAGTATTTTTGATATCTTAATAGGTTGAAAATGAAAAATATGAACCATGTATTTGCAGATAGTCTATAGCATTGATTTCTAAATTTGCAAGTAGGGTATTAATTAATGGCCAAAGTTTATTCTTTTCAAGTATCATAATATTGGTACATTGGAATTATAATTTGTTTTGATCCAGTACTAGAGATAGCTTAGGTTTGTGAGCATATGATTGAACGCACTCCTTACCACTACAAAATCACAGTTTCTGTTCTGCCCTTCCCCACCCCACCTCCAAGCTTCTATTAGTTTCATATAGGTAGAAGTAGCTTGGGGCTTAACATAATATCCATTTATACCCACTTTCTATACATCTCAGGGCACTATAGACTCAGTGAAAGATAACTAATGTCTGTATTTTAATAAACTGTATTTTTGATATTTCTCTTGTTTTCTCATTTACAGGGAGTTGATTTTCATATGGAGTAAACTTCAGCTTAAGTCTAATCCTTCAAAACAAGTTTTTGTAGATCAATGCTACCAGCTTTTAAGAACAGCAACTAATGTGAGAGTCATATTTCCTTTCATGAAAATCATTAAAGATGAGGTAAATAGGATATATTTACCCCTTCATTTCAAATGAAATTTAAATGACAGTTCACTTGGATAATCTTGAATGTCTTATGACAGAATTAATTTGATTATAAATTTAAAGAGGAGGATATAATTAAATAAGTTTGTCACTTTTGTAGAGTTTTAACTAATTTGTAGGCAGACTTTACATATCTATAGGCAATACCTGCTCACTGTTATAAAGAAATACAGTTCAGCCCTAGCAGATTAGGCTCAGTGGATAGAGCATTGGCCTGCAGACTGAAGGGTTCTGGTTCAAATCCAGTCAAGGGCACATGCCTGGGTTTCAGGCTCAATCCCCAGTAGGGGGCGTGCAGGAGGCAGCCAGTCAATGATTCTCATCATTGATGTTTTTATCTCTCTCCCTTCTCGCTGCCTCTCTGAAATCAATAAAAAAAAATTAAAAAAAAATACAGTTCATAGTTTTAAGTCTGGTGTTTAGGTGAAAAGAAACCATGAATATGAGGCATTTTTGAAACTTAAGGACACACTTTTAAAGTGCTTATTTTAGGTAATAGTATAAATCTATTATCTGTTTTTAAAAATAGTTGTGAAGCAAGTGTTTGATGGGTCACTTGCAAGTGAGTAAAATTCTGCATGACTGATGTAGACATGAAAATAGATCCTGCAAAATCCCTTAACTTTCCCCCTCAATTATTAACAAGTTTGAATACAGAGATAGAAAAAAATAAAGCTACACTACTTTTTTGGGGGGGTTAATCCTCACCCGAGGATATATTTCCATTGATTTTGAGAGAGACTGGAAGAGAGGGTGAGAGACAGAGAGAGAGAAACAATGATGTGGGAGAGACATATTGATTGGCTGCCTCCTGCACATGCCTGACCAGGGCTGGGGATCCATTCTGCAACTAAGGCCGTGCCCTTGACTGCATTCAAAGCCAGGACCCTTCAGGGCTCATGCCAACGCTCTATCACTGAGTCAAACTGGCCAGGGCTGCCCTACATTTTAACTGAATCTTTATGTGGGTTACTTTTAAATGTATAAGGAGGCATCCATTAAATAATATATATTTTTCTTATATATTTATCCATTTATCACATCACTCATTAGATGTATAACAATGTAATGATCATATTCCCATGACATGAAGTTGGCAGCATTATATCAGAGGTGTGTTTTTGTTTTGTTTCCTATTTATTTTGCTAATGGCTTTAATAGCTTCACTATTAAATAGTGAAATGTCATTCAAATGCATCGTTAAAATTAAACTTTCTCCTTACCAACAAGGAGGAAAACCCCCCCAAAGTATGCTATAGAATGCTTACCAACATTTAAAGTGCATCAAAGTCACCTGTAAAACATTTCTAAAAATAAAGATGTATCTGTATTTTTTTACATGATTCTCATTTGCATAAAAAATTAAGAGACTTTGTTAAAGAAAGTTTATAATATAAGTGAAGTTCAGCCAGTTATCATAAAGCTTTCTTATTTTCACAAGTCTGGTCAACCTAAGAATACATTTTACTAGTAAGAGGAAAAATTCTCAAAGATGAAATCAGTATTAAAAATGTGCTTAATTTTTTACACTGTCCTAAAAAGGTTTTTATTAATGGAATAGGTCACTCACATGCCTCTGTACTATGAAAAGAGGCACAGACAATGCTATATGAGTTCAGGAGACATTACAGATAGCATATCTGAAAGGCTTCACAGAGGAAGATGCTTTCAGCTGTGTTTTGAATGACTGAGGAGGATAATACTAATGTTTGTATTTTAGAGCACTTTTGCCTCATTTTATTGTTTGTTTCTCACAACTGTCCAGTGACATTAATAGTGTAGTAGAGAAACCTGGGGAGAGTGTGTAGAAGATGAAATTAATCAGAGGGACTGCAGGAGGTAGGGGTGGGTTTGCTGGAGATCTTGAAGGCTACACTAAAAGTTGGAACTTAAGTCTGTAAATATATTGGAATTGTTACAGGATTTGGGGTAAAGAAGTGTCCTGTTCCCTTTTGTCCTTTTACAATGAAATTTTTAAACTTAGGCAACTGGGTACATTATAACTTCATTTGAAGAAAGAGGAGGAATTCTGTTTGGAAGCAGTGAATTTTGAATTTGTTCTATTTGGAAAATCTAGGTGGGAATATCTAATTGTAATAGACAATTAGCAAAAAGCAATTCTTTTCGAATTCAGAAAAGAATTTCAAGCTGGAAATGATGGATTGATAGGAGAAAACTAAATTTAGTGGAATAGATCTGATCCCATTCACTCTGTAAACATTTACTCAAAGGTCACTATATGCCAACTTCTATGCTAACCATAGGAAGATATAAAAAAAAAAATGAGATACTGTATTATTTAGGAATGCAAAGCGATTCCTAGGAATTTAAGAATTCACAGTCAGAGGCATGGGCACACATGAATTGTTATGAAACAATATATACATGCTTTTTAGAAATAAGTATAAGTTATTCTCAGTGGAAAGAATGGGGAATGTTTAACTCTACCCCAGGGCAGGGGCCAGAAAGAATGGTGAGAAAAACTTTCAGAGTAGAACTGATTCTCAAAGAATGAATTGGAGATGGGTAGGAGTTTACCAATTATATAAAGTGGGAATATGATGTGAAAGTTAAGGTCTGATTGTGGAACTGTAAGTAGTTAAGCAGGGTTACATAGCATTTAAAGGATTAAGAGGACGTGAGCATGGTAAGGTAGTCTTCCTCTCTGTCATCTATAATATACCATATGCAGGCAGTATGATGTACAAATAGTTTTAAAGACATATTACTTTTGTACTTATTTCTATTCAAACAAGCATTTTGATAACTAAATCATTAGCAGTGTTATTTATAGCTTGAATTAGGGTGGGCAGACAACAGATTCCCAAGTAAAAGCTGATGTAGTTATCTTTGAGAAGTTAACATTTCAAAGCCTAATAATTTGCAGATAACTTCCAGTAGGTTCATTATTCTGATACTTTATATTAGATTTGGAAAGATTGTAATTGCCCTTTCCATGTGGCCTATACTTCTCCCCTTATTTGGATAAATAATACTTAAATAACGGAAGTAATATTATCCAGTTCAGCTTTATGAGTTTTCATAAGCAGTTCTTTTTAAAAAAATTTCTAGTTATTTTTTAAGATCAAAATTTGATAAATGTGTTTAAATACATATAATGTAACCCTTCTGCCACAGAATGTGAGGTTAGTACCTAAAATAAACAGGATCTAGATTTATAAGAAACTTTACTCCTCATAAGTTTATGAAGCACTTTGTATTTTAAATCACCATAAGGTTATGAAGCATTTTGTATTATGATTAACTAGAGGCCCGGTGCACGAAATTCGTACACTCGGGGACGGGGTGTCCCTCAGCCCAGCCTGCGCCCTCTTGCAGTCCAGGAGCCCTCGGGGGATGTCTGACTGATGGCTTAGGCCCGCTCCCCGTGGGCCATCAGTTGGAGATCCTTAGCGCTGCTGTGGAGGCAGGAGAGGCTCCCGCCACCACCGCTGCACTTGCCAGCTGTGAGCCCAGCTTCTGGTTGAGTGGCGCTCCCCCTGTGGGAGCGCACTGACTACTAGAGGGCAGCTCCTGTGTTGAGCGCCTGCCCCCTGGTGGTCAGTGCTCATCATAGCGACCGGTTGTTCTGCTGTTTGGTTGATTTGCATATTAGCCTTTTATTATATAGGATAGGTCTTAACAAACTTAAAAATTAAATAAATTGGAATTGAAAATGCTATCTTTTCCAAATTATTCTCAAGTTTAAAAAGATTTAAGGCTACCCATTAAAGAAAATTGTACATTTGAAATACTATGTTTATTTAGCTTTAATTTCAGAGTTGTAATTTAAAAAGATAAACTAGTTTGTGTAATATTTAAAAGGTATTCAGTAGTAATATTTTTTTTCTTATTATACAGGTTGAAGAAGAAGGCTTACAAATTTGTGTTGAAATATGTGGTTGTGCTCTACAACTAGACCTTCATGATGATCCCAAAACTAAGTGTCTAATTTATAAAACAATCGCACATTTCTTGCCAAATGATTTGGAAATCCTCAGGATTTGTGCACTCTCAATATTTTTTCTTGAGCGCTCCTTGGAAGCTTATCACACTGTTGAAGAGCTTTATAAATGTCCAGACGAAGAATATAACGAAGGCACCAGCAGTGTTCAAAATCGTGTTCGTTTTGAATTACTTCCTATTTTGAAAAAGGGATTGTTTTTTGATCCTGAATTCTGGAACTTCGTAATGATTAAGAAAAACTGTGTAGCATTACTGAGTGATAAATCAGCAATCAAATTTCTAAATGAAAATACACTGGAAAATTCTATAGGTAATCTAAAAAAGACAGTGGAACAGAAAGGTTTAGATGAAGGTGTTGATTCTTTTACAGATCAGAGCACTGGAGAGCTTGATCCTGATGATATATCTGAAGTACAACCTAAAGGCCATGTTAACACAAAGAAAAACCTTACTGCTTTTAACGCTTCTAAAGTAGACCACAGTGTCCCAAGGCATCGGTGTATGTTATGTAACAAGGAATTTCTAGGCGGTCACATTGTAAGGCATGCCCAGGCTCATCAGAAAAAGGGCAGTTTTTCCTGTGTAATATGTGGTAGGAAATTTAGAAACAGAGGACTTATGCAGAAGCATTTAAAGAATCATGTTAAAAAAATACAAAGACATCAGATTGCTGTAGCTCAACAGGAGGATCAGGAAACCCCTGCTTTGGAAGAAATAAACTTTTCCAATTCTTCAATTTCATTTGAAAACGGGGATTTTTATAATAAAGATTTGGAAATACCAACTATTAATACTTCCAATGATGGAAACGAAGAAGTCATCCCTCAGCATGTGGCTGAATTCACTGAAATTCCCATAAGTGTATCAGAAGATGTCATTGAAAACATTGAAAATGGCAGTCCTGACACTTATATAAATAACGTATTGGAACCTTTACCTGTATGTGAGGATGACTACGAGGAGGAAGAGGAGGAAGAAGGTGATTATGAAGAAGATGATTATGACCTGAATCAAGAAACTCCAGCACTTCATAAAATTAATGGAACTTTATGCCATCCAAAAGACATATATGATATAGATCAAAAAGGAAACTTTAAGTGCCCTGCTCTTGGTTGTGTCAGGATATTTAAAAGAATTGGATTTCTCAATAAACATGCAAGGACTGCACACCCAACTGACTTAAATGTGCGGCAAACGGTAATGAAATGGAGCAAAGGAAAATGCAAATTTTGTCAAAGGCAGTTTGAAGATTCTCAGCATTTTATAGATCACCTTAATAGACACAGCTATCCAAATGTGTATTTTTGTTTGCATTTTAATTGCAATGAGTCATTTAAACTGCCATTCCAGCTTGCTCAGCACACAAAAAGTCACAGGATATTTCAGGCCCAGTGTAGTTTTCCAGAATGCCATGAGCTTTTTGAAGATCTTCCTCTGCTATATGAACATGAAGCTCAGCACTATTTAAGTAAAACACCGGATTCATCTGCACAACCAAGAGAAGCAACTGCTTGGGATGTTCTTACAGACTTAAATAATAGTTATCAGGAAAAAGACTCATCTAGTAATGAGAAACAAGCTATTAGCCTGCCAGTTTTTACTAGCAAATCAAGGAAAGATTCTACAGAACCAAAGACATGTATAGAAAGTATGGAAAAGAAGACAGACAGTTTAGTTCAGAATGGAAATGAACATTCTGATGACACTGTTTCTGATATAAGCTTGACAGACCAAAAGATGCCTGACCTAGAGCCAAATTCTGAAAATAATTGTAGTATTATTGATTTAGTCAATGGACACAGTGGAATAGAACAGACACCTTTAGTTTCATCAGGTTCTACTTTGAAAATTGATACAAATAGAATCAGAACAGAAAATGGTTCCATTTTACCCAATGTTGTACCACAAGAACACAGTACCCTGCCCGTATCTCAGGCACCATCCAAACCAAATCTGACGAGTGAACATACTTCATATGGCTTAATCTTATCAAAGCCATATGTCAGACCATTGCCTCCCAGTTACCTTGATGAACGGTACCTTAGTATGCCAAAACGCAGAAAATTTCTGACTGATAGAATAGATGCCTGTTCTGATCAAGATAACATTTGTAAAAAATCAATGAAAAGATTAAGATGTGGCAAATGCCTGACCACCTACTGTAATGCAGAAGCACTTGAGGCTCACCGTGCACAAAAGAAATGTCAGGCACTCTTTGGATTTGATTCAGATGATGAAAGTAAGTCTTCTATCTTCTCAGTAGGTATATTTGTAGAAATAGAAAATGCCATAGGTCTTTAAAGTTAAATTAACATTTGTATAGCATCCTATATAAAAAAAGCATAATATGCAAGTTGACTGAATGGTGGCATGGTGGGGGGCAGGGCCAGCAAGCAGGTGGCTCCTGGCCAGCCAAGGCTTGTGCCAGTGGGCAGAGGGAGGGAACGGCGATGGAGGGTGGGGGGCAACCAGCAGCGGTGGAGGAGTGATGTGGGGGGCTGGCACCATCCCCTGATGGGCACGTCTGGTCGCCTCCCACAGAGGGAGGATGGGCGGCAATGGCAGGGTGATGGGGGCGGCGCTGTCCCCTAATCGGCCCAGCGGCGGCAGCATAATGGCAGGGTGATGGAGGCGGTGCTGTCCTGATCACCCATCCAGTCACCTGCAGAGGGAGGCCTGGTGGCAGCGGGGGGGGGGGGGGGGAGTGGTGCTCTCCTCTGATTGACTGGCCCGATTGCTTCCTGCAGAAGACATCCCCTGAAGACTCCCGGACTGTGAGAGGGTGCAGGCTGGGCTAAGGGCCCCCCTCCTCAGTACACAAATTTTCATGCACTGGGCCTCTAGTAGATAATAAAGCACTAACTATACATTATTTCCTTTAGTTCATACAACCATTATGAGGTGTTATCACTATTCCTGTTTTATAGCTCAAACTCAAATTCACAAAGTTAAGTAATTTGCATAGGCACAGGCCTATGAACTTGTGGGAGCCAGAATTTGTACACAGGTTTTCCATACTCTTTGGTCATTTTCACTGTATCTGAAGCTTTTCTTCATTCTAGGTTTCATGTACTTAAGGTTCTAGAAACAAAGTAATTATGATGGAAGTGTTTTTCATCTGCATGCTAGAATATAAACCAAGTGAAACTGAGCCTCTTTACAAAAAACAATTTAAAAGAATCAGAAAAGAAATGAGAAACAAAAATGAGCAGAAGAACTTGCCTGTCTTTTTACCGCTTATCAGTATTCTTGGAATGTGTAAGTGTGTAAATAAACAGGAATCTGACTTAGAGTTCCAGTTGAACATCTATAAAATTTGAATTAATAGACATGTTTTGTTTTACAGGTGCCTGATAAAAATGTTTCAGAAAGATCTGTCGATCAAGCAGTAGTGTGAAAAAAGCACTACAAGAAAATGCATCATCAGTTTGCTATTTCCCTGACGGCCTTAATTTTAGAGTGGTCTCAGATTAAAGACAAAGCACATTGTCTAGAATGAACTCACAGAGATGTGCTAGTTCAGATTCCAAAAGGATTATTACAAAACTCCCAAAGTACCAGTTATCCAGAAAACCACATTTTAAAAAAAAGTTCATGAGATTAATAGCAGCATGTTCAGTTTCGCTTAAGTGAGAAACTTGTTCAGGCAACTAGTCAGAAAAAGAAACCAGCTATGGCCTTACAGAAAGGGAGTTAACCCATTTAAAAAGGGGGAGGAGTTGGTTTACAATAAACAACTTAAAGTATTCTACAAATAGGATGGTTTTCTTGTCATGTATAATCAGATTTTGACCTCCCTTCTGATCAAACATGGCTTAAGGAATCACTACTAGGTTTATTATAATTTAGAAACTGATACATGAAAATATAACTTGATTTATCACTGTTCTATCCATAAAAGATTGTAACTTCTTTCCAGATGATTGAATAAACAGGTCAAAGTTCAATGTATGGCATGCCAGTATTTAAAATGGGCAGCAGTGTCAATTAAATAGAATAAGTACCATAGATAACTTTGGGGATAGATGGGAGGAATCTTAAGACCATTAAAGGCTATGTAGTTGATGGAAAACACTGAATTGCAAATTCCTCAATGTGAATAATGGTATAAGCACACTGGGATATTTCTATTTGTATATAGAGTAGTGTTAGGACATTGCTTGATGATTCATAGTAAGGTCCTTTAGACATTAATATGAGTTATCTAAGTACAGTCCTACAAAAACTGGCTGTAAAAAAATATGTAAGCTAAGAATCAGGTCAAGAATTCATTGGTTTTATTCATTTAGAAGAGTTAGTTTTAAAATAAGCCATACTACTCATGCTTTCTTATTTATTAGTGATAGATTTGGTCTGATTAATAATTTTTATATATATATGAAAGGAAATATTTACATAAGAATTTGCACAGCAAGAACCCAGTAAGATATATTGATGCATTTATTTTCCTTGATGACCAGTAGATTTTCCTAAGGAAGATTTTAACTTAATAAATTGTTAAGACAAAAAATGTTTTTAAAAATACCCTCTCAGATGTGTTCTACTTGTACATTCTCTAAAAGAGGAAGGTTAAAGACCTTTTACCTAATAATGTGTTAATCTATAGTAGGGATAAAATGAACAAAAATGCAAAGGCAAATTCTTCAAAAACTGGGCTAGTAATGTACCAGTGTCCAGTATTCCAACTGACACATTTTTGTTCAAAGCAGATAATCTGATCAGAGCCTACTATATCCATATATTTTGAATATTAAACTTTGGCATATTAATGTTTCTTGAATGAAGTTACCAAGCAAGTGGGACATTTCTTGCAGGGCATCATCCAGACTATTGAATTAAGATTTCCAAGTCACAATAGATCATGGTAGGTCAGATATCTAAAAAAGTTCCCAATTGTATTAGCTTAGTTGTCATGTGCATTCACTACTATACAATTGACAGTCCATTCCAATAAAATTTAGGTTTTATTTTTATTGTAGCCTACATTAGGCTGTGGAATTTACATTTAAATTGCGTAAGTAAATACAAATCAGATAGATTTTTTAATTCTTTAAGGTCAACTTAAAATGTTTTCCATACTCCCTGACACTAAAAATATAATACTTGAGATCTATTTCAGTTTAGTCTAAAATAATCATGTAATTAAAAGTCTGTTTGGAAACTAGTTCATTTGGACAATAAAGTTACTTTTGAAATATAATTTCTGCTTCATTTTCTGGAAGTTTAAAATTATACTTAACATTTTTAACTATTTTTTTGTAAGTTGAAACTATCATGTCTACAAATTATTTTCATTCATTTTGCAGTTCATACCAAGATGTTTTTAAATATATTACATACGTTATTTTATGTCTTTGAGGTTTTATTTCTATTATGTTGCTAAGGGAAAACTTTTGGAGACAGATCAAATTTGTTTATACATAAATCAAGGAATGTCTTATAAAATTCTATTTGAACACACTGTTCTAACTCTTCATATACTTCTCAAATAATTGTTTTTGAAAGAATGTGTACATTTTATGTATGTTTTATAAAACACAAACTTACATCATTTTGCTTGTAGAGGATGCAAAACTTCCAACAATTCTAATTTGGGATCCAGAAGAAAAGGAAGCTTTCTTCTTCCTCAGTTTATTCTCTTTCTTTTTTACTCCTTCTGTTTAGGATGTGTTTATCTTACATGGACCAAGTTTCAATCCTGTGTTTAAAAAAAAAAAAAAAAATGCCTTCAAAACATTAAATACTAACTTTCTACTATGTTTCAGTAAGGTCAAGAAAATAGCAAATCTGAATTTTTGCTGCTCAGATATTATGGGAGAGGTAAAAAAGGAATCTCCGTGGACAAGGACACTGGTACTTTGGGCTTTTAGCCATATTCGTTTTTTTAAAACCACCAATTATATAATGAGTAGATAATTTATAACATTGAACTTGTGATTCTTCTGAAATCACACTTGAAGGTTCAGCCGTACTCCTTTTGTGTTTGGTTTAAACTGTTGTATGGATGAAAAACCTAAAAGGGATGATAGTGTTTATTTTTTAATTTATTTGGTACTGTAAAACACCTTTTCAGAATGACTAAATGCTGCATATGCATTTTGGAATTGTTAATATGTGAAAGATATTACAGATTCAGCAAGAAAGGAATTTGTGCTTCCTTGTTGAACATTAAATTATTTTACTTTGCATTTTATAAGAGTACAAATTAAAACTGAGCCATTGAACTGCAATAAATCAACAATAGTGTCTCATTTCAAGAAGTTTTTTGTACTGTACATAGATTTGTTCAATAAAACATTGTTCTTATTGGTAATGAAGTGTTCATTTTTTTAAGCTGATTTATTTTTAAATATATTTTTATTGATTTCAGAGGGAAAGGCAGAGAGAAATAGAAACATCAATGATGAGAGAGAATCATTGATCAGCTGCCTCCTGCACACCCTCTACTGAGGATTAAGCCTGAAATCAGCGCATGTGTACTGACTGGGAATAGAACCACTGAGTCACACTGGCTGGGCTGAAGTGTTCATTTTTATAAAACACAACGCTTCAAAAGGAATTAGGCTTAATATATATATATTAAATAAATTTCTATTATGTCTTAGAATGAGGTATTTCAGTTCATATCATACTTAGATTATTGAGTGATTTAAAAAATACAGAAAAAGAATCTAGAAGTTTAATTAAATAGACCTTTTTAGAAATTATTTTAACTAATGTCCGCATGTAGGAATTACACATTGATAGAATGCTGGTTACTGAAGTCATTTCAAGTAAATGGCTTTAGTATAAGGTAGGTGGAAGACAACTATCAGAAGCAAGACTGGATGGATTTGTTTATGTTGGTAATTCTTCAAAGATGAAGTGCCTTTGCTGGAACTTAAACACACACACACACAAAAAAAAAAACAACAAAGAAAAACTGAAGTCATTTGGAAGTAAGATGTAAATAATGATGAAAATTACCACCTACAAAAACATTTCAATGGGAAAATGTCTAAGCCAATCAATCTGTGTCTAAAAGTGAGGGCTCCTACATTTTTGGTTCACTAACAAAGGAAAACCCCTTACACTTTGCTATAACTTGCAACTGGGAAAAAATGGGCCTGATGTAGAAAAAGGACCTCTTTAATGTGATGAGATAGTACTGCAAAGGAAAGAACATATGTATACTGTGTTAAGTACACTGTTTTGTACATATTACCAATGTTATGTTTTGAAAAACACTGAGAAAGTTATTAAAGCATTATAGAGTTGAGATTTAGAATTCTCAGTCTATGATTTATGATTATATTAAATAAATGTTTTGAGGTATTTAGGTAAAATTATTGGGGTTATCTACACTTTGATTTTTTTCTGAAACTTGAGGAATTCTGAGAAGCAATCAAATATTACTAAGTACCTTTAAATAAATAGGTGGTTTTTCATAGCATAAGATCCATACTAATTTCAAGAACCAACTGATAACAGAAACAAGTTTTGGCTCTACATCAAGATTTGAAATGGAGGCAATCCATAGTACATGGAATAAAAATAAAAGTGCAAGAGAAGTTCATGCCTTACTTGTGGGTCCAACACACGGGAGAATAAGGTTTCTTGTTTTAATAAATTAGTGTGTACAAACTATACGTGTAACTCCTAATTGTTAAAACAACAATAGATAAGAACACTGCTTTTTAGAAACTCAAGGTTCAGAAAGGTTAAATAACTTGACTAAAGTCACACAGCTAATAAATAGGTGGAATTGAAAAATAAGATGTGTCCTAAAACCATAATGCCAATCAGTTTCCATTCTGCCATGCTCTTTTTCCCTACAAATATAGATCATGAGTGGATCTAATACATTCAAATTGAGAGGGCTAGTCTTGCTGGAGGATCAGTGATTTCAGAGACAAAGGATGAAGTTGGCTACAGACAGCTATTTCTAAAATTAAATCTTTATTGTTCAGATTGTTACCAGATTATTACAGTTGTTCCTCTTTTCCCCCCCATAGCTCCCCTCCACCCGGTTCCCACCCCATCCCATGCCCTTACTCCCCCCCCCCACCACTGTCCTCATCCATAGGTGTATGATTTTTGTCCAGTCTCTTCCCCCACCCCCACACCCCTTTCTCCCCGAGGATTGTCAGCCCACTCCCTTTCTATGCCCCTGATTCTATTACATTCACCAGATTATTCTGTTCATCAGATTTTTTATTCACTTGATTTTTAGATTCACTTGTTGATAGATATGTATTTGTTGTTCATAATTTTTATCTTTACCTTTTTCTTCTTCTTCTTAAAGAATACCGTTCAGCATTTCATATAATACTGGTTTGGCGGTAATGAACTCCTTTAGCTTTTTCTTATCTGTGAAGCTCTTTATCTGACCTTCAATTCTGAATGATAGCTTTGCTGGGTAGAGTAATCTTGGTTGTAGGTTCTTGCTATTCATCACTTTGAATATTTCTTGCCATTCCCGTCTGGCCTGCATAGTTTCTGTTGAGAAATCAGCTGACAATTGTATAGGTGCTCCCTTGTAGGTAACTGTTTTTCTCTTGCTGCTTTTAATATTCTCTGTCTTTTGCTCTTGGCATTTTAATTATGTGTCTTGGTGTGATCCTCTTTGGATTCCTTTTGTTTGGGGTTCTCTGCGCTTCCTGGACTTGTAAGTCTATTTCTTTCACCAGGTGGGGGAAGTTTTCTGTCATTATTTCTTCCAATAGGTTTTCAATATCTTGCTCTCTCTCTTCTTCTGGCACCCCCGTAATTCTGATGTTGGTACGCTTGAAGTTGTCCCAGAGACTTCTTACACTATCTTCATATTTTTGGATTCTTTTTTCTTTTTGCTTTTCTGATTGGGTGTTTTTTGCTTCTTTGTATTTCAAATCTTTGACTTGATTCTTGCGATCCTCTAGTCTGCTGTTGGATCTCTGTATATTTTTATTTCAGTCAGTGTATGCTTAATTTGTAGTTGGTACTTTTTCATATCCTCAAGGGTCTCACTAAATTTATCGGCCTTTTCTAGAAAATTCTTGAAAACCTTATAACCATGGTTTTGAACTCTATATCCAGAAGTTTGCTTTCCTCCATTTCTTTCATTTGTGACATGTTTCTTTGTCTCCGCATTTTGGCTGCTTCCCTGAGTTGATAGAGTGGCTTTGTGTGCCAGGTGTCCTATAGGGCCTAGTGGCTCAGCCTCCCCAGTTACCTGAGGTGGACACTCTTGGTGCACCCCTTTGTGGCCTGTGTGCACAGTCTTGTTGTAGTTAAGCCTTGATTGTTGTTGGTATCACTGGGAGGAATTGACCTCCAGGCCAATTGGCTGTGAGGATCAGCTGTGTCTACCATGGGAGAACAACTGTGCTGGAGACAACCTTATGAGGCAAGACTTGCTTTAGTGGGGCTTTGGTGCTTACTGAGTCTGCCCCCTAAGTGTGTCCCTTATGGATTTGAGGAGTTGTAATCTGGATGGTCCTACTCTGACCCCTGGGTACACTGGCTCTTGGATTTCCAAGGAGGTGCTAATTTAGCCTCTGCCTGAGGCCACCCAGCAGGAGCTATGGAGAGATCTGCAGATTCCTCTTCTTTGTTTGGATTTTGGAGGTGCACAGATGAGGCCCAGCTGTGAAGCAATGCAAGCTGCTGTGGTGCCTTGGGCCTTCTTTTGGATGTTCTGGGTCTCTCTGACTCAGCTGCAGTTTGTTAGGTAAGTTTAGATTTCAAAGGACCAGGCCATTCATATGCAAAAGCCTCTGCGTACAGCTTGGATGGGATGGAGTCTCAGGGCGGAGCAAACAGCAATGGCTTCCAGTCAACCCTGCCCTAAGAGGCCCTGGGGTCTCAGTGTCCCTTGGTAATCACTGCAAGCATCTCTGAGAGAAAGCTGCCCTCGAGTTCTGTCTGCTGCCAGTCCAGTTTCTACCCGTATGAGTCTGGGTCCCCAGAGTCTCGCCCAGAACTGAAGTTCAGAGCAGTCGGGAGCTTGTGACCCCTGTGGGTTGAAAAAGCCAGCCGAGTACTCAGTTGCCAGCCCTCTCCTCATGCACGCTCCTCTGTACCTCTGCACTTTACTTCCGCAGCTCCTCTGAGTTTCAGTGTGCTTTTCTCTCCCCTTCTAGTTTAGAATTTCCACTTAGCCAGCCTTCCTGTGGTTCTGAATGATGTCTGTTTTGTCTTTTAGTTGTAGTTTTGAAGTGGTTGTGCAAGGCAGCAAGTTCAGGTGTTTACCTATGCCGCCATCTTGGTTTCTCCTGATGTTTTATTTTCTTCTACCACAGTATGGTCTCCAAAGTAGCAGAATCTCAGAACTTGTTAGAATTGCTAAATTTTGGTCAGGTGAGGGATCAATCTGTTTTTTGAGAAGTCCTCCAGGTGATTCTGATACACACTAAGTTTTGAAAACTGCGGATCAAAAGCAACAATGTTCTCCATATTTCCCTAGAGGAGGTAAACTATTTTCCCTTAAATTCAGTCTTTTCAGAAGCTCAGTTTCCAGGAAATTTGAAGAAGTACTTAACTACTTTGGGGTGAATGGATATTTTAATAGTATAATCTAATATCCCAAACCACTCTAATCTAGAAAACTTTTCTTTCCTCAAAACCATTAATTAAACTGCCAGAACATGATTTAATGGAAATACCCCATAGAGGTGATCAGGCTCAATTCCCAACAGGGGGTGTGCAGGAGGCAGCCAAGTGATGTTATGCTTTGATATAGATGTTTCTCTCCCTCAAGATCAATTTTTTTTAAATCTTAAAAAAAACACACAAAAAGCAAGGGAACCACTGCTACGAGACTAGAGTGAGAGAATAACTGGAAATGAAGACAGAAAGGTAAAATATAAAAGCCAGTTATAATGGTAGGCAAGGCTCTATCTAATACAGTAGCCACTAGCCACATGTGGCTATGGAAATATAATTAAAATTCAAATAAAACATAAAATTGAGTTCCTCAGTTCTATTAGCCACATTATACGAGCTCAACAGCCACATGTGGCTGATGGTTATTGTATTGGACAAAAAAGATATAGAACATTCATATCATCTTAGAAAGCACTTTGGACAGATGGTTCTGTATCAGTGATCCTCAACTAAAAATGGTTTTTTGTCTCCCAGGAAACTCGGCAAGTTGGAGGCATTTTTGGTATCCATAACTGGAGAGAGAAGATGCTACTGGCATCTAGTGGGTAGAAGCCAGGGATGCTGTTAAGCATCCTACAACACATAGGATAGCATCTACAATAAAGAATTATCCTACCCACAAACTCCAGGGTTGAGAAACCCTGCTCTAGATCAATCGTGACTACAACTCTAACTTCACTTACTTCCAGAAGCTGCTCCAGCATCCTGGCACTCTTCTGTAGTTCACGCTCTCATTGTCTTCAGGTCTTTCCTTCAGTGTGACTTAGAGAAGCCTTTCTTGACAGCCTGTATAAAATAGCAACATCCTCTCCATCACCCACCTTTTGGTATTTTTTTAATCCATACTATTCCTGACAATACATAACTTCTTGTATGTTTATTGTTAGCTTCCTTTCACTAGAATGCAAGCTACAAATGACTTGCATTTCCTTTTAGCATACAGAACAGTGCCTGACAAGCAGTTAGATGCTCAATAAATACATGTTCAGAATGACAGGAATGAAAAAGTTGGGCATGCCATCCATGCGGTTCCACACCAGCCTTATGAGCACTTAACTTGTCATGCTTTACTTGCCTAACTCCCAAAAGGTCCTCGAAGGAAGGTCTGTATCATTTTTCTGTATCTTTAATACCTAGTATACTAGGCACTCGGTAATGGTTAATGAAAAATGAATTGGTATCTGTTTAGTAAAATACCCAAATAGCATCTACCAAATTAGATTAATGATGCTTTGAACGCCTGTTCTGAAGACTATATTTACAGTACATTTTATGACTGATATTTAGCTGTGTTTTTTTTAAACATTAAATTTGCACACGGGATCTGCATATGTGCATACATTTCAGCTACTAAATGGCAATACACTAAATGTTAACGAATCTAAAACACGGCTTAACAATGGAAGAGACAGAGGCAAGTGTTTTAAATGATTCCTAATCGGACTTCCTGCGGAGCATGGTTGATTCCCTCTGGTGAATGTGGGCTGCTGTGGTAGTAATAGTATCAATAACGCTAATAGTTGTTGAACTCTAAGAGCAGGCACTGCTCTTCATCCCCCCACCCCTTGCCAGCAAGCCTACAGTTCGCATCTCAACTGGATCCGTTTCGAGATAGGCTGAGGGACAAAAGTGTCGAAAGAGCTTGCCCACGGTCACCGTTAGTAAATTGTTGGATTAAAACCGTGGCCTCTGGCTTCCAGCATTCTAACGTTACTGCTATGCGCTACCACCCCTTCTAAGACCAAGTCTGCGAGAACCGGAATGGGAGCGACAGCCGACCCCGCCAGGAGAGGAAAGTCAGCTGGCAGGCGTGGAATATGAGAGGTGATTTAAAAAAAAAAAAAACACCCGAAAAACTTTTCATAGTATGATGTTAAAACCCAATTATTTTAACACAGTACCATGCGATTTAAGAATATCAAACCG
Organism: Plecotus auritus; assembly: GCF_963455305.1. Lineage (NCBI taxonomy): Eukaryota > Metazoa > Chordata > Mammalia > Chiroptera > Vespertilionidae > Plecotus > Plecotus auritus. The sequence goes on from NC_137771.1 coordinate 138,419,196, forward strand.
CAGGCGCGCCCAACTTAGAAGTGGCCGCGGCAGACTTTCAACCGCTCGCGGGGGCCGGGCCGGCGGGCGGGGTGGAGGCGCCTCCATTGGCCGGCCCCGGGGCATCTCGGGAGTTCGCCCTACTTCAGGGCCGGCGCCCGCTTTCACGCACCTGCACCTGCGCAGCTTTCCCAGGCGCTCTTTTGGAGAAGGGACTCCTAAGGCTTTCAGGGCATCACTTTCCGCAACCAGCTGCCTTATGGAAGGTCGATGTTCTCAGTGTAAATGCGGTGCTTTCCTAAAATGAGATTCAAGGGACTCGCTCCGTCCTGGCCAGCCCGGAACGACAAGTTGGAGCCTCGCATTTCCTGGTCGACCTCATTGGCGGGGCCACTTCCGCCCAAGGGTTTGGGGTACCCGAGGCGCTTTGGCGGCAAACACCCGGAAGGCACTTCCGGTGCCTGTTGCCAAGGCGCCGGCCCGGTGGGCCTAAAGGAGCGACTTTATTGGCGTCGTCCTCTCCCCCCTTCCTGGGGGTCGAGATGTCGGGGCTCAGCTGCCCAGAGAGAGAGGGCTGTCGTAACCTGCTCGGCCTGCTGGATAACGACGAGATCATGGCCCTTTGCGACACCGTCACCAACCGCCTGGTGCAGCCTGAAGACCGCCAAGGTGAGGTTACACCCCCATCCCCAAGGGCGGTCGCCCTCCCCGGCCCGCAGGTAGCGGCAGCGTGGGAGTGGAGGGGGTGCAAGGCCTCGCCCCCAGCGCGTCCTGACCGCACTGGGACGGAACCCTCGGGAGTCTGGGCCACCGCAGCTGCTCAGCGGCCTGGGACCCACCACGTAGCCTCGGACGGCCCCGCTGCGCCATTCCGCCCGGAGAGGTTGTGGCACCGAAGACGGAAACCCGTTGAATAATATAGGCAAATGCTTGTTTAGAGAACGTGAATAGTCATTTAAAAAAAAAACAGAGAGCCATGCCCTAACCTGTTTGGCTCAGTGGATAGAGCGTCGGCCTGCGGACTGAAAGGTCCCAGGTTCGATTCCGGTTAAGGGCCTGTACTTTGGTTGTGGGCACATCCCCAGTGGGAGGTGTGCAGGAGGCAGCTGATCGATGTTTCTAACTCTATCCCTCTCCCTTCCTCTCTGTAAATAATCAATAAAATAAATTTTTTTAAAAAGGGAGCCATTTTGTTTCGATCAGCTGAGCGTCAACTGTTAGCCGCTCAGGCATTTTCGAGCTTGGAAGAGGTTATCAGACATTTTGTTCAATCTCCTAGGTAAAACAAATTACTGTAATACAAGCAGATGGTTTGAATTCATGTCTGTTCTTGGATCCAGATTTTTTCTGAGATTTTGTGTAGAAACACATTGCTTCAAGGGTTATTAAACATAAGCCTGACGTGTATAAAAACGTAATGAGTAGCTTAAGCGTTTATTTCATTTTATATATTACCTGGCCAGTTTTATTCTAAATTTGCTGGATTTTACTTTAAAATGTCAAAATTCCAGCCCCCTATATTAGTAAATGACTTATTTATAAAAGACTGTTTTTTAACACTGTATTTTTCTACTTAAGTTAGATTTATATTTTTATTATTTAAGAAAATCTCCATTTGAAACTTCGAACCATGAACATTGAAAGAAGAAATTCCTAAGAGAATGGTTTTAGACTTAATGTAGTTCTTCAGCATTTATATATTTTACATAGTCACCTCTAAAATCATAGTGAGTGAATTTAAAATTGTAATACATCAAAATGCTGGATTTAATTGGTTCCCAGTACAAAATTGTTAAATGATTTGAAGAAATGTTTCTCAAAGAGGAAAAAAATCATCACTAAACATATGAAAAGGCAACCTCTTTAGAAAGCAGTGAAATGAAAACCAAAACACGATCTTTTTTTTTCCCATATACCAAATTGGCAAAAAACTGTATAAACTTCAAACGTTGGTGATCAACTTTTAGTGAAACAACTTTTAGAACTACCACTTTGGAAAAAAAGTTTGACATTATCTTCTGAAATGGAAGGTTTGCTTACTCAGAGGCACAGGTTTCTAGACCTGAGCTTCTCAAACTTGAATGTGCCTATGAATCTCAGGGATCTTGTTAAAATGCAGATTCTGGTTTAGTAGCTTGGGGTGGGCCCTAGAAAGTCCACGTTTTTAGTAAACTAAGTGACGCTCATCTTGTCCCTCTGCACTAGGAGACATGTATGAAAGAAAGTAATAGTGTTGGTAATTGGACACACAATAAAACCCTGTAAACAAAGATAAATTACTTTGTGACGTAGTCCTATAATTAACTATGGTACAACTAAATAAAGCTACATATATTCTAATAGAGTAATCTCAGAAACAACATTAAGGAAAAGCTGATTACAGAAGATATCTATTGATGGGTTGAATTTACAGAATGTTCAAAAAATAGCAAATTATATTGTTTGGGGATATGTCACTAAAAAAAGAATCAAGGGAATAGTAAACAACATTTAGGATAATAGCTACCTGTGAGATAGATGGGTAGAGAGAGGGAATGGCATTAAGGAGGGAGGGTTAAAATTATGGCCTCAAAGGTATTAGTAATTTCCTGTCTCAAGCTGCATGTATGTACATAGGAGTTCATTTTATTGCTATTCTGTATACCTCACACATGTTAAAAATAATCTTTGGTCTGTTATTTAATATAATTTTTTAAATTAAAAAAGTACAAGTCTGGGTTCTGCCAATTCTTAGAAGCATAATTATTGATATCTTATGTATTCTCAAGTTTCATTATCTGTAGAGTGAGGAGATTGAACTAAAAGTTTTTGTACATCTAAAATACTGTAATTTTGCCCATTTTTAGGAATTATAACTGAATTTAGGTCCATTACCTTATTAGAAAAATTTTTTTCTGGCTTAAATTTTTTCTTGTAACACTAGTTTTTTTTTTTTAATCCTCACTTGAGGATATTTTTCCATTGATTTTTTTAGAGAGAGTGGAAGAGGGAGGGAAAGACATAGAGAAATATCACCATGTTGAGGGCCTGGGCCAGGGAGGAGCCTGCAACAGAGGTACGTGCCCTTGACCTGGGACCCTTCCATCTGCAGGCCGATGCTCTATCCACTGAGCCAAACTGGCTAGGGCTTTTAAAAAAAGAAATGCTAAAATTTCATTATATTAATGAGAAGTGAAAGGAAGAGGGAATTTTAGGTAGAAAAGTTGAAAGCATAAAGAAATTTTTTTAAAAGTCCCAAACCTGACAACCTACTTCCTGGTTTTTAAAAATGATAACCATCTCATGCAGAAGCAAAAATGTCATGACAAGAGTATAGATATTTGGGAGTTTCTGCTGATCCTGGACAAATTTACATGATTTTCTATTAACATTTACAATTTCCTTCTAGATGCCATTCGTGCAATCTTAGTGTACAGTCAAAGTGTAGAAGAACTTCTGAGGCGTAAAAAAGTCCACCGAGATGTTATATTTAAGTACTTGGCATCACAGGGGGTTGTTATACCTCCAGCTACTGAAAAACACAATCTTATCCAGCATGCAAAGGATCACTGGAAAAAGCAATTACATCTGAAATTGAAGGAAACACCAGAGCCAGTTAAGACCTCTCAGGACATTAGAGACTTTCAACAGGTAAAATTGATCTTATAGTTATAACCTGAACCATAATTGTATTTCAAACTCTTTAGATAATCCTAGATCTGGCGTAAAATGTTAATAATATTTTGATTTTTAAAATAATTTTATGCCCTAACCGGTTTGGCTCAGTGGATAGAGCGTCGGCCTGCAGACTGAAGGGTCCGAGGTTCGATTTCGGTCAAGGGCATGTACCTTGGTTGCAGACACATCCCCAGTGGGGGTTGTGCAGGAGGCAGCTGATCGATGTTTCTCTCTCATCGATGTTTCTAACTATCCCTCTCCCTTTCTCTATTTAAAAAATCAAAATATATTTTTTAAAAATAATAATAATTTTAGCTTTTCTTCATTTCTACTTCAAAAGAATGCTATTGTAAGCTCTTTCTCATTTTGAAAATGGTCTCTGGTTACTAAATTTCAGAAATTCCATGAAAGAAACTTAAATACTTTTTACATTTGATTTTTAATCTAGAAAAAATTTTGTTGTAATTTCCACTGGCTGACATTGGCTGTTCCTATTCCTTTATATCTCTGCTGTACATTGTAGATATTGTGTGACTATTTTTTTTTAAAATATATTTTATTGATTTTTTACAGAGAGGAAGAAAGAGGGATAGATAGTCAGAAACATCGATGAGAGAGAAACATCGATCAGCTACCTCCTGCACACCTCCTACTGGGGATGTGCCCGCAACCAAGTTACATGCCCTTGACCGGAATCGAACCCAGGACCCTTCAGTCCGCAGGCTGACGCTCTATACACTGAGCCAAACCGGTTTTGGCTTGTGTGACTATTTAAATGTTGATTGAATGAACCTCTAGGTCATTTGCAGATTTTTAAACTGCATACCACAAACTGAATTAATGAGGTTTTACAGTGAGAGCTGTTTACTTTCACATTAGGAAAGAATCTTATAAGGTCTTTCTTAATGTACTGAAAGAATCTTGACTTTTAATTCATAACTAATGTGATTTCAAATTAGGGTCTGCCATATACTAGGTGTGAACTTGTGCAAATAACTTGACCTTTTTGAGCCCTCTTTTCTTTATCTACAAAATGGGCATAAGGATAATATCTATGGCATAAGGCTTGTGAAGATAAAAGGAAATAGCACATACCACAGTGCCCAATATATTCAGTAGCATTGCTCAGTAAATACAAGATTTCATAACATGTAAATGAGATACTTTTTTTTCATAACCTGTGAAACCACTGGCACAATCAAGAGAAAATGCTTATATAAATCATTATTATTGATTATTCATGATGATATTTTAAGAGGCTTTGTTAAACCTTAATTTTTTACCTGGGTTTTTGGATGTTTCAGCTGGGAAATTCTAAAATGGTTTTTCCCCTTTTTGCAGAAAGAATTTACTGTGCATGATAGGTTCAGTGAGTTTACATGTAGTTCATTTCCCTTGTGCTATAATTAGTACTATATTAAAACCTAGCTCTGAAACAGGCTAGATAGAAAAATAGGTACAAGTATTAACCTTGGTTTTATTTTGTATTTATCTTAATCCGAAGGAGAAAGAAGATAAAACTGAAAAAGTTGACTTCCGTCGATTAGGAGAAGCATTCTGTCACTGGTTCTTTGAACTTCTTAATTCTCAGAATCCTTTTTTTGGACCACCTCAAGATGAATGGGGGCCACAGCACTTCTGGCATGATGTCAAGCTTAGGTTTTATTACAACACATCTGAACAAAATGTGATAGACTACCATGGAGCAGAAATAGTGAGCCTTCGTCTGCTGTCACTTGTGAAAGAAGAACATCTTTTTCTCAGTCCCAACCTTGATTCCCATGGATTGAAATGTGCTTCTTCTCCCCATGGTCTAGTTATGGTTGGAGTTGCTGGGACTGTCCACCGAGGGAACTCTTGTTTGGGCATTTTTGAACAAATTTTTGGGCTCATCCGCTGCCCTTTTGTGGAGAATACTTGGAAAATCAAATTTGTCAACCTGAGGATTATTGGAGAGGCTTCCCTTGCTCCTGGAGCATTAATGAAACCAGCTATTACATTTGAACCGAGTGATCTAGAGGCCTTTTATAATGTAATTGTCTTATGTGGTGCCAATGAAGTACAACGTAATGTAAGGCAGACGGATAGTGGAACTGGAGACCAAGGTTTGTGCAGTGGAAATGAGGCATTGTTGAACAAAAGATAACTGAGTTTAAGTAATCCTCTAAAGCACTGAGCACTGTATGGATGGAAACTATTCCAGACACTACATTTATATATTTTAGTTGAAATATCTTTTTTGACTACAGACTAACGTATGTGAATACTTGCCTCTTTTCTACCTGAGCTGCAGCAAATGTTCTGAGGGCTTAATGCAGTTCATCAAATAAATCCCACTTTAGATGTTATAAATGTTGTGCCCTAGAAACCAGGTAATATTTTCATTTTACTGAGTATAAATGTTCTGCTAATGTGTATACATTTCATGTGGAAAAGGAGTGATAATGTCTAAGGCTTCCCTTTTTCAAGTTTCTTATAACAATCTGGATAATTTTACAATATTTAAAAAATATGCACTTTAAAAAATTGCGTATTTTAGAGATGTCTAATGTAAAATCAAAGTTCTTATTTTAGAAAACATCAATGACATTCATATGCAAAAAGTTTAATAATTTAGCAGGCGTAGAAAAATTTACTTTGCCTTTTTAAAATCTGAGGAACCTATTTCAAAGTTATCTACTGTAGTCCAAGTTAGATATCTTATAACCTGCAACATTTTTTGAACTATTTTGGGCAGTGATAAGTGCTGTTCTCAAATCAGACTTTATTATCTGAGCTCTAACAGTTTTACGGGGCATTTATTGCAACACCATATAAAGGAAACATCCTGTTGAAATTTTTGTAAGGTGTGCCCAGTTTCTAACTTTTAATTGAATTACTGTTTTTCCTCTTGCTTGATCTTGGTTGAGGCGACCAAAAAATAAAATTATAATGTAAGCATATACTCCCTCATCACAAATTAAAATTATTAGGATTTTTTTCACCTGTAACTTCTTTTACTAGGATTGAGTTATGCGGGTTAAGTTGCCAAATTAATTACATAGTTGCTTTAAAATTTAAATTTCTCATCACCCAGCAGCTACTTGCTGATACTGGATTTAGTTTGTAATTTTAATTTTCAAATGCCATTTGGAAAAAAATTCATCTGGGAAATGCTGTGATGTTGTATTGTACATGTTAACTTTTTACCTTTAACTCTGCTCATGATCATCTAGGGTGACTGAAGAGAATTTTGGAAGCAGGAGGAAAAACTCTTGTTTTTTTAATGCCATGCCTCTTATGAGGAGTACAAATTGATATGTCCTAAAATAAAAAACTTAAAAAAGGAGGGAAATCTCTTTTGTCTGTTATTAGAACAGTGTATTATTTAGATTTAAAGTCAGTTTTTCTCTAAGTTGGAAGTATCGTTATAACATGTAACCGATAAATATCCTAAGTAAAGGATAAATTGAAAACTATTCTTATCATTTTCTTTGTACTGTTGATGTAAAGTACTGCAAAAAGTGTAACTATAGATGTTTAAGATAGACAGAAACTGCTTCTATCGTTAATAATGAATTTTTTAATTTGTGTAATGCTCCAGTGAAACTGCAGTCTCTGCATGTTTGTTTTAATCACCCTTAAAAGTTCAAAATCTTCCTGATAGACCAAATCTCTTGAGGATTAGAGCTATATTTCCTGTGAATCCACAGCTGGGCACATCCATAGGACCTAATGTTGAACTGAAGGGGTGAAAGGGTGACCAAAAGAAGCTTCTGTGTCTAGACTTTTATCTTCGGTGATTTTTGTCAGTGGTAGCTTTTTGACCATATTGTCTGAGTTGTATATGTGGATAGACAGAAACTCTTAGGCCTCAAACTAACTCAGCTTTGGGGAATATTTTAACTTTCATTTACATTTTGATGAATTTCAGAAGCCCCAGGTCAGTGGGATACACTAAGAGGGCCCTAAAACTACCTAGAAACTGTTATAGGGGAAGTGGATACTTCCCAGTTTGAGGAGGAAGACTGGGAGAAATTGAAATTTGTTCAGTAAGCTTAAAACTTGGTCTGGCCTGTAAGAAGGTTCAGAAGCACAGTTCAGATTACTAGTAAATGCTCCTTTTACTACCACTCATTGCTCTGTTTATGTTAGTGAATGACAGAGACCCCCACCTAGCCTATGTCTCTTGCTTTAATACATTTAGGTGGTATTTGGAAAGTCTGTGGGGGCAAGTGGTAAAGAATAAAACATTCTATGCATAAGCAGGGGTCCTCAAACTTTTTAAACGGGGGGCCAATTCACTGTCCCTCAGACCGTTGGAGGGCTGGACTATAGTTTAAAAAAAAAACTGTGAACAAATTCCTATGCGCACTGCGGGCCTGGGGCGAGTCGGCTGCTAAGCAGGACAGGCAGTGGCACCCGGCGGGCCAGATAAATGTCCTCGGCGGGCCGCATGTGGCCCGCAGGCCGTAGTTTGAGGACCCCTGATTTATAGTAACTGAGTGATCAAACCATGGGACCTTATGGGTTTTATTTACTGTAGGCTGATTTGCCGAAACGTAATAACAGGGTATACATCAAATATTCTTTTTTTTGTGTGAAAATAAAAAAATCCTAAAATAATAGTTATATCAGGATATTTTTACAAAAAAACGTATTTCATGTGTCTCATTAACAATACCAAATAGAAAAAAAAAAAGCCACTGCAAATAGCAAACACAAGTCAGGAAAATGTTCCAGAGTTTTAGAAAAGTAACATTTTTATGCTGAAGGAAGACTAGTTACTTAGTCCCAGTAAGAAATTGTGATAACACCAGAAAAGTATTTAAAGAATAGTGGTTTAATTTTTAAAATGGCTAATCAGAAATATTGTGTTTTAACAAAATGGCTCTTGTGGCTAAGTAGATCATAAAAATTAATGAAAACCATACTTCAACATTTTTCTTATCTATTTTCACACATTTAGATGCCCTTTTCTTCACTGGTTTTTAATTTGGGTTATGGATGGTAGTCATTGACCTTTTGAAAAATGAAAGCTATGTTCCCTCTCCCCAGAAAAAATATATTTGCACGTAATATTACAATTGTTGCATATTTCAGAGTTCTTGGATTTCCTTAAAGCACATCTGTGAATCCTGCCATAATAGCTTTATTCCCCCCCCAGACTACTATTCTACTATATTAAACATTAAAATTATTTTTAGAAAATTTGTGCCCTTGCAAGTCCCAAAGCTAGAGTACTAAGTTTTATAAATGATCACTAGGAAGTCTGTTAATGATTGTTGTTAAACTTGTAAATTTTGTTTTTCAAAAGATGTCAGATTTAAGACAAAACCTACTGAAATACTGTCAAGTAAAACATAAAAATCAGAATTCATTTAATATAAATTTAATGTACAATGAACATGCTTTGGAGAAAGTGATAAAAATGAAAAGGAAAAAATATATTTTCTCAAGACCTTTATAAAAACTATCCTAAGATGTGTATTTAACAATTATTGTATATTGCTAATTCTGATTAAGGATTTAAAAAAATATGAACATTTCCTCTGAAGAGCCTATATATGTGATCTATTTTTCACCACTTCCTCTCCCCTAACCCTATTTATAAGCCTTGTAGATAGTCATTTTGCAGATAGCACAGCTGCAGTGCTGGAAACAGGATTTTCTGGATTTGGGTTCTCTTTACATTTATTTGGCATATACTTATTGAGCATCTACAATTTGTAAGTCACTGAATCATGTGTAAGATGAAATAATCCATTAGTAGGTTATTTACCTAAATTTATGTTTAATTCAAATCACAATCCCTGGGTTGAGATGTCTTAAGGTGAGAACTACTGTAAGCCCTTTGCAAAAGGATTCGGTATTAACTTTTTTGTGGTCAGAACAACAGAAAACATTTAATTGAAAATTTGAATAGCTATATGGTTCTAACTAAGTCATACAGGTTTTATCAATACAGAGTATAGACCACTCTGACAAACCACTTTTATTTTAGAACTAGAGGCCTGGTGCACGAAATTCATGCACAGGGCGGGGGGTTGTCCCTCACCCCAGCCTGCACCCTCTCCAATCTGGGACCCCTTGAGGGATGTCCGACTGCCCGTTTAGGCCCAATAAACGGGCAGTCGGACATCCCTCTCACAACCCAGGACTGCTGGCTCCCAACTGCTCGCCTGCCTGCCTTCCTGATTGCCCCTAACTGCTTCTGCCTGCCAGCCTGATCACCCCCTAACCATTCCCCTGACAGCCTGATTGATGCCTAACTGCTCCCCTGCCAGCCTGATTGCCCCTAACTGCCCTCCCCTGCCAGCCTTGTCACCACTAACTGCCCTCCCCTGCAGGCCTGGTTGCCTCCAACTTCCCTCCTCTGCCGGTCTGGTCACCCCTAACTGACCTCATCTGTAGGCTTGATTGCCCCCAACTGCCCTCCCTTGCAGGCCTGGTCCCTCCCAACTACTCTCCCCTGCTGGCCATCTTGTGGTGGCCATCTTTGACCACATGGGGGCAGCCATCTTGTGTGTTGGAGTGACGGTCAATTTGCATATTAATCTTAGATAGGATAGAGGCCTAGTGCATGGGTGGGGGCTGGCTGGTTTGCCCTGAAGGGTGTCTCAGGTCAGGGTGGGGGTTGCCTTGGGGCATGGGGCGGCCTGGGCGAGGGGCCTGTGGTGGTTTGCAGGCCGGCCACGCCCCCTGGCGACCCAAGCGGAGGCCCTGGTATCTGGGGTTTATTTATCTTCTATAATTGAAACTTTGTAGCCTTGAGCGGAGGCCAGGGCAGGCCAGGGCTGCGGGAAGCTTGGCTTCCTCCATCAGCAGGGGCAACTCAAGCCTCCTGCTCTCTCCAGCTCCATGGCTGCCTCCATTTTTGTTAGGATTTATTTAACTTCTATAATTGAAACTTTGTAGCCTTAAGTGGAGGGCTGGCCAGAGTGGGCGGGAACCTTGGCTTCCTCCATTGCCGGGGAAACCCAAGCCTCCTGCTCAATCTGTGGCTGTAGCCATCTTGGGTGGGTTAATTTGCATACTTGCTCCTGATTGGTGGGCGTGGCTTGTGAGCATAGCAGAGGTACGGTCAATTTGCATGTTTTTCTTTTATTAGTGTAGATTGTGTCAGAGTGCACTGAATCCTGTTAGGTTTATTTTTTCTAGTTTGAACCTTTCCACTAGTTTTTCAGTAAAAAGTGTTAAAATTTAATGTAATATTTGCTGTGAGATATAATGTACCTCAAAAAATCCAGAAACTCCAGAATTACTTATAGAATGTAGTACTTCCTAACTTCTGTTCCCAGTACTGTCAAATTTAATATACGTTTCTAATGAGTCATTTAGTGAGGATTCTTTAGTTAGCAGTTTTCATTTTCAGTTTTTAAATAACCTCAGTCTCATGTGAAATTACATTTGAATTATTGAATTAAGGATTGAAGGAATGCCCTGCTGCACACTGCCAACTGTGTTAATCTGATGTTTTCTGAACAAAAAATTAATATATACTTAGGAAAGCCATTTTTCTGGAACAATTTAGTTGCACAAGTTTACATTAATCTTTTTCATCTCTCATCTTTTACTATACTAATGGATAGTATCAACACTTAATTGTCTCAAACTATTACACGTTAAGTTACTTTTGCCTCCTATGTAGATGGTAAATTCTTACTTATTTCACAATCTTATTTATTTCACAATCTTTTCCCCTGTATCTGGTGATTCTTAATTTATTTCACAATCTTCTTTTCCCAGGTGCCTTACAGGATATATAAGCTAAATTCTGGGTGCTTAAAATACTGGCTACTTTTCTGTGCACATTGTGTTTATTAACTCATTTTATCCTGTGGACAGCTAAAGGAGGTACTATTATACTTCTTTTACCAAAAAATAGGGTTGAGTAATTTCTTAGCTTTTCGAGCTAATGGTAGAGCCTAGATTTAAACTCAGGTGTTACAGCCTGAGAGCCTTGTGGTAACTACTACACTATATTGCCTCTTACATGTAGTAAGGTATGTTTTTTTAAAATATATTTTTATTGATATCAGAGAGGAAGGGAGAGGAAGAGAGAGATAGAAACATAAATGATGAGAGGGAATCATTGATTGGCTGCCTTCTGCACGTTGGACCTAGCCTGCAACCCAGGCATGTGCCCTCAACTGAGCCAAGGGCTATGTAGTAAGGTTTTGATGAATCCTTTTTTGGCTGCTTATCATTTGCTGGCACTTAATTGCCTTTACTTTGTATTGTTTATCTAAATACATAATAGGAGTGTCAATGCAAATTGTATCATCTTTTAATTATACATTTTAAGGTGCTCCTTTAGTTATTTAAAACGGCTGTGACAATATTACCTATGGGAAAGAATAAAGTAATTGGGTAATATAAAAATATACATAACAATATATACAAAAAATCTTGAACTCATTTTCATACCACAATCTCCTCTTCCCTACCTATTAATGATACCATTGTGCTTTCAGCCTCAGAATTAGTCTGTTTCATGGTTCAATTTCTTGCCATGACTGGATTTAGCATATCTACGGTACTAGTATTGTTTTCTATTTCAGCTGTTGCTATAATTAGATTCTCTTTACATAAACCTAGACTCATTTTAATTTATTTTTTGCTTTAATATTTGTTACTTGTTTGTGACATTAAAATTTCCTTAAGTACAGTTTTTATCATGTCTTTCATGCTTAGAACTTTCAGTGGTGGTTCATTACCTTCAAAATAAAGACCAGTTTCATAATCTGGTTTTCATCACTATCTAGGTTTGATTCCATTCATTTTCACACATTGTTTGATCCAACATCTACTAATGTGTGCAGTCATTATACTTATCCTATTACTTAGCCTTCTGCTTTTATTAAAAAGTAAACAAAATTTTAGTTTTATTTTGTGGTTGTTGCAGTCTGATAATATATTGTAGAAAGAAAAGAGTTATGATTAAAATGGAGTTTAACAATTGGAAATGCCAATTAGTAGCTTTTTTTCTATTTAGGAATTCTGTGTACATCATCTATTTAGAATAATCTTTCTCCAGCTTTTTGCATGGCTACTTTATTTTCATTTTGAGGGTTTGGTTAAATGTTTCCTCTTCTCAGACCAAGTGGACCTTCTTGTTAATATTTATCAGAGCACCTTGTTTGTTTGTCTTACCACTTAAATACTGTTAATTTACTGATTTGTTAATCACTAGATTTTAAACTGAGAGCAAGGACTGGAACTGTTTCACTTTCATTGCTTCCACTGCTTTGCACAGAGACTAGGTATTCAATATTTATTAAAGATACAAATAAGGGAACAAATGCTATTGTTTACTCAGGGCCTTATATACTAGTATTCCTAGTCCTTTGCCTAGCTTCTAAAGACAATGCCTAGCATATATATTAGATGCAACAGAGCCAGAGTTATCTTCCTGAATACTGATATATGAGCTCTAATAAAATCAATACTCTTTAGTGGATAGAATTAAAGTTTTATGCTTTTGTAAAAAAAAATGAAGAAACTGAGCCCACCCCCAAAATTAACTACTATGCTGAAGTTTACCTAATTTTGTTTTGGAGATTTTTCCCTGGGCTTTTTGGTTTGTTTGTTTTATTTTTCAACTATAAAGCCTGTGTTTTTTCTCGCTCTTTATTTCCAGTCTGAGTACTGCAACTACCTTATTTTGAAAGTATTTAAACTCTAATCCTCAGTTTCTTCACACATAATGAACCAATTAGATAAGATTATTTTTAAAGTCTGATTTTGAAGTTACATGGTTTTGTGATTATATGTCTTCTAAGCAACTCAACTTTTAAAGGAATTTGTAGTTCATTTTTGTTGAGAAAATTTTTTATTTTGCTTCCTCATAATCATGCTCTTTGAAAAACACTTTTCATTTTTTGTTTTTTCTAATAAGTATACATTTTAAATGTATGTGTGTAATGTGTATACTTCTATTTATAGGAAGGGAAAAAATCAAAAGGATAAAAATACTACATATCAAACCTAGAATAGAAAAGGGTAAAAATTATAAAACTGTTAAAATATTTTCCTGTTTTCTAATCACTAGAAATCCTGAAGTTGTTTGAAACTACTGTTCTGTAAAACCTTTTTGCTTGGTTGCATATATTCAAAATATATGTCCATGTTTTAATGAAGAAAAGTGCAAACTGGTTGACAGAAGGCCAAATTATAGACTGACAGTAATCTAGTAAAAATAAAGATGTTACTAAAATAATCAAATATAGATGATTTCTTCAAAGATAATAGGAGTTTGCAGATATGTAAGAGTGACATTGGAGACAGGTGATAGGTTGAGACAGGATTTTTTGTAGGAAGATGGCACTGGCTGGGTGCTGTTCATAAGGTCATTGAGTTAATTCTAGGAATTTTAACAGAAAACATTTAGCCAAGAGAGGAGGTTTTGCTGTACTGACTGCACTTACTGGAATAATACAGCTTTATGATTAATACAGCTTTATGATAGAATTAGCTTAGAGTACAGAAACAAGATAGCAATAGAACAGGGGCTTTAATGCTGGAACTAGTAGAATAATCACAAAATCATTAGGGCAAATTTGATGGACTACTAGGAATTTAGAGAAATTATGCAGAATGAGCCATAATCTTAATTCTAAAAGCAACCTTAAGCAGTAACAAGAGTTTAGGACTAAAAAAAAAGTTGGTTTTAAATAATGTATCAGCATTTTCTCTTAAATATTCTTCTTTCTATTTGATAAACATTTATTGAGCACTTACCATGTACCCGGTATTTTAACAGATATTTGGTATATTATCTTCTAGTTTCTTAAGCATTTCTCACTTTGTTTAACTTATATAAAGTAATGATTACTTTTTAATAAAGAGTTTATTTTTTTAGAAAGTACTTCTCTGTGATTTCTCATTGATGCCTAACTACTGTCATCTTTTGGTGTTTAATCTAAATTATAGATAAAATTCTAACCTTTGGATTAGAGCAATGCTGCCAAAAGAATGGTGATCCTTGATAAATAGTTTGGCCCTTTCTGAGGGAAAAAATGCACTGAAACTTTTTTCTTCACATAAAACATACATTTTGCCAATTCTATGCACATAACTCACATTTTTCAACTTTTAAATGTAAGATGATTTTTATAAAAACTCATTAACAGTATTACGTTCTTAATGTATAATCATTAGGTGCACATGTACATGACAAGGACTAAGTTGTAATGGACTAAGTTTACCTCAGCGAACATGAAGTTAACATGGTGTTCATCTTCAATAATGGACTTTCCTATTAATTTTAATGTTGGTTAAATTTGCATTTTATGGTTGATACTCATTTCTTTTATCCCCAATCACAAAAATGACTCACTGAAAAATGATGAAAATAGTAATAAATATGCCATTAATTAAATGCCATAGTGTAAATAGTAGAAAGCACTTAAGTGTGAATGCAGAATTAGAAGGTGTTTGCACTGTGCAAGAGATTCTGAGTGTGATATTTTCAAAACATCAGATGAACCATATAAGGAAGGACAGTGATGAATATCTGAAGTTCTTTTTGGCTTGCAATCCTTTTACCACTGGTCAGTAGAACATGGTCTTTCAAATACTTGCATGTCGCTGTCAAGTTTTTCACATCTGGTAAATGAATTTAGTTAGGTAATTTTATATTTCCTGAACAAATGTAAAATAATACATCTCAATTTAAAATCTGTCATACAAGGTGGAGAAGAGTCCAAAATTACAAATATCATACAGACAGAGTTGCATTCCTTAAAATAAACCACATATGAAACACTGTTATCAGTTTCTGGCCAGATGTTTGGCACACACAACTCACTGAGCACTTTATGGCAGGAAGCCACCTCACTTCACATCAGTCTCTTAGATCAGTTACATGGACACTAAGATGTTTTAACATCTCTTGTCTTAAAGATTATGTCCATTTTTCTGTTTGTGTTTTCTATGTTGGGTCATCCGATGTACCCTATAACAAACTAATTAAAAAAAAGACACTTGCTGAGAAGCTTATATTTGTTAACACTTTCAATGTTAATAACAAATATAATCAGAACAATCAGAAAACAAACCTTTTAGAAAAATTCTATCCAAGTTGCTTAATTCAGTAACAACACCAAAGAGCAGTTTCTATCATATGCATTCTAGATGTGGGTTTTTTTGTGTGTTTTTTTTCAAACTATAAGAGAAGTTTATTTGGAAAGTCACAGAAGTAAAAGTGAGCTGTAGAAGAATGGGCTCATGAAACAAGTTGCAGAAGCAAGGAAGGGCCCTTGGGAGTTTAGGAGAGAGATAAACACCTTGAGAGACTAAGGAGGGAGGAAGGCATGGGCATGCTCTGGTAAAACAGGCCAGTTCCCTGTCTCAAGGGATTTTATCTGAATTCTCAGGAGGATCTTAATAGAGCATTCATCAGCTTTCCAGGTGTGCCCCCTCATGGTCTCCACTGATTGGTGGGCACTAGGGCAGGATGTCATTAGTCAGTAGAGCTGGTCCTGATGTCAGCCATGTCAACGCTCTTGATTTGCTGCTTCTCTGGGCCTGGAGCTGAAACACAGCTGTGGCCTATATGTCATTTCCAGGGGCCAATACTAAAGGGAGTGGTCATGCAAGGGCTTGCAGTTTTACCTGTTGTTTAGCACATGGGGCTCTCCACCCTGATGACCCACTGAACCTGGCCTATCTCTCCTGCTCTGTTCATGCCTATCTTACTACCTACTACATTCCCCCCACTCAAGGATTTTTGGCTCTCAATTCAAGGGAAACAGGCTTGGGGTCTCTTCTGTAGCTACTTCCTGCTGGAGAGGGATAGAGTTTTCTTTCAGAGCCAACAGATCCTTGCTCTCTATTGGAGGGACAATGAGGCCTGGGCACAGAAGGAGGTTGCAATGGTGTCCAGAGTGGGCAAAGGATGGTATTCCTGGAGCATGAATAGGGCTGTAACCTGTTGGAGAAAACTTGTGTGATAAACCTTAATACTACTGAGGCAAAAGTTAGAACGACAATTATAGTGAACAGTCCTAGAGGATATTTTATGTTGCAGACAAAACTATTGATGTGCAGTGTCTGAATCATGATTTGGCATTTGTGTTACATATATGAGTAAGAGAAGTCTTTGAATATAAAACATAAGATTACATTAAGAAATAAGTTTTGGTGAGGACTAGAAAGGGTGTGTCAAACTTTAATGATGGAACACCAGTTTGGGTGCAGCAATAAAGGTGGTTGTTAGGTAAATAAGAGTTTTATACAAACAGCCAATCAACTCATCCCCTTCTTAAAAGAGAGCAGCTATTTTTCAACAATAAACCATCAAGATATTGATTCAGTGTTGAAAGGAATAGAAATACAATTCCATTTTATCTCTTGTATCTACACCATTTTTTATAATGCTGTTTGAAAAACTGGGCAGGAAGTTACAAAGCTGTTTTGTTTCTCCAATACCGCCTGTTCAGAGGAAAGGTGTTCCCATGAAATTCTGAGATAAAAGCATAGATTAAAAATATTTCTTTGTGATGTTGTTAATGTCACTAAGAGGCTTTTCTTTGATGTGAGGTGCTTTGCTCAAGTGGCATATCAAGCAGTCTATCTACTGTCTTAAAGAGACATCTCACCAGGTCCATAATGTGAATTGTAATGTCAAGGAGATAGATGATTTTAAGATTACACAACTCTTTTGTAAATGGCTCAGTTCCACAGAGCTTCGTCCCCCAGTTCCTCCCCAATCTCATTTTCTTGGCTTACTGCAGAAATACAATGAATGTATTTGGGAAGATATTTAAAACCAGGTCCAAACACTGCGACATAATATAAAAGAATACTTTCCTAAGCTGAAAGCAAAGGACAGATTGGGAATCCATTTAACACCATCTGCAGGTAGATTTTTCTTCTGGTGATTGGGGTTAAGATTATTGTGAAAGTGCATGCCTATTTTTAGAATACCAGTGACAAGCTTCCTCTTTCTATATGAAAATGTTAATATTGAACAGAGCTAGGGGTGGAGGGGGGTTGGGAAATAACTGCTTATATATCATTCTTAGAGAGGTTTAACAAGTTGAACACTAAAAGCCTATGCTGACCTGACTTTTTTTCTTAAAGTAGTAATCATTTTTTTACACACACAATTTCACTGAACCACGTCACCGGCATTATTTAGCAAGCATTCAATGCCCTTATTTACTGTCCTTTTATAATCCTGGTATTTTGGCAATTTGTCAGAGATCACTTCACTCTGTCCTTTTACTCCCACCCAAATAAGGCTTCATTTGAAACACTTTTCAGTACTGGATTGAAAAATACTTTTTAAAAAACGTTTCCTTTGTTCACATTCTATGAATTACAATGACGAAGCACATGTCACTTATCAGTAGACAGTCTTTCTTTTAGAAGTATGTAGAGCAAGGGCCTGTTTTGTACAATATATTGGAGTCTCATAAAATAATTTTTATATTTTTTGTTATTTCCTAACCAAAAGAAAGCTTCTGTTCATTATCATAATTAGTAAATACACAAATATGTCATATTTCTTTACTTATATCCAGATGGCTGGCTATGATCTTCCTTCCTTTTATAGGCTGGTCATGGTAAGCCTGGCACTTTTGAAGCTCTTGGACTGGCACATTAGGCAAAGTCTCAGTGTTGGTCACAAGTACCTTTAAAATACATCTGGCCCTAGCTGGTTTGGCTCAGTGGATTGAGCATTGGCCTGTGGACTGAAGGGTTCCAGGTTCAATTCTGGTCAACGGCACATGCCTGGGTTGCGGGCTCCATCCACAGGAGGGGGTGTGCAGGAGGCAGCCAATCAATGATTCTCTCTCATCATTGATGTTTCTATCTCTCTCTCCCTCTCCCTTCCTGTCTGAAATCAAAAATATTAAAAAAAAAATCTCGCCCAGCCCGGCTGGTATTGCTCAATGGTTGAGCATTGACCCATGAACCAAGAGGTCAACAGTTTGATTTGGTTGGATTCCCAGTCAGGGCGCAAACCTAAGTTGTAGGCTCATTCCCTGTAGGGGGCATCCAGGAGACAGCCCATTGATGATTTTCATCATTGATGTTTCTATCTCTCCCTCCCTCTCTGAAGTCAATAAAAATACATTAAAAAAAATACTTCTGGCCCTATTGCTAGACTTTGCATGGTGATGAGTTTAACTTTTACCCATAATAAAAGTTGCATGCCAGTAAACAAGTTCTCAAGGTATGTAAAGTATAGTGAATAATATAAATTTTCACCACTCTTGAATAACAGCAATAGCTAATTTTTCAAGACTAAGTGAACTTGAATTACACAAGCTTTTAGGGAATGCATAGAACTTTGTAGATGAATAAACAAGTACACTTTTACAAGTTGTTCCATTTTAGAATGCCTGCTTTAAAATATTAAATTTTAATTCATTTAAACATGTTTATTGGACTACACATTGCTAGAAACATATTTGTGAAGGCCCAAATAGCATGACATACTATTGCAAAAACACCTTGCCTTTCTTTGCCTATCACATTTTCTTTAAAATTTTAAAATTAGGAAGGAATCCTCCTCTTGTTGGAACCCAAATGCTGCTTGCTGCTGATTATTTTGAAGGAAAGAAACTTGCGATAGCATCTTAAAGTAGAATGTGGAATTTTAGTGACATCTGGTGGCCAAGACTTTTCTCTGAGTATTTTATATCTGTCATAGATTGGCTTTGTAATATAGTGGACTTCTAGCTGGAAAACTTGTACTTCTAGGGGTACTTAAAGACTTATGAAAATTTAAGCTGGTATAAAGACTTAGGGCAATCCCCAATCTCATTTCCTCTCCCTGAACAAACTTGGCTATGCCTGTGGTCTAGCACTCTTAACATTTTTTTTTCAACCTTCCTTTTATAGTTACTATTTTCCCACTTTACAAAAGAGAGATCTTCTTGCCCCTTCTGAACCTCACTATAGTGCAATGCCTGGTGATGGCAAAACCTCTTGAGTGCTAAACACAGAGAATTTTGAATTATTGGGGTTGGTGTAGTGAAAGGGAATCACTGTAGTACTGTTCAACAAAAGTTTTTCAAGTTAGGTGGCTGCTAAACTTTCTTTAAAATGATTCAGTTTCCACAAATTAAAGAAAAAGCAAATTAGGTTTTCATTTGATAGATCACTCACTAAAAATAAATCTGACTTTTTTCCTTTTGATGTAAAATTTATATACACTATAATGTGCAAATCTTACCTAGTTATATGTTTAAAATATTGGGTGTTGTTATAATTTTATATATAAAAAATGAATAGAATTGATGATGAACTCTTATAAGCAATAAACCCATCAAATTAAATTAAGATTTCCAGCAAAATGTGTGATAAATGTTTTGATAAATTATATAATACTAAAAATTATAATTCAATCCAGAAGAAAATTTTAGCACATTATAGTGAATATTTTTAAATTATGAAAATTTTCTTGCATAGAAGTGTTGTAATCAATAAGTATTTTAAGCATAAAATATATCACTTGGGATAAAATTCTTTGGGACAACTGGAATAAAAGTAGAAATTTAAGGATTGCAAGTAAAATTTATAACTATAAAAGGAGCTTATTTATAAATATTTAAATAGATAGAATTCAATGAAGTTTGATATGTTTTAAAGAGTTATTTAACACTTTTATTTTAAAAGATGGAAATGACTCTTTTTCAACCACCTAGTAATGTAATGAAATATTTCAGATGTCAACTCAAAATCTGTGCAGGGATAAAGTTTATAAAAGTTCTTTCAGGGGATAAGCAAGCAAACAAGTTTGAAGAGCAGGACTTTATATTATTTAACTTGACCTTCAGTTCATTAGCTCAGATAGATAATGTTTAGGAAGAAAACTACTTTCACTCAGCTTTAGATATGTAGTAATATTTTCTGAAACTAAAATTAGGACAAAGTCAGAACTTTATAGAATATTTCAAATCAAAACCATATTCTAAGATCTAGGAAGCTGTTGTCATTATAGCATAAGCCAGAAATTAAAATAAAAAAAAGTTGAGTTTGTTTTGTTTGTTTTTCTGATTAGAAACAAAGTGTCTTGATTTGTCTTATTGTAAGATTTCATTAATTATAAGCTACATCATTAATTCAATTATTTTTGGTGCTAAGAATTATCATGCTCAATCCTATATAATAAAAGGCTAATATGTAAATAGACCAAACGATGGAAAAACCGGACAACTGGTTGCTATGACGTGCGCTGACCACCAGGGAAGCACGCGTGGAACATGGTGGGCGTCGGCAGCAGGCAGCAGAGTGCGGAACATGGGGGGCGTCGACCATGGTGGGATGGTGGAGCAGGTGAGCGGGGCCACCAGACCAAGTCAGGGCTCCAGTCTCTGTCATCAGGGCAAGTCTCTGGTGGTTACTGAAAATTCGTTGCTCCCACACGCCATGGTCCTGCCTGGTGCTCGCACCTGCTGCTGGCACTGGCCCCGCTCGCACCCGCTGCCGCTCACACCCGCTGCCAGTGTCTGGCACTAGCCCTGATTGCTCAGGGCCGTCAGCGGGTGTAAGTGGTGGCTGCCAGCCCTGATCACCCCTCAGGACTTCTCCACCTCCCCCTGCTCCTGAGGGGTGATCAGGGCTGGCAGCCGCCTCTTGCCCTGCTACCGGCATCAGTCCTGCTCACACCCACTGCAGGCGCTAGCCTTGCTCACACCCACTGCTGGCACCCGGCGCCGGTCCCAATTGCTCAGTGCCGTCAGAGGGTGCAAGTGGTGGCTGCTGGGCCTGATCGCCCCTGAGGGCTTCTCCACCTCCCCCTGGATCCTGAGGGGCAATTGGGTCAGCAGCTGCCTCTAGCACCTACTGACGATGCCGGCCCACTTGCATCTGCTGCTGGCGCCAGCCCCAATCGCTCCACGCTGTCAGAGAATGCGAGTGGGGCCAGTGCCATCAGCGCATGGGAGTGGTGGTGGCGGGAGAGGGGCTGCCAGCAGACAGGGGACTGGGGGCCATGGTGGGAGGGGCTGGGCGGGGGCATGGAGGATGGGCCAAGACCCACCCCTGTGCCCACCACAGCCTCATGGCTCACAGTTCCTTTCAAGGTGCACGAATTCGTGCACTGGGCCCCAAGTAGATATATAAAGAAAAAAAAATCCAATGTCAGCAATGTTAAATGTGTGTGTGTTGGCGGGAGGAGAGGAATGAGGAAGTATCTTAAGATTGAAGAAATAAGCTACATACAACAGTTTTTTAAATAACAGGTTTTTATTTTTTTATGTGGCATTAGGGTTACACAGAGATGTAGAATATGGTCAATATTTTTATATAAACAGGAGAAAATTTAATAAGAAAAAGACAGCACAATTAGTACTAACAAACTGGAAGCATTTGCAGAGTGGATTGAACTGTAAGTAAAGAGCAAGACTTAGATTCATGTAGAACAGAGGTTGGCAAACTAAATATTGTCCAAGAGTCAGGGCCTGTCCAACATCTGTTTTTGTATAGCACCTCGAGCTAAGAATGCTTTTAATATTTTTAAAAGGTTGAATAAAAATTAAAAGAATAATATTTGGTAACATGAAAGCTATAGGAAATTCAAAAATTTTTGGAACACATGCATGCTCATTCATTTACTGTTGGCTGTTTTGGCTCTACAGGGCAGAGTTGAGTAGTTGTGATCAAGACCATAAGGCTTGCGAAGCCTAAATTACTGACTTTTAACACAAAAACTTTGCCTATCTCTGATGTAGAGCAATTTTATAGGCAGGATTGTTGACATGCACAAAGGCTCAGTGGTGATGGTGTGCCATGATGGAAGGAGGAGAAATAGAAGAGTCAGTAGAGTAGAAGTGGATTAGGGCCAGCTTGAAAGACTTTATGTTAGGCATTGAGATGCCTCAGCAGCTTTCGGAGCCAGGGAATGATTGTCACAGTGCTCTTTAGAAAGATTAACTTGGCAGCAGTATGTGAAATAGATTAGAACACAGTATTAACAACTGGGGTAGAGAAGTTCAAAGATTACAGCAATGGTATCAACATGAGACAGCATGTATCTGGAGCTCAGTGGTGACTTGGGAATGAAAGGAAAGGAATAGATAAAAAAATTAATATTTATTAGTAATAGCAATATGATTTTAAAGATCTTTTCATCTGGATTTTATCCGAGGGCTAGTATACATGATTTGACCAAATTCTGTTAATTAGAACTATCCTATATAATAAAAGCCTAGGTGGCATCATGCGTGATGTCATTACAAGATGGCCACCATAGGATGGCTGCCCTCATGTTGTCACAAGATGGCTGCCACAAGATGGCCACCACAAGATGGCCAGTAGGGGAGGGCAGTTGTGGGCGATCAGGCTGGTAGGGGAGGGCAGTTGGGGGCCATCAGCCAGGCAGGGGAGGGCAGTTGGGAGCAACCAGGCCTGCAGGGGAGGGCAGATGGGGGTGACCAGGCCTTCAGGGGAGCACAGTTGGAGGTGACCAGGCCTGCAAGGAAGGGCAGCTGTGGGCAACCAGGCCGGCAGGGGTGGGCAGTTGGGGGTGATTGGGCCAGCAGGGGAGGGCAGTTGGGGGCAATCAGGCCGAGGGGGTGGGAGGCACAGTTGGGGTTGATTAGGCCAGCAGGGGAGCAGTTAGGTGTCAATCAGGCTGGCTGGGGAGTGGTTAGGAGGCGATCAGGCTTCCAGGCAGGCAAGTTATTAGGAGCCAGCAGTCCCAGATTGTGAGAGGGATGTCTGACTGCTAGTGGGATCGGGCCTAACCCAGCAGTCGAACATCCCCCAAGGGGTCCCAGATTGGAGAGGGTGCAGGCTGGGCTGAGGGACACCCTCTGTGCACAAATTTTGTGCACCAGGCCTCTAGTGTAAATAATAAGATGCTACTCCCAATGTGAAATTAACCAACCAATCACTAGGTCTCCTCTTGAGTGCAACGTCAACTTACTCATCTAACAAAGCATTTGCTCATTAAGAATTTATTCTGGCCCTAGCTGGTTTGACTTAGTGGATAAAGTGTCAGCCTGCGGACTAAGGGGTCCCAGGTTCGATTCCAATCAAGGACACATGCCTGGGTTGCAGGATTAATCCCCAGTGGGGGGCATGCAGAAGGCGCCGTTGATGATTCTCTCATCATTGATGTTTCTATCTCTCTCTCTTCCTCTCCCTTCCTCTCTGAAATCAATAAAAATATATATATATTTTAAAAAGAAACAACCTGCAAATAAAAGAAAAAGAGAATTCTCCAGAAAAAGAGATAAATGAAATGGAGATAAGAAATTTATGTGATATAGACTTCAGAATAGTGGTGGTAAAGATGCTCAACAGCATGAGAAAAGATATAGTAACTCTGAAAACAGAACTAAAGAATAACATAGCAC
This sequence comes from Plecotus auritus, assembly GCF_963455305.1. Lineage (NCBI taxonomy): Eukaryota > Metazoa > Chordata > Mammalia > Chiroptera > Vespertilionidae > Plecotus > Plecotus auritus. The sequence continues at coordinate 138,443,132 of NC_137771.1, forward strand.
AAATAAAGATCACATTGGAAGGAATACACAGCAGATTAGGGGAAGCTGAGGATTGGATCAGTTAATTAGAAGACACGGTAGAAAAAAATCACTCAACCAGAGAACCAAAAAGAAAACAATTAAAAACCAGGAGGACAGCTTAAATATTGTGAAATGTAACAATATTTGCATAGTAGGTGCACCAGAAGAGGCAGAAAGTGAGCAAGGGATAGAGAACATTTTTGAAGAAATAATGGCAGAACACTTCCCTAACCTGATGAAGGAAAAAAGTCACACAAGTTCAGGAGGTACAGAGAGTCCCAAGCAAGAAGAACCCAATAGACCCACACCCAGACACATCATAATTAAAGTGCCAAAAATTAAAGACAAAGAGAGAATCTTAAAGGCAGCAAGAGAAAAAAAACAAAAAACAAAAACTGTTACCTATAAAGGAGTTCCCATAAGACTGTCATCTGATTTCTCATCAGAAACTCTATACATCAGAAGGGAATGGAATGAAGAACTCAAGTTATTGGAAAGCAAGGATCTGAAACTAAGATTACTATATCCAGCAAGGCTATCATTCAAAATAGACAATGAAATAAAGAGCTTCCTGGACAAAAATAAAAAGCTAAAGGAGGTCATCACTACCAAGCCAGTGTTACAAGAAATGCTAAAGGGACTGCTGTAATGAGAAGAAGAAATAGAGAGAGAAACCTAGGCATACAACATTAAAATGGCAATAAATAAGTACCTATTAATAATAACCTTAAATGTTAATGGATTAAATGCTCCCATCAAAAGACAGGGTAGCTATGGATACAAAACGTGACCCAACTATATGCTGTCTACAAGAGACACACCTCAAAACAAAAGACTCACACAGTTTGAGAAAGAAGGGATGGAAAAAAAATTTCCATGCAAATGGAAAAGAAAAATAAGCTGGGTAGCAATACTCATATCTGACAAAATAGACTTCAAAATGAAGGCCATCACAAACCGACCTGCATAAGGTCACTACATAATACTAAAGGGATCGATTCAACAAGACGATATAACTCTGGTAAACATATAAGCACCTAATATAGGAACACCTAAATATATAAAACCACTTCTAGAGGACTTCAAGAGAGAGATCAACAATGATACAGTCAGAGTAGGGGACTTTAACACCCTGCTGACTTCAATGGATAGATCCTCCAGACAAAAAATTAACAAGGAAACAGTGACTCTAAAGGACGCACTGGATCAGGTGGGCCGTTCACTCTTTCCTCCTTGAAACACTTTCTTCAAGGTGCCCCTAGGACACCACCGGTCTTTTGTCTTCTTTGTATCTAACTGGCCACTGTTTCTCTATTTCCCTTACTAATTCCTCATTTTCCTGATCTGTTAACATTGGAGGGACTCAGAACGCAGTCCTTAGATTTCTTCAGTACCAAACATCATACTTTGGTGGTCTCAGCCATTCTCATGGCACTAAATAACATCTTTGTGCTCATAATTTTCAAATTTATAACTTTGGTTGGAGTCTCCAAACACATGTTATATTTATGTTTAAATTCTTTATTGTTGAAAGTATTACCTATGTCTCCTTTTCCCCCCATTGACCTCTCCCCACCCACTCCCACCTTCCAGCACAGGTCCTCACTCCCCCTATTGTCTGTGTCCATTGGTTATGTTTATATGAATGCATACAAGCCCTTTGGTTGATCTCTCCCCTCCCATCCCCCCAACCCGCCCCTGCCTTCCCTCTTAGGTTGGACAGTCTGTTCGATGCTTCAATGACTCTGGACCTATTTTTGCTTATCAGTTTATGTTGCTCATTATAGTCTACAAATGAGTAAGATCATGTGATATTTATCTTTCTCCAACTGACTTATTTTGCTTAGAATAATGCTCTCCAGGTCTAACCATGCTGTTGCAAATGGTAAGAGTTCTTTCTTTTTTACAGTAGTGTAGTATTCCATTGTGTAGATGTACCACAGTTTTCTAATCCACTCATCTGCTGATGGGCATTTAGGCTGTTTCCAAATTTTAGCTCTTGTAAATGTGCTGCTATGAACATAGGGGTGCATATATCCTTTCTGATAGGTGTTTCTGATTTCTTGGGATATATTCTTAGAAGTGGGATTACTGGGTCAAATGGGAGTTCCATTTTTAGTTTTTTGAGGAAACGCCATATTGTTTTCCACAGTGGCTGCACCAGTCTGCATTCCCACCAGCAGTGCACAAAGGTTCCTTTTTCTCCGCATCCTTGCCAGCACTTGTCGTCTGTTGATTTGTTGATGACAGCCATTCTGACAGGTGTGAGATGGTACCTCATTGTCATTTTGATTTGCATCTCTCAGATGATTAGTGACTTTGAGCATGTTTTCATGTGTCTCTTGGCCTTCTCTACGTCCACTTTCGAAAAGTGTTTAGTTAGGTCCTTTGCCAATTTTTTGACTGGGTTGTTTATCTTCCTTTTCTTAGGTTGTATGAGTTCCCTATAAATTTTGGAGAATTAAACCCTTATCAGATGTCACATTAGCAAATATGTTCTCCTATGCAGTGGGCTCTCTTGTTATTTTGTTGATGGCTTCTTTTGTGGTGAAGAAGCTTTTTATTTTGATGTAGTCCCATTTGTTTATTTTCTCCTTAGTTTCCATTGTCCTAGGACAGCCGTGGGCAAACTACGGCCCGCGGGCCGGATCCGGCCTGTTCGGCTGTTCTATCCGGCCCGCAGAGCCGAAAGAGCAGAGGGTTCTCTTGCTCTCCCCTCTGCTCCTTCACCAGCAGCAGTGTTAACATGGCAACGTCGGGAAACACGGCCGCAGCTCCTTCTTCTGAGTGGGCGGATTTATATACGCCCATTCAGTAGAAGGAACAACTTCTCAATCTTCCAGAGGCTCCTTGTAATGCCCGCGGACACGTCCCCCGACATCATCCTGGGAATGCGTAGACACGTTATCGTGCTGATGTAGGGAGACACGCCCCTGGAGAGCACAGTATCAGAGCATTAGCTAAAAAGGAGACCAACAACACTGTTCCCACTGAAGTTGATGTTTTAAAGACCAAAAATCTTTCAACCCAGTCTACGTTGCCATCTACATCTACGTCCCGGGCATAATTTGGAAGTTGCACTAAAGAAAATGTTTAATTTACTGTTTACACATTTTGTTCTTTTCTATTTGTTTTAGTTTTAAATTATTTTATTATATTTAAGTTTAATTTGAAAGGCTTTTGTACCTTTCCTTCGTTAGGCAATTTTATTTTGCCTTTGCCATCTTCAATATAAGGTATGTTATTGTGCTATTTTTCCTCCATTTTTTGAAGTTTCAAATTATAATAATTAGTGTTTACATTCTTCTTGTTAAAATGTTTGAAATGAATAAAACTATTGAAATAAATAAAAAAAAAAGACCGTACCCTTTTATGTATGATGTTTACTTTGAATTTATATTAGTTCACACAAACACTCCATCCATGCTTTTGTTCCGGCCCTCCGGTCCAGTTTAAGAACCCATTGTGGCCCTCGAGTCAAAAAGTTTGTCCACCCCTGTCCTAGGAGAAGTATTGGTAAATATATTGCTGTGAGATATGTCTGATATTTTGCTGCCTATGGATTCTTTTAATATTTTTAGGGTTTCCCATCTTACGTTTAAGTCTTTTATTCATTTTGAGTTTATTTTTGTGTATGATGTAAGTTGGTGGTCTAGTTTCATTTTTTTTCATGTACATGTCCAGTTTTCTGAACCCCATTTATTGAAGAGACTATCTTGATTTCATTGTATGCTCTTGCCTCCTTTGTCAAATATTAACTGAGCATAATGGCTTGGGTGGATCTCTGGGTTCTCTGTTCTGTTCCATTGGTCTTTATGTCTATTCTTGTGCCACGCCAGGCAGTTTTGAAAACAGTGGATTTGTAATTCAGCTTAATATCTGGTATTATGATCCCTCCAACTTTGTTCTTCTTTCTCAGGATTGCTGCGGCTATGCTAAAGGCATGCTTGACAATTTTTAGAGAAATTCTTGAGAAATTCAAGTGTTACCATTTCATCATCAACTTCAAACTACATTTCCACTTAGATATCTAATAAATATCTCAAATTACGGTAGCATATTAAAAAAAAGAAACTCCTGGTCTTTCTTACATCACTCCTACCCTAACTCTGTTCCTCCTGTAGTTTCCTCCATCTTAGTTCATTGTAAGTCCATCCTCCAGGTGCTCAGGCCAGAAACTTTGAAGTCATCATTGATTCGTCTCTTTGTCTGGCTATCAAGAAATTCTGTCGACTCTTCCTTCAGACAGTATCTTGAGTCTGACTAGTTCTCACAACCTCCCCTGCTATCATCCTGGTCTAAGGTACCATCATTCTCATCTGATTTACTGCAAATAGCTTCCTAACTTGTCTGACTGCTTCCATCTACCTTGCCTTATTCATTCTCATCCCACGGATTCTTTTTTTTTTTTTAAATCATATCACACTACTTGTCTTTGCATGGTCCTTAGGGTATAATCCAAATTTCTTATGATGACCTCTAAGGCTTTGTGCCACTGGCCACTTCTCATTTCCCACGACTCCATCTCTTGCTCACTGATTCATTCTGGCCATTGGGCTCTGTGATGTTCCTCAAACCTGTGACCACGCTTGACTCCAGGCTGTGTTCTTGCTATTCCCTCTACCTCACCTGCATAGCCACATGATTTACTCTCTCTTTTATAAATTTTTATTTAATCTAATTATTTTATTTTTTATTGTTGATGCTATTTCAGATGTCCCCCATTCCCCGCCCCCCCTTTGCTCACCTCCACCCAGCTCCCACCACCCTTCCCCTGGACTTCACTATTGCTACATGATTCACTCTTGCACTACTTTCAACTCCTTGTAGACATTGCCTTCTTATTTTTTTTTAGTATTAAATATTTTGTTCTTAAAAAAAAAATCTTTATTGTTGAAAGAATTACATATATTCCCTTTTTCCCCCTATTGATCCCCTCCAGCCCACCTCCACCCCTCACCCCGGCCTTCATCACCCTGTTGTCTGTGTCCATGGGTTATACATATATGCATACAAGGTCTTTGGTTGATTACCTCCCAGGCACCCACCGATCCCCACCTTCCCTCTGAGATTCTGCACTCTGTTCCATGCTTCCATGTCTCTGGATCCACCCTGTTTGTCAGTTTATTTTGTTACTTAGAGTCTCCATATGAGTGAGATCATGTGATACTTGTCTTTCTCTGACTGACTTATTGCACTTAATATGATACTCTCCAGGTCCCTCCATGCTGTTGCAAAGAGTAAGAGACTCTTCTTTTTTACTGCTGCATAGTATTCCATGACATAAATGTACCACAGCTTTTTATCCATTCGTCTACTGATGGACATTTGGGCTGTTTCCAGACCTTAGTTATTGTAAATTCTGCTGCTATTGAAATGTGGGGTTTGGGGTACATATTCTTCTATGGGTCCTTGTCCTACAAAGTTTGAAGAATAAATTCACAGACTAAAGGGCTTCTTTAATAAAACTGTGGAAGTTTATTGGAAGCATATACAAACTCTCCCTGGGGAGTGTTCCATAAAAGGGGAATCCTCTGGGAAGGGGTTCCCAAATAGGAAAAGCTGCTCTCTCTCTCCCTCTCTCTCTCTCTCCCTCTCTCTCTCTCTCTCTCTCTCTCTCTCTCTCTCGGAAAAATAAAAAAAAAATTCTGTCTCGTGTCCCTTTGTCTTCGGTTTATATATGCTGCAATTCTTTGTCTGAATGTGACCCTTTCTAATTGGACCCTTCATTAATTTAGGACCCATGCTTTCCTCATTGGTCACTCTGCTACCTAGTATCAGTTTCAAAGGTCAAAGCCCACGTGGTATCCTCCTCTTTCTCTCCCCCTTATCTTGAAACATTCCTCTATCCTTTGTAAAAATGTTTTCCTCTTTCTATTATCTTGCAACATTTCTCTATCCTCTGTCAAAGTATGTTTCCTTCTTCCCATCCTGCTGTCCTACATATTTTACTCTAGGTAACTGTAGTGAGTAATACCTTAATGACAGAAACATAATCTATTAATTCATTTTATTTTTATATCCCCCAAATTTTGGCACATGATAGGTTTGATATTCTCCAGGACAGCAAATTTATTCTGGTTATTTTCTTTATGCCATAATCTTTAGTTTAAAGGCACTATAAGGGAGAAAAAATGAGGAGGATGGATATGCTAAAGAAATTTACAATCTATAAGATATTATGTAATCAAATAAACACACAATTAGGAAGTTTAAGGTACAAGCGAAACAAGAAGTAGCAAGTACTATATAGAGGTTCTTTTCTAAAAATATGGCCAACAAGACATTAAAATTCTTTTTTTTTCTTCTTAAATTCTCACTCAAGAACATGCTTAGAAAGAGGAAGGGAGAGGGGGAGGGAGAAAGAGACATTATTGTATGAGAGAAACACCTATTGGTTGCTCTCTGGTAAGGGCACGTGCTGGGTTGTAGGATCAACTGCAACCCAGCATGTGCCCGTACCAGGAATCTAACCAGCAACGCTTCAGTGCATGGGGTGACACTCAACCAACTGAACCATTCTGGAGGAGAGTAGAGATATATTGATTATATTGATTAACTAGAATTTATATAATTATTCATGCTACAATTTTAAGGGTGACTGCTAAAATAAATTGGACTTGCAATCTCTAGAAAATAAATGAAGGAGGGACGTGAAGTTAACAGAAAATGAGGTTAAAGTTTATTTCAAAAGCAGAAAAATTAGAAAGCACAAAATAAGATGTTAGTAATGTGTAAATATATTAGTAGCCATAATAAATATAAATAGATTAAATGGCCAGTTAAAGGAAAAAGATAGACTTGATAAAATAATTTTTAAGTTATTAGTACCACTAATGATCCATATAGAAACAAATTACTACTCCAACTCCAATAGAAATCATTTCACATGGCTTGACAAGCCAATAAAAAAAGCAAATTTTTTTTGTTTCTTAGAAGAAATAAAGAAGAACATATGACTACAAGATAAAAAGTATTTCTTAGACAAGAGTTACTAGCACATACCACAAGGGGAAAAGATGGTATAATTGACTACATATACATAAAGTTATTTAATTTGTGTGAAACATAATTAGACAATAAATATTACTTATAATGGTATTTCACTGTTCATCCAGTGAAAATATAAAAACTACAAAGATAAACCAAAGTTGAGCAGATATTTGAAAGTATAAGAATGATAAAGTCTAGAATCCAGAATTTTAAAAATCTCTTAAAATATATATAAGAAAAGACAATTTGATTGAAATATTGGTAAGTAGATGAAAATGTAATTTTTCAGAGAAGAAAGACAAGTGACTGACAAATTTGTTGAAATTCATATATAATCTGGAGAGAGCAAATTAAAACCACAATAAGAAACAAGTCCTGAAAATAGCAACTTTGGGTGAGAATATGGAGTATCAGGAACAATGCTTGGAGCGAATATTGGAACAAACCTTACAACTCAGTAATTTAAATTCTAGGTACATAAACTAAAAAAACACACAAAACCCTCTGAATTATACATACAAGGAAATGATTTTAGCAACATTACTTATCATAGTAAAAAACAGTGAAAACACTTTAAATGTCTATAAACACAGAGACTGGATAAAACGATTTTATATTATGGTGATGGAATACTCTATATTACTAAAAGTAAATGAGTTAGGTTTAAATGTATTAAGACTAAATGTTGAGCAAAGAGCTTTTACCCCATACCTTCCCTAAGTCATAGGATAAGATATACAGTATGATATCACTTTAATACATTTTGAAAAATAAAAAAACTATTGTATATTATTTAGGACTAGAGGCCCAGTGCATGAAATCGTGCATGAGGGGGTGTGTGTGTCCCTCAGCCCAGCCTGCACCCTCTCCAATCTGGGACCCCTCGAGGGATGTCCGACTGCCTGTTTAGGCCCGATCCTATCAGGCAGTCGGACATCCCTCTCACAATCCAGGACTGCTGGCTCCCAACTGCTCACCTCCCTGCCTTCCTGATTGATGCCTAACTGTTCCCCTGCCAGCCTGGTCACCCCTAACTGCCCTCCCCTGTAGGCCTGGTCCCCCCAACTGCTCTCCCTTATAGGCCTGGGTCCCCCCAACTGCCCTTCCCTGCAGGCCCGGTTGCCCCCAACTTCCCTCCTCTGCTGGCCTGGTCACCCCTAACTACCCTCCCCTGCAGGCCTGGTCCCTCCCAACTGCCCTCCCCTGCTGGCCATCTTGTGGTGGCCATCTTGTGTCCACATGGGGGAAGGATCTTTGACCACATGGGGGCAGCCATCTTGTGTGTTGGAGTGATGGTCAATTTGCTTATTACTCTTTTATTAGATAGGATTATATACATATATAGCAAAGTTATAAAGAATGCACATAAATGAAAATATTAGTTATAGTCATGGTTACCTCTGTGAGAGATTGAGGAAAATTATTTTGGGGAAGGGTATGCTGAGATCTTATGTTTTTAATTATTTATTTGTTAGTTATATTTCTCTCTGTGCCTTCGTTTATATTTGAAATATTACAACATATGTGGGGTTTTTTTGAAGGACTATAAGAGTTATGGGACGGCGTGGAGATCAACTTCAGGGGATTAAGGTACAGAACAATTAGTTTGTCCAAAGAAGCCAAGGGGTGAAAGGCAGAGATGGAAGTGACAGGGCACCAGGGCAGAAGACAGCAGCATGGGCTTCTGCCCTGACACTAGGAGGACTGGTCCCACCTGAATATGGAGATAGGTAGGAACAGGAGGAGTGCCATTTAGGATGTTTCAGGAAACGCTTTGATTATTAGGGTTTTCTGTTTTATTCATATAAAATGGGGGGATATTTAGGGCTTATAAGCAGGGAATTATAAGATTAGATGTGTGTGTTAGAAATAATAAAATGGTACAGAATTAATCAAGACTTAGAATGAAAAAAATGATGAGTCTGATATGTGAAGATACTTAAGATACTTAATGCAATATTCCAGGCAACAGATGATGGAGAGTTTACCTGTAGCTAGGAGGCTGGCACTGGAAGTGGGAAAGAAAAGGTGGGGATGATAAATAGTACTGAGAATAGAATGATAAGTCAGAGTCTGACTGAGGGTAGGGTGGGGAGATGGTATGTAAGATTCATAGATAACTTCAAGTTTTTGAGGCTAGAGGTCCGAGTAGTTGTGGCATTAATAGAAACAGAAATATCAGGAAAACATACTAGTTTTGAAAAGAAAGTTCAATTTTATACACCTTGAATTTTATATATTCCCTAAAAAGATATTGAGAAAGCAGTTGAGAACCATGTGTTTGCTCAATGGTGATACTAGCAGACATGTATATATTAAACTAACCACAGATTAAAAATATTTGGAAAAAAATGTTATGTTGTTATTGGCTGCTATGTACTTAGGCCTACGATGGTTGTATCTGTACCGAACATGATTTTTTCCCCCTTGTCATTATTTCTTAAACAATACAACTATTCACATAGCATTAACATTGTATTATGTATTATAAGTAATCTAGAGATGATTTAAAGCAAAGGGGGAAACGTGCATAGATTATCTGCAAATACTACTAAGGGACTTGGGCATCTGAGGATTTTGGTGTCTGTGGGGGATCCTGGAACCAATCCCCACAGGATACCAAGAGATGACTGTAGTTATGATTCCATCCAAAGGCAAGAATTAAAAAATATTAGTGGAAATAGATCTCTGGAATGCATGTTTTTTAGGATGCTAGAGAAGAACCAGAAAGAGTTGCGTAAGCAGTGCTAAGAAAGGGACTAAGTGGTCACAGCATCATGCTGAAGTGAGGCGAGGGAACTAGAACTAAAAGTAATGTTTCACAGGTCATTGTTGCCATTGAGAGAGTGGTTTTAAAAGAACAGCTAAAAACATGATGCATTGCTTAAAAACTCTATGTTCTGATTATAACTAAGTTTTTAAACATAAAATGTGTGCTATTTTAATTAATTGGGACATTTGTTTCCAATTCTTTGACTGATTGTTTTTGACTTCCCTTCCTATTTTATGATTCTTTTAGTGACTTTCTCATCTTCAGGGCATTTACCAAACAGTAGTTTCCAGAAATAGTTACAGAACAAATGAAGTGTAGTGAAACAGTGTAGCTTCATTTTTTTCCATTGACAGAGTCATCTTTCAAAGCCCTAAGCTTTTAAAAATAACTTTGCTCCAGTGATTTTAGTGATAATGCCTATTATATTTACCTATTTTAGCTACATCCATTGAATTAATGGAATTAGTTTATGTGTTTTGTTTTTAACTAGAATAATCAACTGTTAAGCACATAACATACCCAGTCCATCAGATATAATAGCATAATTTTGATATTCCATGTTTTCAAGTCCTTTATCTACAACATTTGTATTGTCTAATTCACACTGTTACAGATTCACAGTTGCTTCTTTCCGTAAAGTATTTATTTGAAAAAGTCTTAGTAAATTCTAAATATGTGGTATTTGATTAAAAAATTTATATATATATTTTTAAATTTATCTTTATTGTTGAAAGTATCACAGGTGTCCTCCCTTTCCCCCATCATTATTTTCTCATGCAGAATCATCATAAAATCTTAAATCTGGAAAAGACCTTAGAGAAAATTAACATGCATCATTTGATGCATGAGGAATGAAAGTCCCAGAAAAATTAGGAGACTAATTAAAAGTCACATGACCTGTTGACACACCATATATGACTCAGAGTTATGCAGTTGCAAGGATCGACACATAATAAAATGGTTAAAAAATTACTTGCCTATCACAGTCATTCTGAATATTATTAGATTCCCACAATGGACATCGAACTATGTTAAGAGCTGATGAGGAAACAAAAGGTGGTGATAACATTTTTCCCTTCCCCTGGGAGGTACATACTTGGGGGAAATCTTTGCTGTGCCACCTATAGAATCTAATAGAAAGTTGTCATTGTTGGATGAAACAAGAATGAATGAATGATTTTAGCTAACAAAATGTTTCCCTTCTGTTATATGGTAAAATTATTAACAAACAAGCCAATCAAAATATATTATAGATTAATGTTTTTTAAACAAAGTGGTCAAACTCTTTCCCAAGTGCAAGATGCTTTGAGCCTTCACTTGAACAACAACAAAAATGTTGTTCAAAAGGTTTGACCAAGGAGGATTGGGAAATTTAGATTTTTCTCCCTTTGTCCTTCATTTAGGAAATCTCTTCACTCAATACTAGAAAAAGGGGCTTGTGCACAAAGGCACTTTGAAGTGAGTATATATGAAAACAGTAGACCTTAGATATTTAATAGCACAAAATTTTGAAAAAGCTCCATAAAATTTAAGCTTAACTCAGATTAGCATCTCAGATTATTGTATACTAGATAAATTTTGTGGGAAAAGAATAATGATTAACAAAGAGACGCATTGTTAAAATAAAGAGGGATATAGTATAGTTTCATCTTTTTTTTTCTAAATAATGTATTTGAGTAGGATGAAAGGGAGAGAGGTGGACCATTAGTAAAACAACCTCAGTAAACCATGCCTGCATGATAAGAAGCCATGCTGATTAAGAGATACTAATAACATTATGGACTAAGATTGATTTTCAGGAAACTATTTAAATATCTTCAATTTATTATTGCATAAATGCTTGGGTGCATCACCCTTAAACCATGCGTTCCCACGGAGTGGTAAACAATTCTGAATGTGGCCACAGTGAGGAGCTGTTGCGACACAGATTTACATCGCCATGCGGAGGAATGCATATTCCAATCATATTGGAACATGGATTTCACTGGCAGCACTGCTTTTCCTTTCCATTTTATAACATCTTATCATAACTTAGTGTCTCCATTTTCTACTGTAAGTTCATAAAGGTGTGTGGCACACTATTCTTTCTAGAGAAAACATTAGAATTTTTATGCATCTGGTACCCCTAAATAATCACAAGTAATATTATGTTTTAACTGATTCTCCATACCACGACTAGGAATCTATGTAATGCTAAGTGAACCAATTTCAATATACTGTACAGTGTACTTAAAAGCCCCACTAGGGCATGTAAAATAATACCAAATACCACCACAGTTCGTGGGTTTCATTTAAGGATGAAATGGCATTCCTTGTTAAAAAAAAAAAAAATTCATGATTTCATGTGCAAATGTAGCTGTTATTTCATTTCACAAAGGTGAAGTGCCTACTCTGTGCCAGGCACCCTTCCCAGATATGCGGAGAGAAACAAAATAGACTTGATGCCCATCTACTGGAACTGAATGACATGAGAAAGATTTACAAATACATAATTACTGTGTGAGGCAAATGTGATGAGGGCAAAATAAAGAATAAAATGCTATGGGAAGAAAGGAAGAAGTGAGGTGACAAATTCGCCAGGAAGAAAGTGTTCCCAGGTAGAGGGAACAGCATTTAGAGAGGGGGAAGGAGTTTGTTAACATCAACAAAGTGAAACAATGTTACTAGGTTAAGAGGCTTGATGGAACTTGTTGAGGAGTGTGGGGTAAGAGTGGCAGGAGATGACCTGCCAAGTCAGCAGGGGCCAAAACATCTTTGTGTTCAATACATAATCCTTTGAAAAGAGCTGAGTATCTTTCAGCAGGCAGTAAGGAACCCAGTTTCTTTCTATTAAATGATTTATGTCACTGTATTAACGATTTATTATTATTATTATTAATTATTATTTTGGCACTCTGAGAATTCTAGCACTTATAATTCCACAGTACATCTGTTTTAAAAAAAAGAATAATTCTCACCTGAGGGTATGTTTTTATTGATTTTAGAGAGAGAGGAAGGGAGAAAGAGAAACATTGATGTGAGAGAGAAACATCCCTGGGTTGCCTCCTGTACATGCCCCCACCAGGACTCAAACCCACAACACTTTGGTATATGAGACACTTCAAGCAACTGAGCCACACAGTATGTCTTAGAAAGTGATTGTTATGTGCTGAAATGACTAAACATGCATCAGAATTGGCTACCCATTCTGTTTGTTTTTCGGTCCTCACCTGAAGATATGTTGATTGGTTTGAGATGAAGGCATTTTGTATTGACTCACATGCCATTTTTTGATGTTCTTCTTGCCCTCCTGTCAATTTGAATTTTCATCTGGTATCATTTTTCTTCTGCCTATTGGACTTCCTTTATCATTTTTTTTTCCTGATTCAGGTCTGCTAATTATGAGTTTTCTTAGCTTTTGTCTGAAAAGTTCTTCATTTCACCTTTAGATTTAAAAGTTATTTACTCTGGATACAGAATGCTAGGTTGATATTTTGTATTCCTTCTGCATTTCAAAAATTTACTTCATTTTCTTTTTTCTGACAATCAGAAGTCTGAAGTCATTCTTATCTTTGTTCTCTATACTTAGTGTGTTTTTCCTTCCTTTCTGTATCACTTGTTCTCAGCAATTTAATTATGATATTCTCAGTGTAGGTTATTTTTAAATCATGCTTGGGATTTGTTAAGCTTTCTGAGTCTATGGGTTTTTATTTTTATCAAATTTGGAAATGTTTTGGCCATTTCATATATATGTATGTGTGTGTATATATTCTATTTTTCACTCCTATATCACCCCCCCCCCCCCTGCTGAGATTCCAATAATACATAGGTTAAGCTGCTTGATAGTGTCCCACAGGACAGTGAGACTCTGTTCATTGTTCTAAATTTTATTTTCTCTCTGCTTTATTTTGAACAGTTTCTATTTCTTTCAGTTTACTTCTCCACTTCCTGCCCCCTGAAGTGTTTAATTTGCTGACAACTGTGTCCAGTGAAATTTTCATGACAAGATAATGTACTTTTCATTTCTGGATGTCTCATTTTATTGATTTTATATCTTCCAGTTATTTCTTCATTATATTTATGTTTTAAATTTTGATCATATTTACAATATTTATTGTAGCTGGTTTAAAGTCCTTGTTCACTAATTCCATTATCACTGTTATTCCTTGGACAGTTTATATTGATCAATTTTTTCCAGGGTAAGGTTTGTATTTTCCTTCTTCTTTGAATGTTTAGCAATTTTTTAATTGTATGGTACACATTATAAATTTCTCATTGTTGAATCTAGATTTTGTATTTTGTTGTTCTCCTTTAATAAGTTCTATATTTTTCTCTGACAGGCAGGAATATTACTTCAAATAAGTATAGTTTATTCAAGGCTTGCTTTTTTTTTTTTTTTTTAAGGCTTGTGTATAAGCCATTTTTGGATGGGTACATGTAGACATTCTCTAGGACTAGTTCATTCCTGATATAGAGGATAGAGGATGGAGGATGGAGGATGGGGGACAGAGGATAGTGTTTTCTGGATACTCCATAGGCTCCTGGTGTAGTAATCTGCTTGGGCTGCCATAACAGAATACTACAGACTGGATGACTTAAATAACATTGATTTTGTCACAGTTCTAGAGCCTAGAAATCCAAGATCAAGATGCTGATAGCACCCTAGCCGATTTGGCTCAGTGGATTGAGCGTCGGCCTGCGGACCAAAGGGTTCCGGGTTCGATTCTGGTCAAGGGCATGTACCTCGGTTGCAGGCTCCTCCCGGTCAGGGCTTGTGCAGGAGGCAAACAATCAATGTTTCTCTCACATTGATTTTTTTCTCTGTCTTTCCCTCTCTCTTCCACTCTCTCTAAAAATCAATGGAAAAATATCCTTGGGTGAGGATTAACCAAAAAAAAAAAAAAAAAAAGATGCTGATAGGATTGCTTTCTCGTGAGACCGCTCTTTCTTTCTGGCTTGCAGATGGACACCCTCTTTTGGGTCCTCACATGCTCTTTTCTCTGTGCATGAACCTATGTCTTTCTGTGGACTTCCTGGTCTTTTCCTCTTCTTATATATGAGGACACCAGTCCTATAAGATTAGGGTCCCACCCTTATAAGCTTATTTAACTTTATCTCCTGAAAAGCCCTATCCCCATATACAGTCACAATGGGAATTGGGGCTTCAACATATGAGTACTGTGGCATGCCATTCAGTGCATAACACCCTGCATATTTAATAAGGTTGTTGCACTCTGGCTGCTGGGAACTGAATAGATAATATTCAGCCTTGTAGGAGCTGTCAAAAATTTTTTTTCTGATGGGGTATCCAGTAATTGTTCTTTCCCTTAAGGTCCCCCCCCCCCCCCCCCGCCCCAGTTCTGTAGCATTTCACCTTATATATGCTCATGTTATTCTTTATTGAAAGACTTTAGGAAACCCCTATGAAGATTTCTGGAGCCCTTTTTCTTGCTTTATCCTCTGCTTCCTAAATTCTAGCTTTCGTGGTATCCCTAAACATCAACCTATGTTTTCTCACTCTATTTGTGTTCCCCTCACTATGCTGCACCTGGAAACTGCCTGCAGGCAGAAAGCTAATATAGATATAGGACTCACATTGGTTCCTCTGTCTATTGTCTCAAAAGAGTTGTATCATATTTTTTCTAGTTTTCTACTTGTTTTTTGGCAGGAGGTAAAATCTGAAAGATAGAAGTTATTCATGGGCTAAAGCAGAAGTCCTTTTCAAAATTTACATTTGTAAAATTAAATGTTTGTAACTACTTAATTTTTTTATCTTCTTTCTTTTTTTATTTCAAGAAAAACAATTTTAAATATAATAATGTTAATGCAATAAATCTTAATGTTTCAAGAAAAAGGATTTAAATATAATAATGTTACATGCAATAAACATTAATATCTCAAGAAAAATGATTTTAAATATGATAATGTTACATTCAATAAACACCAATTATTCAAGAAAAATGGTTTTACATATAATAATATTACATGCAATAAACATTAATATATCAAGAATAAAAGGATTTTAAGTATAATAATATTACCAAAACTGTACTAACATAGTATGATATCACAAAAGTTGTAGGAAATATTAAAAATCTGCTAATAACAGGATTACTTCTATTATATTCTAGAATATTTTCCCCCATCTGGTTCTATTTTTGTTTATCAGTTTATGTTGTTCATTATATTCCACAAATGAGTGAAATCATATGATATTTATCTTTCTCTGACTTGCTTATTTTGCTTAGCATGATTCACTTAAAGTCTATTTTGTCAGATATGAGTATTGCTGCTCCAGCTTTTTTTTCTCTTTTCCATTTGCATGGAAAATTGTTTTCCATCCCTTCACTTTCATCCTGTGTGTGTCTTTTTTTTTCAGTTGGGTCTCTTGTAGACAGCATATAGTTGGGTCATGTTTTTGTATCCATTCAGCTACCCTACCTTTTGATTTGAGCATTTAATCCAATTATGCTGGAGAATCCTTCTTTCTTCGCTCAGGCAAAATCTTCTCCAGATGTCCTTGTCTCCGGCGCCATAAATGCCAGGATCTTTCTCAGCACCTACTAGGGTTCAGGAATCTGGAGAAGGGTTGTGCATAAATGTATGAGGAGACTAGAGAAGAAATATGAATTTGGAAGGCATTTTGAGGGAGCCAGGAGAGGCTTAGCTCTAGTGACTAAGCTCTCCAAATGTCCGGACCCCTAGCTTTTTATTAACACATTTTTGCCCTAAAGCTGAGCAGATATACATATCAAAGGTAAGGTTTGGTAAACAGTAAAAGATTATCAGGTTGGGGGAATTGCCCTCAGCTGTTCTGCAGCAGGCAATAATATGTAGATTTTCAGCCCTGCTGAAGCCCCAAGGTTCATCAACCTTTTGATGAGCTTCTTGCATTTATGACCTCCTGGAATTAGCCTCCAGCACGTCTACATTTAGGGTTATTATTGAGAGGTACTTATTTATAGCCATTTTAATTCTGTATGGCTAGGTTTCTCTTTCTGTTTCTTCTTCTCAGTAATCCCTTACAGCAATCCCTTTAGCATTTCTTGTAATGCTGGCTTGGTGGTGATGAACTCATTTAGCCTTTTTTTTTTTTTGTCTGGGAAACTCTTTATTTGACGATCTATTTTGAATGCTAGCCTTGCTGGATATAGTAATCTTGGTCTCAGATCCTTGCTTTCCATTATCTTGAGTACTTCATGCCATTCCCTTCTGGCCTGTAGAGTTTCTGATGAGAAATTAGGTGTCAGCCTTATGGGAACTGCTTTGTAGGTAACAGTTTTCTCTTGCTGCCTTTAAGATTCTCTCTTTGTCTTTAATTTTTGGCATTTTAATTATGATGTATCTGGGCATGGGTCTGTTTGGGTTCTTCTTGTTTGGGGTTTTATGTGCCTCCTGAACTTGTGTGACTTTTTCTTTTACCAGGTTAGGGAAGTTTTCTATCATTATTTCTTCAAACACCTTCTCTATTCCTTTCTCCCTTTCTGCTTCTTCTGGCACACCTGCTATTCTAATATTGTTACATTTCACATCATCCCACAGCTCCCTTAAGCTATCCTCCTGTTTTTTAATTGTTATTTTTTTCTTTTTGGTTCTCTAATTGAGTGATATTTTCAACTCTGTCTTCTAATTCACTGATTTGATCCTCATCTTCCCATAATCTGCTGTGTATTCCTTCCAATTGTTTTTTATTTGTGTTATGTCATTCTTTATCTCAGACTGTTCTTTTTTCATAGTTACTATATCTTTTTTCATACTGTTGAGCATTTTTAACACCATTACTCTGAACTCTGTTTCAGATAAATTTCTTATCTCTGCTTCATTTATCTCTTCTTCTGGAGAATTCTCTAGTTCTTTCATTTGGGGGTTGTTTCTTTGTTCCCTCATTTTGGTTGTCATTTTGGGTTTGTGACTATGTATTAGGTAGATCCTCACACCTCTCAATCTCTAGGGTAGGACAGTGTTAAAGGCTGTTTCTGATTAATTGGATCAGGCAAAGACTCAAAGCCTCCAGAGACCGCCTCTGTCTATAGATTAATAGGATTCTGACTTGAATTGTACCCAGACAATCCTCAGTCCTCAGGTGTGGCAAGAGTTTTTTCCACAGGGTGGGGCAGTTACTTCTGCCTGGGGGCTAATTGTTACTTTTAATCTATTAAGTGGTCTCAGGGCAAGGTGTTTTCCAATAGGGTGTGTTCACTGTCTTCCCCCCCCAGGCAAAGCAGATGTCTATGTGGGAAAAATGTCCTCTGCTGTGTGAGGGAATGACTCAGTCCAGGCAACCTGGGGTGCCTGCCTTCTGAGCTCTATCCCCTGAGTCCCCAGTCCTGGGTTCTGCTCTCACAGCTCCAGTCCACTTCACCCTCCCTCTGCCAGAGCACAAGGTGGGTGGCTTCACAGGGAATTTTTGTGCATTGGCCCTTTAAGAGGGTGCCCAAACTTTCAGCTGCCACTCCCTGGCAGAAAGTACCCCACTGCTTTTCACAGCTAGATGTTATGTGAGTACCCTCCTCAGTTTGGTGCTCTCTGCTGGGGAACCCAGCTTTGGGATTAGATCCTAGAGTTCTCAGTGGAACCCCCCCCCCCCCCACACACACACACAGCTGAGATATCTCTCCAGGACTTCAGTTGCCGTCTGTGGGTGCCTGGCCAGCCCTTTCACACCTCCACCCCTCCTACCAGTCTCTATGCAGTCTCCACCTTTGGTCCTTGGGTATCAGGGTTTTCTCCTGTGAGTTTTCCATTGATTATTCAGGAAGCCTTTCCATATTTTAGTTGTAATTCCAGCTTGTTCCTGGGAGCATGTCCATGCAGCATTCTCTAACTCTGCCACCATTTTTAATCCTCCCAACTACTTAATTTTTTAATAAATGGATGATGTTAATCCTATATAATAAAACCCTAATATGCAAATCAACCAAATGGCAGAATGACCTGTCTCTATGATGTGCACTGACCACCAGGGGACAGACACTCAATGCAGGAGCTTCCCCCTAGTGGTCAGTGTGCTCCTATAGGGGTAGCACCGCTCAGCCAGAAGCCGGGCTCATGGCTGGCAAGCACAGCGACAGTGGCGGGAGCCTCTCCCGCCTCCAAGTCAGTGCTAAGGAGCCTCTCCCGCCTCTGCAGCAGTGCTAAGGACCCCTCAGTGAACATCCCCTGAGGGGTCCTGGACTGTGAGAGAGCACAGGCTGGGCTGAGGAACTCCCCCTAGTGCATGAATGTCGTGCACCGGACCTCTAGTGTTAACATATTTGCCTTCTAGATGTATCTATTTAGAACACATATTCTAGATAGATAGAGGGTAAGTCTA
Source organism: Plecotus auritus (assembly GCF_963455305.1). Taxonomy (NCBI): domain Eukaryota; kingdom Metazoa; phylum Chordata; class Mammalia; order Chiroptera; family Vespertilionidae; genus Plecotus; species Plecotus auritus. The sequence goes on from NC_137771.1 coordinate 138,462,211, forward strand.
GAAAGATCTACAAGGCAAGATATATGGGTCTTTTCAATGTAAATATATTGAGTTATACTGTGGTTCTAATCACAGCCCCCAAAGCCCCCAAAATATATTTAATTAGAATCTAAGATGAAATACTTATCAAAATTTAATCTCACAGTAGTAAAAATATTGTGAAATATATTGTAAAAAATTGCTCTCAGTTGAGTACCATTGCTATAATGTATCGTTAGACTGACCAAACATAAACATAATATAGCTATTTGTTCAATAATTGGATTTCACTGATCTCAAACATTTTAATGAATGTCACCCAACCTTTTATGCAAATGAGAATTACACAGATGCAAGTGTAGGGAGGGTATTTAAGTTTAAAAAGTTGTACAGGTGATAATGATGCACATCAAATGTTGAGAATTGCTATAGTGAAGCTCAAACTTGAGTGTGTATCAGAATCAACTGGAGGCCTTGTTAAAACACAGATTGCCAATGTCCAATCCCTGAGACTTTGATTCATTAGGTTGTATCAGAGCCTAAGATTGTACATTGTTAACAATTTCCCAGGTGATGCAGCTGCTGCTAGTTCTGAAACTCTACCTTGAGAATTATTGTTTGATAGCATAGTTAGTTATTTGTGCTCTTTAACTCTAGCAATAGTAATTTTTTAAAAAAATATATTTTATTGATTTTTTACAGAGAAGAAGGGAGAGGGATAGAGAGTTAGAAACATCGATGAGAGAGAAACATCGATCAGCTGCCTCCTGCACACCTTCTACTGGGGACGTGCCTGCAACCAAGGTACATGCCCTTGACCAGAATCGAACCTGGGACCTTTCAGTCTGCAGGCTGATGCTCTATCCACTGAGCCAAACCGGTTTCGGCGCAATAGTAATTTTTTAAACAAATAGTGTATTAATAATTTGAGCAATTGAGATGATCATGTGGTATAGCCAAAGAAGTATGGAAACTGGAATGAAAATGAAAACAGAATGAAACACCTTGGTTGAGATCTTACTCAGTCCTTACTAAAAAGTCTATTTGTCTCTGAATCTCAGATTCATCATCTATAGAAAGAGAATTATAATATACTAGAGGCCCGTTGTACGAAGAGATTCGTGCAATAGGCCTTTCTTCCCTTGGCTTCCAGCACTGGTTTTCCTCCGGCACCCGGGACCCAGGCCTTCGCTCTGGCCAGAGTCTGCCTTCTTCGTCTTCACTGCAGACTCCAGAGTCTGCAGTCTTGTCTTCATTGGGGCACTCGACTCCTGTAGATCCCTTTGCCCCCCGCCCTCCCTCTCATAGCAGGAGTCCTGCCCTGCCTGGCCACTCAGCTCCTGGAGCAGCTGGGGCGGCAGCCATCTTTGGCCTTCTAATTTGCATACTCACTCTGATTGGCTGTGGGCGTAGCAGAGGTATGGTCAATTTACATTATTAGGTAAGATGATTTGCTGCCTTGCATAAGTAACACATATAAATTGATCATTCCACCTCTTTTCTCATAGGCTTCACTAAAAAAAATTATACAGACAACAGTTCATGGACTCCTTTGAACTAAAAAACTCTAAACAATTAAGGCAAAAGTCACCAGAGGACCCTTTATTAGGGGATCTGGAGCATAATAATCATTTTAATCTTCTTGGGTCAATTCTGAAATAGTCCCTAAGAAATACAGTTGTCCCTAAGTTCTGGTGAATAGTTCTAGTGGACAGAAAACATCTTGGATATTTTAACACCTTCTTGAAATACACAGATTTACTTTAGAATTAACCAGAGGTGTTTTTTTTTTATAATATATTTTTATTGATTTCAGAAAGGGAGAGGGAGAAAGAGATAGAAACATCAGTGATAAGAGAGAATCATTGACTGCCTCCTGCATGCCCTCCACTGGGAATCGAGCCCAAAGCCCGGGTATATGCCCTGACAGGGAATCGTACCGTGACGTCTTAGTTCAAAGGTCAATGCTCAACCACTGAACTATGCTGGCCAGGCAATTAACCAGAATTTTGAGATTCTAATCACTTGAGGCAGAATTATTAATATATCCACCATGATTATTTCAGACTGAACTAAAAACATTTATAACGACGTTATTGGGCTTTGGTTTACTTGGGGCATTTATGAGAAATGAACAGACTTCACTTGAGAGTTGGTTTGAATTCTTTTGCCAATAAGATGCATCAATCTTTACGAGGTTGCTTCTCAAGACAGACATATTACACAGTGTTCTTTACTACATTTTTCTGCTGGAAGGATGTGTAATGTATGTTACCACTTCTATCATTAAGGGTATGGATCTTGCTTAGCATGACAGTTTGTGGGATCCTAGTTGTGTGGTATATTTAAAGGCATCTAACTGGATAAATAACATCTGATGAGTTCAAAGCACACACATTAATGGTAGTATGGATATCTTTCTGAATAAACTACAAAAACAAAACCAAATTCTGTGGTTATGCTTCCATCTGCCCTATGACATTCATTATTATAGAATAGCATACAGTGCTGGTGTCACAAATGTTATGTCTCTGGAACATCACGTAACCTTGGGAGTAGAAATATCTGAAGAACCAAAGGAGAGTAAAGGCTATAATTAAAAATAAGCCCCAAGAAATAGTTTCCATGTGGTTGTGAGAAGCCCTTGAGCACAGCTGGAAAATTTCAGGCTGAAATATGTTGGAACAATAGTTTACAGAGGAAAGTAGCTGGGTTTGTGGTTATACTTGGAAGTGAAATTTCCTTGCTTGGTCATAATAGCAAACTAGCTATAATGTTTGAAAGAATATTCCCTAAAGAAGATTGTTACTCCCTGAATTACAAAGAGAAACATAATAGAAGATGATTTCTTAAATGAGAGTATCAGCTTATGCTCACATTAAGAATTGTTTATTATGTACAAATAGACGTAAGTTTCAAGGCATAAGGAAAAATACAGATTTACTTAAAAATAAAGGCTTGAAAAGTCCAAAATTCAGGAGAGGAGATTAGGACTTATTCTAAAGTTATAAAATAAGGTTACATTTTAAATCTTGCGGTACAAATCTCTCATCTTAGTATTTGAATAAACATCTCAATATATCAAAAATCAACTATCATTTCCTTTCAGATTTACTTCTTTTGTATTTCCTTTTGTTGTTTTTACTGTCTTCATCTTCCTTCAAGTCATCTACTCTTGGTGTTATTTTAAATTTCTCCCTCTATTCATTTTCCATAGATCAATTGTTAATTTCTTTTAATTCTATTCTACTAGGGCATTCACATCCATATCTGTTTATTAAATTGTTTTTAGAGGTTGGGATTATTGAAAATAGTCTTAACAGAAATGTCAGACAAGCAGAGAAGTACAGTGGAGTTGAAAAGCTTCAGGTGTATATAATCATTTGGAAATGGGTGGAGGGGTAGCAGGGTGGTTATTTGTGGTTGATGAAATTTTAAGAAATCAATGCATTGAAAAGCTAGAGTGGAATCTAGGAGTAAGGATAGAAAAGCTAAAAACAGATGTGTGGCAGGCATATGTGGGTAATCATGAGTAATATTTTAGATGATAGGAGTGCATTTTAGAACAAGAATGTATACTGCTGCTGACAAGCAGTATTATCAAACTATAAAAAATGATGCCAAATATGGGTCTACCTGGGGTGGAAATGCAATCTTCCTCATAAGAAAGTAGCTTCAATCAGTGTTTCTTCAACCTTCAGATACATTATTTGCAAATTGTTTAGTTGTTAGAATATAATGCTGAAAATTTTGTTCAAAGATTTTTTTTTCAAGTAATGGTAAAATCTGTGTTATGGAAAATGTACTTAAAAGACCAATGCAATTTACAATTATATTATTGTGCATGTTGGCTTAGTGGTTTGGATATCAACATAAGACAATTTAAGAATTTTATTCAAGATCTAAATCATAATGTAAGTTTAGTGACTCTCTCCATGGATGCTAGGATTGCTCTCTGTTGCATTAGTTTTCCATTGCTGTTAAACAAATTACCATAATTTAGCAGCTTAAAACCCCCTCCCCCTTTGTAATCATCACCCGAGGATATATTTATTGATTTTAAAGAGAGAGGAAGAGAAAGAGGGAGAGTGAGAGGGAGAGGGAGAGGGAGAGAAGGAAAAGGAGAGGGAGAGAAGGAAAAGGAGAGGGAGAGGGAGAGGGAGAGGGAGAGGGAGAGGGAGAGGGAGAAGGAGAGGGAGAGAGAGAGAGAGAGAGAGAGAGAGAGAGAGAGAGCGAGAGAGCGCACTATCGGTTGTCTTTCATACACATCCCAACTGGGGATAGAACCTTTTTGGTGTATGGGACAATGCTCCAACCAACTGAACCATCCTGTGCTGGGGCAACAAAACCCATATTAAAACTCACAGTTCTGTAAGTAAGAAGTCCAGGATGGGTGTGGCTAGGTTTTCTGCCCAGGGACTCACAAGGCTGACATAAGGGTATCAGCTGGCTTTGTTATCATCTGAAGCTGGGTGTCTCCCCATGAGTCCTGCTGTTGGCAGAAGTCAGTTCCTTGTAGTTGTAGCAGTGAGGTGCCCATTACCTTCTTCTTATCTCCTGAAGGTCATCTGCATTCCTTCTTAAGTGTCTCCTTCCATCCTCACAGCAGCAAATCATTCTCACACTTCAGATCTCTGACTTCTTCTTCTGCCATTAGCTGAAGAAAGCTCTTTGCCTTTATGAGCTCTTGTGATCAGATCAAGCAATCTATTTTAAAGTCATCTGTGCCATAGAGCATAACATAATCACAGAATTAATATCTCATCATACTCAGAGCCTTTGGGGGGTTAGAGGTGGGGGGCAGCATTTTAGCAATTTTGCCTGCCACACGTGTGTAATGTCAGCAATGGGATAGTGAGGTTGTGCGTTGCAATGCAATTCTGTATGAAAGACAGAACGGAATTGTTCCTCCTATTGGGTCTGTAGATATACTCTTGTCTCATTTTAAGTTGATTTAAATAAAAAACAAATTGTAGCAGAGAAGCAAAATAAACTATATTTCCAAGACCAGAATGCCCTGATTAAATGAGAGTTAATAATGCAGGAATTAATAATTTTTGAGAATTAGAGTAAAATTAACTTAAGATGATATTTAACAAAATGAATACAAAGACATTTTTGGTAAATTTTGAGTAAACAGCCCTGGCCTATTTGGCTCAGTGGATAGAGTGTCGGCCTGTGGACTAAAGGGTCCTGGGTTCAATTCTGGTCAAGGGCACATGCCCGGGTTGTGGGCTCCTGCAAGAGGCAGCCAGTCAATGATTCTCTCCCATAATTGATGTTTCTATCTCTTTCTTCCTCTTTGAAATCAATAATAATAGATTTTTAAAAATTTTAAGTAAACAAAATCACCAAGCTATTTTCATAATGGCAATAAATTGCATACATGCTGGCCGAAGGACTGTAATGATATAAAATAATTTACCATTCTTAGGTATTTTCAAGGAGAAACATAAGAATGAAACCTTGAATTGCCATGATTTCCTATGGTTTAAGAAAAAAACAAAAAGTGAATTGGAAAATATTTCTTTCTTAAGAAGACATTTCCTAATAAAATTAGTGGATCTTCTTTAAGATATCCTTAGCAACAAACTATCCCCCAACACACATTGTGTTTTTATGAATGCTATTAAAGAACACTCATAGAAATAATTTTTTTTTGCAAAAATATTGGGCAGATTTTAGTTAATTATATAAACTAAACTATTATAATTGAACAAAACTACATATGAGACACACTGAAATGCACACACATGATTCAATCCCATGAATATGTCCTTTGGGAATATTAATGGACTAGAGGCCTGATGCATGAAAATTTGTGCAAGAGTAGGCCTTCCTTCCCCCAGCTGCCGGCACCAGCTTCCCTCTGGCACCCAGGACCCTGGCTTCCCTCTGGCCACCGGCAGGCATCCGGGACCCAGGCTGCTTTGTTCTGGCCCTGGCTTTGTCCAGAATGATGCCTGGAAGGACATTCGATCTAATTAGCACATTACCCTATTATTATTATTATAAATGTTTCATTCTGAGAGAAATATAAAATTGAATTACTGAAAAAGAATGAGTAAATCTGAATTTAACTGTAAATAGAAATCTATTCTTTTACTTAGCAACAGATGAATAATTAATTTGAAAATATTTAAGATATTGAGCTGAAATCAACTGACTTCCCATTTTCTCAAAGGAAATATGGTGGTAAGTGAAAAGGACAAAAGTTATTAAAAAGGTATGAGAGCTAGAAATTTATGGATTATTGGAATCTCATTATAATGGGTGTTACACATGATCATAAAGAAAAACAAACTAATTTTAATTTATTATTTTTGAGGAATATTGTATAAGCATTAGTGCTCTTTGTTGTTGTTGTTTTAATTTAAATTCTTTATTGTTTAAAGTATTACATAAGTCTCCTTTTTCCCCCATTGACCACTCCCTGGCTGCCCCCACTCCCCAGCACATGCCCTCACCTTCCTTGCCCCCATGTCCATTGGTTATGCTCATATGCATGCATACAAGTCCTTTGATTGATCTCTTAGCCCTCACTCCCACCTTCCCTCATAGGTTGGACAGTCTGTTCCATGTTTCTATGATTCTGGTTCTATTTTTGTTCATCAGTTTATGTTGTTCATTATATTCCACAAATGAGTGAGATCGTGTGATATTTATCTTTCTCCACCTGGCTTATTTCACTTAGCATAATGGTCTCCAGTTCCATCCATGCTGTTGCAAATGGTAAGGATTCCTTCTTTTTTTACAGCAGTGTAGTATTCCATTGTTTAGATGTACCACAGTTTTCTAATCCACTCATCTGCTGATGGGCACTTAGGCTATTTCCAAATCTTTGCTATTGTAAATTGTGCAGCTGTGAACATAGGGGTGCATATATCCTTTCTGATTGGTGTTTCTGTTTTCTGTTTTCTTGGGATATATTCCTAGAGGTGGGATTACTGGGTCAAATGGAAGTTCCATTTTTAATTTTTGAGGAAACACCATATTATTTTCCACAGTGGCTGCACCAGTTTGCTTTCCCACCAGCAGTGCAACAGGGTTTCTTTTTCTCCACATCTTCTCCAGCCCTTGTCATTGGTTGATTGGTTGATGGTAGCCATTCAAACAGGTGTGAGCTGGTACCTCATTGTTGTTTTGATTTTCATCTCTCAGATGATTAGTGACTTTGAGCAAGTTTTCATATGTCTTATGGCCTTCCTTCTGTCTTATTTTGAAAAATGTCTATTTATTGTTGAAAGTATTAAATATGTTCCCTTTCCTCCCCCAAATTCACCTCTTCTATTCCATCCCCACCCCCCACACCAGGCCTCCACCACCCTATTGTCTGTGTCCATGGGTTATTAATATATGCATGTACGTTCTTTGTTGATCTCTTCCCACACACACACTCACACACCTCTTCTGAGATTTCTTAGTCTGTTCCACACTTCTATGTCTCTGGATCTATTTTGTTCAGCAGTTTATTTTGTTTATTAGATTCTACATATGAGTGAGATCATGTGATACTTCTCTTTCTCTGACAGGTTTATTTTGCTTAACATAATACTCTCCAGTTCCCTCCATGATGTCTCTCTCAAAAAGTAAGCAATCCTTCTTTTTAACTGCTGCATAGTATTCCATGGTGTAAATGTATCACAGCTATTTTTATCCACTCATCTACTGATGGGCACTTAGGCTATTTTAAATTTTGCTGCTATGAACATAGGGTGCATACATTCTCTCTGATTGGTGTTTTAGGTTTCTTAAGATATATTCCTAGAAGTGGGATCATTGAGTCAAATGGCAGTTCCATTTTTAAGTTTTTAAAGGAGCTTCAGAGTATTTTCCACAATGCTAGCCTCATGTAAAGAGAATGGGAGTGTTTGTTCTTCTTCAATTTTTTTTTGTAAAAGTTTGAGGAGGATAGGTGTTAGTTGTTCTTTGAAGGTTTGGTAAAATTACCATGCCAGTTTTGTTTGTTTCCATTTGCATGGAAAATATTTTTCCATCCCTTCACTTTCGTTCTGTATGAATCTTTTGTTCTGAGGTGGGTCTCTTGCAGACATTATATAGTTGAGTCATGTTTTTATATCCATGCAGCTAACCTATGTCTTGATTGGAACATTTACATTTAATCCATTTACATTTAAGGTTACTTTTGATTGGTATTTATTTATTGCCATTTTAATTCTGGATGCCTAGTTTTTTTCTCTCTCTTTCTTCTTCTCATTAGAGCAGTCCATTTAGCATTTCTTATAATGCTGACTTGGTAGTGATGAACTCCTCTAGCCATTTTTTTTTTTTTTTGGGGTCTGGGAACATCTTCCTTTCACCATCTATTTTGAATGCTAGCCTTGGTGGATATAGTAATCTTGGTTTCAGATCCTTGCTTTTCATTACCTTTAATACTTCATGCCATTCCCTTCTGGCCTGTAGAGTTTCTGATGAGAAATCAGATGACAGCATTATGGGAGCTCCTTTGTAGGTAACAGTTTGCCTTTGTAGGTCTTGTTGCCTTTAAGATTCTCTCTTTGTCTTTAATTTTTGGCACTTTAATTATGATGTGTCTGGGCATGGGTCTGTTTGGGTTCTTTTTGTTTGGGACTCTCTGTGCCTCCTGAACTTGTGTGACTTTTTCCTTCACTCCATTAGGAAAATTTTCTATCTTTATTTCATCTGACACTTTATCTGTCCCTTGCTCACTTTCTTCCCCTTCTGGCACACCACTATGCAAATATTGTTATGTTTCATGTTGTCTAATAGCTCCCTTAAGCTGTCCTCCTATTTTTAAATTGTTTTTTCTTTTTGATTCTCTGATTGAATGATTTTTTTCTACCCTGTCTTCCAATTCACTCGGCTTCCCCTAAGCTGATTCAATCCTCAGCTTCCCCTAATCTGCTATGTATTCCTTCCTCTGTGTTCTTTATTAGTGCTATGTCATTCTTTATAGTTACTATATCTTTTTTCATGTTGTTGAGTATTTTTGCCATCATTATTCTGAACTGTATTCTGATAAATTTATTATCTCCATTTCATTTAGCTCTTTTTCTGGAGATTTCTCTTGTTCTTTCATTTTGGGTTTGTTATTTTTTTGTTTTGTTTTTTGTCTCCCCATTTTGGCCACCTGTTTGGTTTTGTGCCTGTGTATTAGGTAGATCTGCTATGAGTCCCAATCTCTCATGTAGAACAGTATCAGATGCTGTTTGAGACTGGCCCTGAGTACCCTGTTTGGAGCTATCAGCAATGCACAGCTTCTGGCTCCATCTACTGGGGCTGGGTGCCTTTGGAAAAGATGAAGATGTGAACCAGGGTCTGCTTTTCCTAGCCCCAGTCCCAGGATTAGATCAGACAAAGACTCAAAGCCTCCAGAGTCTCTCCTGTGCCTGCAGTCCCACTGGCACTCAGTTTTGATTAGTCTCAGGCTATTGACCACAGTGAGGGGATGAGGTTTCTTCCAACAGTGTAGGACAACTGCCTTCTCCCCAGGCAAAACTGCCTGAATAGCAAAGGTTCTCCAGAGAAGTTGTCCTCTGCAGTGGTGGGAATGACTCAGCACAGGAAACTGGGGTGTCTGCCCTCCATGCTCCAACCCAGAGCATTAAACTTGGCTTCTGCTCACACAGCTCCATTCCACTCTGTCCTCCCGCTGACAGAGGCCAAGGTGAGTGGCTTCATGTGAAATTTTGTGTTTTGGCCCTTTAAGAGGATACGTGCATTACCAGCCCTCTCTCGCTGGCAGACTGCAATCCGGCCACTTTTTTGCAGCCAGATGTTCTGTCAGCACCTTACTCAGTTCTGGTGCTCTGGGCTTGGGAGCCCAGCTTGGGAGTTAGACCCAAGAGTTCTCAGTGGGGAACCTCCCCAAGAGCTGAGATATCCCTCTGGAACTTCAGCTGCTGTCTGTGGGAGCCCTGCCAGCCCTTTCGCGCCTCTAACTTCCTAATAGTCTCTGTACGGTCTCCACTTTCCATCCTTGGTTATCAGGTTCTCTTAAGCTAGTCTTCAGTTGATTATTCAGGATTTTTTATCTGTATTTTAGTTGTTTTCTCAGTTGGTCCTGGGAGAGTGTCAGTTTAGCTTCCACTTACTCCACCACCATTTTGGAATCCTCTCTATTCTCATTTAATTAATCACCATTCAGTTCTAGATGGAAGTGAGTCAGGTCAAAGAAGAAAGCAACAAGGATCACAGAAGCAAGGACTCTACAAGAACGTAGATAAATCTTTTCATAAAGTCACAAAAAGAAGTGACACTCTTAGTTTTCATTTTAGAATCCTTGTCCCCATCATATAGCTTCTAATACTCAGTTTTGAGTTCCATGCTTCATCTTTGGTGTCTTCTATGACTTTCAAAGAGATATGTTCACTGACATTTATTTTTCTGATTTTTAAACAACAAATATGAAGGCATTATCTGACCAGAAGGCCATCAGTTATAACAATTTTGTACTGCAAGGTCAACAATGGAAATGTAAAGGACACTCTTCACTTCCAGGGAGGCATCTGGTTTCTGGAGTTCACAACCCCATGTTTAGTGGGTTGTCCCTCTCATATCCCACTAGATATTCAGGATCCTACCTTCATTTTCTTAGACTAACAGGAGTCCTTGAGCATTACAGGGGTGGGGCATTGATGGTGGGCAATAACAGGAAGTCCTGTGTTTTTTTCTCCTACTCTTCTCCTGCCCCTTAAACATTATGTAAGTGCTGAATTCTATTTCCTTTGAGACAAATTCCATAGTTAATTTTCCACCTTAAGAAAATGAACCTTTCTTTCCTGTGAGTAAGGTAGTGATAAGCTTCAGTAGTAGCCAGGCTGCTTGCATGGCTCCTTGAAAAGGCATGTGCATCATCATTTGCTACAAGACTGTGCAAGTTGGATATATATATATATATATATATATATATATATATATATATATCCAGCAACCAGAATGGTGAAACGACCAGAATGACCGGTGGCTATGATGTGCACTGCGGCAGCCAACCAGCCTGATCTGGGCTCCCATCGCCCCCCCTCACAGCTGCTGAACCCCCGATCAGCCCCCAACACCCCAATCTGGGATGGGGCTGGCCAGCCAACCACCCGTGGCCCCTACCCCATGTTGGTCTGGCCCAATGGGCCCCCATTGGGATGGGCCAGACGGACCCCACCTGTGCACGAATTCGTGCACCAGACCTCTACTATGTGTGTATATACTAGAGACCCATTGCATGAAGAGATTTGTGCAATAAGCCTTAGGCCTTCCTTCCCTTGGCTTCCAGCACTGGTTTTCCTCTGGCACCTGAGACCCAGGCCTTCGCTCTGGCCAGAGTCTGCCTTCTTTGTCTTTGCTGCAGACTCTGGCTGGAGTCTGCTGTCTTAATCTTTGCTGCATACTCCGGCTGGAGTCTGCCATCTTCATCTTCGCTGCAGACTCCGGAGTCTGCAGTCTTGTCTTTGCTGCGGCACTCCACTCCTGTAGATCCCTTTGCCCCCCGCCCTCCCTCTCATAGCAGGCATCCTGCCCTGCCTGGCCACTCTGTGCCTGGAGCAGCTGGGTGGCCACCATCTTTGGCCTTCTAATTTGCATACTCACTCTGATTGGCTGGGGGAGTAGCAGAGGTATGGTCAATTTACATGTTTGTCTATTATTAGGTAAGATATATATATATACAGTATATATATACTATCTACACTAATAAAAGAGAAACATGCAAATTGACCATCACTCCACTACACCCACAAGCCTATCAGGAGCAAGTATGCAAATTAACCCAACAAAGATGACGGAGGCCCTGGAGCTGGAGCAAGCAGGATGCTTGAGTTGCCCCAGTGATGGAGGAAGCCAAGCTTTCCGCCAGCCCTGGCGGGTCCTGGCCTCTGCTCAAGGCTACAAAGTTTCAATTATAGAAGATAAATAAATCCCAGATACCTGCTTCCAGCCGGCCCTGGCCTCCACTCAAGGAAACGCTGAAAAATAAAAGAAAAAAGAAAAAAAGGAGGGGCTGGGAGCCTGGATCGCTGGGGGGCGTGGCCAGCCTGAAAACAGCCCTCAGACCCTCACCCAGGCTGGCCAGGCACCCCAGTGGATCTCCCACCCTAAAGGGGGTGTGGCCAGTCTGAAAATGGCCCTCAGTCCCTCACCCAGGCTGGTCACACCCCCATGGAGTAAGAGTCCCCGCTGGGGCATGACCAGCCTGCAAACAGCCATCAGCCCCTCACCCAGGCTGCCAGGCACCCCAGTGGGACCCCCCACCCTGAAGGGGCTGTGGCCAGCTTGAAAACAGCCCTCAACCCCTCACCCAGGCTGGCCACATCCCCCCAGCGGGGACCTTCACCGTATGGGGGTGTGGCCGGCCTGCAAACCACCACAGGCCCCTCGCATAGGCCACCCCATGCCCTAAGGGAACCCTCACCCTGATCCAGGACACCCTTCAGGGCAAACCAGCTGGCCCCCACCCATGCACCAGGCCTCTATCTATACTAATAAAAGGGGAATATGCTAATTAGACTGGGAGACCTTCTAGATGTTCTTCTGGACAAAGCCATGGGTGGCAGGGCCGAGGTAAAGGTGGTTAGAGGCCAAGAGGGGAGGGCAGTTGTGGGTGATCAGGCCAGGATAGGACGGCAGTTGTGGGTAATCAGGATGGTGGGGGGTGGGGCCATTGGGGATAAGCAGACCAGCAAGGGGGCCAGTTGGGGGTGAGCAGGCCATCAGTGGGGGTCAGTTGGAGGTGATCAGGACAGCGGGGGGGGGGGCAGTTTGGACTGAGCAGACCAGCAGGGGGGCAGTTGGGGGTGAGCAGGCTGGCAGGGGAGGCAGTTGGGGCAAGCACACTGGCACGGGGGCCAATTGGGGGTGATCAGGCTGGGGCATTTGGGAGCGAGCAGGGCGGTGGGGGCAAGCAGGTTGGGGGCAAGCAGGTTGGCAGGCAGGCATGTGAGTGGTTAGGAGCCAGCAGTCCTGGATTGTGAGAGGGATGTCCGACTTCTGGTTTAGGCCTGATCCCTGTAAACCAGCAGTAGGACATCCTTCGAGGGGTCCCAGATTGGAGAGGGTGCAGGCCGGGCTGAGGGCCCCCCCGGTGCACGAAATTTGTGCACCGGGGGGGTTGTCCCTCAGCCCAGCTTGCACCCTCTCCAATCTGGGACCCCTCGAGGGATGTCTAACTGCCCATTTAGGCCCGATCCCACCGGGCAGTCGGACATCCCTCTCACAATCCAGGACTGCTGGCTCCCAATTGCTCGTCTGCCTGCCTTCCTGATTGCCCCTAACCGCTTCTGCCTGCCAGCCTGATCACCCCCTAACCACTCCCCTGCCAGCCTGATTGATGCCTAACTGCTCCCCTGCCAGCCTGTTTGCCCCCAACTTCCCTCCTCTGCTGGCCTGGTCACCCCTAACTTCCCTCCCCTGCTGGCCTGATCACCCATAACTGCCCTCCCTTGCAGGCCTGGTCCCTCCCAACTGTCTTCCCCTGCTGGCCGTCTTGTGGTGGCCATCTTGTGTCCACATGGGGGAAGGATCTTTGACCACATGGGGGCAGCCATCTTGTGTGTTGGAGTGATGGTCAATCTGCATATTACTCTTTTATTACATAGGATAGAGGCCTGGTGCATGGGTGGGGGCCAGCTGGTTTGCCCTGAAGGGTGTCCTGGATCAGGGTGGGGGTTCCCTTGGGGCATGGGGTGGCCTGGGTGAGGGGCCTGTGGTGGTTTGCAGGTCGGCTACACCCCCTGGCGACCCAAGTGGAGGCCCTGGTATCTGGGATTTATTTATCTTCTACAATTGAAACTTTGTAGCCTGGAGCGGAGCCAAGCCTTCTCCTCGCTCTGTGGTGGAAGCCATTTCTGTTGGGATTTATGTATCTTCTATAATTGAAACTTTGTAGCCTTAAGCAGAGGCCAAAGCAGGCCAGGGCAGGCAGAAAGCTTGGCTTCCTCCATCGCCGAGGGCAACCCTAGCCTCCTGCCCTCTCCAGCTCCTTGGCTGCCGCCATTTCTGTTGGGATTTATTTATCTTCTATAATTGAAACTTTGTAGCCTTAAGCGGAAGCCTGGACCAGCCAGGGTGTGCGGAAAGCTTGGCTTCCTCCATTGCCGGGGAAACCCAAGCCTCCCTCCTGCTCTCTCCATGGCCACTGCCATCTTGGTTGGGTTAATTTGCATACTCGCTCCTGATTGGCTGGTGGGCGTGGCTGGTGGATGTGGCTTGTGGGTGTAACAGAGTGATGGTTAATTTGCATATTACTCTTTTATTAGATAGGATAACTGATGAAATAAAAGCAGTAATCAAAAAACTCCCCTTTGAAGCAAACAAATGGCTTCACAGGGGAGTTTTACCAAACCTTCAAAGAACAACTAACACCTCCTCAAACTTTTACAAAAACATTGAAGAGGAACAAACACACCCATCCTCTTTATATGAGGCTAGCATTATTCTAATTCCAAAACCAGATAAAGACACTACAAAGAAAGAGAATTACAAGCCAATATCTCTGATAAACATTCATGTTAAAATCCTCAACAAAATATTAGCAAATCAGATCCAGCAATATATTTAAAAGATCATACACCATGACCAGTGGGATTTATTCAATGCATGCAAGGCTGGTACAATATTTGCATATCAATAAATGTGATATATCACATAAACAGATTGAAAGACAAAAATCACATGATCATATTGAGGAGGCTAAAAAGAGCTAATTCCAATATAACCCTGATATTTGGTGGGGGTGGGAGCATTTAGCAATCTGAATCTGTGCTAACAATCCCAGTGTACATTCTTGATAACCTATAATTAAGTCACTGCCTCTTTTCCAGAAATTGGTCTTGCAGAACCTGTTATCTAAATACCGAGGCCATAAAACTATGAAAGGTGCACAGCCCCGGAGGGGGGTTATTAATGCTGGCATCAGGCCAGACCATCAAATATGGTCTCAAAACCCCCAACACCTGGGGCCTTCTTGCAAAACCCATGAAAAGACCTGAAGCATGATCCATACTTGCAGGACAAAGACCCCAGAAAAATATAAAAGAGAAGCCCCCTGCATGTTACTTTACTCAGATTTGGGAAGTTATTCCTCTGGGTCCACCTGCATAAATAAACAGTGTCGCTCCTTTTCTCTAAAAGCATTGCTTTGTTTTTCATTGGTCTTCTGCAACAATATCAATAGACACAGAAAAAGCATTCAACAAAGTCCAAACCCCATTTTTGAAAAAAACTCTTAGCAAAGTGGGTATAGATAGTTCATACTTCAATATAATAAATGCCATATATGACAAACCTATAGCCAACATCATACTCAATGGGCAAAAACTTATTATTTGCAGATGACATGATACTATCCAATAAGGAGGGAATATACTAATTGACCGCCATGCCCTCAAAGATGGCGGTGCCCACAGCCAATAAGGAGGGAATATGCTAATTGACTGCCCTGCCCTCAAAGATGACGGCCCCCACAGCCAATAAGGAGGCAATATGCTAATTGATTGCCATGTCCTCAAAGATGGTGGCGCTCACAGCCACAAGATGGTGGCGCCCAATCCCCTCAGCCCTGCTGGGGCGGCAGGTGCGCAGCAAGTCCCCAGTCCCCTCAGCCCCTCTGCCACTGACGGCTGGCCTGAGGCATAGGCAAGCCTTAGGTGGTGGCTGCCCAGCCACTCAGGGCCACCCGAGGCTCAGGTAACCAGTGCTGGCCGAGGCTTGCGCTGCTGTCAGTGGCAGCAGCAGAGGTGTGATGGGGCATTGCCTTCCCCTGATCGCCTCCTGCCCCTGAGGGCTCCTGGACTGTGAGAGGGGGCAGGCTGAGCTGAGGGACGCCCCCTCTAGTGCATGAATTTTCATGCACCGGGCCTCTAGTATTGTATATAAAAAACCCCAAAGACTCCACAAAAAGTAGTAGATTTAATAGAGGAATTTGGCAATGTAGTAGGATACAAAATTAACACCCAGAAATCTATGGCATTTTTATACACCAATAATGAATTCTCAGAAAGAGAAACTAAACAACAATCTCATTTACCATAGCAACAACAAAAAAAAATTAAAATACCTAGGAGTAAACTTAACCAAGGAGGTGAAAGACTTGTATTTGGAAAACTACAGGACATTGTCAAAAGACTTGGAGGACGATGTAAGCAAGTAGAAAAAAAATATCATGTTCATGGGTTGGTAGAATTAACATCATTAAAATGTCTATACTACCTAAAGCAATCTACAGATTCAGTGCAATCCCTAATTGAAATACCAGTAGCATATTTCACAGACCTAGAACAAATAATACAAAAATTTATCAGGAACCAAAAAAGACCCCAAATAGCCACAGCAATTTGAGAAAGAACAAGTTGGAGGAATCACAATGTCAGATATCAAATTATACTACAAAGCCACCGTAATCAAAACAGTCTGGCACTGGCACAAGAGCAGGCATATAAATCAACGAAACAGAATAGAAATCCCAGAAACCTAATCCAAGCCGTTAGGCTCAATTAATATTTGACAAAGGAGGCAAGAGCATACAATAAAGTCCAGACAGTCTCTTCAATAAATAGTGTTGGGAAAATTGTACAGATACATGCAAGAAAATGAAACTAGACCACCAACCTATTCCATATACTAGAATAAACTAAAAATGGATAAAAATCTTTAATGTAAGTCTCAAACATCTCTCAGAGCAATATGTTTACAGATACATCTCCAAGGGCAAAGGAAACTAATTAGAAAAATAAACAAACAGGACTATATCAAAATAAAAAGCTTCTGCACAGCAAAAGAAATCATCAACAAAATAAAAATGGGAGAACATATTTGGCAATGATACATCTGATAAAGGATAAATATCCAAAATACATAAGGAACTCATATAGCTTAACCAAAGGAAGACAAACAATCCAATTAAAAAATGGGCAATGGACCTAAATAGACACTTCTCTATAGCGGACATAAAGATGACCAAAAGCCATATGAAAAAATGCTCATAGAGTCACTGATCATCAGAAAGATGCAAATTAAAATGACAATGAGGTTTCACCTCACACCTGTCAGAATGGCTACCATCAACAAATCAACAAATGACAAGTGCTGGAGAGAATGTGGAGAAAAGGGAACCCTACTCCAGTGCTGGTGGGAATGCAGACTGGTGCAGCCATTATGGAAAACAGTATGGAGTTTCCTTAAAAAATTAAAAATGAAACCACCATTTGACTCAATGATTTCACTTCTAGAAATACATCCTAAGAAACCTGAAACACCAATCAGAAAGAATGTATGCACCCCTATATTCATAGCAGCACAATTTACAATAGCTCAGTTCTGGAAATAGCCCAAGTGCCCATCAGTAGATGAGTGGATAAAAAAGCTGTGGTACATTTACACCATGAGTACTATGCAGCAGTAAAAATGAAGGATCTCTTACTCTTTAAGAGAGACAGCATGGAGGGACCTGGAGAGTATTATGTTAAGCAAAATACACTAGTCAGAGAAACAGAAGTACCACATGATCTCACTCAGATGCAGATTCTAATGAACAACATAAACTGTTGAACAAAATAGATCCAGAGACATAGAAGCATGGAACAGACTGTGGAATCTCAGAGGGAAAGTGGGGGAGGGTGGATGGGTGGGAAGAGACCAACCAAAGAACTATCCATATATGCATAACCTATGGACACAGACAATAGGGTGGTGGAGGCCTGGAATGGGGGGATGGGGTTATAAGGGTCAATGGGGAAATGGGGACATATGTAATACTTTCAACAATAGAGATTAAATAAATAAATAAGTCCTATGTAATAAAAGGGTAACATGCAAATTGACTGTCACTCCAACACACAAGATGGCTGCCCCCATGTGGACACAAGATGGCCACCACAAGATGGCCAGCAGGGGAGGGCAGTTGTGGACAATCAGGCCAGCAGGGGAGGGCAGTTGGGGCAATCAGGCCTGCAGGGGAGGGCAATTAAGGGTGACTGGGCCAGCAGAGAAGGGCAGTTGGGGGTGACCAGGCCTGCAGGGGAGGGCAGTTGGGAGGGACCCAGGCCTGCAGGGGAGGGCAATTAAGGATGACTGGGCCGGCAGAGGAGGGCAGTTGGGGTTGACCAGGCCTGCAGGGGAGAGCAGTTGGGAGGGACAAGGCCTGCAGGAGAGGGCAGTTGTGGGTGATCAGGCCAGCAGGGGAGGGCAGGTGGGAAGGACCAGGCCTGCAAGGAAGGGCAGTTGGGGGCAATCAGGCCTGCAGGGGAGGGCAGTTAGGGGTCACCAGGCCTGCAGGGGAGGGCAGTTAGGGGTGACCAGGCCTGCAGGGGAGGGCAGTTGGGAGGGACAAGGCCTGCAGGGGAGGGCAGTTGGGGGGGACCAAGCCTCCGGGGGATGGCAGTTAGGGGCAATCAGGCAGGCAGGGAAGCAGTTAGGCATCGATTAGGCAGGCAGGGGAGTGGTTAGGGGGTGATCAGGCTGGTGGGCAGAAGTGGTTAGGGGCAATCAGGCAGGCAGGCTGGCGAGTGGTTGGGAGCCAGCAGTCCTGGATTGTGAGAGGAATATCTGACTGTCTGGTGGGATTGGGCCTAAACGGGCAGTCGGGCATCCCTCAATGGGTCCCAGATTGCAGATGGTGCAGGCTGGGCTGAGGGACAGCCCCCCCCCCCACCCCCGTGCATGAATTTTGTGCGCCGGGCCTCTAGTAAATAAATAAATAAATAAATAAGTCAGGACAGCTGCTGTTGCCCCGTATTAGGACAAGTGACCTTGACCTCTCACACCTTTGCATGGCGAATCCTGAAACACTTCTCAAGAGCAAGATCTCTAATCTTAAAACCATTAGGGCCAAGAGGACAGATGCATCCTCACTCCTTCTTCCCTTCATACTAGAGACAACATAACTTTACATTAATTGTGTCTCAGTTCCTTAATAAAGCATTAATTAATGCTTAGATTTATTGTTGTCATGTCTTAAAATTTTCATAACCTTCTAATAGTATTTTTTATATCTAGGAATTGTACCTAAAAATTATGGATATATGTAAAAATTTAGATATAGGATATTTTTTATAAAATTACAAAAATAATGAATACACATATGGAACATATCTATATATAGCATATATATGTATAGCTGCCTTTAATCATGTTGCTCCTGAAAAATATTTAATAATCTGAGAAAATATTTATTTTTAAGTGTGAAATCAAGTTTAAAAATAAGAATTGCATGTTATAGCTACATCATCTTACCTCATTTGCATCTACATATTCACATTTCTACCAGCTTCATAATTTATTAGTTTTATTGTCTTCTCCATTTGTCCCTTCTTCCCCCCCACCCCCCGCCCACCATGTCCTTCACCACTCTTTTACCCTCCTCTACTCCCCCACCCACTAAAACTTTAAGATTATTACTATCTTGGAGTTAAGACTATATCTGGACTAGAGGCCTGGTGCACGAAATTCATGCACGGGAGGCGGGGGTATGTCCCTCAGCCCAGCCTGCACCCTCTCCAATCTGGGACCCCTTGAAGGATGTCCAACTGCCCATTAAGGCCCGATCCCGGTAGGATGGGTCCTGAATGGGCAGTCGGACACCCTTCTCACAATCCAGGACTACTGGCTCTCAACTGCTCACCTGCCTGCCTTCCTGATTGCCCCTAACTGCTTCTGCCTGCCAGCCTTATCACCCCCTAACTACTTCCCTGCCAGCCTGATTGATGCCTAACTGATTCCCTGCCAGCCTGATTGCCGCTAACTGCCCTCCCCTGAAGGCCTGGTCACCCCTAACTGCCTTCCCCTGCAGGCCTGGTCACCCCTAACTGCCCTCCCCTGCAGACCTGGTCACCCCCAACTGCCCTCCCCTGCAGGCCTGGTCACCCCTAACTGCTCTCCCCTGCAGGCCCGGTTGCCCCCAACTTCCCTCCTCTACTGGCCTGGTCACCCCTAACTGCCCTCCCCTGCAGGCTTGATCACCCCCAAGTGCCCTCCCTTGCAGGCCTGGTCCCTCCCAACTGCCTTCCCCTGCTGGTCATCTTGTGGCAGCCATCTTGTGTCCACATGGGGGCAGCCATCTTACGTGTTGGAGTGATGGTCAATCTGTATATTACTCTTTTATTAGATAGGATTATATCTTCCTTATTCTTCTTGCCTACATTTTGTAATTTTTGTACAAGAATTGTATGTAATATGGCTTGCTCCATGATTACTCCATGGCTTCCTTTAATAACTCTTGTTTGAAACTTCATATGCCTCTGATGTATTCTTAGCTAAAAATATTACAATAAAAATTACCATTATGCTTGAATTATAAGTGGTTTCATACATTTTGACTGGTTCTCAGTTTATATAATCTCAGAGAGCTAGAAAAACTTCAGAGGTTACTCAAGCCAGTCCCTTATCTTAAGGAGAGTAAACTGAAACCCAGAGAGGCTGACCATCAAGGCAACATAAGAGAAGTCACAGAATAGTGGTGAATTCAAGGTTCTCACTGTACAATGACTTTTATGACCACAATATGAAAAGGTTGAAATTCCATTGTTTTACTTTAGTGCCTGTTGGAACATGCACACCTACTATATGCATGCTTAATCATAACAGAGAGATGCTGTCTCTAAATCAAAATATTTAAAATGGAAGAAAAAGTCATAATTCCAATATGGGAGACAAATTTACATATGTTGTGCTAAAAATAGCTTCAAATTGTGGGTTTAATGTTATTTTATTTTGAAAGGAGAACTCACAGAAAATGTTCATTATAAAAAGAGAATCTTCTTGAATATATTATGCTAACAAAGCCCAAGTGTTGTTATATTTTAGATCAAAATTTATTGTTACAATCAAATATGTGCTTATTATATGGGTGTGTGGGTAAAAATAATTGTTGCCATGGTTAAACTACAGTAGTAACTTTATCTTGCTTGAGCTACATTTTCCTCTTTGGAAAGGGAACCTCTGTGTCCTACCTACCTCCTTTCACCCAAAGCACACATATTGGCAATAGAGATCAGACCATTCCCTGAAAAACTGCACCAGAGAAATTTGCAGAGGCCTGCATTTGAGCTTCTGGTTCCCAGATTCCCTGCTATTTGATCTGGTTCAATCTGGCATGTTGTTATTGTTTATACAGAGTAATAAGACATCTGCTGCCCACCCAAACCATCATGATCTGTGGCACTTCCCAGCTGACTGCCAACCTATTTATATTAATTGAATGCTGTGTATTCTGCATACACTGCTGATTACCCTCATTTATTTCATTTCCTAAAGAACTGGGATTTCTCTACGTGCCCTTACAACATTGTTCTACTCATTTGGCTCCAATTAGCTTCAGCTAACAAAAATACATTACAACAAACCTCTGGTTAGCCATTGCTGTTTCTAATGACATAATTTGTGAGTTTTTAGTCCTTGAAAGTAAAGACATTGGGAATTAAGCTATAGTGTCTTCTGTGGGGCTGAGAAATATTAATTGTAGGCATCTGGCTCACTTCCTTAAAAAAGATTTGTGATTTCTACTTAACTAATAAATGTTGGCATAATGGAAGAGCTATAAGCTCCATATGTTGGACTTTCTGAGGAATTCTGATTATGCCCTTGTTCATTTAGTAAGAAAATGCTTTGGCATTAACACTATATTGTGGTTTATTTGCACTTAGTATTTTATAATTATACTAGAGGTCCAGTGCACAAATTCGTGCCTGGGTGGGGTCTGGCCAGCCTGCCCTGATCAGGGCGATTGGTCCAGGCAGGTTGGGGGAGGGGCCATGGGTGGTTGGCCGGGCAGCCCCGCCCCCTGATCTAACTCCCTGTCGAACTCCCAGTCGAGGGGACAATTTGCATATTAGCCTTTTATTATATAGGATCAAATGGTTAAAGTATTCATTTTAAATAGTTACTTTAGAAATTTATTAAAATATGCAAATTTATCCCCAAACTATAAAAAGTTATTAGCTTAGTGATCAGTTATATATTTTCAACTTAAAATTTTCTTCTCAATGAACTGATTTTTCTATTCTAGTGTTTTAGCTCTAGAATCTAATAGGATATATTATAAAGGTAATAGTTTTCTAGATGAAATTGTTGAATAATGAAGATTACTTCAAAGGATCTTTAAAAAATGTTTTTTTTAAATCCTCACCTGAGGACATGCCTTTATTGATTTCAGAGAGAGAGGAAGAGAAAGAGAAGAGATAGATAGATAGAAAGAGAGAGAAAAAAAAGAGAGAGAAAGTGAGACATGTGCCTGGACCAGGGATCTAACCTGCAAAGCAGGTATGTGCCCCGACTGGGAATTGAACTTGTGATCTTTCAGTATATGGGATGCTGCTCCAATCAATTGAGCCACACTGGCCAGGACCAAAGGATCTTTTTAGATGTAATCTAGACATTTGAAAAAAAAAATTAAGAGTAGGTCATAATAGATACTATAACAAATTACAAGTTCAGCAATTTTCCTATTTTTTTTTTTAGTCTGGATATTTGCATGTTGTACAACTGTCTTTCATGGTATAAAATCTAGTTTTTGATCTGTTTTGAAATATAATAAATTACTACATACTAAATCTGAGGAAATTTTATTGCTAAATTATAACCCTAAGCAAAACATCTTTCTACTTATCACTCCTTTGAAAGTTTTGGTTTTTCAATGGTGTTCTCATTGCATTTTATGTTTTTTTTTTTTTCTCATTCTATCCCAAACTTGAAAAGACAAGGCCAATCATAGTCAAATACTGTAAAAGCTGTGCTCCCATGGTTTTCATGTAAAGTTAATAAAATAAATAAGAGGCAGCTGTGCATTTCAGGAAATCACTCCATTGAGGGGTTCTGGGAATACTATAACCGCAAGTGTGAAGCTGGAGTCACCAGAAACCCTCAATGGAGTTATAGCTCCATAAATCAAAATCTGCTCCTTCTTACCTTTACAGTATAACTCTCCATTCTCTGTGGTGCCTGTACTTTACAACATTCCTACTGCTATCTTTTTAATTATCATGAAACTTCTTGCTTCCTGTTCCAGCAGGTTGGAATTCTTTTGGGGGTGGGGGAGATTTTGGCTGTGTGCTTGGTTTAGGTGGGTCTCAAACCTTTTGGGTCTCTGGACCTTGGTGTGGTAAGAAATTCCTCTCACTTGCTACCACCAAATAAGAAAGAGTGACTATAGAGGACTTTGAGGTATTTTGATATTATTTCATGGAGGTATATATAAATAAATCCATGTCAGATTGTAATATCACACGTGTTCATAGGTCCATGAACTGGCAGGTAAGTGGACCACCTAGAAGCCCCTGCAGGCTACTGCATCTTGTAGTTGACTCATAGACTGAGTTAGTGTTTTTTTATAATCATTGCAATACAATTGTCATTCTTTTCTTTAACTTATGTATTCCTTGGTGACAAACTGGGTGAATTATATTTTCCCAGGAGTTCTTATTCTAATATTTCTGTACTGCCCCTATTTTCTTTTAAAGTAAGAATGAAATCTTAACTTAATGGAGAAAACAATACACAGAATCATCCAGCTAAGCAGACCAAAAGCCAAGAAATATGCATTCATCTAGATTCTAGAGCCTGGGTCCAAATCCTGGTTTTCATCAATTCTTAACTCTATAACTATGGGCAAGTTACTTAGTCTTTATATGTCTAAACTTTCCCCTAAAATGGGAATAAAATTATTACTCTTCTGCTAGAATTGTGCTGAGTTTTGTCAGTAAGCTTTTGCTATGTAACAAAGTATTCAGAAGGTGGTGGCTTAATATAGTAAACATTTATGTCTATAAGTCTATGGATTGACTAGGAGGTTCTTCTGGGTGGTTCTGGATGATTTTATCTACATGTAAGGGACTGGAGGACTAATTGATCTAGGGAGGCCTCACCTCATGTCTTCCAGTTGGATGGGTGGATATTTTCTGTCAGATGGGCAACATGTCTCTCACCATCCAACAGGCTAGCCCAGGCTTCTTCACATGGTGCTCTCAGGGCTGCAATAGAGGGCAAATTCATTCTCAAGCCTCTGTTTACATCATGTTTGCTCATGCCTCTTAACTATAGCAAATCTCATGACTTAAGGAGAGAGACTCCTTGATAGGAGGAGTGGAAATGTACATTGCAAAGGAGCATACATACATTCAAGGATGGATGGAATTTGTGGCCTTTTTGAAGTTGGGCACATGAGGATGAGATGACAGTAGTATTGAGAGTAAAGTGTCTGGAATCAGTGACTGGCATATAGTAATAGTTCAAATAAATGTTTTCTGTTATCATCTTCATCGTGTTTACCATTAGCATAATCCTCATGCTTAGCTCTTGCCATTAGAGAAGGCTTTGTGTAGTTTTCCTTTTATATGTATATCAGAAATTATATCAATTAAGATGCTGTTGGAATTCTGATCTTTAATTTCTGAGTCCATTGCAATATCCTCCCATGTGGATTCTCTTTAAGAAGGCAAGTGACATAGTCATTACAAAAAAGTAAAAATAAAAATTGTTTCTTCAGTTCATCCTCCACACTGCTGCCAGAGTGAAAGATTTTAAAAGTCTGGATTTTCTAACTTTCTGGTCCAATTTCCCACAATATTCTCACCCTGCCCCCACATCCAACTCACATGCCTTGAATTACTGCTTGAAGTTGCTGGAACTTTTTGTAAATGCATTTCCTACTGCCTGGAATGTTCTCCAGTCTCACCTAGAGAAATGGAACTTTTTGAAATGTCATGCATTTACAAGACTCTCCTTCACATCTCCTGCAGAGATAAGGACTCCCTCTTCTGAGTTCTCATAGCATTCTTCCCATGCCAGAAACTTAACCCGCATTTCATTTGGTCAGAGAATCCCTTTCAACACAGTACTCCAGAAAGCTGCTAACATTTAACTATTCAACACATGAACTTAAAATCTAAGGCTGGGTTCTGCCTATTATGAATAATTTCTTTTTAAAAACTTTTCCCCCGAACGCTCTCTGTGCTCGGTGCTACCAAAAACATCAACCAGAAGATTGGTACAGTGAAGGACTCACTCTTTAGTGGTGAGAAGAGTTGAAATAAGTGTATGATCATGCTGGCTCCATGAGGTTAAAAGACCTAACCAGGAATGAGATGTTGGAAAAATGAACTGTCTTTCAGAATAAATGGGCAGCTGCCATAGGAATATACTGTGTATGTTCCTCTGTGGGAGGGCAGAACCTATCAAAGAAGGGCAGTAGATGGTGGAGGTTAGTTAGGTAGAGTGATGCTGAAAGGAAACCAGACTAGAATAGTTCATTAGTTGATTATTAGCTCCTTGAGGGAGTGACAATATCTGACACATTTTCTGTGTTTTTTGTTTGTTTTTCTTTTGTGTGTATGTGTGTGTGTGTTGTTGTTGTTAGTATATTGTAGAGTGCAGGATACTTAAACACTATGAATAAAAATATATATTTGGGATGAATGAAAAGATTCATAATTTAGGACCTCGTTTTAGGTCACATAGACAACACTTTCTTGTCCATTAACACAAAGTGTGAGAACAACTTCTGGCCTGGGAAATAGCTTTCAACAGAGGAAATGAGTGTGCCAATCCTGGTAAAATGTTCTCTACCTTTCCCTGAGGTCTCCTGATTTCCTTGCAAGAGAGTATCTGGAACTATATCACCTTCCTAGAGTTCTTAGACTCTGGAAGAGCCACCAGATTAGATAAGTGACCCAATTCTGCTGAGAGGTGTCTGCTGTAGGATTATTTCAAGATAGGCCTTTAAAGTGGGACATTGTTCATGCAGATGGTTTGACTTCTACCCTGAGATAATCTTGGTATTATTCTCTCTTCAGACAGGGTTCTTCATCACAGGTGATTTTGAGCCCTCAGGGACATTTCCAATATTTGGAGGCATTTCTAGTTATCACACTGGACAGGGAGTATTACTAGCATCTAATGGGTAGAGGCAGTGATGCTGCTAAAAATCTACAATGTACAGGACAGTCCCTTACAACAAAGAATCATTGTCCAAATGTCAATGATGCCACTGTTGAGAAATTCCACTTTAAAGTATATCGGGTATTGGCTTGGCTTAGATTTTTGTATTTTCAT
Source organism: Plecotus auritus (assembly GCF_963455305.1). NCBI lineage: Eukaryota > Metazoa > Chordata > Mammalia > Chiroptera > Vespertilionidae > Plecotus > Plecotus auritus. The sequence goes on from NC_137771.1 coordinate 138,488,200, forward strand.
TCATTTATAACATTATGCCTAAATAGTGAAGTATAATTCTTTTTCTTATCTCAGTTTTGTTGGGATATAATTGTCATACAGCATTGTATAAGTTTAAAATATATATCATAATGATTTGACTTACATGGTAAAATGATTAGCACAGTAAGTTTAGTTAACATTTATCATCTCATACAGATATCCCCCAAAAAAAAAGAAAAAAAGAAAAGTTTTTTTCTTGTGATGTTTTAGAATGACAATGATTTTATTAAATATAGTACCAACCATTGTATTTCCTTGAAAGTACAATCTTTAAATATTTAAAGGTTTAGATTTAAAGATTTAAAAGGTTTAGAAGAAATTTTAAACAAAGCAGAAACTGACTAATTGAACTTAAAATGCCTTTGAAATAAACTCAACTGGCTTCCCTTAATTGGATCGCTGATGGTAACTGAGTCAGAGCTACATGCAGTATTTATAATCAGGATCTTCAGAATATGAAATGGAGTTCTTGAGGCTGATATAGTAGATGCACTAGCGTTGGTTTGGATTTCATTATGCTTAATAACTATGGTAAATGCCAGTCATGGATTCTTGCAAATTCAGTCCTGGGAAAGTTTCCATAAAGATGTTACTCAGGTAAAACAAATGTGTTTTAAGTATGTAATCTACAGTGAACAATTTGTCCTAGCCCCAAAGAATGAGGCAATAATTTCAAACACATGTTTGGGTAACTGGACAGTCAAGGTACTACTGATACTGTGGACGAAAGGGGCTACATGCTAACCTGACAAGCTCAGGGGAGGCCTGCATGACAGTCTTGCAAACTCAGAGACCTAACGTAACCACAAAGGATGGTCTGAAATTAAACTTTAACTAAATGCAGGTATGGTGGGCAGTTACATCCTAGGCCAGTATCTTCACTGACAAGGTCAACCTTTATCTTAACTGAGCCTATCTGTCTTTTTGCATCTATGATAACATACCCTTGAAATGTCTGGGTAACTTGTAACTTCCCTTTCCTGGAGCCCCTGGGGTACAACCAAATGTGGTGGGCACCAGGACAGATGCCACAAATTCCTTCATTATCATGTTAATTGTTCCTGCACCCACCTGAGTATGTGTCCATCATTTTACTTTTTATCCAATCCCAGGGGTTTCCTCCGCTTTGCTTTATCCCACCTCCTTAATCTATCACCAATGAATTTCATGTAACCCACCTATGTCCCTCCTTTGATTGCAATGTATAAATACAAATGTAACCCGCCATTCTCCGGAGCATTATCTCAATTCGTTGAGGTTCTGCTTCCAGGCATATGTCGACAGTTTGGCTCAAATAAACTCACAAAAATTCTTTTTTTTTTCCTCTTCTTTTTAATTTATTTTTAATTTATTGTCTAAAGTTTTACATAGGTCTCCTTTTTCCCCGATTGACTCCCCCCGACCCATTCCCAACCCGGACAAGCCCCCACCGCCCCAATGTCTGTGTCCATTGGTTATGCTAATATGCATGCATACAAGTCCTTTGGTTGCTCTCTACCCGACCCCCCCCACCTTCCCTGCCATTTGTCTCTGGATCTATTTTTGTTCATCAAATTATGTTGATCATTATATCCCACATATGAGTGAGATCATGTGATATTTATCCTTCTCTGACTGGCTTATTTCGCTTAGCATAATGCTCTCCAGTTCCATCCATGCTGTTGCAAATGGTAAAAGTTCCTTCTTGTTTATAGCAGTGTAGTATCCCATTGTGTATATGTACTACAGTTTTTTTTTTTCAAATTTTTATTAAGGTATTATATGTGTACATATCTTACCATTGCCCCCCACCCCCACCCCACTCCCATACATGCCCTCACCCCCCAATGTTTTGCATCCGTTGGTTACTCTTATATGCATGCATACAAGTCCTTCAGTTGATCTCTTATTTCCCCCACCTCTCCCTAACCTTACCACTGTAATTTGACAGTCTGTTTGATGCTTTACTGCCTCTGTAACTATCTTTTTGTTCATCAGTTCATAATGTTTTTCATTATCCCCAAATGAGTGGGATCATGTGGTATTTTTCTTTCATTGACTGGCTTATTTCACTTAGCATAATGTTCTCTAATTCCATCCAAGTGCCTACAAATGGTAGTAATTCCTTCTTTTTTACGGCAGCATAGTATTCCATTGTGTAGATGTACCATAGTTTTCTGATCCAGTCATCTGCTGATGGGCACCTAGGCTGTTTCCAAATCTTAGCTATTGTAAATTGTGCTGCTATGAACATAGGGGTGCATATATCCTTTCTGATTGGTGTTTCTGGTTTCTTAGGATATATTCCTAGGAGTGGGATTACTGGGTCAAATGGGAGTTCCATTTTCAGTTTTTTGAGGAAACTCCATACTGTTCTCCACAGTGGCTGCACCAGTCTGCATTCCCACCAGCAGTGCACGAGGGTTCCTTTTTCTCCACATCCTCGCCAACACTTGTCGTTTGTTGATTTGTTGATGACAACCATTCTGACAGGTGTGAGATGGTATCGCATTGTTGTTTTGATTTGCATCTCTCGGATAATTAGTGACTTTGAGCATGTTTTCATGTGTCTCTTGGCCTTCCTTCTGTCTTCTTTCGAAAAGATTCTATTTAGGTCCGTTGCCCATTTTTTTATTGGATCCTTTATCTTCCTTTTATTAAGTTGTATAAGCTGCCTGTAGATGTTGGAAATTAAACCTTTATCAGTGATACCATTTGCAAATATGTTCTCCCATACAGTGGGGTTTCTTGTTGTTTTGTTGATGGTTTCTTTTGCTGTGCAAAAGCTTTTTATTTTGATGTAGTCCCATTTGTTTATTTTCTCTTTGGCTTCCATTGCCCTAGGGGCAGTATCACTGAAAAAGTTCTTTTGGCATATGTCTGAGATTTTGCTGCCTGTGGATTCCTCTAGTATTTTTATGGTTTCCCATCTTATATTTAAGTCCTGTACCCATTTTGAGTTTATTTTTGTGTATGGTGTAAGTTGGTGATCTAGTTTCATTTTTTTTGCATTTATCTGTCCAATTTTCCCAACACCATTTATTAAAGAGACTGTCTTGACTCCATTGTATGCTCATGCCTCCTTTGTCAAATATTAAATGCGCATATTGGTTTGGGTCAATATCTGGATTCTCTATTCTGTTCCATTGATCTATATGTCTGTTGTTGTGCCAGTACCAGGCTGTTTTGATGACAGTGGCTTTGTAATACAGCTTGAAATCTGGTATTGAGATCCCTCCTACTTTATTCTTCTTTCTCAGGATTGCTGTGGCTATTCGGGGTCTTTTTTTATTCCAGATGAATTTTTGGAGAGTTCTTTCTAGGTCTGTGAAATACGCCGTTGGTATTTTAATGGGGAGTGCATTGAATCTATAGATTGCTTTGGGTAGTATGGACATTTTAATGATGTTGATTCTACCAATCCATGAACATGGTATGTTCTTCCATCTGTTTACATCTTCCTCTATCTCTTTTTTCAGTGTCCTGTAGTTTTCCACATATAGGTCTTTTACCTCCTTGGTTAGGTTTATTCTTAAGTATCTTAATTTTTTTGGTGCGATGGAAAATGGGATTGCTTTTTTAGTCTCTCTTTCTGTAAGTTCATTGTTGGTGTATAGAAATGCCATAGATTTCTTGGTGTTAATTTTGTATCCTGCTACATTGCCGAATTCATTTATTAAGTCAGTTAGTTTTTTGATGGAGTCTTTCGGGTTTTTTATGTACAATATCATGTCATCTGCAAATAAGGACAGCTTTACTTCTTCTTTTCCAATTTGGATGCCTTTTATTTCTTCTTCTTGTCTAATTGCAGTGGCTAATACTTCCAGTACTATGTCAAACAGGAGTGGTGAGAGTGGGCATCCCTGTCTTGTTCCTGTTCTTAGGGGAAATGGTTTTAGTTTTTGCCCATTGAGTATGATGTTAGCTGTGGGTTTATCATATATAACTTTTATTATGTTGAGGTATGATCCTTCTATTCCCACCTTGTTGAGAGTTTTTATCAAGAAAGCGTGTTGGATTTTGTCAAATGCTTTTTCTGCATCCATTGATATGACTATGTTATTTTTATCTCTCAATTTGTTTATGTGATGTATCACATTTATTGATTTGCGGATATTGAACCATCCTTGCATTCCTGGGATAAACCCTACTTGGTCATGGTGTATGATCTTTCTGATGTACTGCTGGATCCTATTTGTTAGAATTTTATTGAGGATTTTGGCATCTACATTCATGAGGGATATTGGCCTGTAATTCGCCTTCATTGTGTTGTCTTTATCTGGTTTTGGTATTAGGGTGATGCTGGCTTCATAGAAGGAGCTTGGAAGTGTTCCTTCCTCTTGAATTTTTTGGAATAGTCTGAGGAGGATAGGTTTTAGTTCTTCCTTGAATGTTTGGTAGAACTCTCCTGTGAAGCCGTCTGGCCCCGGGCTTTTGTTTGCCGGAAGCTCTTTGATGACTGCTTCAATTTCTTCCATAGTTACTGGCATGTTGAGCTGTTTAGATTCTTCCTGATTGAGTTTTGGAAGGTTATATTTTTCTAGGAATATGTCCATTTCCTCCAGGTTGTCCAGTTTGTTGGAATAGAGTTGTTCGTAGTATTTTTTAACAATCCTTTGTATTTCGGCGGGATCTGTTGTTATTTCACCTCTTTCATTTCTGATCTTGTTTATTTGGGTCCTCTCTCTTTGCTTCTTGGTGAGCCTGGCTAGAGGTTCATCAATCTTGTTTATCCTTTCAAAGAACCAGCTCTTGGTTTTGTTGATCTTTTGTATTGTTTCTTTGGTCTCTATGTCCTTTATCTGTGCTCTGATCTTTATTATTTCCTTCCTTCTGCTTACACTGGGCTTTTCTTGTTGCTCTTTTTCTAACTCTTTGAGTTGTTGGGTTAGGTAATTTATTACCCCTGTTTCTTGTTTTTTGCAGTAGGCTTGTAGAGCTATGAACTTCCCTCTCAAGACTGCTTTCGCTGTGTCCCATAGATTTTGGATTGTTGTGTTTTCATTGTCATTTGTTGTCATGATGTTTTTTATTTCTTCTTTGATCTCTCTGGTAACCCAGTCATGGTTTAATAGCATGCTGTTAAGTCTCCATGTGTTTGATTTCTTTGGGTGGTTTTTATTGTAGTTGATTTCCAGTTTTATGCCACTGTGGTCTGAGAAGATGCTTGAAATGATTTCTATCTTCTTGAATTTGAAGAGACTTTGCCTATGTCCCAACATATGGTCTATCTTTGAAAATGACCCATGTGCACTTGAGAAGAATGTATATTCTGTGGCTTTGGGGTGAAATGTTCTGAAGATGTCAATTAATTCCACCCGGTCTAGTGAGTCATTTAGGATTGATGTTTCTTTGCTGATGTTTTGTTTAGAGGATTTGTCCAATGGTGATAGTGGGGTATTAAAGTCTCCTACTATGATTGTATTGCTGTCAATCTCTCCCTTGATATCCTCCAGGAGTTTTTTTTATGTATTTGGGTGCTCCTGTATTGGGTGCATATATGTTTACCAGAGTTATTTCTTCTTGTTGGATTGCTCCCTTTAGTATTATGAAATGGCCTTCCTTATCTCTTGTTATGTCCTTCAGTTTGAGATCTAATTTGTCAGAAATAAGTATTGCTACCCCAGCTTTTTTTCAGTTCCATTTGCCTGGAAAACCTTTTTCCATCCCTTCACCCTCAGTCTGTGTGTGTCTTTTTTTCTGAGGTGGGTTTCTTGTAGACAGCAGATATATGGGTCGTGTTTTCTTATCCAATCCGTTACCCTATGTCTTTTGATTGGGGCATTTAATCCATTTACATTTAAAGTTATTATTGATAGGTACTTATTTGTCGCCATTCCTATTCTTTACCCCTGTGTTACTTCTTCGCTTCCTGTTTCTTTCTTTCTTTCTTTCTTCTTTCTTTCTTTCTTTCTTTCTTTCTTTCTTTCTTTCTTTCTTTCTTTCTTTTTTTTTTTTTACAGCAGACCCTTTAGCATTTCTTGCATTGCTGGTTTGGTGGTAATGAATTCCCTTAGTCCTTTTTTGTCTGTGAAGCTCCTGATTTCACCTTCAATTTTGATTGACAGCCTTGCTGGGTACAGTATTCTTGGATTCAGACCCTTCCTTTGTATGACTTTGTATATTTCATTCCATTCCCTTCTGGCCTGATGAGTTTCTGTTGAGAAATCAGTTGCTAGTCTGATGGGGGTTCCTTTGTATGTAACTTTCTGTCTCTCTCTTGCTGCTTTTAAGATTCTTACTTTGTCGTTGGTGTTTGCCAATTTAATTATAATGTGCCTTGGCGTTGGTCTTTTGGGGTTCATTTTGCTTGGGACTCTGTGAGCTTCTTGGATTTGTGTGGGTTTTTTCTTCCCTATATCAGGGAAATTTTCTGTCATTATTTCTTCAAATAGGTTTTCTATTCCTTGCTCAGCTTCCTTTCCTTCTGGAACCCCTATTATGCGGATGTTGTTTTGTTTCGTGTTGTCCCAAAGTTCCCTTAGACTCTCCTCCTGCCTTTTAATTTTTTTTTCTAGAAGTTGCTCTACTTGGGTATTTTTTTCCATCTTGTCTTCTAGCTCACTGATGCGGTCCTCTGCTTCTTCTAGTCTACTCTTGATGCTTTCTATTGAGTTCTTTACAGCAGCGATGTCATTTTTCATTTCTTCTTGGTTCTTCTTCATTTCCTCTTGGTTCTTGCTCATATTGTCGAATTTGTCTTCCATTCTTTTCAGCCACCTTATGACCATGTCTATGAATTCTTTTTCTGGAAGGTTGCTTGCCTCCATTTCGTTTACTTTCTTTTCTGGTGATGCCTGCTTTTCTTTCATATGCGGGCTGCTTCTTTGTCTCCCCATGGTCTCTCTTCTCTGGGTGTCTGGTTATGTAGTTCTCTCTCTCCTGGGTTGATTTAAAGGCACAAAATACAGCACTACCAGGTACAACTCACAAGGCACTGAACAGGAATGTATTCACGATATTAATAACCTCCAATAAAGGTGACCACCAGAGAAAGGCAAATTAGGTGATAGGAGAGAAAGAAGAAGAGGAAAAAAGAAAGAAAGAAAAAAAGAAAGAAAAAAGGAGTGTGAAAATGAAATTGGGAAAAGGGAATGTAAAGAGAAAAAAAAAAGTAAGAGAGAGAAGAAAGTGACTAAGAGAGAAAGGGGAACAGACTATATATATTGGGGATAAAACTCCAATAGAACAATCACTAATCCCAGCAAATGCCAGCAACAAGTGCCTGGGGATTAATACATACTACAACACCAGCTAATATGGAGTGAGGCAAGGGAAAGCTGAAGCACAAAACAAACAAAAAAATAAACAAAAGAAGAATAAGCAAAACAATCTCACAAAAAAGCATAAAAATTCGATATAATCTACATTCAAGCAAACAACAACAAAAGGACAGAGAGAAGGACAAGTTTATGGATAGCTCAGACAGCGAAGGGAGAGGTGTATGTGGACTTGGAGCAGGGGATTGGAGATTAGATATTTAAGTAGGGTGAAATTTTAACAAGGGGTAAACAGAAAGAATAGGGAAAATATAAAGCAGTAAAAGGGTAAGATAAACAGAACACTGAAAAGGGGGAGGTTAGGAAGAGAGTGATGGCCTAAAGGTAGAGTTGAGATAGAGTAAAACGATGCTAAAGGAAAGATAAAAATAGAATGTAGAACCCTAATCCCAAAATAAAATGAAGAGAAAATAAAATGACACTTAAAAAAAAAAAAAGATAAAATAGCAGTAGTAATAATAGGGATTGAAAATAAAAATGTAATAATTAAAAAGGTAAAATCAAGTGATGAAAAAAGAAAAAAAAAGTTTCTTGATTAAAAGATGCAAAAAATGAAAATAAAAAAAAAAATAAAAAATAAAAAATAAAAGGTAAAAATAAAATGTGAAGTAGTGAAGGTCATTCACTTCCTCTGTTTTCTGTTTGGCATGCCTGTTTCTCAGTCCAGACAGTATTGCAGTTCCCTGCGATCCACTGCTCTTCGGTGTTGTAAGCCAGTCCTGATTTTAAGCAGGCGGTGTGTCTTAATTTCTCATATTCCTTTATTTTTGATTACACAAGAGTCAATTTGTGATTCAGCCCCTGGGTGGCAGTGTTTCTGGATTGACTTCCGGGTCTATCTATGGCCTCTCTAGGCAGTGTTAGAGCCTTCTTTCCCTGTGGCACTCGCTACTGGTTTGTGGGAGTGGGCTCCCTCAGAGCTGACTCTCCGATGGTCACTCCCTGCTCCAATCCCCAGGTTCCAGAAAAACAACTTTCCCCTGCAGTCTCCCAGGGTGTCCCCAACTGGGTGATCCTATGTATTGGGCTTAATAATCAGAAGCAAGAATTTCAAGAGGAAAAAGCCCAGTTGTGCGAACTCCGGGACTGCGCATAAGCCCAGGCACCCAGGGAACGCAGGGGCTGCGCGTAAGTCTGGACTGTCTAAAATTCTTAGGGTGTCCCTGCACTTCAGATCAAAATGGGTTGCTTTTTAGAGTGCCCTTCTCTTAGCAGCTCTGAGGACCCCTTTCCACAATCACAGATCACGCCAGCCCCTACAGCCACGGATTTTTCTAGGCACAGACTTCCCTGGTCCTCCAGCTCCCGCAAAACGCGCGTTCCTCTCTCCCGCCGGGATCAGAGACCTCACCTTATCCTAGGCGAAATCTGACCTTTCCGTGGTGGAGTGTAGAGTTCCTCTGAACCCGTGTGTTTGCGCCAGTTGGGGAGCGTTGTTCTGGGGCTCGCAGCTGTTCCTTGGGTGCCGCAGTTGTGGATTCTCAGGCTTCCGATAAGCTCCACTTCCCGGATCAAGATGGCGCAGACTCCGCGTCCAACCCCGCAGCTCCGGGAGGGTACCCAGCCTCAGTTGGTGCTGCCAGGTCAGGGGAACCCCGTTTAGCAGTTCCCCACCTCCTTCTGGAATTCAGCTGTCTCCCAACCAGCCAACAAACACTCCTTGTGCGACCCTCAGCTGTTCTTTCTTTCTGCTCCGGGACAAGGCTCGGAACATGTCTGTCTATTCCGCTGCCATTATTCCTTCTCCACAAAAATTCTTTACAGGTTTCAATTTTTTTTTTTACATTAACAATACCATTGTAATTAGTTAGTTATTAATAATAGGAAAGGAACAAAGGGGGAAGCCAGACATTATAAGCATGGCCATTTGGCCAGCTTCACCAGGAAGCTGCAATTTCACACTCCCCAGGGAACCACTGGGGAAAGGGGTCCAACAAAGGGAAGATGGATGCATGTGCAGTCAAGTTGGGGTAACACAGGAAAGGTGCCTGTCAGTCAAACCTAGGAGCAGAAATCATTGTCCAGAGTGGGCAGGGACCTGCAAGTCCGAGAAAATTTGGGAATACATAATCCCTTAGATAAAGGAGCTTGCTCTCTTGACTTTCTTGGTTCTGGGCTCTTAGCACTCTTGTGGCTCTCTTACACTCGTCCATGCTCCCTCCAAAGCCACATGCAATGGGACTGCAAACGGGAACACAAATTAAGCTAGCCTCGTGCTGTATTGTACTGTGCAGACATGGAACGGAAACTTGGGACACTGGCTTTGATATTTCCCTTGCTGAAAATGAAATGGGAATTTTTTCTTCACTGGACGAAGAGAAATGGGACCTTGGGAACTCAGGGGTTTAATTGCACAGAAATAAAGCTTTCTACAGAATCTCATTCACCCATGGGGCCTCCGGAAATTCTTGTTCCAGTGGCACTCCAAGGACCTCACTTCCACCAATAACTCTATGAGGGTTTCCATAGTAGCTTAAGAAGACGGTATTCATTTGTAGTCTCACCAGCAAGGTTCTATCAGATAGGAAAAATGATATTGTCCAGTGAGGGGGGACATCAGTTAACTCCAAGCTTGCCTTATACTCTTCCCACCTCCCACCCCAGACATACCCCGGGCCAAACCAGGAAATAGCAGTGCTGTATATCCACCTTACAGAGCCCCTGACTGACCACCTGAGCTTCCACATTCACACAAGAAGCTGGTGCTTGTCTTCAACCCTTTCCTCCCACCTCTCACTGAGGGTTGGAGGATCTCCTTTCCTTCCCTGAACTGTTTATAGGGAGATCTAGTGTCTTTGACATTGAAACAATGCAACTATTTGCCTGTTCATTGAAAACTGGTAGAAGGAAAACAGCACAGCTTGACACAGTAATTACAGAAGATTTAAAAAATCTGCATTCATGTCAGGAGACATAAAAGCTATTTATCTTTTAAATATATCGATGATTTAGATGCAGAACATTTCTCTTATATTTAGATTTTGGGGAATATCTTCTGAAAACTTCAGTTTCTTTCCTTTGGCTACATAAGGCTTCTCTATCTGGGTACAGGAGAGGGAGGAGGCCTGAAGAATGGAGATGGAGAGGGTGAGGGCACAAAGCCCCAACCCTGACTCTGGGCACCAACCTGGGGCAGAGTTTGATGCTTCTGTGACTAGCAGTTTAATATGATTGAATTTGGACTGACAAAACAAAAGAAAAATGTTTTTTTCTTCCTATGGTTACTCAAAGCATGTGTTTTGAGTAGCCATAGGTGATGGATGCAGTAATATAAGTGGATTAACTATCTCTGTCCTTACAATAAAATTAGAGCCAAAGGCAGGAATACATAGAGGTGTGAATCCCAGGCAGGAGGAGAAGTGGCTCATACCACAGAAAGTTTGGCTTTAGGGAATGGGCAGGTCTGGCAGAATACCCCACTCAGTTGCTTTGGGAGGGCCTCCTTTTCTGCCTTCCTTTCTGCCCGAGGTCACATGTTTCACTCCTATCCTTTCAGCTTGCCCCTCTGTTACCTATCATAGTTCTGTTGGACCAGAATTATTATAGTTCTGTTGAACCAGAGCGTGAGGAAAGGAATTGTCCCAGAGGGGGTTGACTGGAGGTGAAATCTTGGGCTTAGCCTGGAACTCACTACTCAAGCACAGTCAGGAAGCTTGAAGAAGCCAGAGCTCTCACTATCTTTGAGATGCTCTACCACTGCTGTACCCACTTCTCAGTCTTAAAGGGGTTAGATGGCTATAGAAGAGGAGGTAGAACAGGATTCTTTGCCCTGAGAGACACCAAGGGCCTAGTCCTTTGGAATCTCTCTCAGGCCAACTCTGTAGTCAGGGAGTTCACTGGGTCAACCTAGCCCCTGTCCAGCTGCTAATGGACCTCCTCCTGGAAGCTCCATTTCACTTTTATTTTATCTACCTCTTAGCAAAACAATAAAGATAAATTAGGTATTGGAAAATCCATCTGCTTAGGTTGGGGTTGAGGGTAGGGAATTTTTTTCCCCCAAAGGAAAAAAATATGCAGTGCTCACCCATTATCAAGGGGAAATGTTCCAAGACCATTAGTGGATGCCTGGAACCAGGCATAGTACCGAATCCTATATGTACTATGATTTTTCCTATACAAACATACACTTTCACTTAAAGAAAGCACTTTATGGCTTCTCTTCAGCATATCTGAATTGCCAGCATCATTACATTTGTGCTTTGGGGCCATGATTAAATAAAATAGGGTTACTTGAACACAAGTATTGAGATAACTTGCCAGTCAATCTGGTAACTGAGATGGTTACTAAATGACTAATGGACAGGGAACATGGATAGCATGGATATGCTGGACAAGGGGATGATTCACATCTCAAGTGGGACGGAGTATGGCACATGAGATTTCATCATGCTACTCAGAACAGCATACAACTCAATACTTAAGAATTTCTTATTTCTAGAAATTTATATTTAACATTTTCAGACTGTGGTGGACCATGGTTACCTGAAACTACAGAAAGTAAAACTACAGATAAGAGGGGGCTACTATATTACCTTAAAGTTTTGGGCTACTTTATTAAAAAAAGAGGGAGACATTATTTAGTGACCACTGGAGTATTTCATTTTCTCAAATTATCCTTCCACCTGCAAATACATTTCTCTGATTTGCAATTTTCTTCACTTGTTTAAGATAATGCTCTACGCTAATAGTTACTTTTTTCAGAGTCTGCCCTGGGTTTGTCTCACTCCCAGTCTCATTCCTGCCAGTGAGTCTTACCTGTGCTTCTCTTTCTTTTATTCTTCCTGTCAGGTGATTTCAGGCCCCCCACAAAGAATCAAGGCTTTGTGTGTGTTGGGGGTGCTGAAATGATAACTCACCATTTACCCCTTTGGGGGTTGAGGGACCACTTTGTAATATTTTTGTGCAAATTTATGTAAACCACTGTTACATTAAGATGTTTAAAATGAATTTAAACAGTTAATGAATTAGGATAATAAATAAACATCTTGTAGCACCATTTGGGTTGCCCCCTTTGTCCATGATGTCAACCCTGATCCCAGAAACCAGAATAAGTTAAAAGAACCCCTATGCCCTGAAGCAAGTGACTTTTTATCTAGTTCTGATATGTCAATTACTTAGGATAGCAAAATATATGTTTCTATGAATGGGAATCAGGGTGATGGCCAGAAGGCGGTACTTCTGCTTCTGATAGTTTTTAAAAATAAAAGCGACAACACTCTTGTGTAATTGTGGCAGTATGACATTCAGCGTTATGGTGGTGATTCTAGCCATGGTAATTAGGCAAGTACAAGAAAAAAAGGCAGCCAGATGGGAAAGAAGTGAAACTATATCTATTTGTAAATGACATAATCTTTTGTATAAAAATTCTAAGGAATTCAATGAAAAATACAACTATTAGGACTAATAAATGAGTTTCTAGAAAAGTTACAGAATGCCAGATTAATATACAAAAATCAATTGTATTTCTATATATTTAATAGACAATTTAAAAATGATATAAGAAAATAATTTTATTTATAATACCCCTAAAAGAATAAAATATGTTGAAATAAAATTTTTCAAAGGTGAATATGAATGAGAAAAAAAATCACTGAAAGAAATTTTAAAAGTCCTAAATAATCAAAAGATATCACATGTTAATGTACTGAAAGACAATATTATTAAGATGATAATACTCCCCAAATTAATCTATAGTTAACATAATCCTTATAAAAATGCCAGTTGATTTTGCAAAATTGACAAAGTAATCCTAAAATTCCTATGGAAATACAAGGTATCCAGAATAGCCCAAACAATCTTAAAAAAAGAATAACAAAGTTTGAGGACTCACATTTTTTATTTCAAAACACAGAGCTACAGTACTCAAGACAATGTGATACTGACATAAGGATGGACATATAGGTAATCAAATAGAATTGAGAGTACAAAAATAAACTCTCACATTTTGATCAATTGATTTTTGACAAGAGTGCCAAGACAATTCCAAGGGCATAGTCTTCTAACAAATGATGTTGGTCAACTAGATATATACATGCAAAGGAATTACATTAGACTCTTATCTCCCATCCTATTAAAAAAAAAACCTCTAAATGAACCACAGACCTAAATAATAGAGTTAAAACTTTAAAAACTCTGAGGAGAAAATATAGGAAAAAATTTCTGTGGCCCTGGGTTAGTCAATATTTTATTAGGTATAACACCAAAAGCATAAGTGGCAAAGGAATAAATACATACATCAGACCTTTTCAAATTAAAAAAAAAATTGTCTGTCAAATTATACCATCAAGAAAGTGAAAGGAAAACTCACAGAATGGGAGAAAATACTTGTAAATTATGTGTCTGGTAAGAGACTTGTATCCAGAATTGCAAAGAATTGTTGCAACTTAATATTGAAAAGACAAATAATTCAATTAAAAATTAGACAAAAAATTCAAATACACATTTTTCAAAGAAGATATATAGATGGCCAATAAGCACATTAAAACATGCTTAACATTATTAATCATTAGGGAAGTGAAAAGCAAAATTACAGTGAGATACCACTTTACAACACTAAGATAGCTAGAATAGAAAAGTCAGATAATATATGAGTTGTCAAGGATTTGGAGAAACTGGAAACATCATATACTGCCAGTGGGAATGTAAAATGGTGCAGAAAGTATAAAACAGTCTGGCAATTTTTCAAAATGTTAAACAGAATTACCATATGACCTACTGTTCCTCTCTTAAGTTTATACCCAAGAGAAATGAACATATGCCCACACAATAATTTGTACATGGATGTTCATAACAGCATTATTGATAATAGCAAAAAAATAGAAATAACCCAAATGTTTATTAGTTGATGAATATATAAATAAAAAGTCATCTACCAATAAATAATATTATTTTGCAATATAAAGGGATTAAGTGCTGATATATGATACAATATGGGTGGATCTTGAAAACATTATGTCAATGAAAGATGCAAGTCATAGATGAATCCATATGGTAGGATTCAATGTCTGAAGTAGCCAGAATGATCAAATCTATAGAGAGCAGCAGAAAGAAAAAAAGAATTAAAAAAACGAGAATAGTTTAAGGGATATTTGGAACAACATGAAGAGTAACAACATCTTCATCATAGGGATACCAGAAGGAGAAGAGAGAAAGCAAAGGATCAAGAAACTATTTGAAGGAATAATGGCTGCAAACTTTCCTAATCTGGTGAAGGAAAAAGACACACAAGCCCAGGAAACACAGAAAGTCCCAAATAAGATGAACCCAAAGAGGTCCACATTAAGACACATCGTAATTAAAACAGCGAATGTTAAAGACTAAGAGAGGATCTTAAAAGCAGCAATAGAAAGACAGCTCCTATAAAGGAGCTACCATAAGATTGTCAGCTGATTTCTCAACAGAAAAATTCAGGACAAACAAGATTGGTATGGAATATTCAAAGTGATGCAAAGCAAGAACCTACAACCAAACCTACTTTATCCAGCAAGGCTCCATTTAAACTGAAGAAGAAATAAAAACCTACCCAGGCAATAAAAAGCTAGAGAAGTTCATTACCACCAAACTAGTATTACAAGAAATGTTAAAGGGTCATCTTTAAGAAGAAGAAGAAAAACAAAAAAACAGGTAAACATAGTTAAGAAAAATAAAATGGCAATAAATATGGACCTATCAATAATCACTTTAAATATAAATGGCTTAAATGCTCCAATCAAAAGACATAGGGTAGCTAAATGGACAAGAAAACAAGATATATATATATATATATATATATATATATATATATATTCTCTACAGAAGGCCCAACTCAGAATAAAAAATACACAGAAACCAAAAGTAAAGCATTGGAAAAAGATATTTAATGCAATTGGAAAGTAAAATAAAAGTTTGGGTATCAATAGTTATATTGAGCAAAAT
Organism: Plecotus auritus; assembly: GCF_963455305.1. Classification (NCBI taxonomy): domain Eukaryota; kingdom Metazoa; phylum Chordata; class Mammalia; order Chiroptera; family Vespertilionidae; genus Plecotus; species Plecotus auritus. The sequence goes on from NC_137771.1 coordinate 138,503,394, forward strand.
AGACTAAATAAGCAAGAGACAAAGAAGGACACTATAAATGATAAAGGGAGCAATGCATCAAGAGAATAAAGCCCCTGTAAACACAAGATAGGAGGATCTAAATGTGGAAAGCAAATACTGAAGGACATAAAGGGAGAGATTGACAGTAATACTGTCATAATAGAGGATTTTAACACCCCATTGACATCAATAGATAAATCTATCAGAAAGAAAATCAACAAATAAACAGTGGCCCTAAATGACACACTAGATCAGATGGATTTAATTGATATCTTCAGAACATTTTACCCCAAAGCAGGAGAATATACATTTTTTTTTCAAGCACACATGAGTTATTTTCTAGGATAGACAACATGTTAGGACCCAAAACAAGTCTCAATAAATTTAAAAAGATTGAAATCATATCAAGCATCTTCTCTGACCATAATGGTATGAAAATAAAAATCAATCACAAAAAAAAATTGATAAAAACACAAAGACATGGAGTCTAAATAACATGTTGCTAAACAATGAATGGGTTAACAATGAGATCAAGGAAGAGGTCAAAAGATACCTTGAAACAAATGAAAATGAGAACACAACAACCCAAATCTATGGGACACAGCAAAAGTAGTCCGAAGAGGGAAATTCATAGCATTAGAGGTTTACTAGTACCTCAAGAAACAAGAAAAATATCAAATAAGAAACATAACTTTCTATTTGAAAGAACTTTCAAAACAACAACAAATAAAGCCCAAAGTGAGTAGAAAGAATAAAAAGCAAAGATCAGAGAAGCGATAAATGAAATAGAGTCTTAAAAAGATCAGTTAAACCAAGAGCTGTTTTTTTGAAAAGATAAACAAGATTGATGTACCTTTAACCACACTCATCAAGAAAGAAAAGAGAGAGGACCCAAATAAATAAAATTAGAAATGAAAGAGAAGATGTAACAACTGACACCAAAGAAGTACAAAGGAGTGCAAGAAAATATGAACAACAATATGCCAACAAATTGTACAATCTGGAAGAAATGGATAAATTCCTAGAAACATACACTCTTCTGAAACTGAATCAGAAATAATCAGAGAATCTCAATAGACAGATTACAACTAGTGAAATTGAAGCATTAATTAAAAAACAAACAAACAAACAAAACAACCTCCCAGCAAATAAACATCCTGGACCAGATAGCTTCACAGATGAGTTTTACCAAACATTCGAAAAAGAACAAACCCCTATACTTCTCAAACTATTAAAACAAAAACAATAACAAAAAAACCCACGTGGAGGGAAGGCACCAAGCTCATTTTATGAGGCCAGCATTATCCTAATTCCAAAATCAGATAAAGAGACTACAAAGAAAGAAAATTATAGGCCAATATCCCTGATGAACATAGATGCTAAAACCTCAACAAAATATTAACAAACCAGATCTAGCAATACATTAAAAGACCATACAACATGCCCACAAGCACATCAAATTTGCAGCCCATCAGCCCTGAGTTTGACATGGTTGGTTAGAACATCTGCCCACACACTGAAGGGTCATGGGCTCAATTCCTTGTCAAGAGCATGTACCTCCATTGCAGATTCATTCCCTGGCCCCTGTTAGGGCATTTGGGGGAAGCAACCAATCAACGTGCCTCTCTCACACTGATCTCTCTCTCTCTCTCTGTCTCTCTCCCCCTCCCTTCTACCCTTTCACCCTTCAAAAACAAAACCCCAGACATGACCAAGTGGGATTTATTCCAGAATGCAAAGTTGTTACAATATCTGCAAATCAAGAACCATGATATTCTACATAAACAAAATGAAGAATAAAAACCACATGATCATATCATATATGTAGAAGGGTCATTTGATAAATCCAATACTGATTTATGATAAAAACTCTTAGTATAAGTGGGAATAGGGGGAACATATTTCAATGTAATGAAGGCCATATATGACAAACCTACAGCCAACATCATGTTCAATGGGCAAAAACTACAAGCATTTCCCTTAATCTAAGATTGGGAACAAGTCAGGAATGCCCACTTTCACCACTCTTTTTCAACACAGTACTGGAAGTTTTAGCCACAGCAATCAGACAAGAAGAATAAATACAAGGCATCCAAATTGGAAAGAAAGAAGTAAAATTGTCATTATTTTCAGAGGACATGATATTGTATATAGAGAACCCTAAAGATTCCACCAAAAAACTACTAGAACTGATAAATAAATTCAGTAAAGTAGCAGAATGCAAAATACATATCAAGAAATAAGTTGCATTTTTATACACCAACTAGAGGCCCAGCACACGGAATTGTGTGCGGGTAGGGTCCCTAGGCCTTGCCTGTGATCAGGGCCATCTTCCATCTCTTCGCCAGTCCCCAGTCTCGCCCCGCCATCAACACCCACACCGGTTCCTCGTTTGCCATCTGGTGACCTATTGGAGCCTGCGGTCTGGGGGTAGGGACTGAGAGGTGGTCAATGTATGTTATAGCGACTGGTCGATCAGTCATTCTGATGTTATGGTTGCCGGCCTTTTATTATATAGGATAATAAACTATCAGAAAGGGAAACTAAGAAAACAATTCCATTCACACTTGCTTAAAAAATACATAGGAATAAATTTAACTGAGGATGTAAAAGACCCATACTTGGAAAATTATAAGACACTGAAGAAAGAAATTAAAGAAGACACAAATAAGTGGAAGCATATACCATGTTCATGGGTAGGAAGAATTGACATTATTAAAATGTTCAGACTATGCAAAGCATCTATAGATTCAATGCAATTTTTATCAACATACCAATGGAATATTTAACAGAACTAGAAGAAATATTCCAAAAAATTTTATGGAACTATAAAAGTTCCAGAATAATAATCTTGAGAAACAAGAACAAAGTTGGAAGAATCATGCTGATATCAAACTATACTACAAGGCCATGGTAATCAAAACACAATGGTACTGGTGTAAAAACAGACATATAGATGGCACTGAATAGAGAGTCCAGAAATAAACCCATGCCTTTATGGTCAATTAAATTTGACAAACGAGGCAAAAACATACAATGGTTAAAGATAGTCTATTCAATAAATGGTGTTAGGAAAATTAGACAGATACATGCCAAAAAATGAAACTAGATGACCTTCTAACACCATACACAAAATAAACTCAAAATGTATTAAAGATTTAAATGTTAGACTCGATATTATAAAAATCATAGAATAAAACATAGGTTGTAAAATCTCGGACATTTCTCATAGCAGTATTTTTCTGGTACATCGCCTTGGGCAAGGGAAACAAGATAAAAAATAAATAAATGGGATTATATCAAACCAAAAAGGTTTTGTACAGCAAAAGAAACCATGAACAAAATGAAAAGACAACCCACTGAATGGGAGAAATATATTTGCCAATGATACATATGATAAGGGGTTAATATCTAAAATGTATAAAGAACTTATACAACTCAACATCGAAAAACTACACAATCCAACTAAAAAACAGGTAAAGCACCTGAAAAGATACTTCTCCAAAGAGGACATATAGATGGCCAATAGACTTATGAAAAGATGCTCAACATCACTAATCATCAGAGATAGCAAATTAAAACTACAATGAGGTATCACTTTACACCTGCCAGAATGACTATCATCAATAAATCATCCAACAACGTGTGTTGGCAAGGATATGGAGAAAAGGCAATGCATGGGCACTGTTGGTGACTATGCAGATTGGTGCAGTCACAGGGGAAAGCAGTATGGATTTACCTCAAAAATAAAAAATGGAACTTCCTTATGATGCAGTGATTCCACTTCTGGTAATATATCGGAAGAAACCCAAAATACCAATTTGAAAGAATATATGCCCCCTTATGTTTGTTGCAGCACTATTTACAATAGTCAAGATTTAGCAGCAGCCCATGTGCCCATCAGTAGATGAGTGGATAAAATGCTGTGGTACATTTACACAAGGGAATACTACTTGGCTGTAAAAACGAAGGAAATCTTACCCTTTGCAACATCATAGATGGACCTGGAGAGCATTGTGCTATGTAATAAGCCAATCAGAGAAAGACAACTACCATATGATTTCACTTATATGTGAAATTTAATTAACAAATTAAACTAACAAACAACTGATTCATAGATACAGAGAATAGACTGAGAGATGTCAGAGGGGAGGGGGCCAAGAAAAAGGTGAGGGATTAAGCAAAAAACAAACAAACAAACAAAAAAACACTCATAGTCACAGACAACAGCATGGTGATTACCAGAGGGGAAGGAGTAGGTGGGGACAGATATAAGGGGAATAAATTTTGATGGAAAGAAACTTGACTTGGCCTGGTGAACACACAATAAATAAACAGATGATGTAATATCCTATATAATAAAAGCCTAATATGCTAAGTGTCCGGTCGTCCAGTCATCCGTCAACCAATGAAAGCATAATATGCTAATGATATGCTAAGGCAATTCAACTGGTCTCTATGATGTGCACTGACCACCAGGGGGCAGACGCTCCAACCAATAGATTAGCTTGCTGCTGGGGTCCAGCCTATCAGGACTGAGCAAGAGGGGCCGGACATGCCCTGGGGCCCTCTTGCAGTCCCTCCCTGGCTGGCCAACCTCCTACATCCCTCCCTGGCCCTGATCGTGCATCGGTGGGATCCCTCAGCCTGTCCTGCGCCTCTCACGATCCGGGACCCCTTGGGGGATGTCGGAGAGCCAGTTTGGGCCTGATCCCACAGGTCAGGCCGAGGGACCCCACTGGTGCACGAATTCGTGCACTAGGCCTCTAGTAGAATTTGAAACCTGAAACCTGTATAATTTTATTAACGAATATCACCCCAATAAATTAAATAAAAAAACAAACAAAACAACTGCAAAGGACACACACCCACACACACCCACGCACACACACCCACACACACCCACGCACACACACCCACACACACACATTATGCCAACCAACCAAATGTATTTTCAGACTGAATTTTCCATGTAGGTTGCTGATTTGTGTCTCCTGCTGGGAACTGAAAAAAGATGAAAACTGATGTTCTTACCATTAAATTTCCTTTACATTAGTAGAAAAGATGAGAAAACATACAAATCCTATCTAATAAAAGAGTAATATGTAAATTGACCATAACTCCAACACACAAGATGGTCTCCCCTATGTGGTCAAAGATGGCCACCCCATGTGGACACAAGATGGCTGCCACAAGATGGCCAGCAGGGGAGGGCAGTGAAAAGCTTTGGTCATATAATTGGGGGAAGGTGTCGTGAAAATAGTGACCTTGAGGAATTATTTTCTTAAAAAAAAAAAGAGAGAATAATGAAATACTTCACTGCTGTGAAAAGGAAGGAACTCCTACCATTTGCACCAGCATGGATGGACCTGGAGAGAATTATGCTAAGTGAAATAATTCAGTCAGAGAAAGATAAATATCACATGATCTCACTCATCTGTGGAATATAATGAACAACATAAACTGATGAACAAAAACAGAGACAGAGAAGCATTGATCAGATGATCAAACCTCAGAGGGAAGGTAGGGGAGGGTGGGAGTAAAAGGGAGAGATCAACTAAAGGACTTGTATGCATGCATATAAGCCTAACCAATGGACCCAGACACCAGGGCGGTGAAAGCATGAGCGGGGGTGGGGGGGGGGCAAAGGGGGAATAAGGACACATATGTAATATCTTAATAAAGAAAGAAAAAAAAAGAGAGAGAATGGGAGATTTATATATATATATAAAGCACAAAAAATCTTGTTGAACTCTGTTGCTATGATATTAGAGACATACCCTAAAATGAAATTATTTTTTGCAAAAATCTAAATGTTGGGGATGATAAGATCCAGTTTTCCAAAGCCAATGTCAAGTGCAAATCCTATATAATAAAAGTGTAATATGCAAATTGACCGAATGGCTGAACAGCAGAACGACCATCCAGATGACCATCCAGGACCATGCTATGACACCTACTGGTGCCAGGCCAGCCAAGGCAGGTTCGATGCAATTGGTCAGGGGCCAGCCATCACCCCACGATTGCCCCGCAGAGGGAGGTCCAAGCCACCAGCAGTGGGCAATCAATCGGGGGGCTCCACAATCACCCCAAAGAGGGAGGCCCAGGCCATGACTGGCGGGCTGTGGTGGGTGGGCAGGGCCTCCCTCTGCAAGGGAATCCTGGGTCCCTGGTGCCAGAGGAAAGCTGGTGAGGCAGCCAGGGGATGGAAGGCCTACTCTTCCACGAATTTCATGCATTGGGCCTCTAGTCTATAATAATAAAAGCGTAATATGATAATTAGACCCAATGTCCAAACAGCGGAACAACCATCTGGACGACCTTCCAGACAAAGCCGGGGCTGCAAGGGCCAAGCCCTTTGCACACATTTCATGCATCAGGCCTCTAGTACCAACATAATAAAATGAACTTGTGAAATACAGAATAAATCTGGAATTTTACTTAAAATTTTTTAAATATTCTAATTTTTAATATTTTTGGGAGTCAAATTTTAAAAGTTTGACATTGTGGACCCAGAATGGTAATTTCTCCAGACTCTTGGCTCTAGGATGGCTTATTTAGTCACTCTGGCCACATGCGTGAGATGTTAGATGCAGTTCTGGCTTTTAACTGGCACATTTACTAGTATCATTAATCTTTTTGTATCCAACAGAATGTAATTCAGAAAAATGTTTTTTAGTTACATTTTACACAATGAACTTAAGGTAAATCTTTTAAAAGCCTTTATCTTCAATATATGAATAGAGATCATTTAAATTAGTTTCTGTTTCATTTTTAAACAAATCCTAAAAAAGCATTCTTGCAAAATCATCATTTTTAAATTTTATCAGTGAGAATACAATGTAATTTGGGAAACCTACTTTTCTTTAACACTGTCCTCTTTTGTTTATAGTCATATTCTTTATTTTGGATTTTTTTCCTCTTTGTGAAATGTCAATATGGCAAAATTTACATTGCTATTTTAATTTATCCTCATAAACTGAAAATTTTTCAAAAGAATCTTCTTAGAAGGCTTAAGGCTTCCTGGAATTAGGTAACCTCTTAATTTTATACAATTCTACTTATTAATTTCTTTCACGCTGTTGTTTTTTTGTTTTAAATCCTCATCTGAGGATATTTTTTCCCATTGATTTTTAGAGAGAGCAAAAGGAGTGTGGAGGGAGGGAGAGAGAGGAAGGGAGAGAGAGAGAGAAACATTGATGTGACTGGTTGCTTCCTGCACTGACCAGGAGGGCCGGGGATTGAACCTGCAACAGAGGTATGTGCCGTTGACTGGGAATCAAACCCACGACGCTTTGGTCTGTGGGCTGATGCTCTAACCACTGAGTAACCAGCCAGAGCTGCTTTCATGTTTTAACTGCTCATATAATAAGCAGTTCTACTAAGATTAGATAGGCTATGGTGCATTGTTTGCTAGTCACTTGTCACTAAGACTCTCCCACTTCAGGCTGAGAATTTAGCTTTTCATTCCCATTTGCTCTATGGTTTTGGTTAGAGTTTCAGTGAGTAATCTGAGTGAGAGGTGGAGAAAGAAAGTGAAGTGCAACCACGCTTTGAGAAGTTGCCTGTTAAGACATGGCGGCTTTGCAGATTGCTTGATGAGCTTTCGCTTCATGGTCATGGTGCCTGTGGTTCCTGGGATTTCCCTGCAGGCTGCAGCTTCTCCTTCCTCGGTGTTCAGGCTGACAGCAATGCAGCTGCTCCCCATCTCTTGGCTCCATTCTTCCAGAGGAAGGTCACTCCCCAGCAACCACTACAGTCATATATGCCCTAATTCCTATATTACACTTCTTATTTCCATAATTCTTATAGTGCCTCATTTTATGATCAAACTCAGACTGATACAGCTTTATTCTAATCTCTACTAATAAACTTTGAATTATTATTTATATTTTATGAGCATTTTTCTCCAAATGAATGTTTTTTTTTCTAAATTTATCTAATTAATGTACTCTTAATATTAATTTAGCTATCAGTCTATTTTCTATTCAACTATTGGAAATTTCTTAATATCTTAAACCATTTTGTAAGTCTTTATTATCACCAATTATTATATTTGCAATTACTTTTGACAATAATAATGAATTGTACTCCTGCTGAGTGACAGAAACTAACATATAAAACACAAGGGGTGTGTGTGTGTGTGTGTGTGGTTCAGGTTATATATAGAATGCTTTTATCTATATTTGAATATAAATTTTGAGAGCATGCCAGTAAGTCTGAATGACATCTTATTTATAATAATGACATTGTAAAACTGATTAGACATGCTGGTGACTTATCAAACACTTGTCATTGATTATGTACAACTTCAGGAATGTCAATTGTTATTTAGTGCTATGATGGTCCCAAAGTCAAGGTTGAAGCTAAAGTCAAAGAGAAGATCTTGGCAAAATTCTGGGAGAAGCTGAAGGTCATGAGAGTGCTGCACACAGAGGGGAACTCAAGAAGTATTTGCTTTCTGACTAGTTGAGGATATTAATTATGATTTATAAAAACAGAGGGAGTCTCAAAGATACATAACTTATATCACTAAGGATAAAAGTTACGAAACATAGGCGGGCTTACTTCACTTCGGTGTTGTTTAGAGAAAGCTTACTTTAGTTTCCTTCTGAAGTCCATTGAAAGGGCTGTTTGGAAGCTTTCATAATTAACTCAGAATTTTGTAGCAATTAGAATGCTAAGAAAGCACTTGTCATCTCATGTGGAAAAAAAAGCAGACATTTAAAAAACAAAATGTCCTCTCATAATTTCAAGGTCGCTCAATGGTAAGTGGAAAATTGCTTTACATTATCAGTAAAATACATTTTCATTTATAAACTGCCAGAAATGATTCATTCTTATTTTCAGTTTTTGTGTCATCTCTATGTCACTGTCCTGGAAGTATCCAGAGAAATGAATTATAGCCTTCTGGCAATGCAAGCACTGTCTAGAACACCCTATGGTATTGCTGTGGAAACTGAGAGACAAAAGTTGCCTGAGTTAAAAGCATATAATCATGCATGTAGGAATATATCAAAATTGTACAGATATTTTTTATTCTGTTAATCTGCTTCTTTTCAGAACAGCATTCTTTGACTTTGGTCTGCTGAAAATGGGTTTAATAGGTGACAACTGATGTGTTCAGCAACAGAACAGAAATATCAGCATGATTATTTATGGAAATGTTTGCCCCAGGCATTCTGTGGACAGCAGGGTCCTACTGCCAAGATTGTTTTCCTCAAGGACCTGAGTACTAATAAAAATTGCTGTAGACACATTAATCAAAAAGAAAAGTTTTTAAAGAGTTTATTTTTGAGGTTTATTGTCACTGTTCTTAGTGAATTGATAATCTTAATTGGATATATTTGGAATTGATCCAACTTCTTATTTGAAGATTGAATTGTTTCAGTGATTAAACAAAGTAACTGAGGCCACCACCCTATTCAATAAGATATTTTTTTGGCATGTAGTTAATTATAATCTCAGTGTAAATCCTTTTGATTTAAAGATTAATGTTGATTCTTTGCTCCAATTATGCTATTCATTTGTATTTTTTAATTAAAATTGAGGCATGCAACGGACCACTGTAGAAGTTCTTCAATTTGCTGATACTATTCATTTAAAAAGCCTATTTTATTCTTTAGTAAAAAAGCAATGAATTTGGCATAGCTACATTGATCTAGTTATATTGTATAGGAAAGATGTATAGGATTATATATTTTGTAACAATTCTTTTCATTTAGAAATGTTAGTTCTATTGTTTCAATATTTAAAATATAAACATCTAGGTTTTTCTCCATGTGTTTATGAATCTTTTATTCATTTACTTGGTTATACTTTCTTTTAATACACACATGCATACACAACACACACAAATTTAAAATTATTTTAATAAGGATGGTTGACTTCATTATTCCTCAGGCTCGGATTAAGTACTTAAGGCAAGCTCTTCTATGGTGTTAGAAACCAAATGAAATGAATGATTTTTAAATATTTTCTTAAATTCAAAGTTATTATTCAATTTAGCAGTTTACAACTCTTAATTTGGTATAAGATTTTTTTTATAAACATCAAGAGGAATAACCCTAGAAATTAGAGTTAGAAATTAAGACAGTATGTTTTTTTTAATATATGGGTAGCATAGATTTTAATGTTTTATGTATTTGCTAAATATAGAAACCTTGTAATTTAACATTTTTCATATATAAAATGAAAAGTAACATCTAAGAGAACCATTCATTTATTTTTTTTAAGGAATAGTATATAATACCTATAATAATATCTATAATTATATATAATACAGGGTGGGGCAAGGGTAGGTTTACAGTTGTAAGTACACTAAATACAGTTTATTCTTATATTATTAATTATTGCATTTTCCACATGAACAACTGTAAACCTACTTTTTCCCACCCCTGTATATATAATATCTTTGAGATTATTTCAGTATCATGTAGTCATAAGACTAACCCCTGGACCTGCCTCCTATAAAATGGCTGGAACAGAGATCAAGTTGTGCTGATGATGAACTTGAAGGCACTAGTTATTGAAGGGCCATAGAAATCCCTTGCCTTCTGCCCCTTGGAATGGGCTGTTTAATTTCCAACACAGTGAATGCCAGAGACAAAGTAAGGTAAAGAAACTAAGGGGAACGAGGTGCCGAATCACTGAGTAGGAAGAAGAAAAGTAAAATTGACAATTATCTGAGTTTCAGAGTCAATAGCACTAACATTGAATTTTAGGGTGAGGAAAGTTCTGACTGGAAGGACTGACCCAGGAAAATGGAGGGGCTTCTAGACCTTGATCTTCTTACTTTCAGTAAATATTCCCCCTACCCCTGGGGTCAAAGCAAAAATATACATATTTCTCTTGCCTCTATCCACAGATAGAGCTCTTACATTGTTTTCTTTATTACTAGTGGCCCGGTGCATGAAATTCATGCACAATAAAAGGGGATTAATTAGAGAAAATATTTTTTTTATTAAATCTTTTTTAAACTTATTTTTATTATTAAATCTTTATTGTTCAGATTATTACAGTTGTTCCTCTTTTTTCCCCCCATAGCTCCCCTCCACTCGGTTCCCACCCAACCCCATGCCCTTTACCCCCCCTCCCCCCACTGTCCTCATCCATAGGTGTATGATATTTGTCCAGTCCCTTTCCCCAACGAGGATTGTCAGTCCACTCCCTTTCTATGCCCCTGATTCTATTATATTCACCAGATTATTCTCTTCATCAGATTTTTTATTCACTTGATTTTTAGATTCATTTATTGATAGATATGTATTTGTTGTTCATAATTTTTATCTTTACCTTTTTCTTCTTCTTCCTCTTCTTAAAGAATACCTTTCAGCACTTCATATAATACTGGTTTGGTGGTGATGAACTCCTTTAGCTTTTTCTTATCTGTGAAGCTTTTTATCTGCCCTTCAATTCTGAATGATAGCTTTGCTGGGTAGAGTAATTTTGGTTGTAGGTTCTTGCTATTCATCACTTTGAATATTTCTTGCCACTCCCTTCTGGCCTGCATAGTTTTTGTTGAGAAATCAGCTGACAGTCGTATGGGTGCTCCCTTGTAGGTAACTAACTGTTTTTCTCTTGCTGCTTTTAATATTCTCTCTTTGTCTTTTGTTTTTGGCTTTTTAATTATGATGTGTCTTGGTGTGATCCTCTTTAGATTCCTTTTGTTTGGGGTTCTCTGCGCTTCCTGGACTTGTAAGTCTATTTCTTTCACCAGGTGGGGGAAGTTTTCTGTCATTATTTCTTCTAATAGGTTTTCAATATCTTGCTCTCTCTCTTCTTCTGGCACCCCCATAATTCTGATGTTGGTATGCTTAAAGTTGTCCCAGTAGCTCCTTACACTATCTTCATATTTTTGGATTCTTTTTGCTTTTCTGATTGGGTGTTTTTTGCTTCTTTGTATTTCAAATCTTTGACTTGATTCTTGCGACCCTCTAGTCTGCTGTTGGATCTCTGTATATTATTTTTTATTTCAGTCATTGTATGCTTAATTTCTAGTTGGTCCTTTTTCATATCCTCGAGGGTCTCACTAAATTTATCGGCCTTTTCTAGAAAATTCTTGAAAAACCTTATAACTGTGGTTTTGAACTCTATATCCAGCAGTTTGCTTTCCTCCATTTCTTTCATTTGTGACCTGTTTCTTTGTCTCCACATTTTGGCTGCTTCCCTGTGTTGATAGAGTGGCTTTGTGTGCTAGGTGTCCTATAGGGCCCAGTGGCTCAGCCTCCCCAATTACCTGAGGTGGACCCTCTTGGTGCACCCCTTTGTGGGCTGTGTGCACAGTCTTGTTGTAGTTAAGCCTTGATTGTTGTTGGTATCACTGGGAGGAATTGACCTCCAGGCCAATTGGCTGTGAGGATCAGCTGTGACTATGATGGGAGAACTTCTGTGCTGGAGACACCCTTATGAGGTAAGACTTGCTTTAGTGGGGCTTTGGTGCTTACTGAGTCTGCCCCCTGAGTGTGTCCCTTAGAGATTTGAGGAATTGTAATCTGGATGGTCCTACTCTGACCCCTGGGTACACTGGCTCTTGGATCTCCAAGGAGGTGTTAATTTAGCCTCTGCCTGAGGCCACCCAGCAGGAGCTATGGAAAGATCTGCAGATTCCTCTTCTTTGTTTGGGTTCTGGAGGTGCCCAGATGAGGCCCAGCTGTGAAGCAATGCAAGCTGCTGCGGGACCTTGGGCCTTCTTTTGGATGTTCTGGGTCTCTCTGACTCAGCTGCAGTTTGTTAGGTAATTTTAGATTTCAAAGGACCAGGCCATTCATATGCAAAAGCCTCTGCACACAGCTTGGATGGGATGGAGTCTCAGGGGGAGCAAATAGGAATGGCTTCGTGGGACAGCATCTCAGGGCGGAGCAAACAGCAATGGCTTCCTGTCAGCCCTGCCCTAAGAGGCCCCCAGGTCTCAGTTTTCCTTGGTAATCGCTGCGAGCCCCTTTGAGAGAAAGCTTCCCTTGAGTTCCACCCGCTGCCAGACATTCCAGTTTCTCCTCGTATGAGTCTGGGTCCCCAGAGTCTCACCCGGAACTGGAGTTCAGAGCAGTCGGGAGCTTGTGTCTCCCTGAAGATTGAAAAAGCCAGCCTCATACTCAGTTGCCAGGCCTTTCCTCACGAGTGCGCCTCCATACCTCTGCACTTTACTTCCACACCTCCTCTGAGTCTCAGTGTGCTTTTCTCTTCCCTTCTAGTTTAGAATTTCCACTTAGCCAGCCTTCCTGTGGTTCTGGATGATGTCCGTTTTGTCTTTTAGTTGTAGTTTTGAAGTGCTTGTGCGAGGCAGCAAGTTCAGGTGTTTACCTAATGCCGCCATCTTGGTTTCTCTAGAGGAAATATTTTATTATTTATTTATTTATTTATTTATTTATTTATTTATTTATTTATTTAATAAATCTTTATTCAGATTATTACAATTGTTTCTCCTTTTCCCCTCCATAGCTCCCCTTCACCTGGTTCCCACCCTACCTTCTGCCCTTACCTCCCCCCCACTGTCCTCATCCATAGGTGTATGATTTTTGTCCAGTCTCTTCCTGAACCCCCCCATACCCCTTTCCCCCTGAGAATTATCAGTTGGTGCTGGAGACAGCCTTATAGGATTAGACTTGCCAAATTGCAATAGCCTCTGTGCTCAGCTTGGATGGGGTGGAGTCTCAGGGCGGAGCAGACAGTCTTGGCTTCCAGTCAGCCTTGCCCTTGCACACGCGCCTCCAGACGTCTGCCTTCCCCGGCTCCCGAGTCTCCTCCCGAGAGTCCAGATTCCCCCCACAAGAGCATGGGTCCCCAGGGGCTCGCCTGGAACTGGGGTTCAGTGCAGTCAGAACTGGGGCTCAGTGCAGTAAGGAGCTTCTGACTCCCTTCTGCTAGGGAAAGCCTGTAGCAACCTCCGCAGCCTTTGTGCACACTGGCGCGTGCTTCAAGACCCCTGCCCCACAGGGCTCCCCCAGGTCTCCCCCGGGTCTCCGAGTCTCCAGGTGCCTTTCTCTCTACCTCACAGTCCAGACTCCCCCTGTATGAGCCTGGGTCCACGGGGTTTCTCCCGGAACTGGGGTTCAGTGCAGTCAGTACTGGGGTTCAGTGTGGTCGGGGGCTTCCTTCCCCCTTCCGCCAGAGAAAGTCAGTCAGGCTCTCAGCCGCCCTTCCTCTCTGCGTGCACAAAGACCCTTTGCCATACCTCCAATTCTCTGTGAGCTTTTTTCTTTCCTTCTAGTTGTAGAATTTTCACTCAGCCAGCTTTCCTGTGGTTCTGGATGGTGTCCGTTTTGTCTTTTAGTTGTAATTTTGAAATTGTTGTGTGAGGCAGCAGTTTAGGTGTTTACCTATGCTGCCATCTTGGTTTCTCTTAGAGGAAATATTTTAATATTGCTATTTTCCCTTTCTCTATTTTAGAAATGTCAGAGATGAAAGAAAATTAGTAAAATGTATATGAAAATCTTCCTCCTGTCAGAGTTTGCAGCATGCATCGGGACCCAGAGTCAAGTTCCTGCCCACTCGCGGTGCCTCAAAATCACGTGAGACCCAGACCCAGCTGGTCCCACCCCCATTGGGTGAGATCCAGACCCTGCCGGCCCCACTCTTGTCAAGCTCCACCGGTCAGGGGGCGCAGCTTCAGGTCCCCTACCTGGCCCAGTGCCACGCAGCCTCAAGTCCCTGCTGATTGCCCATAAAGGCTCCTTACAGGAACTCAGCCCTTTGCTGTGGGTGCAGCCATCTTGTGTTATAGAAACCCCGCCTCCACTGTGGGTGCAGCCATCTTGTGTTACAGAAACCCTGCCTCCACTGTGGATGCCGCCATCTTTGTGATGGCATGATGGTCAATTTGAATATTTCCTCATTATTATATAGGATAGGGGCCTGAGCCAAGTATAAAGGTTTGAATTAATTTTATGGTACTTAGATTATTACAGAGTAAATAAAATTTTACTAGGTGATTTATACATAATGTAAGACATTCATGGAGGGCCTACAGTGTTACATGCTCTGTATATGATCTGGAAATATGATAGTGAATTACACATGTACCTGCTCTCAAGATGCTTACAGTCTATACTTAGGAAATATTTGAGTAGTCAATATTATTTGATTGTCTCCCTAGCAGCCAATTGTTTCTGTCCTTTATTTTAGTACTGGTTTGTACAACCATGATATTTGCAGTAAGCTGCTAAACTAACCATCACATTTCATCACCCTGGGTTAGTTGTAGGCATGGGATGGGAACCGGGACAATAAGAGTAAATATCTGGATTTTTGTTTGGAATTCAATTAATGGTGCTATCTCTCCTATCATAATCCTACTAGAGGCCCAATGCATGAAGATTCGTGCAAGAATGGGCCTTCCTTCCCCTGGCTGCTGGCACTGCCTTTGCTCCAGCCCGGAGCCACCTTTCTGCCTTTGCTTCTGCCCAGAGCCGCCTTCCCATCTTCCCACATTGCTCAGAGGCCTGGAGCGGCTGGGGCGGTGCGGAACGCCTGCGTCATCACCATGGCGATAACGCAGGCTTCCTGCCCTGCCCCCGGCTGCTCGGGCACCTGCGTATGCAAATTAACCCAACAAAGATGGCAGGTTAATTTGCATACCCACTCCTGATTGGCTGGTGGGCATCGTGAAGGTATGGTCAATTTGAATATTTCTCTTTTATTAGTGTACATAGGATAGACAGGACATAAAAATGGATAGGGCACAGGTGAGATTTGTCAAATGAATGAGCCAGATGGAAGTCAATTGGCCTATTTGTTATATTTAAAGAGATACATTTATCTTTAAAATGACATAATCTGTTCATGGATTCTTGTTAATAAAATCTGGGGCAATAATTTGATGTAAAATCACTGATTAGAGCAGGACAGGAATTCATTTCTTGAAGAGTTATCAGAAAGATAGATTTATTAAGTTATTATTTACAAACAAAATTGCAATATATTGAAAGTGTACAATGTGATAATTTGATGTATGTGAAAAGATTTCCAAAATTGAGTTAATTAACACATCCATCACCTCACTTATTTACCTTTTTTCTTTTTTTTTGGTGAGAACACAATTTCTACTCTCTTAGTAAATTTCAATAGCTTATCAATTATAGTTACCATGTTATAAGTTAGATCCTCAGACCTTATTCATGTTATAACTAAAAATTCTTATTTTTTTATACACCTCCCAACCCCCCAGCTACTGACAACCACCATTCTACATGTTTGACTTTTTTTACCTTTAGATTTGGCAGATAAGTGGTACTATGTAGTATTTGTCTCCCTCTGTCTGACTTATTTCACTTAGCAGAATGCTTTCTGGGTTCCTTCATGTTTTAAAAAATGCAGGATTTCTTTCCTTTTTAAGCCCAAATAATATTCCATTGTATACAAATACCACATTTCACATTTTCTTTATTTATTAATTTGTTGACAGACAGTTAGGTTGTTTTGCACACCTTGGCTATTGTAAATAATGCTTCAATGAACAAGGGAATAAAGATATTTCTTTGAGACAGTGATTTTTGTTTCCTTTTGATATATTCCCAGAAATGGGATTGCTGGATCATATAATAGTTGCTGGATCATACAGTACTTTTATTTTGTTTTTAGCTTTTTTTTTTTTTTTAAATCCTCACCCGAGGTACATTTTTCCATTGATTTTTAAAGAGAGTGGAAGAGAGAGAGAAAGACAGAGAAAAACATCGATATGATAGAGACATATCAGTTGGTTGCTTCCTGCATGAACCCTGACCAGGGCCCAGGCCAGGGAGAAGCCTGCAAATTAGGTACATGCCCTTGACTGGAATCAAACCTGGAATCCTTTGGTCCACAGGCCAATGCTCTATCCACTGAGCCAGACTGGCTAGGGCTATTTTGTTTTTAATCTTTGGAGAAACCTCCATACTGCTTTCCATAGTGACTATACCAGTTTACATTCCCACCAACAGTGTACAAGTATTCCCTCTACTCCACATTCTTGCCAGCATTTGTTATCTTGCCTTTTCAATGACAGACACACTAATAGGTGTGATGTAGTATCTCATTGTGGTTTTGATTGATTTGCAATTTCCCAGGTGATTAGTAACATTGATCACCTTTTTATACATCTGTTAGCCATCTGAATGTATTCTTTAGAAAAATGTCTATTAAGATACTTTGTTCACTTAGGATTTGGGTGATGTATTCATTTATTTTTGCTTTTGAGTTTTATGAGTTTCTTTTTTAAAAAATTGTTAAATATTTATTTTATTTTTTATTGAATTTATTGAGGTGACATTGTGAGTTTTTTGTATAGTTTGGATATAAACCCCTTTTGGGTATGTGATTTGCAAATATTTTCACTCATTCCTTTCATTTTGTTGATGGATCCTTTGCTGTGCAAGAGCTTTTTTATACACATTAGTACCATTTGTTTATTTTTGCTTTTGTTGCCTTTTCTTTTGATGTCGAGTAAAAAAAGTATTGCCAAGAATGATTATCACCTATGTTTTTTTCTATGAGTTGTATGGTTTCAGGTATCATGTTCAAGTCTTTTAATTTATTTTAAGTTGACTTATGGATGGGATAAGATAGGGGCTCAGTTTTATTTCTTTATTTTTTTTTTGCATGTGGATATCTAGTTTTCCCAACACTATTTATTTAAGAGACTATTCTTTCTTCATTGTATATTCTTGGTAGCTTGTCAAAAATTGACCAAATAAGCATAAGCATTTTTCTGGGCTCTTGATTCTTTTCTACTGATTATGTGTCTGTTTTTATTATATACTATTTTGATGATATAGATTTGCAATATCATATGACATCAGGAAGTGTGATGTCTTCAGTTTTGTTCTCATCTCTCAGGATTGCTTTGGCTTTTAGGGATTATTTGTGGTTTCATATTTGGATTTTTTTCTATTTTTGTGAAAAATGCCATTGGAATTTTTATAAGGATCGCATTAAATCTGCAGATAACTTTGGGCAGTATGGCCATTTAAAAAATATTAATTCTTCCAATCAATGAGCCATTTACTTGTGTTTTTTTCAGTTTCTTTCATCAGTGTTCATAGTTTTCTGTATACAGATCTTTCACCTCCTTGGTTAAATTTATTCCTATTTTATTGTTTTAAATCCTATTGTAAATGGGATTGTTTTCTTAATTTTCATTTCTGATAATTAGTTGTGAGTGTATAGAAATGATTTTTGTGCATTGATTTTGTTTCCAGAGGATTACTAATTTCTTGTCCTTTTTGCTCTCCTATGCTGGCTAATTAGAAGCCCAACCTTCAGGTAGCAGCTGGAGAAGTAAACATGTTACATATACCCTCTACCTCCCATTAGGGAGAAATGAGAAGCTGGCTGTTTTTGCTTACTCTCTCTGTGCTGAGTCAGAAGGATTGGATTGCTTGTGTGACCAAACAGGACTGCCTCTTTACTTTGTGTGGTCCCAGGGGGATTGGTGAATCCCAAGCCCTACTCGCTTCTACAGCGAGGTTAT
This sequence comes from Plecotus auritus, assembly GCF_963455305.1. Taxonomy (NCBI): domain Eukaryota; kingdom Metazoa; phylum Chordata; class Mammalia; order Chiroptera; family Vespertilionidae; genus Plecotus; species Plecotus auritus. Next base: position 138,521,839 of record NC_137771.1, read on the forward strand.
TTGGGAGCCAGTCCCTGGGGTGGCAGCTCTAACAGTTGGGTGCTAAATGTGTGGACATGCTCCTTTTGGGGAGAAGCATGCTTTTATTGTTGGAGCTAGCAAAGAGACAGAGGTTGGCATGCCCATGAGCTCAATCCTGGTCAGATCCTGGTCAGCTTCCACATGCAGGCTGATTAGAAGCCAGTAATGAAACCAAAATGTGGGGTTTTGAGTCTGAATTCATTGTCTCTCAAAATCGAAGAATGAAGTTGTGGATGAAAAAAAAACAGTTAGTGGAACTGAAGTTTATTGAGAGAAGCCATTTCTGAAAAAGGTGCAGCTGGGGTTCTAGGAGCAGGCCAGGGTCCATAGCTTCCACTCCATGTTACAGTGGAGAGTAGTTCAGAGTCCAAACTAATTAAAGTCTATCAGTCTACGTGTGGAGGCCCATATGGCCATAAGCCACGTGGGCGACACAGAGGCATCTCCTGCCATCAACCCAACCACAGGAAGTGATATGTGGAGTTCAGGGTGCAGAGTCTTCTATGGGTCCTTGTCCTACAGAATAAATTTGTGGACTAAAATGCTTCTTTAATAAAAATGTGGAAGTTTATTGGATGTGTATAAAACTCTCCCTAGGGAAGAGTCCTCAGAGGGTAACCCCTGAGGAGGGGTTCCCAAATAGGAAAAAAACTGCTCTCTCTCTTTCTCTAATGGGAAAAAAAAATCTAAAATCTGCTGAGTCTATTTGTCTCTGGGTTTATAAAGGCTATAGTTCTTTGTCTCTTCATGACCCTTTCTAATTGGACCCTTCCTTAATTTAGGACCCCTGTGCTTTCCTCATTGGTCACTCTGCTACATAGTATCAGTTTCAAAGTCCAAAGCCCACCTGGTACCCCCTCTTTCTCTTTCCTTTATCTTGTGAAAGTCCTCTATCCTCTGTGAAAATATATTTCCCTCTTCCTGGTATCTTGTGACCTTTCTTTATTCACTGTGAAAATATGCCTTCCTTCTGTAACATTTCTCTATCCTCTGTAAAATTAAGATACCCATTTTGGTGACTCCAAGCCCCCACTTATGCATTCCTCTCCCATGGACCCCACTTTATCTCCTGATTGCCTGTCCTGTCTCTAACATTCCTTTCAGGAGGGAGAGGAGGAAGTGCATGCCCTTTTTTTTTGTATATATGCTTGTTAGTTCCTGATTGGTCCTTTTAAAGAATTTTGCCTTAGGAACATCATTGGGATTGGTTATATACTTCACTGCCTTGTGATTGGTTATCTGCAAGCTGCCTGTCTTAGTAACATTCATACATTTTAAAGCTCATGTCTCCCACACATGTCCTTCCTTCCTCACCCAGTTGGGGTGTCTTAGTAACTCTGCCTAGTTGGGTTCCCGGGTTAATTTCTCTCCCCCTGTGGTCCCAATCCCTGCCTACCTAGCTTTTTTGAACCTTGGCAGCAGTTGAGAGTGTATGTAGTCAAATGCCTTTCAGAGATAAACTGGGAGATGGGCATTTTTGTCTGTTGCCTCTGCACTGAGCCCAGGGGAGATACCTGCAGGAAGTGCTTGCATGCCTGTTTGAAAACAGTTTTTGTTTGTTTGTTTGTTTCATATGGTCCTGTGGGACTCACGAATTCTGAGCCCTGTTGGCTATTACAGCTAGGTATTTTGAGGGCCTGTCCCTCAGGTGGCAGCTGCCAAAGTTGAGGACTAGCTGTATGAACAAGCTCTTTCCAGGGAGAAGCTGGAGACTGGGATTTATTGTTGGAGTGAACAGAGGGAGGGGTGCACACTGGCCCTCAGGAAGCAGCTGGGAGAGTATGCAGTTAAACCCACTCCAGGAAAAAAAATGGGAGATGTGTGTTTGTTTTTCTTAATCCTCACCCAAGGATCTGCTTTTTATTGACTTGAGAAAGAGAGAGAGAGAAAGAGAGAGAGAATCATCAGTTGTTGCTTCTCACACACACCTCGAACGGGGATCTAAACAGAAAACTGGGCATTTGCCCTGACTGGGGATCAAATCTGAGACCCTTTGGTACAGGGATGACACTAACCACTGAGCTTGCCGACCAGGGCAAGAGATGGGTGTTTTTGCCTGCTCTCTATATGCTTATCCAGGGCAAATCACCATGGGCAGTGCTCAAGTCCTTTAACAACTGCTTCTGTGTTTGCTATAGTCCAGTGGGACCTGTGAATGCAAGCCCTGTGGGCTACCAGAGCAGGTGACTTGAGGGCACATCCCTCGGGTGGCAGTTATAAAAGTTGGGGTGCTAAATGTACAGACAAGCTCCTAAGAGGAAGCTTGCGACTTATTTTTTTGTGTGTGGGAGTGAGCCAGAGGAAAAAGGTGGGGGAAGCACCCACCTGCTCTTTTGGGCTGGGGAGGAGCTCATTCAGCTCCCACGGTAGAAGTGGGCTAATTAACAGCCAGACCCTCAGGCAGCAGCTGGTGAAGTAAGTATTCAACATACCCCTTTCAGAGAAACACTGGGGGAGGGAGTTTCTGGCTGCTCCCTCTGCCGAGCCTGGTGGGGATAGCCAAGGGGAGAGCTCATGCGCCTGTTAGCTGCTTCTTTGTTTGCTATGGTCTGGTGGGACTTGGGAATGCCAGCTCCATTAGCTCCAAGAGCTAGGTGATTTGGGGCCATTCCTCAGTGGCAGCCTTAAAAATTGGGGCATTAGATGTGTGGTTCAAACCCTTAGCTCCTGAGGGAGAAGCTAAAAGTTGGGGGTCTTTCCAATTATATGCAGGGATGGGGCTTATGATGAGACTGTATCTCAGCCTTTCCCACCCATTTTGATGTTGCTATTTTCTCAGTCCTCTGATGTTTAGGAGCCACTAGTTTCTGGATTTCTCTAGAAAAAATTGACCTGAGTGTATTTGTATGCATCCATGCAAGGAGGGAAATTCCAGAGCTGCCTATGTCACCATCTTGGTGGCAGCCCCAGAAAGGTTTAATAGGAATAAAAATTATCTTTAACCTAATTGAGAGGTTTTGATACAGCTGTTCTGGGGTTTTGTGGATCAGAGGGTCTGAGACCCACTGTGGGTTCTTGGCTTAGCGCAAGAAAACAATTCAAATCGAGCCAGCAGAGTTTAAAGTGAAAGAGATTTTTTAGGGAAGCGGTGAGACAGAGTGGCCACTCCACACATAGAGCAGCCCTTCCTTAGTGGGATTTACTTCTTTTATTAATGCTCATTTAATCAAGGGATAGGGCATTCAATAAGGGGGGAGGAATATTCAGAATCTTTCAGGGTCAGGGGAGTGAGCAAGGGGGGGTGTTGATACTTCTCTCAGAAAAGACCCCTTGGCCAGTTTTTGTCCTTATATAGGCTTTCCGTTTCTGATCAGAACAGGGAGGGATTTATCGTTTAGCATGCTAATCTATACTAATAAAAGAGTAATATGCTAATTAGGCCAGGAGACCTTCCGGAGGCCTTCTGGACCTCCTTCCCGACAAAGCCCGGGGCTGGGCTGGCCTGCAAACCACCCCCAAATGGCTCTCAGCCCCTTGCTGAGGCTGGCCATGGCCCCAAGCAGGGACTCTTACCGAAAAGGGGGTGTGCCTAGCCTGCAAACGGTGTGGCCAGCCTGCAAACTGCCCTTAGCCTCTCGCCCGGGCCGGCCACGCCCCCCCAGCGGGGACCCTCACCCTGAAGGGTGTGTGGCCAGCCTGAAAATGGCCCTCAGCCCCTCACCCATGCTGGCCACATGCCCAAGAGGGGACCCCCACCCCGATGGGGGCATGGCTGGCCTGCAAACCACCCCAGGCTCCTCGCCCAGGATGGCCCCGCCCCCCAAGGGGACCCCACCCTCATCTGGGACCCCCTTCAGGGCAGACCAGCCGGCCCCCACCCATGCACCAGGCCTCTATCTATACTATTAAAAGGGTAATATGCTAATTAGACCAGGAGACCTTCCGGGAGACCTTCTGGACGTCCTTCCTGACAAAGCCATGGTGGTGGGGCAGAGGCAGTTAGGGGCAATCTGGCCAGGAGGGGAGGGCAGTTGGGGGTGATCAGGCCAGTAGGGGGGCAGTTGGGGGCGATCAGGTCAGCAGGGGGGGCAGTTGAGGGCAATCAGGCAGGCAGGGGGGCAGTTGGGGGAGAGAAGGTCAGCAGGCAGAGTGGTTAGGGGTGATCAGGCAGGCAGGCAGGTTAGCAGTTAGAAGCCAGCAGTCCCAGATTGCAAGCCGGACATCCCTAAGGGGTCCCTGATTGGAGAGGGTGCAGGCCAGGCTGAGGGAACCCCCCTTCATGCATGAATTTTGTGCACCAGGCCACTAGTCTATTATAATGAGTGTATAATGAGTCTAGGGTTACCCTATGGTGAAATGAGTTGTCATGTTGGATCAAGCGGGTCTCTGCCAATTTTAAACCATAAATCTGTTGGAGGTTGGTCTTACTTTCTCCTTGACAGTTCCTGTAGCCCTTACCTGTTATAGCCAGTTCACCACATACACATCTCAGTTTCACTACCTGGGAGTAAAGCCAGAAGAAGGAGAAATGGAAACAAAAGACCCAGGCAGTATGGAATAGGTAGCTGAGTGGATAAGTGAGAATTATAACAAGACTCAGCAGTTATTTAGAATTAAAAGACCTTTAACTATCTTTCTGTTTCATGTCCCTCACTAGGGCATCACAATGCCAGGGTTCTTGTCCCAGCCTTACAAAGGGTTCAGCATTCTGGAGAAAAGGGCTGCAGGTAGATGATTAAAAAGGAGTCTAAAGACGAAAGATATTTTTGAAAGGCATTGGGGATCAGAGGAACTTCAGCTAAAAGGAACTGAAGACTCTACTTTGACCAAGGACCCATGCTTTTATTCAACACAATTTGTCCCAAAGCAAGGTGGAAATATACACTTCAAATTGTAAGGTATCAAAGGATATTGTCAGATTGGGGAATAGCCTGCAGCTGTTCAGGTGTTTGGCCAACAGGAGGCAATAAAATGCCCTGAGCTGTCTGGCAGCTGACAATCATCCTATTCAGGTTTGGGGGAAGTGCCTTTTAGCCATTTCCAACAGGTAAATTACATATGTGGCTCACCCTTGTTGAGCCGCCCAAGTCTCATCAACCTTTTGACAGAACTCTTGTAATTATTACATGCTGGAATTGGTTCTCGGCACTTTCTTTTCAAGAATAGGTCTCCTGGCAGATCTTCATGTACCTGCAGCCAGCGAACGAACAAGGGCACCGCAGCAGGAGATATACAGAAGAAGTTGGGCATTGACTTAGACCACTGGCTGTCAATCCAAAGTGCTGAACAGCCTCACAGGATTCCATCTTGATGCCATGCTTTCGAAAAAGAATGGATAGAATGTTCACATGGAATTGGTGGTATCCGCGCATGGAAAGAGTGCAAGATAGAATATGAAGATTTATTAGAATGTCTGCTTAGGCAGAAAGCGATGAGACGCCTGAGTACCATCATGAAACAGCAGAATAAGCTAATCAAGGAGAGGAAGTACACACCTCCACCCCACCACATGGGCAAGGAGGAGGACCCAAGGCCCTAAGCAGAGAAGCAGCTGGAGGCTGATTTTCATGTTCATTCTTCTCCACTGGAAAGCTTATGTACTGACAACTTCTTTGTGAAAGTGTCTAAAAATAAAGGATTGCTTCATCCTTAAAAAAAAAAAAATAGGTCTCCTAATCCTATTATTTATAACTAGTGGCCTGGTGCACGAAATTCGGGGGGGGGGGGTGTGTGTTCTTCAGCCTGGCCTGCACCCTCTCCAATCTGAGACCCCTTGAAGGATGTCCTACTGCCGGTTTACAGGGATCAGGCCTAAACCGGCAGTCAGACATCCCTCTCACAATTCGTGACTGCTGGTTCCTAACCGCTCACCTGCCTGCCTGCCTGCCTGATTGTCCCTAACCACTCTGCCTGCTGGCCTGCTCACCCCCAACTGCCTCCCTGCTGGCCTGCTCAGTCCAAACTGCTCCCCCCCGCTGTCCTGATCACCTCCAACTGACCCCCACTGATGGCCTGCTCACCCCCAACTGGCCCCCTTGCTGGTCTGCTTACCCCCAATGGCCCCGCCCCCCACCAGCCTGATCACCCACAACTGCCATCCCATCCTGGCCTGATCACCCACAACTGCCCTCCCCTCTTGGCCTCTAACCACCTCTACCTCAGCCCCGCCATCATGGCTTTGTCCAGAAGAATGTCTGAAAGGTCTCCCAGTCTAATTAGCATATTCCCCTTTTATTAGTATAGATAGAGGCCTGGTGCATGGGTGGAGGCCAGCTGGTTTGCCCTGAAGGGTGTCCCAGATCAGGGTGGGGGTCCTGCTGGGGTGTCTGGCCAGCCTGGGTGAGGGGCTGATGGCTGTTTGCAGGCTGGCCATGGCCCCGGGTGACCCAAGCTCCCAGCCCCTCCTTTTTCTCTTTTTTTTTTTCAGCGCCTCCTTGTTTGCTGCTAGGAGGCAGAGCTTCTGACGCTGACTGGCATAGAAACCGACCAATCAGAACCTAACCTGGGTGAACTGAGAAGGCAGAACTTAAGGTGGGGGCTGAGGAGGGATTTTAAGGGCAACAGCTGTAAGGTGTAAGAAAGCAGTTCAATTTTTTAATGATTGGTTTGGCACTATAATGCATATGGCTGGCTATCAATCCAGATATAGGGATTATGTATTTTTGTCTGCCAAGAGCATCTCCTCCTGCTGAAAATGGCTTCCCCCCATTTAAGCAATTCTATCCTATAAAAATCTATCTATATTAATAAAAGAGTAATATGCTAATTAGACTGGGTCGACTGGCCATCTTCCAGACGTCCAACATCCTTCCAAAAAAAGCCATGGTGGTGGGAGCCGAGGCAGAGGTAGTTACAAGTGATCACGCTGGCAGGGGAGAGCAGTTGGGGGCGAGATCAGGTCGGCAGGGGAGGGCAGTTGGGGGCGAGATCAGGCTGGCTGGGGAGGGCCATTGGGGGCAAGATCAGGCCAGCAGGGGAGGGCAGTTGGAGGCAACCAGGCTGGCAGGGGAGGGCAGTTGGGGGCAAGATCAGGCCGGCAAGGGAGGGCAATTGGATGCAACCAGGCCAGCAGGGGAGGGCAGCTGGGGTAAGATCAGGCTGGCAGGGGAGGGCAGTTAGGGGCAATCAAGCAGGCAGGAAGAGGCAGATAGGGGCGATCAGGCAGGTAGGCACAGGGATTGGGCCTAAACTTGCAGTCGGACATTCCCCATGGGGTCCCAGATTAGAGAGGATGTAGGCTGGGCTGAGGCCCCCCCCCCATGCATGAATTTTGTGCACCGGGACATTAGTAATTTAATAAAAATGCTAAAGTTGGCTCTGAAAGTTCTATGTTTTTGAAAATGAAAACAAGTTGCAAGTTAGACCTTGGATAAGTGCTGGGCTATTATCCGCATCTAAAAGGGTTCAGAAATATGGAAAAGGGGCTGTGCATAAATGAATGAAGAGACTAGACATGAAATATAAATTTGGAAGGCACTTTGGGGGAGCCAGAGTAAGCTTAGTTCTAGTGACTTAGTTCTCTGAATCTCTACACACAGGGCTTTTTATTCACACATCTTGTCCTCTAGCAAAGCAGATATACATATCAAAGGTAAAGTTTGGTAAACAGTAAAAAGATTATCAGGTTGGGAGAACTGCCTTTGGCTGTTCTAGCAGCAGGCAATAATATATGTAGATTTTCAGCCCTGCTGAAAGAGTCCATTTAACCTTTTGAGGACTTCTTGCATTTATTATGACATGCTGGAATTAGCCTCCAGCAGATAACCCAAGCCTAGATTAAACAGTAGTTGCTAATGGCTGAAATTTAAGATCAGTTTACCATTCTAAATAGAAGTGGTTCCATTTCTAAAGTTTTAGATTTTTAAAGTTTCACATTTTCAAAGAAAAAATAATTTGAAGAGTTGTAGACATATGTGTCACCAATGTTTCAATGGACATATTAGTAGTGTAGGATTCTTATGTCTGATCATAACTTCACAGGTGGTTGGCCTGGCTTCTGGGATCAATAAACAGACAAATATGAAGAGAAGGAAGAGGAAGGTATACATTTTAAAATACGTATGCAAAGGTGACTGATCAGATAATTTCACTTGAAGGAACAATCATCTGCCTACTCTATTTTATGACAGGGATTTATTAAGTAAAATTTTCATTGACTCTTCAAATAACCTAAGAATATATTTGTAATATTCGTGCAAAGATGTTAATTGAAGGAGGGACATATTGAAAACAAATTATTAGGCTATGAAAAGGAATAGGTTAAATAAATGTGAAATATTATGCAGTCACTAAAAATAATACTGTTGATCTAATTATGATATGACATGATATTAAACCTACCTACAAATAAAATTAACATGTACTAATAATTTGCACTGATTCTCCTGGTTAGAAAGGAACACTTTGTGAGATAATCTATGCTAGAAAGTGAGAACTGGTGGAATGACTGGAGAGAACTGAAGAATCAAAAGGGTTATTCCATCTGATCTGCAGGACAACATGGGAACAGAGGAGATTGAAGAGAATGAGAGGACAGAAGGCCCAGTGAGATGTTGTGAGTAAAGGATTGCTTACAACTAAGGGCCAGTGCAGATTTCTCAGTAGTGGGTTTACCAAAAGTCCATTCAGAAACTTTGATGTCTGACATTTGATTCAAATGGTGTTGCTTTCATGTTAACTTGTTTTTTGTCTTTTTGTTAAATTGTCAATAAAGTCTACTTTGTTCCCAGATGCTTTGTATAAAGAAGATCTTTTTGTGGAAATCAAAGAAGTGTCTGAATTTTCTATCAGCCATGGGAGAAAATGTATAAAGGCTAAAACATGGAGGGAAAGCACTCAGGAAAACAACTGGGAACTGGAGGAGGGCTCTGTACAAGGTTCATCCACAGGGCATGGATTTAAGGTTTGAAACAATGCTTATTTAGGAGTCATTAGCTGACACTACCTGATATGTGCAATAATAGAGGCCTGGTGTGTGAAAATTCATGCACTGGAGGAGGATCCCTCAGCTCAGCCTGCCCCCTCTCACAGTCTGGGAGCCCTCAGAGGCGGGAGGTGACCCGGTGATCAGGGAAAGGCAATGCCCCCATCACACCTCTGCTGCTGCCACTGCCGGCAGCACAAGCCTTGGCCAGCCCTGGTTACCTGAGCCTCGGGCGGCCCTGGGAGGCTGGACAGCCACCATCTGAGGCTTGCCTGTGCCTCGGGCCTGCCCTGGGTGGCTGAGTGGCTGAGGGGACTGGGGGACTCCAGAGGCAGGCATGCGGCAAGGCTGGGCACACCTGGGGGCGGGCCCGGCCTTGCCGCACCTGCCATCCTGGTGGGGCTGAGGGAACTGGGCACAGCCATCTTGTGACTGTGGGTGCTGCCATCTTTGAGGGCGTGGCAGTCAATTAGCATCTTTCCTCCTTATTGGCTGTGGGTGCCGCCATCTTTGCCATGGCGTGAGGGTCAAGACTCCAACTACATGGAAGATAGTAAAGATCATCATTGTGCCAACCACCAGTAATAGCACTCTAATAGCACTCTAAACACTTCTGTTCATTGCATCTTGAAATTGGAGTCACACATGAAGCAGTCAAGCGCTGGACAGAACATGGCTATACTTGGAGAAGAGACAGAGCAAGATTAGCTTAAGTGGTGGGCAGTGGTCTCCAAGGCCTGTGCTTTTCTCCAACCAACAGAGGGCAGTTTGCTTACATGCAGTCCTCTCAGGGAAGGACCCCGACCCCTCCCTGAGAGGTACAGATACAGCAATGGGGTTGGCCAAGGGCCAGATGACACAATACTGAAACAAAACAAAGGAACGCACATTGAGATTGCAATAGGGAAAATATTCCCACAGAAGGTAAAAGGTCCAGCACAAAGTGAGAGGCCCACGGTTCATTCTTATGCTGTTGAGAGGAGGTTTGAAAGACTATGCACTTAAGACCACCTTTCCAACACATAGATAACTCCGAAGAAAACCCTTTTGTACAAGTTTGGGGCTGCATTCATGTATCCACACACATTTACCCACACACTCGCAAATATTCAAACATTGTGTTTGTTTCTGGGAGGCTGGATTTAATGTTCTTTATATTTTCTCGTGGCTCATGCATTTTTTTTTTTTTTTTTTTACAATAAACGTTTCTTGCTTTTTGAATCAGAAAACAAAAATATGTATGTTTTGGGGGAATAAAAGAGAACTTTTGCCCTACTTCTAGTACAAAATTAAATCATGCAGAGCCTGAGCTTTTGCAGATTTTTTAAAAGAACAAGGCAATATCTCAAAACCACTTTTGCATTTTTTTTTTTTTTTACCTCATGTATGGTATTTGATGTGTATTAGAAATGGTACATGCACGTCAAGCCTTTTTTCCCTGTTGCTTTGCTGTAGAGAGGTAAGTTATAGCTTTGGAAGGTTTTATGAGGTAGAGGGTCCTGCTCTTTCAAGCTGTGCCTTTACTTTCAGTGCCGTCTCCTTTCTCTAGAATGTCCCTCTCCTTCCTATCCTTCTAAATACACTTTGAGTGCCACGTCTTTCTTGGTTAAGCTGTATCCAGCCTTTCCAACTTCAAATTTAATTGCTTTGCCCCCATGTTGCCTTATATACACCTGAAATAAGATCTCTATTATATTATTATGTGCTTATTCCTATAAATGGCTGTTTTCTCCACTAGGCAGTTAATTCTACAAATAGCCATTTTGCTCTTGGTGTGCCCAAGATTCCTGTGAACCTCGAGTTCATTTCTGGCTCTAATTTCCAGCCCATAGTGAATCTGATGAGAGATTACCTGCCCTTTCACAGTGCTCTCCCAAATTACAATGTGCACAGAGCTGTGTCTCTGTATCCCCTATATTTAGTCCAGTGTCTGGCACAGAGCAGTTTTTCAATTTGTGTTGCCTGGATAATAATCACTGGGGTCAAGTGCTTAGTTCATAGAGCCCATCTTTACTCAGTCCAGTCATAGCTATACATCTCTCCCATTGCATGAACCCACAAACAGATTTAGAATAGGCTTTTAAGTATAACTAGTATAAGCACATCACCAAGAAAATTTTAAGTGTAGTTACAATATTGATGCTTTAAATAATTCATACTTATTAACAATGATTATATGTGTTATACTATCCCCTCAACACTGATATTTGTAAGAAAACTGATACTTTTTCTTATCTTCCTAGTGAATATTCACTTTGCAACACATTTGAATTGTCCCATCTGTATTAAGTTTAACTTCAAAAATATTTGGGATCTGTTCTGTATCCAACTCCAAGAGAAAAGTGCTCTGGCCTTCTACTATCATCCATTATTATTATGTTTTCTGCAATGCATTATACCATGTGTAACTAATATTTTAAAATTACAGAGAAGCATCTGCTTCTGTTTTAATGTCTTGATAAAAGTGTTGTAAATATTGTAGATGTATAAGATTCCTTAAAGAATCTGTTTTATTTCACCTGGAAACTATCTTCATTCTTAAATCCTTCACCCAGATGCTACATCTAGTAGATGAATTGCATAGCTTTTAATCAACTTCTGTGTTAATTAGTAATGGAAAATATGCAGCTTTACATTTTCAAGAAGTGGTGCTAAAAGTCCAAGGTAATCAAAGAGCCAGTAATATAACATGTACTCCTGTACCGTGCAATTAACCTTTTAGAACATAGTTTTCATATTCGTTTAATTACTCAAGGCTTGAAAATTATACTTTCAAGGCAGAAATAACAGGTTAGGGCCAGCAGGGAGTGCTGACCACATAGCCAGTGACTTGATTCAAAGAGCGCTGCATTTTGGAGAGCAATACCGTCCACGGGATTGCTGCCTGATGCCCCCTTCGCTCAGTAATGATCATTCCAAGCAAGCTATGGGGACAGTTGGAGGGTTGCCCTTTCTCCATTAAGACATACAGTATATCCCAGTGGGAACAGAGAGCAGTTAAGGATGTAGCAATGAACTCAAGTTGGGCTATATTCATTTTATTGCTTTTAGTTTTGGGGGAAGGGGCAGAGGTTAATTTACCATGTTTTTCCTGGAAAACCTTAGTTTTACAGAATGTTCTAGCTAATAACCTTCATTTTGTGGACAAAAAACCCAGAGTTTCATAAATGTGAATCATATAACTCCTGGGAAAAATAATGTTACCCTGGGTGTTATGAGCTACATAAAATTAATATAAATTACCATTTCACTCTTTGTAGAGAGACCATTGGTTTGTCCAAGATTTTTGTAAATTATCGGATTTACTTCTAGCCCCAACTTCCCAACCCTACTGATTTTGATGAGAGGTCACCTTGCCCTGTCACATGTGTGCTTTTAAATCACAAGATTTTCATCATTTAAAAATTTTTTTTCACAAAAACAGTAGTTTCTCCAATCTCTGTCATTCAGTTCAGCCCTGTTCTTTTCTTTGTCCCAAAATTCCTATTTGATTTTCATGCAGATAACTTTATTTCTTCTTGTACTTTCATTCCTTCTTAAATGGCTTATTAAGTTATTTTTTTTTAAATAGACAAAGTTCCCATGTACACTACAAAGTGCCAGATGTCAGCAACGTATAACGTTAAATTAATATAAGCCAACAGATAAATAGAAATAAATTGATTGTAATAAAAATTTTTTGAGTTAATTTACGCATAATGTTAGAGCTATTCTTTTCCATTTGAGGAACTCTTTGGTTACACACTATTTACTCTCGGCTCTATCTGTGGTATGTGTCAGGTAAAACCAACATTCTTGTTACATATGACTCTGGCTCTCTGTGTCTGCCCCGAAACAATGAATGTGACTGAAGGGAAGTAACCAGCCAGGCTGAGTGCATTTTCATTAACTCATGACTCCGTGGGCCCTTGGAAGTTGTACTTCAATTCCTAGTCTTTGACTCCCCCACTCTCTGAGATGGCTACTTTGTCCTTTCTTCTTTTTTCTCAAACCTACATTCCTTTCTACTCTCTTGTTCCCTTAGCTGATGAGTCTGCTTCTTATTTCACTGGGAACACAGAAGCAAGTTAAAGAGGTGTTCCTTATCTCTAAACCACCCAAACATCCAGCCCATGCGCACCTATACCCATAAACCCTGCCACCTCTCTTGTTCAAATGGATGCTTGGACCTAAGGCTCGCCCTCCACTTGTGCACTGTTGTATCCCCAGTGCTTAAAGTTGAGCTCAGAGAATAACGGGTTTGCAATAAATAATTATACATGAATGAATGAATGCTACCCTTTCTTCATTGACGTAGATTTAAGGGCTGTGCAATAAGTAAAAGGCTGAACTTTATTTAAGGTGTTGCTTCAGTGACCTCTTCTTTTACTGCACTAGGCTTTCATGATTCCTCTGTGGGTCCAGATGGAATGTGGTGTCATATATTTGAATTCTCTTTGGTGGCAACAAAAGTTCCAAGGGCTGCATTAGAGGATAAGGATAGAATAGGTAACATGACAATACTCTGTTGTCAAAAAGTTTGCATTTTAGTAAAGAGAAGCATTATTCGAATTCAAAATTAGTTTACAGACTTTAGGATATTTTGAGTCTTTTCCTAAGTTTGTAAATTAATTAAAATATTAAATTAAACAAGTATAGATGAATATTTTCTTTGTTTAACAGCTTATTTGGTTTGAGGAATATATTGTTTCTCTGTAATGTCTTTATTGCTTTTTTAAAAATCTGAATTCCAACCACTGCAGCTGCTTTCCCACTGTACTTTACCCCATGATGTGTCATTAGGCTGCCCATTTTCCTGTAATTTAAAAGGTTAAAGAATTGGTTTTAATCATCACTCTCTGAGGAAAAGCAGCAGAAATAAAATTATAGATAATAGTTTTCTTTTTAAATCAAACATGTTTAATATATGTTTCTTTTAAACAAATTTCAGAATTTATGGAATAGACTTTCTTACTCATATTCAGGCTTTTTAGCAGAATAGTAAACTATATTGTTCATTAGGTAGCTCTTTTCAATAGTTTTAAAAGAGAGGAATCTTTATTTTTTTTCCTCTTCGTTTTATGTTTCATAATTTTTTTCTTATATTTAACTAGAGGCCTGGTATACTAATTTGTGCATGGTTGGGGTCCCTCCCCTTGGTCGGCTGGGGGGTCAGTGTGCTTCCACAGCCAACCTCCCGCGGCCAGCCAACCTCCCGCAGTCCCTCCCCTGCCACCTGCTGGCCCCAATCCAGACTAATTGGGGCTGGCCAGGGGATGGACATGGAAGGTTGGCCGCTGACCGGGGGGAGGGACCGTGGGAGGTTGGCCATTGGTGGGGGGGGGGGGCGGGGACCACAGGAGGTTGACTGGCTGTGGGAGGTTGGCTGTGGGAGCGCACTGACCACCAGGAGACAGCTTTTGCATTGAGCATCTTCCCCCTGGTGGTCAGTGCACATCATAGTGACTGGTCAACCGGTCATTCAGTCATTCGGTTGCTTAGGCTTTTATGTATATAGATTAGTCAGCTCAGACAGCCATAAGAAAATATCATAAATTTGTGTGGCTTAAACAACAGAAATGTATTTTTCTCACAGTTCTGGAGGCTGGAATTTGGGGTCAGGTTACCAGCATAGCATTTTCCCATACACCAGAAAGTGGTGGATCGATTGCCAGTCAAGGCACATGTCCAGGTTGCAGATTCAATACCCAGTCCAGTGAGAGCAGGAAACAATGAAACAATGTTTCTCTCTCTCTCCCTTCTTCTCTCTGAAATCAGTTAAAATGAATGATAAATAAATAATGTTCTATAATTATGGTTTTAACAGGAAAGATATTAGTCGTCTATGAAGTGAAAAGCTCATTATAACACATACATACAGCATGACTCCATTTAAAAAAATTTATTGATTTCAGAGGAAGGGTGAGGGAGAGAGAGATAGAAACATCAATGATGAGAATCGTTGATCAGCTGCCTCCTGCATGCCCCTGCTGAGGATCGAGCCCGAAACCTGACCGGAAATAAAATCATGACCTCCTGGTTCATAGATCGATGTTCAACCACTGAGCCCCACCAGCTGGGCCCCATTTTTATCAATACCAGGCACATGAGGAACATTGGCAAGATCTCACTCCTAGACAAAAGTCTGAAATTGACCAAACTCCTTTGAAGCTAGGTTTCTGGATATGAATTAGTTTCTGCTGATTGGATGCAGTTGCACAATATTTTGAAGGCAGAAGTGTGGCAGAGGCATCTTCCCACAGTTTGGGCTGTTTGCTGCTGGTGATCATGTTTGCAGAGATGTGGAGGTTTTCTGCAGCGGAATCCAGGCTGTGCACAGGCAGTTGTGGCAGAGGCAGTGCCCAGTGACCTGTTTTGTGGGAGCTGGAGGGCACTTGCAGGGGTAGCAGTTTCCTGATCCCAGGGTCACAGCTGTGCCAGAATGTTCTAGAATTCAGTTGTGGCTGAGCGGGCAGCTCCTCCCGCTGGGCAGGGAGTCTTTCCTGGGGGCCCAGCCTAATACCCACTCCTCCAGCTTTCTGATGATTTCTCAAGCACCAGTTCCCTGTGCTAAATTCTTTCCTGCCCAAAATAGCAAAGATCTAAAAACATTTCGGATCCTCTACTTTCAGTGAAAACAATGCTGCACAGGGTCAGGTCTGAGAAGTGGGTGAGGTGTTGTGGAAGGCTCCCTTCTTTGAGTCTCAGCTTCCTCTTCTGTAGAACCAAGACCAAAGCTTATTATCTGTTTACTAGTAGCCCTGCGCACAAATCAGTGTGCCAGTAGCTCTCTGCGGGGCCTGGCTGCTCCACACATGCTGCCCCGAGGCTCTCCATGACCCAGAGTGCCATCTGCGGCTGGGCACAGAATGCTTGCCTTGTCGCCATGGCGACGAAGCAAGCATTCCGCCAGGCTGCTCACGCTGTCTGCTCTCAGCGGCCGCCTCCCCAGGAATGGGGGTCTCTGGCGGGGCTGAGAGGACTGGGCACCGCCATCTTGTGGCTATGGGCACTGCCATCTTTATGACGGAGTGGTGGTTAATTTGCATATTACCCTTTTATTAGATAGGATAGTTACTGAATACTGTGGCAGCTGTGTTTCCCGAAGACGGCCACAACATTTCCCATCCTGCCTGTGGCCTTTCTACTTTCCACCACGTCCTCCTTCTTGAAGCAGGGCTGACCTCGGACACGCTGGTAGCCAGTACACACTGGTCGCCAGCAGAATTCCAAGGCCAAGGCCAAAAAGGCACAGGGTCTTCATTCCTGCCCACTCCACCAGGGTTTCCAGCTCCAGCTCTGCCCACGCTGCTGGGGGCTCCAACTGGCTCAGGACCTTGCCGTCCCGGCTCACTTCCCTTCCAGTCGGCTGCACAACCCCAGCACCTCGCTGCACACCATGACACACCTGCTGATGTTGTTGGGCCCAGTGGGCAGGGTAAGTTCCTGGGTCGGGCCTCCTGCTTCCTGGCTCCTGGGTGGCTCTGCCCCTGATTGGAGTGTTGGGAGCCAATCCAGGGTGGGCCGGTGGGGGAGAGGGCAATCCGGGCCTGGATCAGGCTAGTTGGCTGCCGCAGTGCACGTCATAGCCACTGTTCGTTCTGGTTGTTCTGCCATAATGGTCACTGGGCTTTTATATATATTCTTTTCTGAAAAAAATTAAGCTCAAGTTTTCATTAAATATAATATTAACCTAATTTATTTGATCCATCTAACTTCCTTTCTTTTGTCCTAGTAAATTCCCAATACTTAGAGTTGTGCTTGGTGCAAAATGGATTTGCAATAAATGATTTTATTTCTCTGAAACTTTTCTTTTGAGCTTTTTTCACAATTTTCTCTTTCTCATTACTGTTCTATAAACACAACTATCAAAAAGCAAAAATATCACTCAATATGTTTTATAAAACATAATCTTTATTTGGGCCAAATACAACAGATAAATTACCTCTCCTGAAATTTCTTTAAAGTACAGTTTATTTAAATGGCCTAGGAGAGGTATTATAATGTCTAGGACATTCTGACTGTATTAAGGGCTTATAATTATACTAGTAACCCTCCACACAAATCCATGTGCCTGTAGCTCTCTGCTGCCCTCCTGTAGCTTCCCTGTCCCTCTCCCACCTCCCCCCCTCTTAGCTTGCTGCTCTGCCCCTGCCTGTAGCTTTTGGCTGCCCACTTATAGTTCGTTGCCCCACCCTCCTGCAGACCCGTGATCTGGTTGTTACATGGTTGGTTGTTACCCCTCAAAGCGTAACAGATAATTAGCATATTCCTCTCTTATTATATAGGATAAGAAATACAATTTTACACGCATAAGGAAAATCAAGAGAATGGACGTTGGAGCCTATCCATTGCTAAAATGTGAAGGAGTGATTCTCTTCTAAACTTACAACTTGATGGGAAGATAATATACCATATGTACATTAAAATGATAGATTATCAATATTTGACTTTATACTGAACTATGTGTTATGGATGCAGGTGTTCTGAGCATCTGGGGCCCCAAGGATTTTCAACCCACTGTGGGTTCTTGGCTTTGCACAAAAAAAAATTCAAATCAAGCCAGCATACAGTTTAAAGTGAAGGTGGGTTTATTAGTGAAGCGGTGACACAGAGTGGGCTGCTCACAGACACAGCAGCCCCGCCACAGCAGGCTTTGCTTCCTTTATTGAGGTTTATTTAACCAGGGGTGGGGCATTCAAGTGGGGGGAGGAATAGTCAGGATATTTTTGAGAACCTTCTCAGACGAGCTCCCAGGGCCATTTGTTTCCTTGCAGGGGCTTTCTGTTTCCATCATCTCAAGGTGTGTCATTTAGTATGCTAATGTGTTATAGTGAGCGTATAATGAGGCCAGGGGTCATGGCAAGGTGAAATTAGTTGCTATGTTGGATCGAGCTGGTCTCTGCCAGTTCTGAGCCATAAATCTGTTGGGGATTGGTTTTACTATCTCCTTGACTGTCCATAGTCCTTATTGGTTACAGCTGTTTCACCACATACCCCATCTCATTATAGTATATCAGAGATTTTACACAGGAAGAAAGGATTAAGGTGAGCTTGAGTAATTGGGAAAGTAATCAAGCTGCAAGTGGGAGTTTGGGCTTGAAAGAAGGACGAGGACTTCCTTGGGGAAAAGAGAGTAGACATTGTAGAGAAGGGAAATTCCTGAATAGAGACAAGGGACTTTGAGATTAACAGACTATGTGAGGATACTTGCAACTTTGGCTACTATCTCCTGAGAACACTAGGGTTATTTCTTGTATTAATCAGGGTTCTCCAGAGAAATAGACCAATAGGATCTATCTATCTATCTATCTATCTATCTATCTATCTATCATCTATCTATCTATCTATCTATCTATCTATCTATCTATCATCATCATCTATCATCATCTATATATCATCTATTTATCTATTCAGGTTTATTATTGAAATTGGTTCATGGTGTTTTGGAAGCTGAGAAGGGCCAGCATCTGCTGTCTGCAAGCTGATAAACCAGGAACACAGGTGATATAATTCAGTCTGAATTGAAAAGCTGGAGAACCTGGAGTATGTGTGTGTGTGTGTGTGTGGGGGGGGGGAGGTGGGGTAGGGGGCAGTGGTGTAAATCCTGGTTCCGATTTAAAGACACAAGAACAAGGAGTGATGATATCCGAGGGCAAGAGAAGACAGATGTTCCAGCTCAAGCAAAGAGAACAAATTTTCCCTTCCTTCCCCTTTTTCTTCTGTTCAGGCTCTCAAGGATTGAATGAAGCTTACCTGCATTGGTGAAGGCGATATTTACTTAATTTACCAATTCAAATGGAAACTTTTCTGGAATCATTCTTTTTTAAAAAATACATATTTTTATTGATTTCGGAGAAGAAGGGAGAGGGAGAGAGAGATAGAAACATCAATGATGAGAGAGAATCACCAATCGGCTGCCTCCTGCCTGCCCCCTACTGGGGATCGCGCCCACAACCCGGGCATGTGCCCTTGACTGGAATCAAACCCGGGATCCTTCAGTCCGCAGGCCGATGCTCTACCCACTGAGCCAAACAGCTAGGGCTGGAAACATACTTATGGTCACACCCAGAAATAATGTTTAACCAGCTATCTGAGCATCCCCTAGCCCAGTGGTTGGCAAACTCATTAGTTAACAGAGCGGCAAACCGCGGCTCGCGAGCCGCAGTTTGCCGACCACTGCCCTAGCCTAGTCAAGTTGATACCATCAAGTAACCATCACACTCCTAGAAAAAGAAATGTTTAGTTGATTCTTCCAAAATCAATGCCTTTTCTGATTTTTACAGGAAATAATTGGGGATTTTGGAGAGCAAAAAACACTTGACTAAATTCTTTGTTTACTTTGTTCATTTTTGTCTTCTTTTCTAGCCATCTGTTGGCACCCTGTCTTAAACAGATGCATTTTAATATGTATTTTCTCTGGATATGGTAAAGATTGTAATAAAAAGATAGCTTCAAGTACTTACTATGTGCTAGGAACCCTTTCAAGTGCTTTCTAGGTGTTGACTCAGTCTCTCAGAGCAACCCCTTCAACATAAGTACTACTATTATCTCCATTTTACACATAAGTCAAGTGAGACGCAGAGAGGATATATGAGAGGTTTATTCAACATTATACATTTGTAATTAGCAAAGCCAATATTTGAAACCTAGTGGTTTAATTCCAGAGATTGTGTTCTTAACCTTATTTAGAGCCTATGTCTTGGACTTAGTCACATAGACACTTTCATTGAGCATCTACTAAGTGCTGGTCATCACGAGGATAAAGAATTATAAGATATGACTCTGCCCTTAAAGAGGTGACAACCTGTTGCTAAATTATAAGGGAAAGATTCATAGGCTTTAGCTGATGACGTGAGAATTGATTAATAAGATCAGGAGTTAATGAGGTCTGCATTTAGGTACAGAGGGCAGGGTACCAATGGAAGTGCATATGCAGAGGTGGTGCATTAGTTATCTAGGGCTGCCATAAAAAAATACCACAAACGTGCTGGCTTAAAGCAGCAGAAATGTATTCTTTCACAGTGGGGCTAGAAGTCTGAAATCAAGGCGTAGGCAGGGCCATGCTCCCTCTAGAGCCTCTAGGTAAGAATCCTTCCTTGCTTCTGCCTGGCTTCTGGTGTCATGGCATTCCTTGGCTTGTAGTTGTGTCATTTCAATCTTTGCCTCTGTCTTCCTATGATCTTTCTTGTGCCTCTGGGAGTCTTCTCCTCTTCCTATGATGATACTGGTCATTGGATTTAGGGTCCTTGCTAGTCTAGTGTGGCCTCATCTTAATGCATTACATTTGCAAATGCTGTATTTCCAAAAAGGTCACACTCTGAGGTGGACACGTATTTTTTTTTGTGGGGGCACTGTTCAATCCGCTGTAAGCGGTCACAGCACAGGAAATGGTGTAGGCACCATGCTCTGTGAGCAAAGGGAGTAAGTGAGAGATTTGTGGGAGGGAGAAAATATGATTTGTACTTTAAGCCACATGAGTTTGGATATGTTTCAGCGACAATGTGAAACAGCTTTATTTCCTTGGAAATATCATCCATTTTCAGGTGTTATAAAGCACCTGGTTATTGCAATAAAAGAATTTAAGTAGGTTATTTCTCTGTTGAAATACACTTTCTTCTTTTTTATGTTTGTACCCAACAGCCCTTTTCCATGCATCTTCTCTTCTTCCACGTAATTATCATTGACGTAGAAAGGCAAGTATTTATTGAGTGCCTGTTACATGCCCAGGGCTATTCTAAGTCTTTATGAAATCACTATACTTTTCCTTTATTTTAGCAAATGTTCATAGGAGGTGCAAGAGTAAGCATAGCTCATTAATATGACTTTGGATATGCAAAAGGTATTGCTTGGCTGAGTTTGGGTACAGTAGCTGGCAATAGCTAAATTCTCTGTAAGCAGATAGAAAAATTTATTTTTTCTTCTGAAAGGGTGGGCAATGAGAAGAGCAGAGAAAGAAAAGGGAGAGAGTAAACAATAGGGAGGAGGACTGAGTTACATGATAGAGTATGCAAAGGGCACTTAGTAATAAGGATCTAACATTGAATTTTAAATTTTGGTTGCGTCAAAGTACAATTTCTCTCACTCTCTAAGCTGCCATCCAAGTCAGCAATGTGAAATGTCCATTGCTTATGTGTATAAATCAAAGAGAGGTGCTGGAGGTGAAAGTCATAGTTCTTTTTTAGATTTAAATTTATTCCCTCATTTTTTAAAATGAATTAGAATGAATTTTTTTATCTCTTAAATTTTGAAATAATCACCAATTCAACAGTGTTTGAAAATAAAACACTGTGATCTTATGCCACTTTCAAGTGACAACGTCATTTTAAGGTCTCTGAGGAATGCACGGCAATGGCACCATAGCAGATCTATGCACAGCGTTCATCAGCTGGTCGTCAGCACCCCCTACGCGGTGGCGTGTGTCAAAGCCCAGAGTGGTGTTAAATGCTCTGAGTGCATATTGACTCAGTACCATAATGACAGAAAAGTATGATCCATTGATAATTCATGCACTGAGTTTATGTCACTGGCTGATTTATAATGTGCACTATTATTATCCTGTCATACAATATAGAAGTTAGGCATCTGTTTGCATATAGGGGCTATGCAACCATCTGACATGCCATCAAGCATTTAAAAAGAAAAGAGGATTTCAAGTGATATTGATGGTATTAGTGGTAATATTAAGTTGCACAAACTGTTCTTTTATTTGGTTTTTAATGTGCTAAGCAAAAATCATAAAATCTCATGAAACTGGGGCTTATTTGTGGCGAGGTCAGCATGTGTCTTTCATATAATGTGGCGTAAAGTTCATCTCACTTGTACAGTGTATGAAGGTTTTAATGGGATTATCTTTCTCCTGCAGAATCCAAGGATTTCTACTCCTTTTCAAATGCAAATCTCAGGAGATTACAGATAAAGACTATGCTATTGGTCTAATTTCTCTGATGATTTAATTTCATTCATATTTTCATTTGAGGAATTTTATGCTTGTAATTGTAATCTGGTATAATGTGCCCTATATTCTAGTTCATGGTGACCTAGTGGACTGTTTGAATAATTAGAACATTAGTTCTATGAATGCCTGCATATGCATGTGCACATGCATATTTAAAACCGAATAAACAAAATGCCAGCTTCAATTTACATTATACAAAGTGATTTCATTACAGTTAGTTTTCTACTATTAAATAAAATATGCCATGTCATATTTAGGATTGAAAATATATTTAGGATTTTTGTGGAAAGAGAGAACATACAGAAATACCTTAGAATACTTAATTTTACCATACCATTTAGTAGCTGTACAATTGTATAGAAGGGTTAAAACTATTGATAGTATAAATTACTAGATAATGTATTTCTGGTTCTTATTAACCAAATTTCAATGTTTATTAAGTCAAAGTTAATATTACTCATTTTTCTGAAGCTAAAGATCTTCTTCCTTTCCACTGAGACAACAATGGAATTACTATTGGCTGCTGGGGTTAGATTCCTAGTTCTTTACAGTAAAACTAGAGGCCTGATGCATGAAATTCGTTCAAGAATAGGCCTTCCTTCCCCTGGCTGCCTGCACTGGCTTCCCTCTGGCACCTGGGACCCAGGCTTCCCTTGCAGCTCTGGCTTCATCCGGAAGGTTGTCTGGAAGGACATCCGGTCTAATTGGCATATTATGCTTTTATTATTATAGATTACAATTGTTTAGGTCTATTTACTGCTATAATTTAGTTTGGGAAGAGATGATTTAGGAATAATTATAAACTGTTAAGAGAAGCATACACTTACATTGTGATGTATTAAAATGACATTAGCTCAATAGGTATTTGAACAAATAGTGTTATAGTTGGTGTTCAATATGGGCACTCGTCTATGTTTATAGAGGGCTCACCATGGAAAGATCTGTGGGGAAAGTGAGGTTGATCCCCTTGTCTTCTGAGATCCACTTTCCCCCCAGACACTTCATTCCTGATGCTGCACTGCTCTTTCTCCTTTCAGATGTTAGTTGGCAAGTGGCCTAAATGAGCTAGGTAGGCATTATTCTGAAAGGCAAACCTATTTGTTATTTAATTAAATATATAAATATCAGAAAATGAAGCAGAACATGTTTCTGTGATTCCTGGAATTTTTATTGCTTCAAAATATATTCTTCTTTGTTTTTTAAATCAGTGCCTGTGCTTGACCTAGTCGGTTAGCAAGTATATTTCTATTTCCAACCCCCTTCTTCATCATGTACTTCTACTGGAAATAAGAAAAACCTAATTTTCACTTTCCCAGCCCCTCTTGTGACAAAGGGTCACTCTGGGACACAGTTCATGGATTAAGTAGAGGTATGCTGGGAAAGACTTTAGTGGTGGTGCATCTTCCCTCTTGCTTGCGATGCTGATAAAATGTAATCATTTTGTGAACTTGAGGTGTTACATATGTAGGGAATGCCCTGAAAACTAGGAATCTAACCCCAGCAGCCATTGCCCTTTACTGGGTGGTCCAATATCATCATCACAAGCCACCTCTGGTACATTAACACTTGAAATGTGGCTAGTCTAAATTGAGATATGCTGTTAATATAAAATGCATATTGTATTTCCAACACTTTGCATGAAAAAAGAAAGAAAATGATGTCATTAATATTTTTATACTACTGATTGCATGTTGATATGATAATACATTGGATACATTGTGTTAAATAAAATATATATTTAAAATGAACTTTATGTGTTTCCTTTTACTTTTTCAATGTGGCTCCTAGAGACTTGGCTATTACCTGTGCCACCTGACTTTCCCCTCCTCATATTGTATTTATATTGTACAACACTGCTCTAGACTTTCTTTGTGTGTGAGAAAGATAGGGTTAACCCATTAAAATTGAGCTGACTGTTACTTATGACTGAGAGCTTTCCTTACTGAAACCAAATATCATTTCCAATTACCAAATAAGAGGATCATGGAAGTTGTTGGTTGAGTCTTTCCAACACACTGATACATGCTATAGTTTTGATTAAACCACAGTATAGGTTTACCACTTTTGTGCTCATCTGCTACTACCTTCTGGTTATTACTCCTTTTAAATAAATACTAGTGGCCCGGTGCATGAAATTTGTGCACATTAAAAGGGAATTAATTAGAGGAAATATTTTAATATTGCTATTTGCCCTTTCTCTATAATAGAAGTGATAGAGATGAAAGAAAATTAGTAAAATGCATATGAAAATCTCCCTCCTGTCAGAGTTTGCGGTGTGTCGCGGGACCTAAAGTTAAGTCCCCACCCACCACCAGCACACACTTCGAAAATGCAGGAGACCCAGATCCAGCCAGCCCCACCCCTGTCAAGCCCCACTGGGTGGGGGGAGCAGCCTCAGGTCCCCTGGCCCAGTGCTGGGGCAGGGGGTGCAGCCTGAGGTCCCCCATCAAGCCCCACTGGGTAGGGGGCGTGGCCTGAGGTCCCCTGGCTTGGCACTGGGGTGGGGGGCACAGCCTGAGGTCCCCTGTCAAACCCCACTGGGTGGGGGTGCATGGCCTGAGGCCCCTGTCAAGCCCCATTGGGCAGGGGGCATCGGCCTGAGATCTCCCTGTCCAGCGCCAGGGCGGGGGGCGCGGCCTGAGGTCTCCAGGCCTGGCTCCAGGGCAGAGGGCATGGCCTGAGGTCCCTTGCCCTGGCCAGGCTCCATGCAGCCTCAGGTCCCTGCTGTTCAGTTGTGACGTTATGGCATCCCAGCTAATTTGCATATTCCTCTATTATATAGATAGATGTATTGTAAATCGGGCCTAAGCTGGTAGGTGGACATCCCCTGAGGGGTCCTGGACTGTGAGAGGGTGCAGGCTGGGCTGAGGGACCCCCCACCAAGTGCACAAATCTTGTGCACCAGGCCTCTAGTAAAGTAATAAAAGTCACATATAAAGGGCTCTGTATGCAAGATGGGGCTTGAACATCCACGGGGGGCCCTGTCTGAAGCCCTTCTACCAGCCTCTGCAGCCATCATTTCTATTTTCTCTTCCTAAGGTCAACAAAAATTGGCCTGAACAAAATTTGGGAATAATTGGGAAGCACTAATTAGGGTGGAAAAAAGCAGTACAATTATGAGTTTATAGAAAGTGAGCTTGTTTGAATTAGGGAATCTGAACAATTTGATTTGTTTTTGTTTGTTTGTTTATTTTTCTAGAGTTTGTCTGTGGTGGTGGAGTGTTTAGCAAGATGGTTTTGCTATCACCTTAACTGTTTTAAAGGAAAAGGGAAAGATAAGAGAAGAACACAGTAGCAGGTAATGGTACAAAAGAGAAGTGAACTTGTAGCAGGTGCTTTTTGAAAAAAAAGGGAAAACACAGAAATATACCCATAATCATATAAATGCATCTTTTCTATCTCACCGCCCATTCTACATGTGGCTGGAAAAACATCCAAATGGGTAGCAGAAAAACATCCAAACTGCTGAGCTACATGATTTAAAAAGAGAGTGAGTGCAATTGCAGTCAATATTTCAAATGTGACCTTCTAAGAGGAACAGAATTGGGAGAAAGAAGGGCTTAAAATGAATTAAAGTTTAAACAATTCCCAATCAAATGGTGATGTCCTGGGAATAGTGCCAGAGAGTACTATGGAATTGGTTTTATTATAACTACTCTAAATTTAATCAGCTGAAATAATTTGCATTTTTTTGACATTACATATGTAGATATGTTGTGTGAATATTTAAAATACATTTAAGACAGGATCCAAGATGGTGGAGAGTATACTTATTTCCTCCCAGGACCAAACTGGAATTACAACTAAAATAAAGAACAGTCAACTTAAATAACCAAATGAAAACCAGCTGAAGAGAAGTCTTATATCCAAGGATTTACAGAGAAGCCACATGGAGACTGGTAGGAAGGGTGGAGACACAAAAAGGGCCCAGAGGGACATCTTAGCTGCAAAGCTTCCCTCTGAAGAGCAAGGGGTCGCAACCCCAGGCCAGACTCCCCAGCCCAGAGCACCAGAGCTGAGAAGAGGCACCCACATAACATCTGGTGTGAAAATCACTGGGGGTTCTGACCACCAGGAAGAGACAGGAGTCTGTTAGAAACGCAGGTACACACTTAAAGGGTTGGCACACAAAGTCACATCCACCACTCACTTTGGACTTGAGCAGAAGGAGGAAGGAGTGGATGGGAGTTGTATGAGGAGAGACTGAGGGTTGGTGGCTCTTGGGAGAGAGATGAAGGGACAGCTGCCAGGATCCCTGTGCTGAATTATTTTCCCACACTGCAGATGCCCTCTTTCTTTGGTGAAGCATTGAAATGAGGAAATTAAACTGAAATGCAGTTTTCCTCTGGGCAGGATGCAAAGGTGATTTCCCAGGTCCTTGTCCAGGTGGATTTGAAGAATGAAGCCACAGACAAAAGGTGGCATAGGAAAAGGTGGAAATTTATTGGGAAACAAGCACAGACTCCTATGTGGGGAGGGGGAGAGAGACCCACTAAGTCCCTCTTTCCTGAGGTTTATAAAGGCTGCAGTTCTTTGTGTCCTGATATCCCTTCTGAATGGTCACTATAGCAGCTTCAGAGCTCAATCCCCACATAAGGTCTCCTTCATTTTATCCCTTTTGTTTTTCTACTCCCTGTGGCTTTCCCCTTTATTCTGAGAATGAGTGTCTTCCTCTCCCTTTATTCTGTGAATGTACTAGTATGCCTTTTGGCAGCTCCCAGCCCCCCAGCTTTGCAGCCCTGTGGTCCCCCCCTCCATGGATCCCCTAATTCATAAAACTCCCTAAACCTGCCTGATTTACCCCTAAAAACTCCTTTCAGCATCTTACAGCATCAGCCTGGGGGATTGCAATAGCCTTGTACTCCGGATTTCCTGTCACCTCACCCTGTGGAGCTCATGCCCTTCTGAAAAATTAGCAGCCTGGGCTGGGGTGCAGAGGTCTGAGCAGACTCAGTGGGTGACAGTAACTGAGTTATGCGGCTTTGGGGTAAGGACCATTCCTCTCACTTTCCTGTGAACCTGACCAGCAACACCTCCCCACATGGGAGATCTGATAGCCCCATTGTCTGGGCTCCTAGCTGCCCCACCTTCCAGATTCCTGGCTGCCCTGCTGAGCTCAGGCTGACAGCAAAATCTGGGACACACTGAGTTGTGTGGCTCTAGGATGGGGCCATTTTCTCCTTGCCCACTGACTGGTGCAGAGCTTTCAATTTACATGGCCAAATCTTGGTCTGTTTTAGCCTGATAAACTCCACTAGCCTAATCCTGATGACCCACCACAAAGGGCTTCAGGCGCCCAGTAGGGGGCGGCTAGACTTGGTAAAAAACTGTGACATTTGCTGAGTGGCCTCACACCCAGTACTGGCACCGAGTTTGAACCTGTATCAATCTGGTGAGCACCCCATGTCCCTACCTGGTGACTCATTGAGAACCTACTTCATGCAACTCGAGTACTGCCAGAGGCTCTTTCAGTGACTGAACATAACAGGTAGCCAACAGGTGGAGGCAGGCAGAGGTGGATCTCAGGGTATCTTGGGAATTTTACTGACCTGTTCCCAAGCTGGCCTTGGTATATAGCCAGAGAAAGACAATACCATATGATTTCTTGCTGAAGGAAAAACACATTTGAGGAAAAGTGAGGCTTATAATCAGCAGCTCAGTAGCTAAGACAGGCAGGGAACCATTTCTGCTCAAGACAGCTAGCTACCTTCTTAGTGAACACTGTGACAGACTGCCACAAGTCCACTTTATGGACAAACAAATGGGCTCTTCTGTTAACCTCCTGAGTAACAGATGAGCATTTTAACAAGGGCTTAGAGGTAAAAGCTTATTCCAGAGTAGCAACAAATGTAGAAGACACAGAAAGCATTGCCACTGGCTGGAGAGGTCATGAGAGGCATTATCTATAATGTAGGGGTTGTCTCTAAAAATAGACTGAAGGCTGTATAATGTGTCAATTTCGCTTGTAAAGAATGAGACACAATTTGACAAGAATACAAATTACATTAGCTCTAAGTATAAAGCATTCTATGAGCTGGGTGGCACTCGTGGTTTCTCAAATCCTGTTTCACAGTCATCCCTAAATTCAGTTGACATCCCGCCTCCAGAATGCAGATAGAAAGAAAACCAGAATCAGATGCCTGCTGAGAGCTTGGTACATTCATTTCATGTCTGACTACAGGAAAGTTGGAAAGTCCTTCTTCAGAGGTGCTGGGAGCTACATCTTCCACATCTGCTGAAGGCCAAGGGTTTGAATGTCTCTAATGGTGATGAGTGGGGTGGCAGAGCAAGGCTTGTTGGCGGGATAATGGACAGTGCCCAGAGCAGAGAAAAACTGATTTCGATTGCTGCTGAAAAGCTAGCAGTGGAAGCACTGGTGGAGAGGCATGGTATAAAACAATTAGAGGACACTATTTCCTAATCTGAATATCAAGTAAAGTTTTAAAAGACTAGCAAAATATAGGAGGAGATAGGAAAAAAGAGTGTAAATTATAGACCTCATTTCTAATCTCAAGTGGCCTAATTCTCTTCTATTCTGGAAAACTAAGAAACTCAGCCTTCTTCCTGACTACCAGAATGGATCCTTTACAAAGACCCCAACTTATTTGTGTGTGTGTGTGTGTGTGTGTGTGTGTGTGTGTGTGTGTGTGAATGGGTGTGTAAACACGTGAGTGTGAAAATGTGGGTACAATTTTGTGTGCATGTGTATGTATGTGTGTATGTGTGTATGTGATTGTGTGTGAGGAGTGTGTGAGTATGTGTGTGGTGGTGAACAGAGCTCAGATGAAAAAAGGGCTGGCTTTCCTTACCCAGTGCATGGGCCCAGTATCATAGGCAGACACATCTTAAAGTGGCTCTTTTTCAAAAAAAGAAAAAATTTGAAGATAGAAACCAAGATAAGAGGAAAATGTAGTGGCTGATAGCTTGTGATTATGATAATAAAATATTCACCTACCTGTTTTATTTATTTACTAGAGGCCTGGTGCACTAATTCATGCACATTGAAAGGAAATTAATTAGAAGAAATATTTTAATATCGCTATTTGCCCTTTCTCTATAATACAAGTGTCAACCAAATTCATGATCTACAATGACAGATGGAAACACACACATGTAATTGGCACCAGCAAGAGCTTTATATATATAGATAAACTTGCTTAATTAGATCTGCTTTCTGATTTAGCTAAACTTTTTTAGCCCAGTGAAGCACCCCAACTTCTCTTTCAGGTAATTGTCAACAACACAGCAGTAAATATCAACCTGAAGCAGATTATTATTGTAGATCATGCAGGGAGAACAAAGGGTAAAATATTTAATTGCAGCAGTGTTTGACTATATTATGTGCAGTGAGAAAACCTGAAGTCATTTTCAAAGTCCACCATTTCTCACTTATGTTCAGTCAGGTCAAGTTTCTAAGCTTTCTAAATCTCCATTTTCCAGCTAATGAAAGAAAAATAGGATTCCACTGAGTCTCCTATCTACCTACTCTAGGACTTCCATGAGGATCAAATGAGATGAGGCATGAGAAAATGCTTCACAGGCTTTGGTTAAAGTGTAAAATGTTTCCACCTGGCTATAAAGCAAGTCGTGTTCCTGGGCTGAAGAAATTCCAAGGAGGCTACATGCTAGGGAGAAGAAGCTGGCCTTGCTATGTGACGTCATTACCCGGTGCCCACAGACACTGTTTCTGGGCTGGGCTGGGCTGTGGGCCACATTTTGTGCCATGGGGTCTTGGCAGCATTGGCTGCGATTTGGTGGGCAATTGCTCCAGTGTGGTGGCGGAGCCTGTGTCCCACTGGGGGAAGCTGAGTGTTGTTTTGTGGGTGCCAGGTTCACGGTGCTGTTTCTCTGCAAATGGCCAGTGTGCGTCATGGCAGCTCCTGCATTGAGCATCTGCCCCCTGTTGGTCAGTGTGCATCATAGCAACCGGTTGGACGGTCAGACATTTAGAGTATTAGCCTTTTATATATATAGATTATTTTGAAGATAGGAATGGTCTTTAGCTTGCTTTTGTATGTCTCATGGTATCTAGTGTAATGCCTTTTGTTATAAATACTTGGTTGAATGCATTAACTCTTTGCATTACTACATTCTGTATTTGGAAAGTCTACAATTATAGGACATGGTGTTGGCCTTATTTCACACAATGGTTTGGTCACTAGCTGACCCTTTCATTTTCAGACTCAATTCCCTCAGTTCTGGGAAAAAAAATTGAATCAATTTTTTAATCTAATTTTTCCAAGTTTTTTCTTTTCTTTCCAGAGCTCTTACTATTTGTTGAATTCCCAGTATATTTTATTACTCATGTCTCCTTTTAGTTATTTCCTTCATTTTCTTGTCTTGCTCTTGATATGGAAAAGGAAAACATTCACTCTTTACCATTGTCTGATGTTAGCTGAAGGCTTTTCATAGGCTCACTTTGCCAAACTGAGAAAATTAGCTTTAATTATGAGTTTTCTAAGAGTTTTTTAAAAAATTGTAATCAGGAATCAATACTGAACTTAATAAAATGCTATTTTTGTGACAATGGCATTAATCATGTGGTTTTTCTTCTTAAGTTTGTTAGTATAGTAAGTTTTTAAGTCTTAAAACAGCTTTGCATTCCTGTGATAAACTCCTCTTGAATATAATGCATTATCTTTTTATATATTGTTGTAATCTATTTGTTAAAATTTTGTTTAGAAAGTTTGCATTTATGTTCATGAAAGATATTGATCTGTAATGTTCTTTTCTTGTAATGTATTTGTCTTGATTTGATATCAGAGGGATACTAGCCTCATAGCATGGACTAGGAAGCATTTCTGTGTTTTTAACTTTTTGGTAAAAATTGTGTAAAACTGGAATTATTTCTTCTTAAATATTTAGTAACTATCTGAAATTTTCTTTTTTTAAAAATAAATCTTTATTGTTCAGATTATTAGAGGTGTTCCTCTTTTTTTTCCCCCATAGCTCCCCTCCACCTGATTTCCCACCCCACCCCATGCCCTTACCCCCTGTCACTGTCTTTATCCATAGGCGTAAGATTTTTGTCCAATCTCTTCCCACACCCATCACACCCCCTTCCCCCTGAGAATTGTCAGTCCACTCCCTTTCTATGTCCCTGATTCTATTATATTCATCAGTCCATTCTATTCATCAGATTTTTTATTCACTTGATTTTTAGATTCACTTGTTGGTAGGTATGTATTTGTTGTCATTTTGTTCATAATTTTTATTTTTACCTTTTTCTTCTTCTTCCTCTTCTTAAAGAATACCCTTCAGCATTTCATGTAATCCTGGTTTGGTGGTGATGAACTCCTTTAGCTTTTTCTTGTCTGTGAAGCTCTTTATCTGACCTTCAACTCTGAATGATAGCTTTGCTGGGTAGAGTAATCTTGGTTGTAGGTTCTTGCTGTTCATCACTTTGAATATTTCTTGCCACTCCCTTCTGGCCTGCATAGTTTCTGCCGAGAAATCAGCTGACAGTCATATGGGTGCTCCCTTGTAGGTAACTAACTGTTTTTCTCTTGCTGCTTTCAAGATTCTCTCTTTGTCTTTTGCCCTTGGCATTTTAATTATGATGTGTCTTGGTGTGGTCCTCTTTGGATTCCTCTTGTATGGGGTTCTGTGAGCTTCCTGAACTTGTAAGTCTATTTCTTTCACCAGGTAGGGAAAGTTTTCTGTCATTATTTCTTCTAATAGGTTTTCAATATTTTGCTCTCTCTCTTCTTCTGGCACCCCAAAAATTCGGATGTTGGT
This sequence comes from Plecotus auritus, assembly GCF_963455305.1. Taxonomy (NCBI): domain Eukaryota; kingdom Metazoa; phylum Chordata; class Mammalia; order Chiroptera; family Vespertilionidae; genus Plecotus; species Plecotus auritus. Next base: position 138,553,398 of record NC_137771.1, read on the forward strand.
ACGCTTAAAGTTGTCCCAGCGGCTCCTTACACTATCTTCATATTTTTGGATTCTTTTTTCTTTTTGTTTTTCTGGTTGGGTGTTTTTTGTTTCCTCATATTTCAGATCTTTGGTTTTATTCTTGGGGTCCTTTGATCTACAGTTGAATTTCTGTGTATTCTTTATTTCAGATAGTGTATGCTTAATTTCTGACTGGTCCTTTTCCATTTTTTTGGCATTCTCATTAAGGTCTTTGAAGGTCTCACTAAGCTCCTCGGAGGTCTCATCAAGTTTCTCAGTGGTTTTTAGAAGATTCTTGAGTAACCTTATAAATGTGGTTTTGAACTCTATGTCCAGTAGTTTGCTTTCCTCCATTTCTTTCATTCGTGACATGTTTCTTTGTCTCCACATTTTGCTGCTTCCCTGTGTTGATGGAGTGTTTTTCTGTGGTAGGTGACCAGTGGTTCAGCCTATCACCTGAGGTGGACACCCCTTTGTGGGCTGAGTGCAAAGTCTTGGTGTAGTTAAGCCTTGATTGCTGTTGGTACACTGGGAGGAATTGACCTCCAGGCCAATTGGCTGCGAGGACCCACTGTGTCTATAATGGAAGAACTGCTGTACTGGAGACACGCTTATGGGGCAGGACTTGCTTCAGTGGGGCTTTGGTGCTCACTGAGTCTGCCTCTTGAATGTGTCACTTATGGATGTGAGTAGTTGAAATCTGGTGTCGTCTCACACTGACCACTAGATACACTAGCTTCTGGATCTCCAATGGGGTGCAGGTCAGCTACTGTCTGAGGCCACCCAGCAGGAGCTACAGCGAGAACTACAGTTTTCTTCTCTTTGCTTGGGGTTTGGAGGTTTTGGAGCTGTCTGACCAAAGCTGCACTTTGTTAGGTTAAGCTGAGAAAGGGAAGGCCATTTATATGCAAAAGCTGCTGCATGGAGCTTGGGTGGGTTTGTAGATTGTGCAGGGCGGGGTCTCAGGGAGTCACTAGGCTAGGGCATGGCAAACAGAGATGGCTGCCAGTCAGCTGTCTCTGTGTCTCCGCGTTTCCAAGTCCCCGTGTCCCGTGCCCCAGTGCAGTAAACACCTCTGCAAGAAAGCCACTCTCACTTTCCAACCCGATGGCAGACAGTCCAGCTTCTCCCCGTAGGAGTTTGGGTCCCAAGCGTCACCCCAGAAACTGGAGTTCAGGGTAATCGGGAGCTTGTCTCCCTTCGGGTTGAAAAAAGCAGAGCACCCAGTCACCCGCCGCCAGCCCGATTCATGCGCTTCCGTACCTCAGCTTTTCAGCGCTTGTGCATGTCTCAATGCTCTTTTCTCTTTCCTGCTAGTTGTAGAATTTCCACTCAGCCAGCTTTCCCATGGTTCTGGGTGATAGACATTTTGTCTTTTAGTTGTAGTTTTGAAATTGTTGTGTGAGGCAGCAGTTTAGGTGTTTACCTATGCCGCCATCTTGGTTCTCCTCTGAAGTTTTCTTTATGGGAAAGTTTTAAACTATAAATTCAAATTCTTTAAAATAAAAGATTATTCCAGTTATCTATTTCTTCTTGAATGAGCTTTTGTCTCTCTAAGAAATTTATTTCTGATAAGTTCTTGATTTACAGGTATAAATCTGTTCATATATATAGGATATTCCAAAAAATGTATACACACTTTTTTTCTGATAGCTCAATTGATGTTCCTTTCTTTTCAGATTAACCCATTGGAATGAATAGTTACTCAAAGTGTGTATACATTTTTGAAATACCATATATTTATAATATTCCTTTATCTTTTTAATATCTATAGAATCTACAGTAAGATCATCTGTTTCATTTTGACATTAATAATTTGTATATTCTCTTTTCTCCCAATCAGTCTGGTTTCATTTACTACATCAAATAAGAAGCTTTTTAAAAAGGAAAATTTTTAGGAGAGTTTTATGTTTACAACAAAATTGAGAGAAAGGTAGAGATTTCCTATATACACTGTCCCCACACATGTATAACTTTACCCATTATCTACATCACTCACCAGAATGGTATGTTTTTGATGCATCAAAATCATGCAAAGTTCATAGTTTACCTTAGGTTTCATTCTTGATATTGTACACACTATGGGTCTGGACAAAGTTATAATAACAGATTCCCATAATTATGTTATAGTACAGAATATTTTTACTGCCTGAAAAAATACTCTGTGTTCCACCTTTTCCCCCCACACCAAACCCCGAATAACCACTGATCTTTATACTGTCTCTATAGTTTTGCCTTTTCCAAAATGCAATATAGTTGTAATCACTATATTGTAGTCTTTTCAGATTGTCTTCTTTTACTTAGTAAAATGAATTTAAGCTTTCTCCATGTCTTTTAATGGTTTGATAGTTCAATTCTTTTTAGTGCTTAATAATAATACATTGCCTGGGTGTCCCATGGTTTATTTATCCTTTCACCTACTGAAGGACATCTTGTCTGTTTCCAACTTTGGGGAATCCTATCTAATAAAAGAGTAATATGCAAATTGACCATCACTCCAACACACAAGATGGTTGCCCCATGTGGTCTAAGATGGCTGCCCCCATGTGGACACAAGATGGCCACCACAAAATGGCTGGCGGGGGGGCAGTTGTGGGTGATCAGGTCAGCAGGGGAGGGCAGTTAGAGGTGACTGGGACTACAGGGGAGGGCAGTTAGGGGTGACCAGGCCTGCAGGGGAGGGCAGTTGGGGGAGACCAGGCTGTCAAGGGAGGGCAGTTAGGGGTTACGGGGCCAGCAGGATAGGGCAGTTGGGGGCAATTGGGCCAGCAGTGGAATAGTTAGGCGTCTATCAGGCTGGCAGGGGAGTGGTTAGGGGGTGATCAGGCTGGCAGGCAGAAGCGGTTAGGGGCAATCAGGCAAGCAGGCAAGTGAGAGGTTGGGAGCCAGCAGTCCTGGATTGTGAGAGGGATGTCCTACTGCCCGTTTAGGCCCAATTCTGCTAGGGCCTAAATGGGCAGTAGGACATCCCTCAAGGGGTCCCAGGTTGGAGGGGGTGCAGGCTGGGCTGAGGGACACACATTCCCCCCCATGCATGAATTTTGTGCACCGGGCCTCTAGTTATGAATAACATCCTTGTGTAGGTTTTTGTGCAGTCATAAGTATTCAATTCCTTTGAGTAAATACCAAAAGTACAATTGCCAGATTGTATTATAAGAGTATGTTTGGTCTTAAAAGAAATTGCCAAACTGTCTTTTGAAGTGACCGTACCATTTTCTACCAACGATGTATGAGAGTTCTTAATGTTCCACATCCTTAACAACATTAGGTGTTTTCAGTGTTCTGAATTTTGGACATTCTAATAGGTGTGTGGTGTTATGGCATTGTTTTAATTTACATTACTTGATGCCAAATAATGTGGAACAGCTTTGATTTCATTAGTTTTCTGTTCTATTATTTTATGTTCTGCTCTTTATTATTTCCTTTCTTCTTTAGATTTTAGTTTTTGTTGTTTTCCTAGGTGTTTAAGGTGGAAGTTGAGTTCATTGATTCAAGACTATTCTAACTCAGGCATTTAATGCCGAATATTTCTGCCAAAGTACTGTTTTCACAATATCTTATAAATTTTAATTATGCTTTCTTACTTCACTCTTTTTGAACATTTAAATCCATTAAACATTTTAAAGTAAAACGATATCTTGAATTTGTCTACCACTTTACCATTTCCAGGATTAAAACATATTTTACCTAGTTTTATTCTCATAATAAGTTAAAACAAGTCCTTACTATATCCCTAATTGAATAGCCAGTCATTTAGCAAATATTTGGAGGATGCCGTGCTTTGTGCCAGTTACTGGGGATATGGTAGCAACAAAACAATATCCCCTCAAGGAGTTTATTTTATTTCTGAATAATAATGAAAAAGATGAGGTGTGGAGACACAATAGTTAAGTAGCTTACTGAAGATCACACAACTATACATGCTAAACTCTAATCTTTCAACCACAATTTTAGGGTCTCTTTCCTTCTTATACCATACACTACAAATATTTTTTATATATAAAAATATCAGGGTATTAATAAAACATGTGCACACTATCAAAGTGGAGTTATATAAAGAACCCTCAACAAAACTATAGAATACTGTTCGCCTACGCTGATGTGAGGTTAAGTAAATATCTCATAATTTATTCAGTGAGAAGAGATGTACTACTGGTATAGTGTTAATATTGCCTGATTGGGAAGAGGAGAAATAGCCTAGCAACACACTTTAATTATGCACAAATAACTTTACTTTTGGTTTTCAGTTTCCACATTAAGAAATGACGGTAAAATGATTTTTCCTGTTATTTCTAACTTTCAGATACTAAGAATTTAAATTTTAAATATTTATTGAGCATTCACTACAGTGCTCTACTAGGGATTCAAAATAAGACATAATATTTGTACTAAAACTATCTATCTTAAAAAGTAAGAAACATACACATAAAATATGTTTAAGTGGCAATAAGAATGATACAGAAAATAATGATCTGGAACAATGAGGGATGATTTTGCCCCTCCTTGAGTATATTTGACAATGTTTGCAGTCACTTGCTTGTCACTACTGGGAGGTGACTTCTATTGGGTAGAGTCACCATTACAGTAGAGGCCAAGAATGCTGCCAAACATCCTGCAGTGCACAGGACAGCCTCCTCCACAAAATTACCTGGACCAAAATATCAATAGTGCTGAGGTTGAGAAACTGCTCTAGAAATTCAAAGGAAAAATCTCTGTGGGAAGGAAAGATCAGGAAAGTTTCATCAAGGAACTGTTTTCCCATGAACTTTTAACATGGTTACATCTGGAGAAACAGCATAAACAAGGTTATGGAGAAGGGAATCTGGATTGTTTGTTTGGGGAACAGTGAGAAACCCAGTACAGTTTGAGTAGAAGGCTCACATATCAGATAAAGAGTTAGATTGGTGCCATATTGTGGAGAACCTCAAATGCCAGGATGAAGCCTTCTTGCGTTATTTATTAGACAATGGGGAGCCATTCAATGGGCATACTTTAGAGTAAGCGTTGTTTCAGTTAGGGGAGTCTGGCAGTGGTCTGAGGATCTATTGTAGTAGAGAGGCTGGAAGACAAGCTTGAGGTATTGAGTATTAATTCAAGCAGAACTTGACTTAACCATGATGCTTGTACCACACATCCTTTTCTAAATGCAATTATGGATTAGGGTAAAGCCATTCAGCAGCAGTAACACTAAATCATGTTTTGACACAAGTGCATAAACAATGAGTTATAATTTATAAGTGATGTGGGTTTTTTAGACCATGTAATTTTACTCATGTGTTTATATCGAGTTTGATAATGTTTAAAAAATGTGATTTTATTTCACAAACTGGAGCAATAAGAAACTCTCATTTGAAGACATTAGCTTTTATCACTTTAATTTTTTTTTTCTGTCCCTGGTCCCCGTGTCCTTCTAGAATACTGTTCCTTAAATGCTGGGTTCCATGATTCACAGTGCACAAATACATTGCGTTGTGAGTTGGCTGTCATGTTCGGTTCCACTTGCCTAGGCAAAAATAAACAACCACCAAGAAGTTCACCCCTCAGCATTCAGTGAAAGATGAAGTGAAAATATCAGGACATTTCTTCAAAGCTTATAAGTTTCAGTATTGACTTTGTATCAGTGAAGTCAGTGCAAGCATGAATTTTTCTCTTTCAGGCTCTTGTTTCACATTATTCAGATTGAATAACCCTCATAGGTTATTAATACATTTAAATTTATATTTGGGCAAGAAAATTATTTGAGTCTGAAAGAAGCTTTCTTGTGATCATCACTGCAAAAGTAAGTTGTTGCAATAACTTTGTTCTACCCTGTTTGTAGCAGGACCTCAATAAATATCAAAGGTGTGAATGAGGAAATGAATGGATGAAAGATAGCCATACAGCATGACAAAGACCCTGGAATTTATTTCTGGCTTTGCCAATCATCAGATTTTAGAAAAAAGTAGAATTTTTTAAAATGGCAAGAAAAATTAAATGTTCTTTTTTTCTTTTTCTATTAGAAAAGAGCTTCTAGGGAATTTTATTTTTAATCAGCTGCATTCAAACACTGACTGTTTTAGTGGTATTCATGATTGACATAGATATGTTTAAATCATAAAGAAAAAAATTATAATAACTGACTCAGTATTTTGAATTGAAATTTTCTTTCATGGTAAATGTACCTTTTGGCAAACTAGGTAAACTATGAATTTACTTTTCTATGAAGAAAAGTATTAAAATGATTTATGTAAGTAAATAGGCTGCACTTAATCTACAAACTAATTCTAGTAAAATTGCCACCCAGTGGTCACAGTGCTAAGAACAAGATTCAATCCAGTAGATCATTCTACTGATGAGAACATACTCTTAATCTGTGATAGGTGTTGTACTAAAGAGTGAGAAAACAACTTTTCACCAACATCCTGAGGAAAGATAAGGGGGGAGACACAACTGTCAATGTACGTGCACATTAAAACATTGCCATTAGAGCTAGCTCATTTGGCAATGCCATTCACAGGAGTCACTTATTTGGTTTCAGTGTGCATAGACTGTTCTAAATTACTTCATAAAAGAGATAAGCTAAATGGGCAGATAATTTCCTTTGAAACTGGAAGCACTGGAGGTGAACACACACTCAGAATGCACTTGTCTGTGATCACTCAGAAGAGCAGCATTGCAGTTGCCTAGGATTTGACTGTCTATCACTGATACAAAGATTTCCTTAGGTTATTACTACAGGTCACTAGGAAGGCTCGAACTGCCAATGGGTATGATGATACTATCACCTTTGATCACATAAAACATTTTTTAGGGCAGCTTCTTGGTAAAGATTGCCTTCCTCTGATCCAAAAATATCTAAAGCTTGCTTTCTAGGGGCTGTTAGCCTTGCCTGCCTCAGACCATTCATTGCCTGTTAACCGGCCACCACAGGCCTAGACTTGAGGAAATGACATCTTATTTTAAAGGCTCTATTGTATATTTCTGATTAACTACCTCAAAATTTCTACAATGGAGGGAATTACTAAATCAAAATAATGGCTTTTAAAATTATCTAAGACATCTGTTTTGAACTAGGGTTCACCACTGTAGGGAAACACAGGAGACCTGGTTGGAAAGTCTGTAAGGAAGAAATTCCGAAAAGGGAAGTTGGCTGAAGGTGGCCTGCCCCTGTTTATCAGAATTCCAACTTACGGGAGTTGGCCAAAGGCAGCTGTCCCTAATTGTTCCTTGACCTTCCCAAACAAGTCTGTGCATGTGCAGATCCTTAGGTGTTTACCGTAATCTTTATGCTTAATCTTTAGGTGTCTTGCTTAAAGGACACTTCAGACACATGTGCCCCCCCCCACCCCCTCCCAAGATTACTTACCCTACTGATTGTATCTAAAAGATAAACTTTATCTCAAACTGCTGTTACAATAAAAGCCTGAAGAGGCAGGCTATCAAGGCTGTCTGGTTCCTTTAGCCAGGCAGTCCCTTAGCCCTCTCTTTCACAGCAATCCTGTGTCAGAGTAATCATTCATCCTTCACTCAGGGTCTGCTGCTTAGCCCCGGCACACCATACTAGACCTGATTTAAGAGGCACAGTTGTAACTGGACTGCAGTGGAGACTCTTCAGGATGATTTGATCACTCCTGAGCTGGAATATAAAGCTAAAATGAAGGTATTCCACTTTCAAATCCTCCTATGATGACTGCTTCTCTTAGACTCACAGAGGCTCAAAATTTTCACATTTGGAAAAAACTTACTATTTAAAAAATGAATTCTGCTGTTCCTATATTATATAGGAATGTGATAATTAATCATGGGATTATGTGACTTTTTTGTTTAAGAAATTTCATTGACAGGACTATAGGTTATATAAAAATAGGTCTTAGAACTTAGTCTGGAGTGAAGAATAAAGTAAATATAAAAATAAATTATGCTTTGTTATTAAGTTAGAGGAAGTTGGGGATCTGGAAGGGTTTCTAGGTTGAAGGGGCCTAGATGTGGGTAACAGAGAGGTTTTAGGGTAGAAGGTGACAGTGGGACTAGCAAATTTTACTAGATAAGGCCCTAGAAGACAAGGGACTACTAAGAAATTCCCTGTGGTGGTGATAACTAAAGGACTTTGGAAGAAAAATATTTAATTATTTATGTTAAATTTATTTTTTATTTGGTCCCATGCCATTATTTCCCAAAATTATTCCTATGCCTTTAGTAAAAAATAAAGACTATACCTTTGAATACTGGTACTCTTGGAAATGCAGGAGAAGCTCTGGCTTCTTTTGAATATGTAGAGAAGACAGCAGCTGCAGTGTGCAAGATGGTGGGATAGGAGATTCAGACCTAAATCTGGCCTAAAAATTTGGAGCTAGTCAATAGTCTAAGGAATATTATGAAGATGTTGTATTTTCCACTGTAGTGTGCTCATGGGGGCTCTTATAATTTATTTTTTTATTATTTTTATTTTTAAAATACTTTATTTTTTTTTTTTTCAGAGCAGTGTTAGCTTTATGGCAAGGTAGGTGCAGAGATTTCTCATTTGTCCCCGACCTGAAACATGCATAGCTTCCCTGATTATCAACATCACTCACCAGAACTGGACATTTTTTTTTTAACCGAACATGAACTTATGTTGCACATCACAATCACCCAAATCCATAGTTTACATTATGTTCGCTTTTGGTGTGGTAGATTCTATGGGTTTAGACAAAGGTATAATGCCATATATCGATCATTATAATATCCCACAAGGTATTTTCACTGCCCTAAAAATCCTTTGTGCTCTGCCTATTCATCTTTTCCCCAACCACATCTGGGTTCTTATTATTTTGTATAGATATTAAAGCAAAGGAAGACTGGAAGATTTGGGGAAACTTGCTTATAGTAACATCCAAGAAGAGAGGGGAAAAGAGAAAAAGTGAAGGAACAGAACCCCCAATTCATGGCATTTGGTCTTTTACCTTCTCAAATCTGTATAGGTTATCTAACCTTTCATACTGGTTAAATCAGGTTAAAATTAAGCTTTGAGAGAAAAAAGTATTTAAAAAAACACACACAAAAAAAACACAGCAAGCATCTGAGGACAAAGTGATTCCAGTAAAACCAGGATGGGTCTATGCACTTGATCCCTATTGAAGAGGTTGTATAACAATTCAGGCTTTTATTTTGCACCATCTGGCAAAGTCACATATTCTCCTTCAAGCCCCAGGACCTTTCTCAACCTTCTAGTTTTAATGTCCTCTAGGGATGTCCCTGAGCAGAATCCAGTGACAAAAATGATGTACTTGACATTTTTCTGAAAATAGAGAGGAGGGCTAAGAGATGCAATCACACACCGCAGATCATCAGCTAGGGTTCAGAGGGAGGGGACATCCTTACAGGAGTAGGAATATAGGAGATAATCTGGACCAGCGCTGTGCTACATACAGCTCTAGGGGCTTGTACATGCTAAGCTGGGATGGACTCTGGGAGCAGTTATTGGTTCATATAAGTTATTGTTAAGAAATTGAGCTCCTACTCTGAATGGTCCCCTCAGATTCTGTGATGCCCTTTTGTCATGTGTGGGGCACGGGGAACTTCTTCAAGGCTGCTTGTGCCCATCTGTGACATCTACCCAGAGGCAACACTGTTGAGTTCATGAGGTTTTGCAAGTGCCTGCAGGGACCTGTGTGCCCTGAAGAATTGCAGATGTTGCCTCACTCTTCTTGCCCAGCATGCATTCCTAGTCTGGGGTGAATCATTTTCCCATCCTGCTTCTTCAAAACTACTGTGTTGATGTTTGTGAACTCTCTAAGTTCTCCATTGGGTTTTGGCTTTTGAAATTTCAAAATAGGACCTTTTAGCTACTCCATGGTCTGCCTCCCCTGAACCAATGAATTACAGAGGCTGCCCACTGTCTTCTTTAAAAGGAGGGAAGAGAAAGTGGATATATATTGAGCAAAACAGTTAATATATCAACTAACTTGACTTGATTAATAATTAAAGAACAATACAAAGCCTCAGAGAGTGACCTTTTCTTATTAGATGTGCATTGTTTTATAAGTACATTTCAATACTGCCTTATTGTAAATGTGAAGGATGCCACTTGAAGGATCTGAGAAAAGGACAAATTGTCAGCCCCTTCTGGAGGGGCTGGAGGATGTCAATCTTCTCCACTTTTCAAATTAACAGAAAATTAAGAGTATTCTTTTCAGGAGGAACTGAATGAGCATGCCAGATGGGGATGAGTGGCCTAAGAAATCTGCTGCTGTTGTTGTTGGGTAAAGAACAAGGGCTGCACAGGCAGAGAAAGACAAGCATCACATGATCTCATTCACATGTGGAATCCAATGAACAAAATAAACTGATGAACAAAATAGATCCAGAAGCATGGAACAGACTGATGAATTTCAGAGGGAGGCATGGGTGGGGAATGATTAACTGGGGAACTTATATACATACTAGTGACCTGGTGCACAGATTCGTGCACATTGAAAGGAAATTAATTAGAAGGTGGCCAGTGGGGCCGGGACTGGATAAGACGGGCCGGACACACCTAGAGCCAACCTCCTGCAGTCCCTCCCCGGCTGGCCCCACCTGGGGTGGCGCCGTGGCTCAAAAGGCATCTACTTAGTGAGTGGGGTCCCTCTGGCAGGTGGGGCCCCTCAGCCTGGCCTGCGGGGATCGGGCCGAAACTGACTCTCCCACATCCCCTGAAGGGTCCCAGAGTGCGAGAAGGCACTCTGCAAAGTTGTTGTCCTACAGGGTGTGGAATGCAAATGCAAGTGTGCAGTAAACCAGATTCAGAGCCCACAGTGCCCCAGCAACAACATAACCCAAGGTGGAATTGTGTGGCCCTGTGAGGAATCGAGCTCCCTCCTCTCTGGTTTTGTGGTGCATCACCCGAGAACTGCTGCTGCCAAGTTACTGCAGCTCAGCAGCTCCTGTGTTGAGCATCTGCCCCTGGTGGTTAGTGGGCATCGTAGCTACCGGTTGGACGGACACTTAGCATATTAGCCTTTTATATATATAGGTATGCATAGCCTATGGCCAAAGAAAATAGAGCAGTGAAGGCCTAGGAGGGGCGGGTGCAGGGTGGAGGGGGCAATAGGAAAAACAAGCAAACAAACAAGCAAACAGAACATCCGTAATACTTTCAACTACTAGTATAAAGATTAAAAAAAGGAAAAAAAAGAACAAGGCCTGCAGGGGGAGAAACGGGCAGAGAATTACCTAAGGAGAGTCTTCTGGGAAGTGGTGCTCCAAGCCTGAGGCCCTGAGGTCAAAAGATTTTCAGCTTTTTCATCTCATGGCACACATAAACTAGTTACTAAACTTCTGTGGCACACACAAAAATACATTTTTTGCCTATCTGACAAAAAGAAATAGGTATAATTTTGATTCATTCAACACTGGATGGCTTTTGTGTCGGCTGTTGTCATTTTTTTTTTTTTTTTGACAATCTAAGGGAAAAGCCATCAGTGCCCCTAACTAAATAGTCAGGTATTACATATTTTAAAAATTTTTGTGGCACACTGGTTGAAACTCCCTCCTCTAAAGTGTGGGTTCTGAACATGAGCTTTCTGTGAGTGCCCAGAGAGAGCTTGCAGTATTTTTTATGTGTTTGGTTTTCCTTAGAATGTGCTAAGTGAATGTTTGAGTTTTTGGATGGAGGTCAGTGGAGAGTTGCCAAAGGCATGGTGACTTGCCAAAGGGTGAAGGAGTTTTTCTCAGGACTTAGTTTTTCTACCGGAGTAGCTGCCCAGATGCAAGGCAGGGAAATCTGACATCAGAAGAGGCACTGAAGTGGCCCAGGACCCAGTGACCAGCACACAGGATCCCATGTAAATACTCTCCACATTAGGCTCTGGCATCCAGGGCAGACAGAGCTGGTGAGGACAAGAACCAAGGGTCTGTATGCCAAACCAACTTGTAGTTAAATCACATTTACGTGATGGTTAAAAAATGTGCACTGTAAAAAGGACTGTTTCCATGATTTTGTTACCATGTTGTTGCTTTTTAATTTTGTTTTTCCTTTAGTATTTTGGAGAGCCCATTTTGAAAATTCCAGTGTACCTCAGCTGAGCTATGGGATAAGGAATTTCTTCCTCCGCTGTCCCCAGTACACACACACCTAACCTTGGAGAACAAAGGGGTCAGTATGAGGGTCACAGCTGCCCAGCAGACAAGTGGTAGGAAGATATGGTCTAGCTAAGAACATACCTGGTGTTTCTGAACTAAAGACAGGGTGTGCTCAATGTTGAACATGTAGTCTTTAAACTGAACACTGTAGAATGCCCTGGTAGGGAGAACTTGCTGAGGTCAGGTTTGCAGGGAAAAATTTAGTGAAATAGTTTTCATTTGAACTAGACCACTGTGTAAGGACTCAGAGAAATGCACTTAGGCAAGAGCATGCTTTATCTTTACATGTTAGTTCAACATTCTATTCACTGAACGCTGCGTGTTCCAGGAGCAGCCTTTCTAAGGCATGGTTTTTCACATTCTGAATTCTCAGGCTTGGCTGTGTGTGAACAAGGAAGGCAGGCAAGTTACTTTAAAAGTATGACTGTAAAGTAAGTTGATAGTAGATTAAATGAAAATATGTGGAATGTTCTACAGAAATTCATTTTTAGGAAATCTGGAAACATGGAAGAATCGTGGTTTTAATATCTCCTTATATTAGTTATCAGGTGGAAAATAAGTACTAACAGCAGCAAATTACTGTACTTTAGCCTATGCTTAAGAGGACTTTAACTTTGCTTCTCATAGATTTACATGTGGAATGCAAGGTAAGAAAATCATTTGATTAGCTTATTCATATGTATATTTATGCAGGATTTCTATTGAGAAATTGATACTGAACTATTGATATAAAATTTTGAGATGACTTGTTTAGGGAGAGAAACTTTCACTTCGGAAAGACCAGCTTCTAGATCTTGTTAGATACTAACCAGCTCTATGGCCTTGGGCTATATACCTAACCTCTTTCTGTATTTGCACCTTTTGAGAGTTGGTGTATGCCAGGGTTCCTGATCTTTCTCTGAGTAGGAGTTATTTTTCTTGTCTTTTTCTGAAAGCTCTCAGTCTGCTAAAAGTTTCTAAGTGCTATTTTGGTTCTGAAGATGGCTAACAAAGAGCTGTTTATGATGATTTTATAACTTCATGCAACTTGCTGGGTAAAACCCTAACCCTTCCATCTATGTCAAGGTATATGGGGTCAGAATTTGCAAATAATGAAATTGATAAAGTGTAGAAGTGCTTGTTACTAATAAAATTCCTGAATATAATTAAGAAGGGGCACCATTGACTTCTTTGCTGGAAATCCTAGAAAATGACAGGAAATAGGCATTTGTTGTCAAAATATTATTTACACCCCCACAGTGCTTAGTTTTCAGACCCAGAGTCTATTCTGCACCAGCTTATTTTTCCATCTTCTCAAAAGATTCTATAATTTACTCAAATCTGGAAATGAAATAGGTGATAGCCCCTAAAGATCTCCATTCCTTTTCGTTTTTACAACAATCACTTGAGGCAAAGACTGAGCTAAAAATTGCAGATCACTGTAGGCGTGGCTTGTGCTGTCTATACTGTAGGTCCTGTTCCTTTGGCGACATGTTCTGTAGTCCCTTCTTTGATTATGGACCTGGGATAGTCAGGCTGATACCAGAGTATTGCCTGCTCTATCACTCCCTAAGGTGAGTTCCACCTTTGGCCTCTTTAGATAAAAAACACTTTCAGTACTGATTATATAGAATATGTATTGTGTTAGTTTATACATACAGTATTTATATATTACTATTCCTAACACTTCTTTGGTTCCAGTTCCCAGAATTTCTAGTGCCACTCTAACATCTTAGTTTGGGCCTAAGCAATCAGTAGGTAAAGTTGATTATATCTTTACTAGAGGCCTGATGCATGAAATTTGTGCAAGGGGCTCAGCCCTCACAACCCCTACTGCCTCACAGCCCCACCCACTGGTCGTTCCAGAAGGTTGTTCTGCCGTCTGGTCTAATTAGCATATTAGCTCTTTGTTATATAGGATTATATAGGATGAGGTGCCTGGCTTCTTTTAGAATCTAAACGCATCATTCTTTTTCTGAAATTCATACTGTCTGATTTTATGCAAGTGCTCTTAGTAGCCTTATTGACTTATCTCCTGTCTCTGCTACATCCCAAGGAAATAGGTGTTTGTTGGTTCAAGAAATCCTAATTTCTTGTGAGAATTTTGACTAAGTTCCTGTTTCTAATATTTTAGACCTTCTGTGTGCTGTCAATTTGTAGAGCTTAGTGACAGACCTAGGCACAATATATACAGTAAAGAATTTGGCTTTACTCAAAGGTGACTCTTTTTTTTCTTCTCCTGGGAGGTAACTTCTAAATCTTTGGAATTTACCAAGTGGTCAGAGTGTCTTTGCTATTCTTAGTGGGCCCCTTAGACCATACCTAATAGGTTATGCTAATGAGGTGACTTAGGGTAGTGCAAGTCACACCAATAGTCTTAAGGTAGGGTCTGGCCACACTGGAAAGATCATTTAGGGTATCCACTTTGGGTCATGCAGTATTAGTTAACCTAGAGACTAAGTTCAACCATGTGGGCAATCAATAAATCAACATGCCTAGGCAATGAAGCCTCAGTAAACCTCTGGATAGTGAAGATAAGTAAGCTCTCAGGGTTGGCAGTACTCTGTGTGTATTGCTACATATCAATGACAAGGAGAGGGTAACATGCCCAGAAGACAATGGAAACTTGATATCTGGAATCCTCCCAGACTTTGCCGTATGCTTCTCTTCCTTTGGCTACTTTTAATTTGTATCCTTTCCTTGTAATAAATGTAAACATAATGTATTCATTAAATTTTGTGAGTATTTCTAGTGAATTTCTGTACCTGGGGGTACTCTTGGAAAACTCCTGAACTTGCAGTTGGTGTCAGAAGTAAGAGTTTTCATATGTGGACTCTTCCTCCTGACTTTATAGTTGAACTCTGTTAAACACACACACACACACACACACACACACACACACACACACACACACACAACTTAACGGAGTAAATTTGAAGATCTAATTGGGTTTAGAATTTGGCAGCATCCCACATAGCAACTGAAAGGGTGCTTGGAGGGGATGTACAAAATTGAAAGTTTTTGTAGGAAAAAGGGTAGGGCATGGGAACAATTAACAAAAGAAAAGAAAGGATTATTTTTGGACCAGGACATCTTTTTCTTTGGGGGTGAAAGCCGGAAAGGGTTTTTGTCATGCAGATTGCCTCTTCTTTCTATGCAGGATAAAGAAAACTCCCAGAACAGATATCTTACTGGTGTTTGAGCAGAAAATTCCAAACTGGTTGATTAAGATTATGTTTCTGGGTGAAATAGAAACTGCAATTAGATCAGGTCTAATTAAATCTAGGTTTGCTATCATGGGTTTTTAGCACAAGTGACACCATTTTGGGCCTGTGGTTTTCTCTTTAACGCTAGTAACTCTTTGCAGGCTGGGCTCAGGAGTCTTGAGAAGACTTGGTGATGAGCACACACATTTTGCCCAATGGAGCACAGTCCTTTCTTAGATGTTAGCTGAATCCTAAGCCTTTGGTTTTCTGGGATGAGTCATCTGCAACCTACTCCCACTTCGGTTTCAGGAAAGTTGTTTTGAGGAGTACATTAAGTCATATTTCTCTACATATGGTTTATTTTAAATCATAATCATACACATTAAAGTACAATTATTTTGCTCTACATGTTATTTAATATTAAACAAACATTAAGATGGATGCCATGTCTTCTGTGCTTTACCCTTCCTGTAAAAGGGTGATATAATAATAAATATATATTGGGTTTTCATCTCTGGCTTCTGGCCAGAGCTCCTAAAAACCTTGTAATTTCCTAAGTGATAAGAGCGATAGGAGAATCTTTTGTTACAATGTTTTTTGTCCCTGGCTCCTGAGACAACTTTCCAGTAAAACATGTAAAAGGAGTGTCTTTATTTATTCACAAACAACCCTCTTTCAACTACATCTGAGTTTTGTAAATGAGGTGACTTTTGGAAAGGACCTAAGCATGGGGGCTGGCTGCCATGGGAATGAACCAGGTGATTAGATGGTTGGAACTTCCAGCCCACTCTCACAACCTCAGGGAAGTAGAGACTAAGTTCCATCACCAATGGTCAATGACCTAATCAATCATGTCTTCATAATGAAGCCTCCATAAAACCTCTAAATGATGGGTTTTATGGAGGTGAACACATGGATTGGTGAACACATGGAGGTGTTGGGGACTGGTGTGCCCAGAGAGGGCATGAAAGCTCGGTGCTCCTTCTTCATACCTAGCTCTATGCATTTCTTCCATTTGACTGTTCCTAAATTGTATTCTTTATAATAAACCAGTTATAATAAGTAAAGTGCTCTTCTGAATTCTGTGACCCATTCTAGCAAATTATTGAATGGAAGAGGGGATTTGGGGAGACTAGATCACAACATGAGGCTTGTCATTGGCATCAGAAAAGGTGGCCATTGGTGGAACTAAGCTCCTTAACATATGGGATCTGTGCTTACTCAGTTAATGTCAGAATTGCATTAAATTGTAAGACATCCAGCTGGTGTCCAAAAAGAACCAGAGAATTGCTTGGTATGGAAAACCCATTAGATGTCAGAAGCTGTCTTAGTTTGTTCAAGGTGCTATAACAAAATACCACAGACTGGGTAACTTATAAACAACCGAAACTTATTTCTCACAGTTGTTAAGGCTGGAAGTCTGAAGTCATGGCACTGACTTGTGGTGGCTGGTGAAGGCCACCTTTCAGACTGCAGACTGCTGACTACTCAGGCTGTGTCCTCAGATAGCAGAAGGGAGGAGGGATCTGACTGGAGCATCTTTTCCAAGGGCACTAATCCCAAGCATGAGGCTCTTCCCTCAAGACCTCCCTAATCACCTCCCAAATGCCTTACTTCCTGATACTATTTTATTGGGCATTGGGATTTAACATATGAGTTTAGGGGGGACATAAACATTTAGACCACAGCAGAAGTGTTGTATAGAAAAACATTTTTTTTTAACCTCCCTAATCCACATTTGACTTTGTGGTCTATGGGTAATGCCCTTTGTTAATACTCTTGAATTTTTATCAGTGAAAGAATGAGGGTCTTTCTATTATATCATTTCTCTTCCTCTCTTATCACACTAAACTGGCAGGTAGCGTTCTGGGAAGAGAAGGGAGTCAGGTCTGGGATGGAAGCCCCCACTATATGCTCCCAATCTACAGATCTAGGCTTGTCAACATCCAAGATCTCTAGCATTGAAATATTAAAATTCAATATAAAAGTTCAGTAATATTAATGCCTTTAAAGTGTCTAAATATCTGAGATAGAATTGGAACACAAAGTGATAAAATAAGGGGAACAGGATATAACTTAGGAAGAGCTGAAGTTCTCTTTGGTTGATGATACTAAGCATCACTGACTCATGCTTCTCTACATGAGTTTTCCTATCATCACAGAACTCTATATGAATCCCAACATTTGTGAAAAGGGGCAGGGTACTCTTCCTATCTCCTTCCTATCTTTTTCCTTCCAGGATGTTACAAGCATATCTATTAAAAGTTCTGATTATTCTCTGGGCATGATACTTACTTGTTGACTGGGAATTGAGTGTTTGCATTATGTGTAACAAACTTGGTGGGCAGGTGTTAAATAATTTTGAGCAACAAGGAAGTTTTGGACTTTTACTTGAGGTTATATCTTAGTATTTTTGTCCCATGTTTCCATATTAGGAACACTGTCAGCTAATTTAAAAAATTAGATATAGATAGGAATATAACAAAGTTTTACATGAAAGTTGCATTTTGTCACATTTTTACATTTTTCTACCTTACCTTAAAAAGCATGTGAATTAGCTCTGAGAGACAGGTACATAGAAATCACTACCTTTGCCCCATTTGACCTTAAGCCTCTGAAATTCTTGAGTCCTCAATTTATAAGAATTCATAACTTGTTTATATTTGTAACAAAGTCACATGATCATTCCAGAATTATTACATATTTATAGTGTACTGATTATATGATACTTATAGTTCTAATTTAATATTGAACACAGAATTTCCATGTTACAAATAACTATTAAAATTATGGGAATCATGTAAATTAGATTTATTTGGGCTTCAGGCTGCCTGAATTCCACAAGATAAACACCAGATTATTTTTTATTGCCAGAACCCATACTTAGGGAAGCCATGAAAAACTTGGAATTTCCTAAGTAACTGTCACAAAAATACAGTTCAATTTAGTCTCTTCTCCACCCCAAACATGGCCATGTCTTCCTTCCCCTCCAACCCCCAGTACTCCCGCCATGCTGCTCAGACTCTATTGACTTCATATTTGACATAAAATTCTGAAAATATTATGACTATGGATTACTAGTTTATTATTAAATCAAAAGTCATAGCTAAATTTTATCATATTATTGTTTGGGCTAGATTTTTAAAATTTTATTTTATTTTTTTACTTTAAATAATTTTTTACTTTTTAATTACTGTCGACATACAATATTATATTAGTTTCAGGTGTACAACCCAATAAATCTTGTACCCATCTGACATCATACATAGTTATTACAATATTATTGACTCTATTCTCTATGTTGTATTTTACATCCCCATGACTATTATGTAACAACCAATTTGTACTTCTAAATTTCTTCACCTTTTTTACCCATCCCTTCAATCCCCCTACAATCTGGCAACTATCAAATTGTTCTCCATATCTGTGAGTTCATTTCTATTAAGCTTGTTCATTTACTTTGTTTTATAGATTCAATTGCTGATAGATATGTATTTGTTGCCATTTTATTTTTATATAGTCTTTTTTCCCCTTCTTTTTAAAGAAGACCCTTTAGCATGAGTGGGGGTGGGAGGCAATGGGAGATAAGGACACATATGTAATACCTTAATCAATAAAGAAAAAAAATGAAGACCCTTTAACATTTCATGTAATAATGGTTTGGTGCTGTTGAACTCCTTTAGCTTTTTCTTATCTGGGAAGCTCTTATATATGGCCTTCACTTCTAAATTATTCTTTTGCTGGGTAGAGTTAGAGTTATAGATCCTTGCTTTTCATCACTTTGACAATTTCTTGCCAGTCCCTTCTGGCCTGCAAAGTTTAGGTTCAGAAAGCAGTTGACAGTCTTATGGTAACTCCCTTGTAAGTAATTAACTGCTTTTCTCTTGCAGCTTTTAAGTGTCTCTCTTTGTTTTTAACCTTTGATATTTTAATTATGATGTATCAGGTTAGGAAAGTTTTCCATTATTAATATTATTATTATTATTATTATTTAAATTATTATTATTATTACATAGGATTACAATTCCTTGCTCTCTCTCTTCTCCTTCTGGCACACTCATGATGTGAATTTGTCCCAGAAACACCTTAAACATTCCTCATTTATTTGGATATTTGAATTATTCTTTTTTCTTCTTTTATTTGGATTGGGTGTTTTCTGCTTTCTTATTTTCTTAATCTCCAAAATTATCCTTTACTTCATCCACTCCATTGTTGATTTCCTGTAATGTATTCTTCATTTCAGTTAATGAATTCTTCATTTCTGACTGGTTCTTTTTTATATATTCTAGTTCCATTTTTATGTTTCTTATATCTTTGTTGAAGTTCTCCCTAAGTTCATCTCCTCTTCCCCTAAGTTCATTGAGCATCCTTATAATCAGTGTTTTTTAACTCTTCATCTGGTAGATTGCTTGTCTCCATTTTCTTGAGTTCTTTCTCTGGAGTTTTGTTCTGTTCTTTCATTTGGGACATATTTATTTGTCTCTTAATTTTGGCTGCTTCCCCATGTTTTTTTCTATGTATTAGGTAGAGCTAATATGTCTCCTGGACTTTGTAGATTGGCCTATGTAATAGGTGTCCCATAGGATCCAGTGGCACAGCCTCCCCATTTACCCAAGCTGGGCACTTCAGATGTGACCCCCACCCCATATGGGCTGTGTACATTCTCCTGTTATAGGTGAGCCTTGATTTCTAATGGCACATCAATGAGAGGAATTTACCCCCAGGCTGATAGGCTGCAAGGACTGGTTGCAAGCACCAACCACCATAAAGGATCAGATGTTCAGGGTCCCACCCCAGAGAACAGAACTTACTTTTTTTTTTTTTCTATTTTTTAAATTATTTTTTATTTTATTATTTTTATACATATGTGTCCTTACTCCCCCATTACCCCCCAACCCCCACTCATGCCGCACCCACTTTTTGTCTGTGTCCATTGATTAGGCTCATATGCATGCACACAAGTCCCTTGGTTGATCTCTCCCCCTTACTCCCACCGACCCCCTCCTTCCCTGAGGTTTGAGGTTCTGATCAACGTTTCTCATTTTCTGGTTCAGAACAGAACTTACTTTGATGAGTCTCTGGGGCCTGCTGAGTCCACTCCTTGGGTGTGTAACTTATGGTGGTGGTTGGGTGGTGCTTCAGTGTGGTTTAAAGCTGTCCACTTGGTGTGCTGGCTCCCAATAGGTGCAGGCCAAGGTCGGCCACTGCCTGTGTTCTGCCTGGGGTCATCCATCAAGAATTGCAAAGCTATCTGCAGATTGCTGCTACTTGTGCTGGGCTTGGAGGTGCTCAGGAGAGGCCAACCTACAAATCAAGGCTGGCTGCTCCTACTGCTGGGCCTGGGGCCACTTAGTGAGTGGTACGGGCACACCAATGCCAGACGCTTCCTGTTAGGAAAGCCTGAAGCATGAGCCAAGACAGGCCATTTGTATGGAAAAGCCACTGGAAGCAGTTTAGGTGAGGCTGCATTTTGTGTGGGGCAGGATCTCAGGGTGCTACCAGGGCAGAACAATGATAGCTAGATTGATGGAGACAGATAGAGCTCACAACTATTGGCTCTGTTTGGGGAGGAGGGTTTCAGAAAAGAAACAGTGCTCTGTGACAGCACTTTTTTTCTGGCAGAAAGCTGCCCCTCCAGCTCTCCCCCTGATGCCAGGCAATTCAGTTCTTCCCCACATGTCCCTGGTGCCTTTCAAACTACTGCCCCAGTACTGGAGCTCAGAGGGAGTGAATCCAAGTAAGTCTGTGCATGGGCCCTTTAAGAGGAATTGCCTGGGACTCCAGAAGCACTCCATCTCACTCAACCACGATCCCTGCTGGTTTTTATAGCCAGAAGTTTTGGGGATGGCTCTTCCTGTTCCTGGAACCCCGGGCTGGGGGGCCTGGTGTGGGGCTGAGACTCCATGCTCCTCAGAGGGGACCTCCACAACCAAGGTATCCCTCCCAATTTTTATCTGCCATATGTGGGGGTGGGACCAGCCCATTTTGCCTCTCTACCACTCCTACCAGTCTCTATGTGGCTTCTTCCTTAAATCCTTAGTTGTAGGACTTCCATCCAGCTAGATTTCAGGTGGTTCTGAATAATGGTTGTTCTGCAGTTTAGTTGTAGTTTTGATGTGGTTATGGGAGGATGTGAGTATAGCATTTACCTATGCTGCCATCTGTGGAGACTCTTCTAGACTCTTCTAGACAAAAAATTACACTCAATTATTCTTATCTTCTGATATTTGAAGGTGTGGTAAACAATTTAGAAGAAAGATTGACGTTTGAAATAACTCTTAGGAGACTATATATGAGCTTTGGCTAATAGTCTTTACTATTAGTTTAGTAAATTGACAAGAGAACTGATGATTACTAGTAAATTTTGGAAGTCAAAGGAGACAGATGACTCTGGGATTAAGAGTTTATGGTACAGATATAAATTTATCTGAATAGTGACTGCATGAGTAGATTTTGCTATGTCATTGAACTTTAAAAAGATTTATGCCATATTTAATAGAAATTATCTGTGAAGTTTAAGATATGTGCTTGTGACTATGCATACATATATAAAAATATCTATATATCTACTTGTCTATCTATCTATTATCTAGCCACACAAACATAGACATATATACATAATATATATATGTGTATATATATATATGTGTGTATATATATATATATGTATGTATATATATATTTACGATACTAATTCTAATCTGAAGTTAAACATGTCTGAGGATATTTCTGAAAAAATATATCTATTATTTGTCCTTCATTTTTTCAGATTGCTGTTCATATAGACATGTGTGACTCCTCTTCCCTGAAGATTTCCATTCTTTATTCATGTTATTTATTTCTATGGATTTCATTATGCATGTCAGCTTCACATAGATATTCCATACATCATTAGTAGGAAAGTATAGTCAATATTCACTCTTATTTTTATATTCTCTAACTTTCTCATTTATTTTTGACTCGATTATATTCTTCAGGGTGTTTCTTCAGAGACTCTCAGATTTTTATCCTCAACTCTGTGGTAGAATCAAGTCTCTGCCTTTCCCCTCATTGCAATATT
Source organism: Plecotus auritus (assembly GCF_963455305.1). Taxonomy (NCBI): domain Eukaryota; kingdom Metazoa; phylum Chordata; class Mammalia; order Chiroptera; family Vespertilionidae; genus Plecotus; species Plecotus auritus. Next base: position 138,575,724 of record NC_137771.1, read on the forward strand.
ATTCCCAAACAATGGACTTTTGGGATATATAAACATTAATTTCTGGTTGACCACTTTTGCAAGGTCATATTATTTTGCTTCAATTAATATCACATTTGAATATTTGCATATCCCATAGTGTCTTTGGATTAAATAGAAAACATGTGATTAATTCCATTGGTAGCCACATCACTGCTCTAGATACCTTATTAACATATAAATGATTCAGTTGAAAATGAAATGTATTCCCTCTACATTTAAACACAATGTGGTAAAAGCCACCTCGGTAGTAATATTTCCCACGTATCTCTCTTATCCCTCCTCATCTAACATCCCCTACCCTCTTTTTTTTCTGATACCTATTCTTGCAAGTTCCTTACTGATAAATGTTAGCTTCTACCCTGTGCTCAAAATTATATCTCTTACTTTCTTAAAAATTAAGTTTTATCATAAAATAGGTAAAAGTTTATGTAAATATTAGCCTGGCTTTTTCTTTAAGGAAACCAAATCTAATCCTAAGTAAATTGTTAGTAGTATGCATTTCAGGAAGGGTTTCAATTTTGATTTGTTGTACTGGCTATGAAATGAAGACACTGTCCAGAGGTCATGATTATAATGTAGTTCTTAGGCTGGTTATGCTGCGTACTCTAGCCTGGATTTAGGGAGGGGCATCTGGAAGATTTCTTAGAGAAATAACTGTTAAAGTGGACCAAAGTTAGCCAAAGAGAGTGGAAAAGAAGAGATTAATAATAAGGAGAGGACATAGATTGTAGAGAGAAATCAACCGATAATAAGTATGTCAAGGTGGTACAACTGGAAGGATTCAGTGATGCTGGGGTGTAGAGATAGCGATCAGCCCAGACACATAAGCAGAGATCAGCTTTGAAGGGCCTTTTATATTCGTTAACTAGAGGCCCGGTGCATGAATTTGTGCACCAGTGGGGTCCCTCGGCCTGGCCTGCGGGATGGGGCTGAAACTGGCTCTCTGACATTTCCCGAGGGGTCCCAGATTGCGAGAGGGTGCAGCCCAAGCTGAGGGACCCCACAGGTGCACAATTGGGGCCAGGGAGGGAAGCGGGAGGTTAGCCAGCTGGGGAGGGACCATGGGAGAGCACCAGAGTGTGTCCGGCCCATCTCGCTCAGTCCCCATCAGCTGCAGCCCAGCAGTAAGCTAACCTACCAGTCGGAGCATCTGGTTGAATGGATGACAGGAAGACGGGACAACCAGACCCTTAGCATATTAGGCTTTTATTATATAGATTGGTGACATGAAACCCATCAACATACCTATGTTTTGTTAAAGTAATTAAACTAAGAGGCCATTAGACTGAGGTGACTCTCATGCCATGGGGCCTATGTAAGCAAACCAACGCAAAATCTAAGCCCATAAATGCCTCAGGATTACAAAACCAGAAATGCTGAGGACAACCAGTCATAGTCAACAAGGCTTTAAACTACAGACAATGCAATAATTTCCTTTCTTTGCTTCCACACTTTCTCTGTATATGTCTTTCCCCTGGTTCTTGTTGGCCAAGGCTTCCTAACCACTTCCAATTTGGTGCTGCCCAATTGAAATACGTAGATCTATGCTCAAATAAACTCTTAAAATCGTTAATGTGCCTCAGTTTATCTTTTAACAGTTCCTAAAAAAATGCTATTTTAGTCTCAATAAGATGAATGTAGTGCTGTATTTTTCTTAATGGCTAATGACTGTCTTGATATTCTGAAAGCTCAAGCAATAAATTAATCAGCCAATATAAATAATGCAATATAACTTCTTTAAAGCAAACACTACCTCTAAGGAAATGATCTTATTTTGGCATTTCTTAAAATCTCTAATGTGGCTCTGGATCATTTCCCTACTTTTAAATGACATCTAGATTATTCCTCAGGATGTGATTGGTGTGTAATAAATTCTTAACTTAAATAAGATTTCCGAGTAATTCATGCCAAAGAAAAGTCTTTTAGAAATAACTTTCTTTTGATACAAGCAATATAATTAAGGGAAAGGAATTTTCCATAAGTATTTTTATATTTTGATGTGAAACATCAAAATCATGGAAACATTTATATAAAAAGAGTTAATAATTATTTAGGGAAATTTTTGGGAAATGCTTTAAGGCCCTTGGAGGAAAACACACATTAACATTATTATAAAAGGTAAGAAATTAGTCAATGTAGACAAAGCCCCTCAGGTGTTAAGCATTCTCAATTGTCTTTAATATTAATAATAATAATAATAATAATAATAAAAAAATAATATGAAAATAAGGCTACTGAGCATAAACATTAACAAAACTTGCTTAAAAAGTTACTGCAAAAAATTGCAGGAGAGAAAAGAATCAGGCTTCACATATATGGTGCTGCTTCAAAATCAGCTTTTATCAGATGAAAGTGAAGATATGTGCAAACCTGTAAGAAATGCAGAAGAAAATAAAAAAATGATGTGAGTAGAAGTAGAGGAGAAACAGGTAAGAGAAATGGCAGCTGAAACTAGAAGCAATGTTAGCTTCTGTGCAAAATATCAAGGGTGAAAAAGCTGCCATGTGTGAAAGAAGGAAGAAACACTGACCATAAAAAAGACTGAATTGTGGAGACATGTAGCGAAAGAGAAAAATCATACTCACTTAAAAAATTCAGAACATGCTTCTTTGCAACACTTAAATATATTTGATCAGCCTAGGAATAAATTTTTAAAAAATTTCAAATACAGGAAAATATCTTGCATCTACAAAATAATCCTAACTCATTAAAAAAAGATCAGTGTGCTTCGTTTCTTTAAACACAATAAGAAATAGTATAATATATTTTAAAAATGTTTTCATAAAATGATTAAAACAAAATCTCCATTTATCCGAAATTCAGTTTATCCAAATAAACCTTTTCTAAGCTCTATCCACTCCACAATTTGTCTCAATATCAATATATCAAAATCTATTTGTCTGAATTATCCAGCTAATTTTATTGTTGTACTTCATCTGTCTCCTCATTTCTTCTGGGTAGAAACAACTTGATTTGGGCTCTTATTACTAAATTACTTCTTTTCTATATAACTGGCTTAATAGAAGGTTATTTAAAAAATTGTATAGAGAAGGATATAATCACTTGCTTTGTCAATCACTAAAAATTAGAAATCAAGGTTTCAATAATACAGTATGTGTTAAACTGGAATCTAGAGCATTCACTGTTAATGAAAATTATAATAGTAATCCCCTGTGCATTAATATAGTGCCTGAAGAATAAATTGAAGCAAAATGCAAATGTTCAGACTTTTCTACAGCCAGAGGGTTTGGACATTTTCCATTTTTATCTGCTCAAACCACACTGTAGTGGGCTGCCTGAATTTTCTTATCTTTAGTTTCATACCTGAATTGGATGCACTTAGTTGTTTTTTCCATTTCCAATGTGTGATTCAATTTGAGAACTTCTTAAAAATAGTCTAGGGATTGTAAAAATACTTGGAGTGGGGCCAAATTTTCATGAATTAATATGCACTCTTCTCTGCTCTCAGTTACACATGACCACCATTGACATTTGCTGTGTACCTTTTGTACCAATTGCTGATGTGCCACATGATGCTATTGGACTTTTACAAACATTTCTCCCAATTAGCTTTAAGCAAGCAGTATTCTCTCATTATGATGTGGTGATCTTAACAGGAATGTGTGATCAGAATCTAGTACAATAAACAGAATATGTACAAAATCAAATTTTCAAAGATCAGCAGCTTCTTATTGCTACACACAACTTTGCATTTGCTAATGATTAAAACTATTTATTAGCAATAATTTTCTGTTTCATTTTCTCTGTTTATTTGTAATCTAGGAGAAAAATTCCTTTGGGGACTTAAATATTTTACTTCATTGTTTTCTGAATCCTCCTTTTAGAAAATATTTGAAATAGTTGTTTATTAAAATGCAGTAATTCTGAAAAGATACGAAAACATGGTGGAAATATCATTTCCATTTGTTTTGTTTGTCTATCTATGTGTGGGCATGTGTGTATAAATGTTGCATGAATATTAATAAACGTCTATTCACAATAATGTTTTCATGGGCTGCACACCTTTAAAATGCTTCTATTCTAGGATGAATGCTGGGAATATAATGATATACCACCAAGTATCCAGGGAAGACTATATAGCCTCACACAGACTTACCAGTAATAGCCTTATACGGCTATTATGGCTATTTAGCATGTTTTGTGACCTCCCATGTGTTTATTGTAATGTGTGGTGAAGTTTATGAGGACCAAATATCAGATATAACATAAAATAAAAAAGAAAGTAATAAAAGAAAGAAATTTATAATAAATACTAGAGGCCCGGTGCACAAAATTTGTGCACTGGGGGGGGGGTTGTCCTTCAGCTCGGCCCACACCGTCTCCAATCTGTGACCCCTCGAGGGATGTCCGACTGCCCACCAGGATCGGGCCTAAACGGGCAGTCGGACATCCCTTTCACAATCCAGGACTGCTGGCTCCCAACTGCTCACCTGCCTGCCTGCCTAATTGCCCCTAACCACTTCTGCCTGCCAGCCTGATCGCCCCCTAACCACTCCCTTGCCTGCCTGATTGACCCCTAACTGCTCCCCTGCTGGCCTGATCGCCCCCAACTGCCCTCCCCTGCTGGCCTGGTCTCCCCTAACTGCCCTCCCCTGCAGGCCTGGCCCCCATCAATTGCCCTCCCCTGCCGGCCCAATTGCCCACAACTGCCCTCCCCTGACAGCCATCTTGTGGTGGCCATCTTGTGACAATGCGGGGTCGGCCATCTTGTGATGATGTGCGGGTGGACATATTGTGACGACATGGGACAGCCATCTTGTGACAACATGGGGGCGGCCATCTTGTGATGACACGAGGGTGAGATGCCACCTATGCTTTTATTAGTATAGATAAGGAATAAATATTCTAAAGAGATATTCTTAGTACATATTTGCTGGAGACGTGGTATCCAGTCGAATTATATTAATGTGTTGTTCGCACTGGATGTTGAAACCCAAGATTCTTCTGTTTGATCTGCTTAGTAGTGTCCTCGGGAAGAACTTGCGCACCACACTCCTGCATAACCCTCCTACGTCTCACTAAAGTCCTTGGTGTGGCTTTGATGAATGAATAGTTATGTATATTTCAGGTAATGGAAGGCATCCAAATATGACATGTTAAGAAGCCAATTCCTGAGAGTGTGGAGCTAAGAATTACTGGAACAGAAGAGCAATCAGATATGAAATAAAATATATCTCTAGATAACTTATTTTTGAAAGGCAATTGTGCTGATGCTGTGTATGATTGCAGTAAAGTTTGTAGTAGAAACTGGTGGTGCTTTACCCTGATTCATCCCAGCTGCAAGCAGGTACCCATGGTTCAGCTGTGGTGACTGATGGTTAATAGAGACTCACAGTCATTTCAAAGAAAGAATTTTCTTTCTTTGACTGAGATCAGTTGCAGATGGAGTTGGTTTGCAGATGGAGCGGGAGTCCATGCTTTCCACCATCATTGTCCTTGACCCTTGGCAGACTCCAGCAGATGACTAATACAGAGGTCCAAAAAGCCTGGCCCCTTGGCTCAAAGGGACAAAACTCTGGTAGGCTAGTCATGCTCCAGAGAGCCCCCATGGGGTCAGGCTTAAGTGAGGACTCAACGAACAGTGCACCTTTGCTTAGCTTCTTTCTTGGCCGTGGTCTATTCCTCACTGCCCTTCTGGTTTCTCCTGAGTGCACTCAGGAGACTCCCCAATTAATCCCTTGTATGGAAATCCAATTCTAGGCTTTTCTTCAAGGCAACTGAACCTAAGACAATGTTTATTCCACTCCCCTAGGTCTAGAATGCTTATTTAACAAATGGCTATTGCAGACATTGGGCATTCATATACAAAATTGGGTAGAACATTCCAGTTCTTAAGGCACTCAAGGTCTTTTTGTGGGAGCACTTATAACAGGTCATTACAAAGTGATATGTTCTCTGATAGAGGAAAGAGCAAGATCTTTGACATGAGGTGGGGTCAGGAGGCTTCACAGAGGAGGTGATAAATGAGCTGCATATTTGTTAGTAAGAATGTGTTAGGCAATTGGAAGAAAAAGACAATTTTTTTTCTTTTCCCCCCCAAAAAACACAAAAGCATGACATCTTTTGGTACCCATTGTAATCTCAATATGTTTAGAGGTGTATGGAAGGGCAATGAAGAATGAGATTGATTTAGTCAGGTGTGTAGACTATGTAGGGGACCAGTAGACTTTTTCCTATAGGACATGGACGTCTGAGAAATGTCAAACATCAAAGAGACATGACCTTATTTAAAATTTAAAAAAATACTGAAGATATAAATCTAGAGAAGGAAGGTGGTGAGGTAAAAAAAGGGAAGAGGGGAAGTGAGAAATACTGACAATGTAGGTAGTGTATAGGCAGAGAGAATTCTCTGAGGATGTGAGATATGAGAGAGAGAATATTTAGAAGAATCTGACAATTTATTAAATGTAGGGGATGAGAGAGAAAGAGTCTAGGGCAAATTTGGGGGACCTGAAGTCACATAACCAGCAGTCGGACATCCCTCTCACAATCCGGGACTGCTGGCTCCTAACTGCTCGCCTGCCTGTCTTATTGCCCCTAACTGCTTCTGCCTGCCAGCCTGATCACCCCCTAACCGCTCCCCTGCCTGCCTGATTGATGCCTAACTGCTCCCTTGCCAGCCCAATCGCCCCCAACTGCCCTCCCCTGCTGGCCTGGTTGCCCCCAACTGCCCTCCCCTGCCGGCCTGGTCGCCCCCAACTGCCTTCTGAGCAATACAATTTTGATTCTAACACCAAAACTTTTTTACTTATATTGTCTTGCAAATTCATAATGCTTCCTTAGTAGACAAATTCACTGGTGGCTGGTAGGAAAGATCTGATGATTTTTACCTTCTAAAAGTCTTTAATGTCTCTCAAATTGCTACTGCTTCCCTAGTTTGCAAATCTAATTTTATCCCCACCCTTTTTATTCAACTCAACCTTTCCTGACAATTGAAAAATTTTATACATCCGTATCCTCTGGAAAACCTTGTTTCCTTATTTATTTTTAAATGTATTAAGTAGTCCTTAAGAACTACAAATTATGTGTCTGTTTCCTTTGCTCTGTTTAGAAAACTTCTTTTTGGTAAAAATGATACCCTGTCATAGCATACTGTTAGTTCAAATGGTTTTGATTGAAGATACTAACGCAGTGCTTTCTACTATAATTGTCCCGAGCTTTCTTTAAGGGCGTGTAATAGAAGATCCTTGTGCATATTTATATGAAGTTTGTTCGGTACTTATAATCTATAGGGCATTTAAAACTGAAGTATCACAAAAGTCCTTAGGAACTGGCCAGAGTAGAAGGATGTGTAGAGGCATCATGGGCACAGAAAGCAAACAGAGCCTCATGGAAAATTTCAAAGACAGATGCCCTGTATTGCAGATATTAATTGCAAATGAACTGCTTCTGAAATGGGCAAATTCAGTGTAGACGAGGTGATTTAACAGCTGTACCTAAAATTTATTTATTTAATAATTCTCCCAAGGAACACTAACTAGAGAGACTGGTTTTAAAATAAAATATGTATCTAAATTGAAAGTGAAATAAGAATATGTGTGTAATCATTTTTTTGTCAGAATAAAGTGAAGAGAAATTCTAATTCTAAATTATTATTTTATATTTAGAATACATTCTATAATAATCTTTGATTGTTAACTATAAATTTCCATTAGGGTCAGAAAAAATATTCAAATGATTATAGGTCAAAATAGTTTACTTATTTATAATATTTTTATTTCTAGTGTGTCCTGAACTTATAACCTACCCATTTAACATGGAAAATAAAATTTCTTTTTCTATTCCTGAAATACGTATAAATACTGAAAATAAATAATATCAATTTGACTTTGATTCCTTACTTTGTTTTCCCATAGTACATTATTAAATAACACATCTTTAACGGTTAAGCATTGATTGAACATGTACTAAATTTAAGACATTGTGTGACAATTTTATCATATGAGGTAGGTACAGTTTCCTGTCATAATGTAAAAGTGTTTTTTAAATGATGCCATTTTGGTACTTTAATTACTAAACTTTTTATTTATACAAGCCAGTGTAGACCCTCAGACAAACCTAATTAGATTTTAATATTTTACTAATCAATAGAACAAAATATTCTCTCTAGGAGTAATTTCATCTCAATATTGGTTGATGACAAACATTATCCTCAGGTATTGTAGACATTTAGAACATGATTTTAAATTCTGAGACTATACAGTAAGTCAATGGTAAAGAAATAGAATGTGGAAAACAGTTCAAATAATGTTTGATTTGGTGAATGTAGATGCATACAATATGCTATTGGTATCCAGTGAGAAACTGATATCATAGGAAATTAATATTTTAAAAAACTTTTTAAAATTTATATTTAGAGAAAGGGAGAGGGAGAGAGAGAAACATTGATAAGAGAATATATCATCAATGGGCTTCCTCCTACAGGCCCCCACCAGGGATCAAGCCTGGAACCTGGGCATGGACCCTGACTGGATATCTAACCAGCAACCTTTTGGTGCATGGAATGACACCCAACCAACTGAGCCACACTGGCCAGGGCCATAGGAAATTATTTTTAACCCAAACAAATGTACATTTTTGCTTCTGTATTATTTTACAAGGGCATTTCAATTTTACTACAATCAATTTTACCAAGGTACTAATGCCTTTGTCCCTGATCTGAGAACCTTTTACTTGAACCTGGCCTCCCAAATACAATACATATGGTTATGGCTGTGGTTTGTGGAGGGACAGCCATCGTGACTACCCAATCAATACTCAGTGCAATGTTATGGTGCAGAAGAGGAAACACGCCAACACAGATGAAAGAATTTCCTGTGCTTCCCTTCTCAAAGCATTCAGAATTATTGAGTTGGCCTCAGATATACAGAAAAATATTCATAACTGCAAAGTAATTTGTTTGGAAAGATTTTCTCCCATGTTAAAACCTATGAAAATAACGTCTATGTATTATAATATATAAGGTGAAAGTTGATATTCTATATCTCTAGGTAATATTTTCCTTACATGAAGGAAGTCTCTGGAGTCTTGATAATTAAAACTACCCCATAATACTGGAAAAGTGGATGTAGGTTGATATTTTCCACCACATAAGTATTGCCTAAGTTTTATTGCCTGAAAAAAATGTCCTTTTTCATTAGTGAGTTTTTCTATATTACTGTGTGCCAGTTGTAACATTTATTTTTGTTTTATACAAGTTTTGATTTTTCCACATATAATTAAATTCATACTTTATTGGTTGGACTTAGTTACTTGGAAATTTTTGTCCTCAAAATGATATCTGCAAATAACCTCCAAGTGGTCCTGTTTTTTTGCATTGAAAAAAGTATGATTTAGATGGAAAGGAAAAATGAGAAGTGAATCCTGCTGACAAATGAATTTCACTTTCGTCTTGCTGCTCCCATAATTAAGAACCCAAAGTGTCTTAAAGCTCATCTCAAAAAGTACTAACTTATTTACTTAGCATTGGAGTTCTTTCATCAACAGTCACTTTATGACCTTAATTTTATTTTTCTCCTGTTATCGGGCATCTTTCTTCCTGCTAATACTTACCTACATTTATCTATTTTCCTCTTCTGAAATTTTTCACATAATCCTCCTGTCTAAAAAGGCTTTTCTTCAATTTCCTGCCTATTCAAATCTAACAGGTTCTTCAAGGCCTTGATGAAAAAGACCTCCTGTGAAGCTTTCTTAGAGAAACTGTGGCCAAGAAGGCTCTTTGTGTACCTCCGTTACTTTATTCATTTATTTTATTTTATTTATTTTTAATTTATCTTTATTGTTGAAAGTATTACAGATGTCACCCTTTTGTCCTTCATTGACCCCCTTCACCCCATTCACTCTCCAGGCCTTCACTGCACTATTTTCTGTTCATCAGTATGCATATATGTGTATAAATTCTTTGGTTAATCTCTGAAACTCATCAGTCTGCTGCATGCTTCAAGGTTTCTGGATCTATTTTGTTTGTCAGTTTATTTTGCTCATTAGATTCCACATATAAGTGAGATCACATTACACTTGTCCTTCTCTGACTGGCTTATTTTGCTTAGCATAATACTCTCTAGGTCCCTCCATGCTGTCTCTAAGAGTAAGAGATCCTTCTTTTTTACAGCTGCATAGTATTCAATTGTGTAAATGTACCACAGCTTTTTTATCCACTGATCTACTGATGAGCACTTGGACCTCTGTTACTTTAAATGACTTTAATCATATACACTGAATGGCCAGATTATTATGATCTCTGAATGCATAATAATTAGGCCACTCAGTGTATATCCTATATAATAAAAGGCTAATATGCAAATTATACCCTCGACCAGGAGTTCGACCAGCAGGCAGGCCAGACAACCACCTATGTCCCCCCCCGCTGGCCAGGCTGGCCGGATCCCACCCATGCACAAATTCATGCACCTGGCCTCTAATACTGAGTGGCCAGATTATTAAGCGTTCAGAGATCATAATAATCTGGCCACTCAGTGTATATGTGTTTATCTATCTATCATCTATCTATCTATCTATCTATCTATCTATCTATCTATCTATCATCTATCTAACATCTATCTCCTACCTTCAATATATCTACTAGTATCATTTATCTACCTATATACCTAGCTTAAAAAGAAATGCCAAGATTTTGGAGTCTAACTGTATAGATTAGTAAGTACCTTTGAACATTTTATCTCTCAAAATGTACCATATCAGTTAGTAATAAAAGGGAAATTTATGCATAAATTCAGGTTGAGATGGGTTATTTCATTCTTAGATTGCTCCCAAGCTTTAAATTCAATATTTTTTATTAGAAAAGTCTTCATAGAAATTATGTTTGAATGTTAGCTGAACCTTGAAGTTCAGTTGGATACCTGAAGAAAGCAGAATATTCCAAACAGGAGAATAGCATGAGAAACTTTCTGGAGTCAAGAAAGAATAAATTGTGTTTATACAAACAATAGCAGATTAATAGAATATAATCTGCAAAATTGAAAGCCATTTAGCCTGCTGGTATCTTACAGCCCTTTTATTTTATGTGTGCTTTCTTTGCTTCCAGCCTTTGGTTTTATGAAATAATCAAAATATCAAGAATAATATGCATAGCACATTTCACCAAAACTATTTTGAGAAATATGAGCAAGCAGACAATTTCAGTTGTAAGACCTTGAGTATGTACATAACTCTTCTGGTTCAGTATATTAAATTCCTTCTTTAATTAGCAGTTATTTGCATATTATTTTGAGTTTTGTGCCTAATAGATTACTTAATTACACACACACACACACACACACACACACACACACACACACACATATATATCTTAGGCCTATCCTAGTACAATTTTGAGAAGATTTGACATAGTGTTGATGTAAAATAATCTTCATTATTTACCATTATTTCATTCAACAAATATTTATTTAGTGCCCTCTATGCAAGAGAGGCATTGAAATAAACACTTGTGATACATTCATGTACCAAACAGATTAAAAAAAAAATCTTCTCTGTGGAGCTTATACTCTTGTGGTCATATGTTATGATGGGAACATACTGCAGTGATTAAAAGGTTGAGCTCAGAAATTGGACAGAATTGGGGTAAAATTTCAGCTGTAACTTCAATTATGTTGAGAGAGGTACTTTTCCACCCTATGCATCAGTTAGGGATAATTATAATATCTTCATATGAGATTTATCATAGGAATTAAATGAGATAATGCATTGAAGAGGATAATATCAATAATAATCTAGAACGTATTAAGTGCATTTTCTGTCATGGAAAATATTAGACTATTATTAATATTATTAATACTAGAGGCCCAGTGCATGGAATTTGTGCATGGCGGGGGGGTCCCTCAGCTTGGTCTGCACCCTCTCTAATCCAGGACCCCTCGGAGGATGTCTGACTGCCTCTTGCAATCCGGGACCACTGGCTCCTAACCACTCACCTGCCTGCCTGCCTGATCACCCCTTACCCCTCTGCCTGCCTGCCTGCCTGATCTCCCCTAACCACCTTTGCCTGTCTGATTGCCCCTAACCACCTCTGCCTGGCTGCCTGATTGCCCCTAACTGCTCCACTGCTGGCCTGATCTCCCCTAACCGCCTCTGCCTCACCCCGCACCTAAGACTCAGGTATCCCTCCTCCGGCTGGTTGCAGGCACCTGGGACCCAGGCTTCCCTCTCTCTGGCTGGCCACAGGCACCCAAGACTCAGGGCAGCTTCGTCCGGGCCAGCCACAGCCGCAGGGGACCATGGGTGGGTGATTTCACCTGGGCCGCAGCCACAGGCATCCGGGACCATGGGGCAGGTGGCTTGTCCCTCTCCTGGGCCACAGCCTGGCTGGTCTCCATTCCTCTCTCACAAGCATATTTGTGCCTGGCTGGTCCCCATTCCTCTCTTGCAAGCTCATTTGTGCCTGGCTGGTCCCCATTCCTCTCTCCCCAGTGTTGAGCGTCTGAGCCATTACTACGTGACAGTGTGAGGGTATGACGACCATTTGCATATTAGCTCTTTATTATATAGGATACCTTCAAAATAGCAGTTTATTAAACAGAGAATAAAAAAGGAAGATTCATTGAATGTACCAACCTCACAAGTTCATTTGTCATTAATAATATTGTCAAAATATAATATAAATATAATATAATCCTTTTCTCTTATGAATCTGCAAAATTGGAAGAGCAACACCTTGTTTACTGCAATAGTCTGAAGGGCAGTTTTTACTCTCCAGAGCCTCAAATGATCTCTGATTCTAAAAGAGTCGAACATTACATGAGTTTTTTACACATTCAGGGTATTGCTTAGTAAATGACTAGTTTAATACACCAAATGGTTTATTTCTGGTCAGAAAAATGATCTAACATGTACCTAGGAGAGAGAATTATTTGACTAATGACACTACTAAAAACTGACTCTGTAACTTACTCTTCTTATAGTGTTTTGCTTATATTTCCATATTAGCTAGTTCTTAAATCAGAGGATAATATTTATCTGAACAACTGTTTATTTGAATTTATGGCAGTTAATGGCTTGGTTCATTTATTTATTCATTCATCCTTTTAGTCATGTTTGCTCATTCTTTCATTAGATTTTTTTCACGTTACTATGTTAAAATCTATAATAGAAGCAGAAAATTGAATGAGACATTACGTGGGGAGAGATGTAGTGAATAGAGCAACTGGAAAATAAGGCTGCAATCTACCTAATAAAAGAGCAACATGCTAATTGACTATACCTTCAAGACGCCCACCAGCCAATTAGGAGTGAGTATGCAAATTAACCCAACAAAGATGGAGGGTTAATTTACATACACAGGCGCCGAGCAGCTGGGGGCGGGATGCTTGCATCATCCAATTAGGAGTGAGTATGCAAATTAACCCAACAAAGATGGAGGGTTAATTTACATACACAGGCGCCAAGCAGCTGGGGGCGGGAATGCCATGGCGATGATGCAGGCATTCCGCACTACCTCAGCTGCTCTGGGCCTCTGGGCAGTGTGGGAAGGCAGAAAGGTGGCTCCGGGACAGAGTGGAAGGGCGGCTCCAGCCAGAGCGAAGGGGCTGCTGGCAGCAAGGGGAAGGAAGGCCCATTCTTGCATGAATCTTTGTGCACCGAGCTTCTAGTGTTGGTATAATGCAACAAGAGTGAATGACTTATAGTGGTCAAAGGTAGCCCTCTTGGAGTCAAAGTTTGAAAGAAATGAACACTATGCATTGGCTAGGAAGTAGTCAAATATTGGATGCATAAAAGGTTGGATGCATAATTATTCTTCAGTATTAGAATATTTTATAATAAAGTTATTTATTTCCTTTTTGAACAAAACACCCTTTAGTTAGGTAATGGGGTTTAAAGAACAGATAGCCAAAATAAAGCTTACTCTCTAAGTATTCTCTCTAAAATTTTGAAGCTGGTGGAAAATTTTCTTTCTTTTGCTTGACATTCTTTTTATTTATTTATTTTTTAAATTTTATTCTTACTGATAGGAAAATATGTTAGGACTAAACACATTCATATACATACACACTGAAAACCACTTTAGCAGGATGTACGATTTTTTTCTCAACCCATGTGGCCTTGAAAATGAGCATGTGAGGGAAGAAATTGGTCTATAGGGAAAGTGTCTCTGATTCTTGGGTGGCTTATGGTTAATGTTATTGTTTTTAAAAACCACTCTTGGCTTTGTGGTACATTGACCTGTGTATGGAATTTCAAAGTAAATGTTTTCCACTCTCTGGGACACTGGGTCAAAGACGAAAGATTTTGCTTTCTTTCTAGTAACAATTTTTCTCTCTCTGTATTCACATGATGATTTAAAGTCCTTCTCTTTATTTGAGGCAAACCTTCTTTCTTAGAATAAGCATTTCATAATTTGGGAAGACAACCACCAAGGCCTCATGTTCATTGTGAGCAAGGCAAGGCAATCCTCCATTTGGTCTAATTTTAAGGGTGTAGAGGGATTTCTCTCTACTACAAGGAGCTTCTGTTCCTAGCATACTGAACATTTTGGTTAGGCCAGGATTCACCAGCATGCTGCTATTAACACTCTGAGTTAAATCATTATCAGCTTGAACATAGATTAGTTTATTAGATTATCTAGAAAGATTAGTAGTTTATTAGACTATGTGAAGGGATGGGCAGTGGATGCATTTTTTTTCTTATAGGGGAGAGAAAAAGGGCAATTAGGAGCTCTATGCATTATCTGGTTGCATGATGGAAAATAGTGAGACACTATTTGTTGGAGGCCACTGAGTGGATGGATGGCTTATGAATAGGGAGGAGACTGAAAGTGAGAAAAGGATGGTGAAAGATGATGATCCCCTTGAAACAAACTACCCACATAACAAATTTGTGTAAGGTTTTTTTCTGTTTAGGGTGAGACCCTATCTGGAATTTCTGTAGAGTGCTGCCATGTCTGACTCACCTGGACATTTGGCCTATGAGAGAGATACTCCAGGGATTGTTAGAGTTTGGATGAGACATTAGGGCTACATTATGCAAAGTTGGAGTAAACTAATGATTTAAGACCTTAATATTCCTCTAAAAAAATCTGAAACACCCTTTAGCGTTTCATAGGACTGAATCTTCTTCAAAGTCTGAGACCTTCATATAAAGCTTGGTCTGTGATACACTAAGGCAAATATTAGGACTTTGTCACATTGTTCTCCCTGATGGAATATGCTGAACCATGCAATATCCTGAACTAGTTTCATATGGTAGTAGGCAGTTAGATAGGAGCACAGTAGAAACAACAGGCCAAGTGTGGAATATCACCAGGAAGGAAAGCCCTGGGTGCCTACCAGCAGGCAAAACTGAGAAAATGAGGACCTGGTCCCCAGGGTGGCCTTTCCTCCTGTGTCACGTGGCTAGTCTTACAGTTTTAAACCCCTTTAGAGGAGTAACAAGGGGACCAGAGAATAGCCTCATAAGACTCCCATACAAACTCTTGCACAGACACTCCTTAAGCCCTCAGGACAATGAGGTTCTGGCCTGCATCGAATAATCTTCGCAACAAAACTTCACATCTGTTGACCACAGAGGCAGAGTTTTGATCAAACCAGAGTTAATATCTAGGCCTCGGTTGTGTTTAAGCTCCATGCCCAGAAAAGCAGCAAGTCCAGGCGGGGCAAAGCCATGGCTGACATCAGGACTAGCTACGATGACTAATGACCCCTGTCCTGGCACCTACCAATCAGTATAGACCATGACCCTGAAAGGACACACCTGGAAAGCTGATATATATTCCAATGAGATCCTCCCTTGGGGCATCTCTTAAAATCCCCACCTTTAGAGAGAGGATAAAAACTCTCAGGACAGAGGACCCAGTATTCTGTCTCAAGCATGCCTTCACCTTTCCTACCCATTTCTTCCTCTATGCACATACTTTTGTCTTTCTTCCTTTTGCCTCTGTAACTTGTTTCCTGAGCCCACACAGTCCAGCTGACTCACTTCTTCCATGTCTCGCTTCTTCTGTGACTTTCTAAATAAACTTTTGCTTGTATTTGAACCTTGGCCATGAATTCATTCTTAGCCAGAACTCAAGTACTGAGGTTGCTGAACCAAGATCCAATTGCTGGTAGCATTCTGGCACTATTTTGTGGCTAACAGTATGTCCTCTGCCTTGTATTCCCAGCCTTTCCCTTTCCAAATGCTTCCTATATGTGTCTACAACAATGTCCACCATCTGTCCTTAGCCCTGCCCTCATTTCTTGCTCTACCTCACTGTAATTTCTGAGCAAACAAAATAAGGTAGTGTAGGAAGAAAAAAATCTCTTCTACCTGCCTTAGATTCTCCAGCTTGGGCCCTGGAAATTAGAGTGGCCAAAGACAGAATAATAAGAGAAAAACAAACAGAAACTTACTTCAGCTCCTTGGTCACATTAAGCTCTTCTGCATCTTAGAATATCTACCTGAAATGACATATTTCTTGAATGATCAAATCTCCTTAGTCATCAAACTTTTAACTTTAGTGCTATACCAACACTCAGTTTTTCCATTCCAAGCATTTATCACAGTGTTTATTTAACTTATTTTTTTTTCTGTTTATGTATTTGTTCTGTCTCCCATACCTGTATGTTCTTTTTGAGGGAAAAGTTTGGCTAGTCTTTAAAACTTTTATGTAATTGAGATTGTAGTATAGTCTCTGACACGTAATAGCTACTTAATAAATATTTGATATGCAAACAGCCAATGACACGTCCTATTTCCAATACTTTTGATAAAGACCACCAATTAAGCACTGCTCCCCAAAACATGTCTCTGATTCTACATGACTATCTCACTATAGATTAAAATAGCATCTGAGTGAATTGGGTGTACACCTTTTATAAATTTCTAGCTATTTTTCTTTAAATAAGCTGCTAAATAAGATTTTTGCCCAAAATCTAAAGAATTATTATTGTGAGAATCATAGGTTTTTAAATATACTAGTCAGCTAATCCAAAACCATTAATATACTGATTTTATAGTTTCCCCAAGCAAATCATGCATATCATAAAACTTTTGAGATTTTACTTTAAAAATTGCTTTTCTAGCCATGCACGTC
Source organism: Plecotus auritus (assembly GCF_963455305.1). Taxonomy (NCBI): domain Eukaryota; kingdom Metazoa; phylum Chordata; class Mammalia; order Chiroptera; family Vespertilionidae; genus Plecotus; species Plecotus auritus. The sequence goes on from NC_137771.1 coordinate 138,592,789, forward strand.
TTTCTGTTTTCCCACCTCCTCACATCTTACCTAACTAGGAGAACTAATTGCAAAAAGTTCACAGATGTGAGTGCATTGAAATATCAGAATAAGCTGTTCTTTTGAAGTTAAACTGAATATTTAACTTAACTATAGTTATTAGTTCCAAAGTATATCTGACCCAATGGCATTCAGTAGCATATATCTCATCACTGTGTTGTGTAAAAAGGCTTGACTCCAATTCAGGAGTTTAAACTTTGCTCACTGTATATTCACTTGTCAGTAATGTTAATTAGCTAATTTGTGACACACAAATAAACTATAATTAGCATGGTGCTTTGATATTTTATTTCTAACAACACAAAGATGATTACCTTCAAAAATAATAGAAGATCTAGATCTAAGTAAGATCTAAATTACAGTCATTGAGTTGTGAAGAAAAGTGAATTCAGTTAATCCCTATTTGCATGTGCCAATTAGTTAAGTATTAATCAATTTCCTATATAAATGGAAATGAGGATACCAGGATTCTTTAGTAAGATAATGTTTCTCATTAACACAAATACCACCTCCTGACATTTTATGGAAAAAAAACAACACACAACAAAACACCAAAAAACTGCTTCATCCCCTTTGTATATTTCTTCTTCACAATATCTTCTGATATATTTCTCTGTAGTTATGAAATCTGTACATCTAAATTTTTTTCAGAAATTTTCATAATAATAATAAAAAATAGCTATTGAATAGAACTGAGAGCATGCATTAATTACCTTTCTTTATTAAAAAATTCAAATCTCAAAACTCAATTTGATATTTAAAAAAATAGGAAAGCAAAGTAAGAAGCTAAAAAATTTCAGATGAGTTATGCTCCGATGAATTTATCTTCTCTCTCTCTCCCTCTCCTTTATTCATGTAGTGTGCATCAGTATACATGTTTAAAATACTTATATTTAAAACAAATATTGGAGTTTGAAAAATCAATGAAGTAGGCCAGATTTTTGATATTTACAAAGGTATTTGGTACTTGAAAAACCAAAGGAATAGAAAATTTTAATGTGACTTAAATAAATAAACCATTTTTAAAGAAGTGCTTTTATAGAACTTTTCGCTTTGGAGCTTTGCACAGTTCAGGACTGACATAATCATGAAGATCACAGAAGCAAAAATACATCTACATGCTCTGCTTTTAGAGTTAGTCCTCTGGGGTATATTTGCTCTATGGCAACCTGGCACCGTGTCATCATATTGACATACCCCTAAAATTCAATTAAAAATATTACTGCAGGAAGTGAGAAATTAAAATAAAACCAGGATGGGCCTTTGAAAAGTGGTAAATTCTGTAATATGAATGTTACCAGACATCTTCCACCCTGGGGGGCTGGCCCTGCCCCAGCAAATCCCCTACCTTTCCCTTATCAGGCAACCTTCAAGACCTTGACTCACCCAGGAAAGAGTTCATAGATGAATTGGAATGAGAATAAAGCAAGTTTTATTCAGGTAGAGAGAAAGAAGGAGGCCAGGGTGGGGGCGCCACGTGAAAGAAGCGACATTTACATTTTTTAAGAATCTGTAAAATTTTATTGATGGTATTTTCTAAAATCAATATTTTATGAAGAATTCATCTGACTTGGGGATAACTTAAACATTTTGGTTAATTTTGTGGGTTTTTTAATGATTTTTGAGTATTTCCAGTAGTTTATGTTTTCTGTCAAAAATGATTAATGATGAATTACGAAAAATTCCTGAAAAACTTTTTTTTTAATTCACCAGGAGTTTTGAATTATAAGAAATTATATTTTAAAAGTGTAAAATACTAGGTAGATTAACTACATAATAGTTCTTTAGGAACAGCAAATGCTAGTAAGGAAATATGGGTTGGCAATGACCATATATTCTTTTAAGCACCATAGTAAGGCTTGTAACATGCTATTAACTTGCATTGCTTTTTAAAAAATCATATATAAATAGCCAACTCACTGCTCTAGCCATTTAGTTGAAGCTTCCCTGAGGTATTGATATTTAGACTTTCTGAAGTCTTTCATTGCCACAAGCCACTTTATTTAATTCCTTCATCTCAGAAATGGGAATTCTACCACCTTTCTGACATCAGTGACATGATGATTAATTAGTTAATGTTTGTAAAGTGCTTTGAGGATATAAAGTGCTAAATAAGTGTTAAGCACTGTTAAGTTTCACAATCAATCAACATATTATTTTATTGTACAGAATCTCATGTGTTACTTCAAATGCAGTATACTAATTTAGTTAATGTGAGAGTTTTTATGAAATTAGAACTATATCACAAAATTGGCAAAAGTTTCATAAATTACAAAGCTGCATCAAGGACCATCTATTGATTCATTTATTTAGTGTTTTAATTTGTATCCATTATTTTCATTATTAATCAAAAAGAAATAAAATTTCTTATCCCAACTCTCCATTTTATTTATTTTAAGTAAGTTTTTAGTGATTTTAGAGAGAGGAAAGGACAGGGGGAGAGACAGAGATAGAGAGAAAAAAACCACATTCTTCTGTTGCCTCCTGCATGCCCTCTATTTGTGGACTGAGCCCACAACTTGGGCATGTGCCTGACTAGGAATTGGACCATGACCTCTCAGTGCATGGGTTGATGCTCAACCACTGAGCCACACCAGTCAGGGCTCAACTTTCCATTTAAATTTTATGTATTAAAGACACTCATAAAATAATCTATGCTGGAATCTCCTCAAATACTCAATTCTGAATACAGTATTTCATTATCAAAACTATTGTTGATCTCTTTTCAAGACTATCTGAGAGTAAGAGCTACAAATAATGTATCTTTCTATCCCCATAAAACTTAATAAATGGCTTTGCATTAATAAAAAATAAATGGCAAGAATTTTGTACTATGGCTTTTAGATAATATAAGACAACTTTTCTATCTGAAAGAGGCTTGATACAGTCCAGATATATTGACTCTAAGTTCAAATGAACAAAACAAGAAAGTAGGAAACATAAATTCATTTTCATTTCTTTAAATCCCAGAGGACATTCATGTTTTTTGTGCAGAAATGAAGAATTAAATCAAGTTTATTTATCTATATTTAATATAGAAATGAGCAAATGATATCTCAAAGACAATTCCTTGTTATTAAAAATAGTTAATAAACTATTCTTAAAAATACCTGAAACAGTATAACTACATGAAATAATATTGTGTTCTTTCTTGCAGCATATAAGTTTACTCTATGGGATAAGGTTTATAGCAAGTAATGAGCAGAATGAAAGAGCAAACACAGTTTATGTACTCTAGACAGCTTTCTCTTGCCTTTGTAGCCCTAAAGAAATTCCTTTTCTGTGTCGACGTCAGTACTTGCGTGAGAATAATCTGAGAACACCAAAGGGATTTAATTAGGTAACTGAGTTTGCAAAAACAAACCACACTTTAAAAAACAAACAGATCCAAGAATCTTCACTCATTCCGGGAAATTATTTTCCTGGGTTCCTAAAAATCATGTAGTGTAATCCTGTAGATGAGAACACTGCATTCCTGGGACTTGCCTGGGGCATAGGACTGCAGAGCCCAGGGCTGCTCAGTCTAGGGACCTCACCCTGCTGACCTCTCCTGTCTTTATGGGTGAGGAAGTGGGCACAAGTTTTGGGATTAGGCAGACTAGGCCTGGACCAAGGTCTGTCTTTGTCACTTTTGATATATGTAACTTTGAGCACATCACTTCTCTAACTATCAATTTCATTTCTTACAAAATGAAGAAATGATGCTGCTTTTCAGAGTTGCTCTAAAAATTAGAGATAATGTATGATAACTCACCAGTGAGGAGCCTGACTTAAAGTCAGGAGCTCAATAATTAAGGGCCAAAAATATAACCACCCTAAGATCCCTTACACATGTTTATCTTAATTAGAAAAATGGCAATTATTATTATACTTCATTATATTAATTCTATCAATATAGTATCGTTTACTCAGTAACTCTACATTAATTCACTTAATTTCACAAGAGCTGTTAGGTTGTGTTTTATTTCTATGTTATAGATGAGAAAGCTGAGATAGTTATGGATATCTGTAACACAATCAAGACTCATGGAGAGAAAGTAAGCAACCCAAGGAGGACCACACAGCTGGTGCCAGGAAACGGGACCTCTGTCAAGTTGGCCCATCTTCCCTTCTGCATCTTATACTATATAGCTGCCTACATAATGACTCATTAATTTTAACCTGTAGCAGTGACCTTAAAGATAAGAAGGGGCAATCTCTTTAAGAGAGAAGAGTATGAAAAATGAGGCAGAAAAGGAGAAATAGATAAGAGTAGAAAAATTCTAAATGTGGTATGTAAGGTTCTTGAATAACCAATGTCATTGATACATTCTTTTACATTAATTATAGGATTTTAAAAACCCCACTATTTTGTTACTCTGTTGTAACCTTAACTCCTTAAGAATTTAAACTTTTTTCTTAGTCTTAGTGTACTGCCAGTTAGACGAGGTCAGTTTACATAATATCCTCTCTTTGCCACCAATTTTACTGACTAAAATAAACTCAGTGTAGTATCTGTTACTGATATAGCACTCATTTGTCATTGTGAATGCACATTATGTCCTCCACCGTGGCAGTGACTTTACCCACAGTTCCTTGGGGATCCAGAGTGTATCACTTACAGTGCTTGGTGAGCTCATAAAGCTATTTATAATGTGTAACACAACCATTAATAGTTTAAATATTTATAACCATATTTAATAACTATATATCACTGGTACAACAACAAAAAATATATGTGGAAAGAAAATGGTTTATTTCTCAAAGGCAAAACATATGTCTTTGCCTTTAAATGAGCCTGGGGAAAAAAGTAGGTTAGCATGTGCACAAAACCATAAATGGCCCCCGAGGAGGAATGTGTCCTAGGATTTTTGTAACATATCCTTATGGCATTGTTATTTACCTGAACACTGCATTTCATTTTTGTTTCCTTTTCCTTTTCCTACTGTATTGTGTCCCATTACTTCAGGTTGGCTTAATTTATCATACAAACATCTCAAAGTTAACCCCATGCAAAACTGAACACTTGATTCCTACCCTCCCAACTCTGCTTAAAATTCCCAGATCCACTGGAACTCATCCCTTACCAATTGATGGCATGTTCCATTTTTTCTGTTGCCTGGATGAAAATCTTTGAGCCATTTTTTGCTCTCTCTCTCTCTCTGGATCCTCTAATTAGAAGCATGTTCTTCAACATAAAATATCTTACAGTTTTAGGTTCACAGATATTCTTAGCGTAGAAACTTTTTGGACATTGGATTAAGAACTGCTAATACTCCTTCCAGGTTTATAATCACATTATGTTTTACACTGAATGTTTTTATTTAAAACTAGTGGCCCAGTGCATAAAATTCGTGCACAGGGGGGTGATTCCCTCAGCCCAGCCTGCACCCTTTCCAATCAGGGACCCCTTGGGGGATGTCCGACTGCCAGTTTAGGCCTGATCTCTGAGAATTGGGCCTAAACTGGCAGTCGGACATCCCTCTTGCAATCTGGGACCACTGTCTCCAAACTGCTCACCTGCCTGCCTGCCTGATTGCCCCTAACTGCCTCTGCCTGCCTGCCTGATTGCCCTAACCCCTCTGCCTGCCTGCCTGCCTGATTGCCCCTAACTGTCTCTGCCTGCCTGATCACCCCTTACTGCCCTCCCCTGTTGACCTGATCTTGCCCCCAACTGCCCTCCCCTGCTGGCCTGATCTCGCCCCTAACTGCTCTCCTATGCTGGTCTGATCACCCCTAACTGCCTCTGCCTGCCTGATTGCCCCCAACTGCCCTCCCCTGCAGTCCTGATCTCACCCCCAATGGCCCTTCCCTACCAGCCTGATCTCACACCCAATTGCCTCTGCCTTGGCCCCCACCACCATGGCTTTGTCCAGATGGAAGTCGGACATCCAGAAGATGGCCGGTTGACCCAGTCTAATTAGCATATTACCCTTTTATTAGTATAGATAGATTATATAGGCTAGGATTGCTTAAATGGCGGGGGGGGGGGGGGGGAAGCCTTTTTCAGCAGGAGGAGATGCTCTTGGCAGACAAAAATACATAATCCCTATATTTGGACTGATAGCCAGCCATATGCACTATACTGCCAAATCAGTCATTAAAAAATTGAACCACTTTCTTACACCTTACACCAAACAGTTGTTGCCCTTGAAACCCCTCCTCAGCCCCCACTTTAGGTTCTGCCTTCACAGTTCACTCAGGTTAGGTTCTGATTGGTCGGTTTCTATGCCAGTCAGCATCAAAAGCTCCACCTCCTAGGCAGCCATTGGCTCCTCACAGTTCACCCAGATCTGGTTTTGATTGGTCGGTTTCTATGCCAGTCAGCATCTCTGGGCCTATCTCTGGGCCTGATCAGAGAGGCAGGGCTGATCAGCAGCTACCCCAGGCTGCTGGCGCGCGGGCTGAACTGCTGATCTCTCAGAGAGAGAGGCGTGGCTGCTGGCGAGGCCCCGAGAGAGAGAGAGAGAAGCAGGGTCTGATCCACAGCCTATGGATCAGACCCTGCTTCTCTTTCTCTCTCTCGGGGCCTCACCAGCAGGTGCATTAGCTGCTGATCAGCTCCGCCTCTCTCTGTCTCCCCGAGAGGTCAGCAGTTCAGCCAGCTCGCCATTCTCCACCCACCAGAGCCTGCTGCACACGCAGCCTGGTGTTCCGTCTAGCCTTTGGTCATTATGGACCCTGGGTTTTTATATATTAGGATGATAAAAAATAAAATATGACTCATTTTCTAACAAATAGATGCCACTTTAATAGTTGGCTCTTTTAATCAACAGAAAAGAATATCTTAATTAGGACTTCTGATTTTTCTCTTTAAGTATTGATAGTATGAAAGTCTCAAGTGGAAAATTCATCACAAAGGAGCCTAAGGATCAGAGAAAACAATGTCAAGTCTGCCTTACCAGACAGATTCTAGAGAACTTAGATATTTACAATATCACCAAAGAACAGGGTTTTAAATATTACTCTAAAATTGCAATATTAAAAGTGCAATAATTAAACATTAGAAAGTGGATTTTAAGAAACTCTGGGAACCTTACTCTGATAATATAATCAACAATGATCAAGTAAATTTTTATTAGACAAATAGAAATTGCAATTGTATCATACAAGCTTTGTTGAGTGTGAAAAACTCCTGCCTGAGATTCTAAGAAGTTCTTGACCTTAAAATTATGAAAAAGTGTATTGATTGCTTTGGAATTCTGCTTAACATATAATGTTTTAACCAGTAATAAAGGACATTATTTGTCCTTGGTCATATCTCTTTTCCATCCCTCTCACAATATTCTTATTTATAACAAAATTACATATTTATTTTAAGCTTTTATTTTTAATTATTTATACATAATTTTGGCTTTTAATTAATGCTTCTAAATATAAAACAATAATTGAAACAATAATTGAAAGATTGAAATATTGGCTATCAACCTTCTGCAATAGCAGAGGTAAAATTCACATGCTCTGAACAGAACAAATCAAAATTAAACTATTCTAGTGTACTCTTGTGTTTTAAGAGCAAAATGAGGGAGTTCTAAAGAAATTTTAGTTATAATTATCATAATTCTGGCATACAGTTAATAAATTTGATTATTCTAATCTTTAGAAAAGTTTATGGTTTAAGAAATTAATAGATGTTTTTTTGCATGTATCCGTCCAATTTTCCCAACCCCATTTATTGAAGAGACTGTCTTGACTCCATTGTATGCTCTTGCTTCCTTTCTCAAATATTAACTGAGCATAATGGCTTGGGTAGGTTTCTGGGTTCTCTGTTTTGTTCCATTGGTCTATATATCTGTTCTTATTCCAGTACCAGGCAGTTTTGAGAACAGTGGCTGTGTAATATAGCTTGATATCTGGTATTGTGATCCCTCCAACTTTGTTCTTTTTTCTCAAGATTGCTGCAGCAATTCAGGGTCTTTTTCTATTGCAGATGAATTTTTGGAGAGTTTGTTCTAGGTCTTTGAAGTATGCTGTTGGTATTTTAATGGGGATTGCATTGAATCTATAGATTGCTTTGGGTAGTATGGTTATTTTCATGATGTTGATTCTACCAATCCATGAACACAGTATATTCTTTCTTTTGTTTATGTCTTCCTCTATCTCTTTTTTCAGTGTCCTGTAATTTTCTGAGTACAGGTCCTTTACCTCCTTGGTTAAATTTATTCCTAGGTATCTTAATTTTTGTGTTGCAAAGGTAAATTGGATTTTTTTTTTTTTTTTTTTTAGTTTCTCTTTCTGTGAGTTCATCATTGGTGTATAAGAAAGCCATAGATTTATTGGTGTTAATTTTGTATCCTGCTATATTGCTGAATTCATTTATTAAGTCTAGTAGTTTTTTGATGGAGTCTTTAGGGTTTTCTAAGTACAATATCATCTGTGAATAATTTTACTTCTTCTTTTCCAATTGGGATGCCTTTTATTTTTTCTTCTTATATGATCTCTATGGGTAGCACTTCCAGTACTATGTCAAACAAGAGTGGTGAAAGTGGGCATCCCTGTTTTGTTCCTGTTCTTAGGTGAAATGGTTTTAGTTTTTGCCCATTGAGTATGACGTTGGCTGTAGGTTTGTCATATAAGGCTTTTATTATGTTGAGGTATGATCCCTCTATTCCCACTTTGCTGAGAGTTTAACTTACACCATACACAAAAATAAACTCACAATGGACAAAGGACTTAAACATAAGGTGGGAAACCATTAAAATCTTAGAAGAAGCTGTAGACAGCAAAATAGCAGAAATTTGTCATAGCAATATCCTTACCAATACAGCTCCTAGGGCAATGGAAACTAAGGAGAAAATAAACAAATGGGACTACATCAAAATTAAAAGCTTCTGCACAGCAAAAGAAACCATCAACAAAACAACAAGAAAGCCCACTGCATGGGAGAACATATTTGCCAATGTTATCTCTGATAAGGGTTTAATCTCCAAAATTTATAGGGAACTCATACAACTTTAAAAAAAGGAAGATAAACAATCCAATCAAAAAATAGGCAAAGGACCTAAATAGACATTTTTCGAAAAAGGACACTCAGAAGGCCAAGAGACATATGAAAACATGCTCAAAGTCACTAATCACCTGAGAGATGCAAATCAAAACAACAATGACTTACCATCTCACACCTGTCAGAATGGCTATCATCAACAAATCAACAAAGGACAAGTGCTGGTGAGGATGCAGAGCAAAAGGAACCCTCGTGCACTGCTGGTGGGAATGCAGACTGGTGCAGCCACTGTGGAGAACAGTATGGAGTTTCCTCAAAAAATTAAAAATGGAACTTCCATTTGACCCACTTTAGAAATATATCCCAAGAAAACAGAAACACCAATCAGAAAGGATATGTACACCCCTATGTTCATAGCAGCACAATTTACAATAGCTAAGATTTGGAAACAGCCTAAGTGCTCATCAGCAGATGAATGGATTAGAAAACTGTGGTACATTTACAAAATGGAATGTGGTACATTTAAGCTGCTGTAAAAAAGAAGGCATTTTTACCATTTGCAATAATAGCATGGATGGAACTGGAGAGCATTATGCTAAGCGAAATAAGCAAGTCAGAGAAAGATAAAGATCACATGATTTCACTTATCCTATATAATAAAAGCCTAATATGCTAAGTGTCCGGTCATCTGGTTGTCCATTCAACCAATCAAAGCATAATATGCTAATCATATGCTAAAGCTGCTCAACTGCTTGCTGTGATATGCACTGGCCACCTGGGGCAGACAGTCGATTTGTCAACCAGTCACTATGGTATGCACTGACCACCAGGGGGCAGATGCTATGACTGGTAGGTTAGCTTGCTGCTGGGGTCCGGCCAATTGGGACTGAGCGAGATGGGCCAGACACACACTGGAGCCCTCCCACAGTCCCTCCCCAGCTGGCCAACCCTCCCTGGCACCAATTGTGCACTGTTGGGGTCCCTAGGCCTGGCCTGCACCCTCTCACAATCTGAGACTCCTCTGGGGATATCAGAGAGCCGTTTTTGGTCCAATTCCGCAGGCCAGGGGGAGGGACCTCACTGATGCAAAAATTCATGCACTGGGTCTCTAGTTTGTAGAATATAATTAACAACATAAACTGATGAACAAAAATAGAACCAGAGTCAAAGAAGCATTGAAGAGACTGTCCAACCTATGAGGAAAGACGGGGGTTGGGAGAGAGGGAGGAAGAGATCAACCAAAGGACTTGTATGCATGCATATGAGCATAACCATTGGACACAGCCCATGGTTTGGGGGATGGGGGGAGTGAGGCCATGTGCTGCGGTTTGGGGATGGGTGGGGAGAGGTCAATGGGGGAAAAAGGAGGCTTATGTAATACATTAAACAATAAAGAATTTAAATTAAAAAAAAGAAAAAGAAACAAAGAAATTAATAGGTGTTAAAAGTCCCATTGAGTTATAAATTTTTAAGAAGGTATAAAAATACATGCGTTTATAAAGTCATTTTGAAATTTGAATAACATAAAGTCAGATTTCAAGATTATAAAATAAATAAAATACAATATCATTGTTAAAAATGAAATAATGTTTATACTTAAAATAATATTAATATAAGTGGCTATCATAGAATTAAACTTCTGAAAACAGAAGGGGCTTTAAGAGTTTATTTTATTTATAAGGCTATACTATGTTAAATATATATGTTTAATATTTTTAATTGATTTTAGAGAGATATGAAGGAAGAAAGGGATGGGAGAGAAAGAGAGAGAGAGAGAGGAACATTGATGTGAGAGAGAAACATCAATTGGTTGCCTCCTGTATGCACCCTGACTGGGGTAGAATCCACAACCTGGAAATGTACCCTGACTGGGAATCAAACCAGTGACCTTTTGGTATACTGGACAATGCTCAACCAACTTAGCCACACTGGCTAGGGAAAAAATACTTTTCATCTTGAACCCTGATAGGAACTATGAAGTCTAAAAAAATGCATGACACATTTTATTGTCCTCATTATTTCACAACAAAAAGTATGTTGTGCAGAGTCTTCAATAAATGGTGTTGGGAAAATTGGACAGATACATGCAAAAAAATGAAACTAGACCACCAATTTACACCATTTACAAGAATAAACTCAAAATGGATAAAAGACTTAAATGTAAGTTGTGAAACTATAAAAATCCTAGGCAGCAAAATCTCTAACATCTCTCACAGCAATGTGTTTGCTGATACATCTCCTAGGGCAAGGGAAACAAAGGAGAAAATAAACCTGAAGTGCATGCAGGTGGTGGGAGGGGATTTGACTCTAGGTCCCACGGCACACCCCAGACTCTGACAGGAGGGAGACTTTATATACATTTTACTAATTTTCTTTCATCTCTGACACTTCTATTATAGAGAAATGGCAAATAGCAATATTAAGATATTTCTTCTAATTAATTCCCTTTTAATGTGCACGAATTTTTTGCATTGGGCCACTAGCATGAGACTATCTATACATATAAAGAGGTAATATGTTAATTTGTTCATTACCATGTCCCAGTCATGACCAGTCTGTGGGTGGGGACAGGGCCAGGGACTTCTGCCCCGAGCGCTAATATCACACTGCCTACATGCATCCCCACCCAGCACTGAAGTGAAGCTGCCTGCCTGCATGCTCGGCTAGGGACATGACACTGCCTGCCTGGTTCCCCGTTCAGCACTGAGGTGATGCTTTGGGAGAGGAGGGGCTAAGCTTGATGGGGGACCTCAGACCACGCTCCCTGCCCCAGCGCCAGGCCAGGGGACCTTAGGCCATGGCCCCTGCCCCAGCAATGGGCCGGGAGACCTCATGCTGTGTCCTCTGCCCCAGAGCTGGGCTGGGAGAGCTTAGGCCATGCCCCCTACCCCAGCGCCAGGCCAGGGGACCTCAGGTTGCACCCCCTGACTTGGCACCGGGCCAGGAGACCTCATGCTGTGTCTCCTGCCCCCGCGCCAGGCAGTGTCCCTGGCCCTGTCCTCACCCACCTGGAAGGGCTTGACAGGAGACCTCAGGCTGCACCCCTTGCCCTGGTGCCAGGCCGGGGGACCTGAGGCTACACCCCCTGCCAGGCCGGGGGACCTGAAGCTGCACCTCCCCACCCGGAGGGGCATGATGGGAGTGGGGCTGGCTGGTTCTGGGTCTCACCCAATGGGGGTGGGGCTGGCCGGGTCTGGGTCTCCTGGGTTTTCGAAGTGCATGCAGGTGGTGGGTGGGGACTTGACTCTAGGTCCCACGGCGCACCCCAGACTCTGACAGGAGGGAGACTTTATATACATTTTACTAATTTTCTTTCATCTCTGACACTTCTATTATAGAGCAAGGGCAAATAGCAATATTAAAATATTTCCTCTAATTAATTCCCTTTTAATGTGCATGAATTTTGTGCACTGGGCCACTAGTATCAAAATAAAAAACTTCTGTACAAAATTTATATATAAATAAAGAAATAAAAAAGTCTGACCAGCATGGATCAGGGTTGAGCATGGACCTAAAACCAGGAGGTCAGGGCATATGCCTGAGTTGCAGGCTTGATCCTCAGTGGGAGGCATGCAGGAGGCAGCCAGTCAATGATTCTCTCTCATCATTGATTTTCTATCTCTCTCTCCCTCTCTCTTCCTGTCTGAAATCAATAAAAATATAAAAAAGAAAAGCTTCTGCACAGCAAAACAACAACAACAACAAAAAACCCATCAGCATAATGAAAAGGGAGCCCACTGTATGGAAGAACATATTTGGCAATGATAACAGGTTAATTCCCAAAATATATAAGGAACTCATACAACTTAACAAAAGGAAGACAAACAATCCAATTAAAAATGGGCAAATGACCTAACTAGACACTTCTCCAAAGCGGACATACAGATAGCCAAGAGACATATGAGAACATGCTCAAAGTCACTGATCGTCAGAGAAATTCAAATTAAAAAGACAATGAGGTATCACCTCACACCTGACAGAATGGATACCATCAACAAATCAGTAAATGACAAGTGCTGGCAAGATATGGAGAAAAGGGAACCCTGGTACACTGCTAGGGGAATGCAGACGGGTGCAGCCACTGGGAAAACAATATGGCGTTTCCTCAAAAAATTAAATATGGAACTGCCATTTGACCCAGTGATCTCTCTTCTAGGAATATTTCCTAAGAAACCTGAGACACCATTTAGAAAGAATGTATGCACCCTTATGTTCATAGCAGCACAATTTAAAATAGCTAAGATCTAGAAACAGCCCAAGTGCCTATCAGTATATGAATGGATAAAAAAGCTGTGATACATTTACACCATGAAATACTATGCAGCTGTAACAAAGAAGGAACACTTACCCATGGATGGACCTAGAGAGTATTATGCTAAGTGAAATAAGCCAGCCAGAGAAAGACATATATCACATGATCTCACTCATATGTGGAATCTAATGAACAAAATAAATTGATAAACAAAATAGATCAGAGACATAGAAGCATAAAACAGACTAATAAATTTCAGAGGCAAGGTGGAGGTGGTGGGTGGGTAGGGAGAGATTAGCCAAAGAACTTGTATGCATTATGCATAACCCATGGATACAGAAAATAGTGTGGTGAAGGCTTGCAGGGGGTGGAGGGTAGGAGAAGTTGCGGGGAGGGGGGAGGGTCAACGAGGAGAAAAGGGACATCTGTAATACTTTCAGCAATAAGGATAACTTAAATAAAACAGCATGATAAATATTTTGCTACTATTCTCTTCTCCCCCACCACTGGCAGTCACATACTAACTAAAAATTGCATACATATTTGAAAACCTGGAAGTGGCCTTAAAATGCTTTTCAACACATTCCTTTAAGTAGTCATTTCTTATTGATCTGAGTTGGCTAACAGATGAAATTTTTCACCATTCTCTCCTCATGGTACCACAGCCTCCAGTGAGCTTATGATCTTGACTGTCTAAGAGTTATGTCTTTTTAACAAAATATCACACAACTTTTTCTCCAAGATTGTCCAACATACTGCTGTTGAATATTTCAGCTTTCTCCTAAAACTGGCTGATCTCTTTTAAACAAATCCAAGAATACATTTTTTACATTTGTAAGAAATAGATGATAAAATGCACCTAACAATTTTCAGGAAGCCCAGTTAATTATCACAAATTCTAAAATTCTGAGTATAAGTAAACTAGTTCAGGAAATTGCACCAAATAATTTTATTTTAAAATATTAAAAGACTAGGGCACATTTAGATATACCTTTCATACCCAGCAGCCTGTCCATGCTTAATAAAGATTTTTTTCCTTTATATTTATTGATCTAATTTAAAAGTGCCTTTGAAAGATCAGTATGCTGGCATAAAAAATAGCATGCATATCTTTATTTTAATAATCTTAGCTTTCCCTAACTTGAAGCATAAAAGCCTTTCAGTAACTGATGTTAAATTCTTAAAATAGACTACATTATCTTCAACCTTATTACCTGTTCCCATATGTCATAAAATGATAAGTTTCTACCAGAATACCAAGAAATAAAGGGAGTCAGTAAGTGGTATTGTTTTCCTAATGCCTTCTGGGAGACATGTTAAATTTGATTCCGATGTTTTAATGTAACATAATAAAATAGGAGGAAAATATATATTTCATTGTTAAAATCTTAAGTTAGGCAGCACTATGTTAAATTTTCCCTGATTTTAAACATTATATAAACATGTGAAAGAATAGATTATGCATTTGCCCTAGTATTTATTCACTCATTGAAAAAATATTTTGAGTGCCTTTAGATTAGATACTAGTTCTTCTAGGTTACAGCAGTGAAAATCAAACAAAACAAATCTCTCCCTGTGGTAGGCAGCCTGGCAAGGGGCTTCCAATGATCTCAGCTTCCTGGTATTCACACCTTTGTGTAACCCCATTTCCTGAGTGTTTGCTGGACTTAATGATTCACTTTTAAGCCATATAATATGGTAAAAGTAATGGGATGCCATTTCAAGATTGGGTTATAAAAAGACTGATTCTGTCTTGCTAAAACTGTCTTCTGCTCTTGCTCTTTCTCTTCATGAGCCCCCACTCTGGGAAAACAATCTGCCATGTGTGAGCTGCACTATGGAGAGGGCCAGGTGGCAGGGAACTGATGTTTCTGGCCAACAGCCAGTGCAGACCTGGGCATGCCAATAGCCATCTTGGTGAACTTAGAAGTACATCTTCAGAGACTTCCCAAATAGACTGGATTTGGATGCAGATCTTTCCCCAATTAAGCCCCTGCCAATACCTCAATTTCAGCTTCAGATAAGGCACCCAGCTCAGCTTTGCCAGGATTCTTGACCCACAGAAACTGTGAGATAAGAAATCGTTATTGTTTTGAGCTCCTAAGTCTTGGGGTTAATTGGTGACACAGAAATAGACAATAGCCATACTTGATCTCATTTCTTATTTATATTTAAACTAGAGGCCTGGTGCATGAAATCGTGCATGGGGGGATATACCTCAGCCCAGCCTGCACCCTCTCCAATCCGGTACCCCTTGGGGGATGTCCGACTGCCTCTTGCAATCTGGGACCACTGGCTCCTAACCGCTCACCTGCCTGCTTGCCCCTAACCACTTCTGCCTGCCTGATCACCCCTAACCACCTCTGCCTGCCTGCCTGATGGCCCCTAACTGGTCCCCTGCTGGCCCAATCCCCCTAACTGCTTGTGCCTTGCCCCACACCCGGGACCCGGGATTCCCTCCTCCAGCCAATTGCAGGCACCAAAAATCCGGGCTTCCCTCCCTCTGGCAGGCCACAGGCACCTAGGACCTGGGCCAGTTCGCCCGGGCCAGCCGCAGCCGTAGGGGACCATGGGCGAGCGACTTTGTCCGGGTCACAGCTGCAGGTGCCCGGGACCACGGGGTGGGCAGCTTGTCCCTATCCCAGAATGCAGGTGCAGGCACAGCTGCTGGTGCCCAGGACTGTGGGCGGGCAGCTTGACCCTCTTCTGAACTGCAGCCTGGCTGGTCCCCATTCCTCTCTCCCCAGTGTTGAGTGTCTGAGACATTACGGTGTGACTACATGAGGGCTTGATCATGTGAGGGCATGATGACCATTTGCATATTAGCTCTTTATTTTATAGGATTTGTGATCTGACCTAAGGAGAAAACATTATAGGGCAGTGGTTCTCAAACTTTTTAATGCTGCAACCCTTTAATACAGTTCCTCATGTTGTGGTGACCCCCAACCATAAAATTATTTTCGTTGCTACTTCATAACTGTAATTTTGCTACTGTTATGAATTGTAATGTAAATATCTGTGTTTTCCGATGGTCTTAGGCGACTCTGCTAGCAGTTCTCAACCTGTGGGCCATGACCCACAGGTTGAGAACCACTGCTATAGAGCCGAAGACCATCAGATATTTACATTATGATTTATTAACCGTAGCAAAATTATAGATATTTACATTATGATTCATTAACAGTAGCAAAATTACAGTTATGAAGTAGCAACGAGAATAATTTTATGGTTGGGGGTCACCAAAACATGAGGAACTGCATTAAAGGGTTGCGGCATTAAAAAGGTTGAGAACCACTATTCTAGGGTATGGTGGATGTAAGGATTAATGTGAACAGTATCACGATTCCCCCAAAATTTAAAAATATGACCCAACAATACCCAAAAGAGTTAAAAACAGGGACTCAAAGAGATATTAGTACACCTATATTCATAGTAGCATTATTCATAATAGCCAAAAGGTAGAAACAACACATGTCCATTGATAGATGAATGAATAAACAAGATGTGGTATACATTTACAATGGAATATGATTCAGTCTAGAAAAGATAATTCAAGAAAAAATGGCGGTGGAATAGACAGATGTGTCCCGAGCCTTATCCTGGAGCAGATAGAAAGAACAGCTGAGGGTCGCATGGGGAGTGTTTGTTGGTGAGTTGAGGGACAGCTATACTCCAGAAGATGGTGGGAGACTGTTGGATGGGGATCCCCTGACCAGACAGCCCGCACTGCTGCTGGGTTCCCTCCCTGAGCGAGTGGCTCAGATGCGGAGACCGCGCCATCTTAAAGGGGAAAGTGGAAGTTATCGGAAGCCTGAAAATCTACAACTGTGGCACCCACTGAACAGCTGCAAACCCCAGAACACCGGTCCCCAATTGGTGAAAACATGCGGATTCGGAGGAGCTCTACACTCCACCACAGAAAGGTCAGATTTCATCTGGCATAAGGTGAGATCTCTGCTCCCAGCAGGAGAGAGAAATGCACGTGCTGCGGGAGCTGGAGGACAGGGGGATGTCTGAGCCTAGAAAAATCCATGGATGTTGGGGCTGGTGTGATCCATGAATGTGGAATGGAGTCCTCAGAGCTGCTAACAGAAAGGAACTCTTAAAAGCAACCCATTTTAATCTGATGTAAAAGGACAGCCTAAAAATTTTAAAAGTGTGCCGGCTGCTTAGACCCAAGGGGGATAAAAGACTGCACAGACTTGCGCGCAGCTCCGGAGTTCACACACTTATGCTGGCTCTTTTTTTTTGTTAGTTTGTTTTTTCTTTTTCCTTTAAATCCTTGCTTCTGATTACTAAGCCCAATACATAGGATCACCCAATTGGGGACACCCTAAGAGACTGCAGGGAAAAGTTGTTTTTCTGGGCCGAAACCGGTTTGGCTCAGTGGATAGAGCGTCGGCCTGCGGACTGAAGGGTCCCGGGTTCGATTCCGGTCGGGGGCATGTACCTTGGTTGCGGGCACATCCCCAGTGGGAGGTGTGCAGGAGGCAGCTGGTCGATGTTTCTCTCTCATCGATGTTTCTGGCTCTCTATCCCTCTCCCTTTCTCTCTGTAAAATATCAATAAAAAATATATTTAAAAAAAAAAAAAAGTTGTTTTTCTGGAATGTGGGGATCAGAGCAGGGAATAACCATGAGAGAACCAGCTCTGGGGCAACCCACTCCCACAAACCAGTATTGAATGCCACAGGGAAAGCAGGATCTAAGCACTGGCTAGAGAGGACCTATAGACCCGGAGGTCAATCCAGAAACACTGCCACCCAGGGGTTGAATCACAAATTGACTCTATTGTAAACACAAATAAAGAAATACAAGAAATTAAGACTCACTGCCTGCTTAAAAATTAAGACTGGCTTACAACACTGAGGGGCAGTGGAATGCAGGGAACTGCAATACTGTCCTGACTAGGAAACAGGCGTGCCAAACAGAACAGTAGAGGAAGTGAATGACCTTCACTACTGCACATTTTATTTTTATTTTTTTCACCTTTTACTTAAGAAACTAATTTTTTTCTTTTTTCCTCACTTGAGTTTACCTTTTTAATTATTACATTTTTATTTTCAATCAGTATTATTACTACTACTATTTTAACTTTTTTTAAAGTATCATTTTATTTTCTTTTTATTTTACTTTGGGATTAGTGTTCTACATTCTATTTTCATCTTTCCTTTAGCATCATTTTACTCTAGCTCAACTTTACCTTTATGCCATCACTCTTTTCCTAACTTTTCCCCTTTTGTTGTCCTGTTTCTCTTACCCTTTTCCTGCTTTAGATTTTCCCTATTCTTTCTTTTATCGCTTGTTAAAATTTCATCCTACTTATACATCTAATTTCCAATCCCCTGCTCCAAGTCCATGCACACCTCTCTCTTCTCTGTCTTCACTATCCAAAAAATTGTTTTTCTCTCTGTCCTTTTGTTGTTGTTTGCTTGATTGTTGATTATATCAATTTTTTTAAAATAAATCTTTATTCAGATTATTACAATTATTTCTCCTTTTTCCCCCCATAGCTCCCCTCCATCCAGTTCCCACCCCACCTCTGCCCTTACCTTCCCCCCACTGTCCTCATCCATAGGTGTATGATTTTTGTCCAGTAACTTCATGAACCCCCCCATACCCCTTTCCCCCTGAGAATTATCAGTCCACTCCCTTTCTATGCCCCTGATTCTATTATATTCACCAGATTATTCTGTTCCTCAGGTTTTTAATTCACTTGATTTTTAGGTTCACTTGTTGATAGATATGTATTTGTTGTTCATAATTTTTCTCTTTACTTTTTTCTTCTTCCTCTTCTTTAAGAATACCTTTCAGCATTTCATATAATACTGGTTTGGTGGTGATGAACTCCTTCAGCTTTTTCTTATCTGTGAAGCTCTTTATCTGCCCTTCAATTCTGAATGATAGCTTTGCTGGGTAGAGTAATCTTGGTTGTAGGTTCTTGCTATTCATCACATTGAAAATTTCTTGCCACTCCCGTCTGGCCTGCATAGTTTCTGTTGAGAAATCAGCTGACAGTCGTATGGGTGCTCCCTTGTAGGTAATTAACTGTTTTTCTCTTGCTGCTTTTAATATTCTCTCTTTGTCTTTTGCTCTTGGCATTTTAATTATGATGTGTCTTGGTGTGGTCCTCTTTGGATTCCTTTTGTTTGGGGTTCTGTGCGCTTCCTGGACTTGTAAGTCTATTTCTTTCACCAGGTGGGGGAAGTTTTCGGTCATTATTTCTTCAAATAGGTTTTCAGTATCTTGCTCTCTCTCTTCTTCTGGCACCCCCATAATTTGGATGTTGGTATGCTTGAAGTTGTCCCAGAGTCTTCTTACACTATCTTCAACTTTTTGGATTTTTTTTTTTGCTTTTTGCTTTTTCGGTTGAGTGTTTTTTGCTTCTTTGTATTTCAATTCTTTGACTTGATTTTTGTGTTCCTCTTGTCTGTTTTTGGGTGTCTGTATAATATTTATTTATTTATTTTTTTAAAATATATTTTATTGATTTTTTACAGAGAGGAAGGGAGAGGGACAGAGAGTCAGAAACATCGATGAGAGAGAGACATTGATCAGCTTCCCCCTGCACACCCCCCACTGGGGATGTGCCCGCAACCAAGGTACATGCCCTTGACCGGAATCAAACCCGGGACCCTTCAGTCCGCAGGCCGACGCTCCATCCACTGAGCCAAACCGGCTTCGGCTGTATAATATTTTTTATTTCAGTCAGTGTATGTTTAATTTCTAGTTGGTCCTTTTTCATATCTTCGAGGGTCTTGTTATATTTATCAGCCTTTTCTAGGATATTCTTAAAAAGCCTTATAACCGTGGTTTTGAATTCTATATCCAGTCGTTTGTTTTCCTCCATTTCTTTCGTTTGTGATCTGATTCTTTGACGCCGCATTTCCACTGCTTCCCTGAGTTGGTAAGGTAGATTTGTGTGCTAGGTTTCCAATATGGCCCAGTGGGTCTGCCTCCCCAGTTAACCTGAGGTGGACACTCTTGGTGCACCCCTTTGTGGACTGTTTGTACAGCCTTGTTGTAATTAAGTCTTGATTGTTGTTGGTATCACTAGGAGGAATTGACCTCCGGGCCAGTTGGCTGTAAGGATCAGCTGTGTCTATGCTGGGAGAAGTTCGGTGCTGGAGACAGCCTTATAGGATTAGACTTGCCAAATTGCAATAGCCTCTGTGCTCAGCTTGGATGGGGTGGAGTCTCAGTCTTAGCTTCCCGTCAGCCTTGCCCTTGCACGCACGTGCGCGCCTTCAGACCTCCGCCTTCCCTGGCTCCTGAGTCTCCGCCCAAGAGTCCAGACTCCCCTCACAAGAGTGTGGTTCCCCAGGGGCTCACCTGGAACCGGGGTTCAGTGCAGTCAGAACTGGGGCCCAGTGCAGTCAGGAACCTCCGACTCCCTTCCACTAGGGAAAGCCTGTGGCAACCTCCGCAGCCTTTGTGCGCACTGGCATGCACGCGCTTTCAGTCCTTTGCCTTCCCCGGCTCCCGAGTCTCCGCCCGAGAGTCCAGACTCCCCCCACAAGAGCATGGGTCCCCAGGGGCTCGCCTGGAACCGGGGTTCAGTGCAGTCAGAACTGGGGCCCAGTGCAGTCAGGAACCTCCGACTCCCTTCCACTAGGGAAAGCCTGTGGCAACCTCCGCAGCCTTTGTGCGCACTGGCATGCACGCGCTTTCAGTCCTCCACCTTCCCTGTCTCCCGAGTCTCTGCCCGAGAGTCCAGACTCCCCCCGTAAGAGCATGGGTCCCCAGGGGTTCGCCCGGAACTGGGGTTGAGTGCAGTCAGAACTGGGGTTCAGTGCGGTCGGGGGCTTCCTTCCCCCTTCCGCCAGAGAAAGTCAGCCAGGCTCTCAGCAGCCCTTCCTCTCTGCACGCACAAAGACCCTTTGCCGTACCTCCAAGTCTCTGTGAGCTTTTCTCTTTCCTTCTAGTTGTAGAATTTTCACTCAGCCAGCTTTCCTGTGGTTCTGGATGGTGTCCGTTCTGTCTTTTAGTTGTAGTTTTGAAATTGTTGTGCGAGGCAGCAGTTTAGGTGCTTACCTATGCCGCCATCTTGGTTTCTCCTGATTATATCAATTTTTATGCTTGTTTGTGAGATTGTTTTTCTTATTCTTTTGTTTGTTTTGTTTTTGTTTGTTTTTTGCTTCTGTTTCCCTTTGCCTCGCTTGAGTTTGTAGTTTTTATTCATCTCCAGGTACTTGTTGCTGGAATTTGTTGGGATTGGTGGCTGTTTTATTGGAGTTTTCTCCCCATATATATAGTTTGTTCCCCTTTTCTTTCTTATTCTCTTTCTTTTCTCACTTACTTTTTTTTCCTTTTCCCAATTTCATTTTTGCACTTTTTTCTTTATTTTTTTCTCTTCTTCATTCTCTCCTATCCTCTAATTTACCTTTCTCTGGTAGTCACCTTAATTTGGGGTTATTAATATCATGAATACATTTCTGTTCAGTGCCTTGTGCATTGTAACTGGTTGTGTTGTATTTTGTGCCTTTAAATCAATGCAAGAGAGAGAGAACTACATAACCAGACACCTGGAGAAGAGAGACCATGGGGAGATAAAGATACAGCCAGCATATGAAAGAAAAGTAGGCATCACTAGAAAAGGAAGTAAATGAAATGGAGGCAAGCAACCTGCCAGAGAAAGAATTAAGAGAAATGGTCTTAAGGCGGCTGAAAAGAATGGAAGACAAATTCAACAACATGTGTATGAACCAAGAGGAAATGAAGAAGAACCAAGAAGAAATGAAAAATGACATCGCTGCTGTAAAGAACTCAATAGAAAGCATCAAGTGTAGACTAGAAGAAGCAGAGGACCACATCGGTGAGCTAGAAGACAAGGTAGGAAAAAATGCCCAAGTAGAGCAGCTTCTAGAAAAAAAAAAAAAAAAAGGAGGAGGAGAGCCTAAGGGAACTTTGGGACAACACAAAACAAAACAACATCCACATAATAGGAGTTCAAGGAGAGGAAACTGAGCAAAGAATAGAAAACCTGTTTGAAGAAATAATGACAGAAAACTTCCCTGATATAGGGAAGAAAAACCCCACAGAAATCCAAGAAGCTCACAGAGTCCCAAACAAAATGAACGCCAAAAGACCGACACCAAGGCACATTATAATTAAATTGGCAAACACCAATGACAAAGTAAGAATCTTAAAAGTGGCCAGAGAGAGACAGAAAGTTACGTACAAAGGAACCCCCATCAGACTAGCGACTGATTTCTCAACAGAAACTCCTATCAGGCCAGAATGAAATGGAGTGAAATATACAAAGTCATGCAAAGGAAGGGTCTAAATCCAAGAATACTGTACCCAGCAAAGCTATCAATCAAAACTGAAGGTGAAATCAGAAGCTTCACAGACAAAAAAGGACTAAGGGAATTTATTACCACCAAACCAACAATGCAAAAAATGCTAAAGTGTCTGCTGAAAAAAAAAAGAAATAGGAAGCAAAGAAGGAACACAGGTGTAAAGAATAGGAATGGCGACAAATAAGCACCTATCAATAATAACTTTAAATGTAAATGGATTAAATGCCCCAATCAAAAGACATAGGGTAACGGATTGGATAAGAAAACATTACTCATATATCTGCTGTCTACAAGAAACCCACCTCAGAAAAAAAGACACACACAGACTGATGGTGGAAAAGGGATAGAAAAAGGTTTTTCAGGCGAATGGAAATAAAAAAAAGCTGGGATAGTAATACTTATATCTGACAATTAGATCTCAAAGTGAAGGACATAATAAGAGATAAGGAACGCCACTTCATAATACTAAAGGGAGCAATCCAACAAGAAGAAATAACTCTGGTAAACATATACTCACCCAATACAGGAGCACCCAAATACATAAAAAATCTCCTGGAGGATATCAAGGGAGAGATTGACAGCAATACAATCATAGCAGGAGACTTTAATACCCCACTATCACCATTGGACAAATACCCTAAACAAAAAATCAGCAAGGAAACATCAATCCTAAATGACTCACTAGACCAGATGGAATTAATTGACATCTTTAGAACATTTCACCCCAAAGCCACAGAAAATACATTCTTCTCAAGTGCACATGGGTCATTTTCAAAGATAGACCATATGTTGGGTCATAGTCAAAGTCTCTTCAAATTCAAGAAGATAGAAATCATATGAAGCATCTTCTCAGATCACAGTGGCATAAAACTGGAAATCAACTACAATAAAAACAATCCAAAGTAATCAAACACATGGAGATTGAACAGCATGCTATTAAACAATGACTGGGTTACCAGAGAGATCAAAGAAGAAATAAAAAACATCATGGCAACAAATGACAATGAAAACACAACAATCCAAAATCTATGGGACACAGTGAAAGCAGTCTTGAGAGGGAAGTTCATAGCTCTACAAGCCTACTGCAAAAAAACAAGAAACAATGGTAATAAATTACCTAACCCTACAACTCAAAGAGTTAGAAAGAGAGCAACAAGAAAAGCCCAGTGTAAGCAGAAGGAAGGAAATAATAAAGATCAGAGTGGAGATAAATGACACTGAGACCAAAAAAAAAAACAATAGAAAAGTTCAACAAAACCAAGAGCTGGTTCTTTGAAAGGATAAACAAGATTGAACCTCTAGCCAGGCTCACCAAGAAGCAAAGAGAAAGGACCCAAATAAACAAAATCAGAAATGAAAGAAGAGAAATAACAACAGACCCCACAGAAATACAAAGGATTGTTAAAAAAAACTATGAACAACTCTATTGCAACAAACTGGACAACCTGGAGGAAATGGACATATTCCTAGAAAAATATAACCTTCCAAAACTCAATCAGGAAGAATCTAAACATATCAATAAGCCAATAACTATGGAAGGAATTGAAGCAGTCATCAAAAAGTTTCCAGCAAACAAAAGCCTGGGGCCAGACGGCTTCACAGACGAGTTTTACCAAACATTCAAGGAAGAACTAAACCTATCCTCCTCAGACTATTTCAAAAAATTCAAGAGGAAGGAACACTTCCAAGCTCATTCTATGAAACCAGCATCACCCTAATACCAAAACCAGATAAAGACAACACAATGAAAGAGAATTACAGGCCAATATCCTTCATGAACATAGATGCCAAAATCCTCAACAAAATTCTAGCAAATAGGATCCAGTAGTATATCAGAAAGGTCATGCACCATGACCAAGTAGGATTTATCCCAGGAATGCAAGGATGGTACAATATCCACAAATCAATAAACGTGATACATCACATAAACAATTTGAGAGGTAAAAATCTCATAGTCATATCAACTGATGCAGAAGAAGCATTTGACAAAATATAACACCCTTTCTTGATAAAAACTCTCAACAAGGTGGGAATAGAAGGATCATACCTCAACATAATAAAAGTCATATATGATAAACCCACAGCCAATATCATACTCAATGGGCAAAAACTAAAACCATTTCCCCTAAGAACAGGAACAAGACAGGGATACCCACTCTCACCACTCCTGTTCAAGATACTACTGGAAGTATTAGGCATTGCAATTAGACAAGAAGAAGAAATAAAAGGCATCCAAATTGGAAAAGAAGAAGTAAAGCTGTCCTTATTTGCAGATGACATGGTATTGTACATAAAAAACCCGAAAGACTCCATCAAAAAACTAATAGACTTAATAAATGAATTCGGCAATGTAGCAGGATACAAAATTAATGCCAAGAAATCTATGGCATTTCTATACACCAATAGTGAACTTACAGAATGAGAGACTAAAAAAACAATCCCATTTACCATCGCACCAAAAAAATTAAGATACCTAGAAATAAACTTAACTAAGGAGGTAAAAGACCTATACGTGGAAAACTACAGGACACTGAAAAAAGTGATAGAGG
Organism: Plecotus auritus; assembly: GCF_963455305.1. Classification (NCBI taxonomy): domain Eukaryota; kingdom Metazoa; phylum Chordata; class Mammalia; order Chiroptera; family Vespertilionidae; genus Plecotus; species Plecotus auritus. The sequence continues at coordinate 138,617,853 of NC_137771.1, forward strand.
AAGATGTAAACAGATGGAAGAACATACCATGTTCATGGATTGGTAGAATCAACATCATTAAAATGTCCATACTACCCAAAACAATCTATAGATTCAATGCACTCCCCATTAAAATACCAACAGCATATTTCACAGACCTACAACAAACTCTCTAAAAATTCATCTGGAATAAAAAAAAGACCCTGAATAGCCACAGCAATCCTGAGAAAGAAGAACAACGTAGGTGGGATCTCAATACCAGATATCAAGCTGTACTACAAAGCCACTGTTCTCAAAACAGCCTGGTACTGGCACAAGAACAGACATATGGAGCAATGAAATAGAATAGAGAATCCGGGTATTGACCCAAACCACTATTTTTAATTAATATTTGACAAAGGAGGCGTGAACATACAATGGAGTCTAGACAGTCTCTTCAACAAATGGTGTTGAGAAAATTGGACCAATACATGCAAAATAATGAAACTAGACCACCAACTTACACCATACACAAAAATGAACTCAAAATGGATACAGGACTTAAACATAAGACGGGAAACCATAAAAATACTAGAGGAATCCACAGGCAGAGAAATCTCAGACATATGGCAAAGCAATTTCTTCACCGATACTGCTCCTAGGGCAATGGAAGCTAAAGAGAAAATAAACAAATGGGACTACATCAAAATAAAAAGCTTTTACACAGCTAAAGAAACCATCAACAAAACAACAAGAAAGCCCACTGTATGGGAGGACATATTTGCAAATGTTATCACTGATAAAGGTTTAATCTCCAACATCTGCAGGGAACTTATACAACTTCATAAAAGGAATTTAAATGATCCAATAAAAAAATGGGCAACGGACCTAAATAGAATCTTTTAGAAAGAAGACAGAAGGAAGGCCAAGAGATATATGAAAACATGCTCAAAGTCACTAATTATCCAAGAGATGCAAATCAAAACGACAATGCGGTACCATCTCACACCCGTGAGAATGGCTATCATCAACAAATCAACAAACGACAAGTGTTGGCGAGGATGCGGAGAAAAAGGAACCCTCGTGCACTGCTGGTGGGAATGCAGACTGGTGCAGCCACTGTGGAGAACAGTATGGGGTTTCCTCAAAAAACTAAAAATGGAGCTCCCATTTGACCCAGTAATTCCACTTCTAGGATTACATCCCAAGAAACTAGAAACACCAATCAAAAAGGACATATGCACCCCTATATTCATAGCAGCACAATTCACCATAGCTAAGATTTGGAAACAGCCTAAATGCCCATCAGCAGATGAGTGGATTAGAAAACTATGGTGCATCTACACAATGGAATACTATGCTGCTATCAAAAAGAAGGAATTGTTACCATTTGCAGCAGAATGGATGGACCTGGAGAGCATTATGTTAAGTGAAATAAGCCAGGCAATGAAAGAAAAATACCACATGATCTCACATATTTATGGAAAGTAAAGAACATTATAACCTGATGAATAAAATGATAGATACAGAGGCAGTAAAGCACCGAATAGACTATCAAATACAGCGGGAAGGCTGGGGAGTGTTGGGGAGGGAGGGAAATAGATCAACCAAAGGACTTGTATGCATGCATATAAGCACACCAATGGACACAAGACACTGGGGAGTGGGATGAGGGCATGTGACAGGGGGTAGGGGAGTCTGGGGGAAGGTCAATGGGGGAAAAAAAAGAAGATATATGTACTAATATATGTAATATTTTAAACAAAAAAAAGTGAAAAAAAGAAAAGATGATTCTAACATATATTACAATATAGTGAAATAATCATACAAATACTGTATACTAGTAACTCCATTAAATAAGCCTCCTAAAGTAATCAAATTCATAAAGACAGAAAGTGGAGTCGTGACTGCCAGGGTCTGGGGAGAGGGGGACATGGAGGATTCATTGTTAAATAGGTATTGAATTTCAATTTTGGAACATGGAAAGAATTTTAGAAATGGGTGATAGTGATGATTGCACAACCATGTGAATGTACTAATGTCATTGAACTGTACACTTAAAATAATTAAAATAATTAATTTTATGTAATATATGTTTTACCACAGTAAAAAAAACACACAAATAAATAAAAACAAATGGACAAAGAAGAACTAATGTAAAGAAAAACTCTCCCTTCACTCCCACACTTTCCCTAGGCTCAGACAATTGAGGGTGACTGAGTAAATTTCAAAGTTTGGTGTGCTACAGGAGTCATCAAGGTGGGATGTGAATGCTCTTGCAGTAATGGGAGACACTGGCTATGCTTTCCCACCCCCAGTGATTCAAGAAGGGTGAGAGTTCCTTGAATGCACACGCACACAAGGAATGATGGAATCAACTTCAACAGAAAAAGAGAGTAAACACATAGCACAGATGACAGAGTTTCAAAGCAAGCCAGTCTGGACTAGATTATGGTGACTAGATGAGACAAGTTACTAGAGAGGGATGGAGTGTGGGAGACATATGGCTAACCCTTGATTGGTCACTGATGGGGTGGGGGTGTGGAGCTCACTCTCAGAAGAGTTTGTGTGTATGCGGTTTTCAGGACTAAGTCTATCATGGCACTTCACATAAATCCGAATCTATATACAGCTAGAAAAGAGACAGAATGAGAGGTGAGGATCTGGGGCCAGAGTGAGAGAATATATTCAGTCAGAAAACATGTGGATGTGGATGTACCTGAGAATAGTATAGGGCTTTTGCCTTTACCTACAGGTAAGATTTAGAGGACAAAGGTAACCAGGGGTTCTCCTGTGTGGAGAACCAGGTTATAATCTGCCCCCTCAGATCACACACAAAGCAAGTTCAGACAACCTCAGTCTAGGGATGAAAGTCTCCAAGTGCTGGTGTTGCTTTCTTCAACTCCAGGTTTTTCTTTGTTTCTTCAACATCTGACTAAAGTGTGAAGGGAACTTAATACAGTTGAAAGATTATGTCATGACTTATTTCTCAGGATCTTTGGTGCTGAGTATTGTCTCAGTGGTCATTTCAGAGCAGTTTGGTGAAGATTGTAGCAAAAACCTTTACTGACAGAGTAGGTCATGGGACATTTGAAAACAGAGTACTACACTGTTCTGAGGGGTAACAGAGAAAAGAAAAAAACAAGTGGGAGATTACCATGGAAATAATACTAAAGGGTGGAGAAGCATTTTGCTCTTCCTACCAATGACCTGCTTCCTTTTATCATTTTCACTTCACATTTGGGTGCTATTTATACCACCAAATACTGACATTAAAATTATTAATACATGTTTGATTTAAACCACATCAGTATAATTGTGAAGTGAAGTGGATTGTAAATTTGCTATCTTTATCCATTTATATTATTAGGTGTATACAGGACATTATAATTGCTTGCAAGGATACACAGATAATTAAATGTATACTCTTTTATTTTTTTCCTGTAGCTGAAATAAAATGGAAGGACATAAATATTTTCCTTGCAATGTGATCAGTAGGATAGCAGAGGTATGGAAAGAGTACAGAGGAGTGCTTGTGGGGTGAGAGGAGCTTTCCTAGAGAAGATAAATGTTTACTAAAGAACAAAATTCAGCTGAGTACATTTTAAAGATCTTATTGGCTTAACTGAGAGATTCATGAATCAAATAGCATCCAATCTGGCAAATAGAATGGAGCTTTGAAGAGCTGTCCAAGGCAAGAGCTGTCTAGAACAAAGTGAGTAAGAACAAGAGAGTTATTCTGGGTATTTGCTGGTTTGTTAAAATAGGTTTACTTTCCTTATATGGAGCAAAAGGAAGTCTTAGAGCAGGGTTAGGTAACCTGTGCTGAGCAGGCAATTGCTGATTGGTTGACTTAGGCCTTCCTTTTCTGGGAGAGTTGAGCATAAAAACTTAGTTAACTTTTGTCTTGCTAACAAAGGCATTTGTGAGGCTTAATGTGAGTGACTCCATCTTGGGCCTAATCTGCTTACTTTAACATGTTAACTGCCTTGTCACAGGGGTCCTCAAACTACGGCCCGCGGGCCACATGCGGCCCACCGAGGACATTTATCCGGCCCGCCGGGTGCCGCTGCCTGTCCTGCTTAGCAGCCGATTCGCCCCTGGCCCGCAGTGCGCATAGGAATTTGTTCATAGTTTTTTTTTTAAAACTATAGTCCGGTCCTCCAACGGTTTGAGGGACAGTGAACTGGCCCCCTATTTAAAAAGTTTGAGGACCCATAGCTCATGGATAAGCAGAGGAATGTGAGAGATCATGAAGCCAGCAAATATTTTAATACTGCTGTAGCTCTGGGTGTGCATGAGGGAAGAGCATGAGATATGTCAGGAGAGGTAAGTAGAACTCAGACCCTGCTGGTTCCTGTGTGCCTAGCCTTGTATCCTTACAGACAGAGGAGGCCCTAGTGATAAAAGTGAGATAATCAGTTTTGTAGATGAAAACCACAAAATGGAATTGTTCCACTATAATTATAAATGGTTTTAACTACATGAATTATGTGGCTCTTCTCCCTCCACTTTTTCTGTCTCTACCTCCACATTTTTAAGGTCAGCTGTGATTACTCAGATGTAGGTGATTCTCACTCCCTGGACACTACACACATCCCACCTGGGGAGGTACATATAGAGGACTGTGGTGAATGAGGTACAGAAAGGTTAAACAAAACTGTTCATTTATTTATTAAAATTCATTTAATATTACTATAATTTTTTTAGTTATTTTTGGAGACCTTTTTATCTGGGAGACAACACTGATCATTAGATTTCCTGGGTTCCTATGTTTTCAAATCAGAAGAAAGTAAAAAATGAACAAACAAAACATTCTTTATTTTCTTCAATTTTAAAATCTCCCCTTTTTCTTTTATTATATTTTTCTTTAATTCTTAAATATTATAAGCACTGTTACTTTTATTTGTTTTTGAATGTTATCAATTAATGGTAATATGGTAAAAGTTTAACTTATGAAAAAATAACCACAAAAGAAATATAAAAATAATATTTCACTGATGCTGGGAAAAAATAAAGACTTATCTCCTTAGATTATTTAAGTATTTCTTTAGATAAGTTACTTTGGTCCCCTTAGTTGTATGCTGTCTATTGAATTATTTTAAAAATAAAATACTTGTATTATAAAATGAAAAGATGTAACAATTCCCCTATCATAAAAATTCTGTACTGTAAAGATAATATAATCACCAAGGGAAAATAAGCTTGAAATCTTATAACATAAGGATTTGTCTCATGATGATCCTGAAAAAGATTAGTTATAGCTGAATATTATTTTGAATAGTTTGCTAGGGTTTTCTGTTCTTCTTACTTTGGAATTTATTCCCAAGAATAGTATGTGCAAAAAATCATTTTGAAGAGAATTTTAAAAAAAAATCCTCCATAGGATCCAGTGAAGAAGAAGTATGTTACAAAGTCAAGTAGAAATAGCAATAGCAAAGCAGTAAGGACAACAAAAATAAACAAAACTAAAATCCTGGGCATATCTGAGTTAGTTTCTGGACCAAGACTAAATCTTATTTTTCAAGAGAATATATTTTCCTTGCATAATTATGAGTTAGAACTACTGCTTTCTGTGCCTTTCTATAATTCATTCATTAGACAATGAGCTTTTGAGTGAGTTCTATTATATTATAGGGTTCTTCAGAGAGGTTGACAGTTGAGTGGAGGACACAGATCAGAAAAGAGTAATGAGATAAGAAAGTGAGGTAAGAACTGAGAAGTTTCCATTGACTATAGCAATGAGGAGTGAGCCTGTGTTGGAGCTGCTTCCATAGAGTATAAGTCATTGTGTGGCTTGAGAGAAGATAGACAGAAAGATATTGGAGACAGACTGCAGACATTTTCATCAAGTTTGGCTCTGAAGGTTGAAGAGGAGGGGTAGTGGTTTTTGGGGGCTCACAGGGGAGGGAAAACTTTCGTATTTCAAAATTGAAGAGAGTTATGCTTGTTTAAATGCTAGCCAAAAGGAAAGAGAAGGGAGAGAGGTTGAAGATACTGAGAAACAGTCACAATATACAATGCCATACCTATGAGTGGAAATAAACAACAAAGCCTATGGGCTGGTAAGGGTAGAGATCAGATACCATTTCTGAAGTACAGAATAGATTGAACATCCTTTGGGATTCTTTTTCTCAGGTTAGACTAGTTGAGGCAGATGGTGCCCTTTCCTGCCATACTTCTTGCTTCTCTATCTAGATTTTCATAATGTGAAAGGTGGTGAGGTAAAAATAACTGAAAAAATGGACCGTTATTGTTACATACACTACCACCTTTTTTTCCTTTATAAAGGATATCCTGACTGGTTTTAAAATAATTACTTAAAAAAAGTAATAAATCTATATTAGGCCAATAAGATTTCTTGTGAGCCTTCATACATTTGAAATCATTTTAGCAAAATAAAAAAATATGAGGTGATACCTTTGTGAACTAATAACATTTTGGGTTATTAATCTACTAGGGGCCCGGTGCACGAAATTCGTGCACTGGGGTTGGGGGGTCCCTCAGCCCAACCTGCCCCCTCTTATATATTGGGAGCCCTCAGGGGATGTCCTACTAACCGTTTAGGCCCGCTCCCCCTGGGGAGCGGGCCTAAGCCATAGTCTGGCCTTCCTTTGTGGGAGGCTACCGGACTGATCAGGGGAAGGCACCAGGCCCATCACCCCGCTGCTGCAGCCACTGCCAGTCACCACAGCCACCAAGGTGTTTTCATCAACACAGACTCCAGTCCCTTCACCATGAAAAAATGACAACTTTCTTTAGGCATTTTCAAGATGTGTCTTTCATAGGATATGACATTTCTTCCTTTATTTTTTTTTTTATCCTCACCTGAGGATATGTTTCCACTGACTTTTAGAGAATGTGGAAGAGAGGGGGAGAGACAGAGAGAAACATCAAAGTGAGAGGAACACTTTGATTGGTTGCCTCCTGCATGAGCCCTGACCTGGGCCCCAGCCAGGGAGGAGCCTGCAACCTAGGTACATGCCCTTGATCAGAATTGAACCCAGACCCTGCGGTCAGCAGGCCGAGGCATTATGCACTGAGCCAAACTGGCTAGGGCAGGATATGACATTTCTTAGCCCTCCAGCAGCGGACCTTCGTTTTTTTCTCTGAAGTGTGGTGGAAAAACCCTAGATCACCTTTTTGGATTCTTATTACCCAAGTTACTAAGAATATTACCAGTGGCATACAGGAACCTTAGCAAATGAGCAATCAGAAAAGGTGTTTCCTCTGTAGTTCACACCAATCGCCGGCTGGGCCCTGCCCAGGCCTAAAGCCTCTGGCTGAAGCTTTAGGCCTGGGCAGGGGACCCCCAGCTCCCTCTGATCGCTGTCTCCGCCCCTGCCCCCTCGGCTCTGATCGCAGGCTTGGCCCTGCCCAGGAGGCCCTTGGCTCAGGCCCTTCCTAGGCTGCTTAGGGCCCACGCGGGGCTTACCTCAGAGTGACCTCAGTGCCAGGATGTTCCCAGGACCCAGGCACTGGGCATCTATGTATGCAAATTAATTGCCATCTTTGTTGGGTTAATTTGTATACTCATCTGATTGGCTGTGGGTGTAGCGGAGGTACGGTCAATTTACATGTTTGTCTATTATTAGGTAAGATAGTGTTCTTGCTTTCTGTGTTCCTATTCATTATATCCATTTAAGGAGGTATTTTGCTATTGTGGTCATCAAACCAGGCATGGGTAGAATGGAAAGGAAATGGCAAGTCTGTCTGGATTTTTTCTGAAAGCGAAATCTTTAAAAGAAATTGGAATGATGATGGAGGAGTTAAAGAGAAGGGGATTCATGGATATAGACAAAATTACTTGAACACATTGTATTGGACAGTGGTGTTTACCCTCCAGGCTGGAAAGATCTCTCCAGGCATTAGAAGTTCAGGGAAGATGCTGAAGAGGAAATCTCTGGATCCTGAAATTAGCAACAACTACTCCCTCTATCCCACAGCACTGCTGATGAGGCTGCAAGATCTGAGTGTAGAATGGCTCGTTGGTGCCTTGGCAGGAGGGATCATGGGCAGCTAAGTTTCCTGTGGCCCCTAAGTCTGGCTCAGAGAAAGCAGAGTCATTAGAATGGACTTGGGCCACACAGGAGCAACGGGTGGCTTAGCGAAATCTTAATGACTGTAGCCTGAAGACAAGATGCCCACACTGCCTCTATTTCAAAGTCACTCAAATAATTCTGCTCAGCATGATCTTACTGTTCCAGAAAAAAAATATTTATTCTCATTTTGATGAATTTTAAAGGACAGGAAGGGCAAGCTCCAGAGAGAGAGAGAGATGTAAAAAAGCAAAGAATCCAAACCTCACAGGTGCCACTCTCCCCAAAACTTTGTGTCTCTAACCGATGTATTCATACTGCAGTCTTTCACTTTGGATTCACTTTAGTATAGATTTATGATTCACCAGCACAAAAAGTAACCCACACTTGAGGTATATGACCACATTTCTGTGTTCCTGTAGCTCAGTGGTCGGCAAACTGCTGCTCGCGAGCCACATGCGGCTCTTTGGCCCCTTGAGTGTGGCTCTTCCACAAAATACCACGGCCTGGGCGAGTCTATTTTGAAGAAGTGGCATTAGAAGAAGTTTAAGTTTAAAAAATTTGGCTCTCAAAAGAAATTTCAATCGTTGTACTGTTGATATTTGGCTCTGTTGACTAATGAGTTTGCCGACCACTGCTGTAGCTGAATCATACAGCTTCTTTATAAAGAATTAAAAACTGAGAATGCTTGTAGGAATATATAGTAACCTTCAATAGAAAAAGGATGAATATTAAATTACCTTTTATTTCAGTTTTATGGTAAAAAAACCCCCAGTGTACAATAAGTGTTTTACTAATCTTTCTCACATCAATTGTATAAGAAAAATGATGCTTGAAAGTTAAGTACTTTTCTGAGGTAAATCAACTAGTAAGCTGCAAAGCTGGTCTTTGAATGCAGGTTTTTGTCCTCCCCTTCCTCTGTCATTTCTACCTTTTTTCCACTAGTGTTTCTGCCTTCTTTCCATAGTAGTAATATTTATTTTTTTAAAAAATATACATAATTTATAGAATCTTTTGTCTCTAAAGCAGTAACTTTGTGCGCATAGTCTAATAGTATTACTTTTTACAAAAAAAAAAAATTAGAACATTTTTCTACATTTGCCTTCAATATCGGTTTATCAGCCATGTAAGAAAAAGAGTTTTATTTCATGTCTCATCATAGCATACATATCTAAAATTGACACTGGATTGATCACTGACAATTGACATAGGCTTGGTACTGGATTAGTAGTGTATAATTTTAAAAACTCTTAATGGATAAAAGATATGACATCCGGGTTGACTTCAGAGAAAAATGTGTTATGAGGTCTTGAGGCAATTTTTAAAAAGCCTTACAGTGTGAGATCATAGCATTTGAGAACTGAAACAGATCTTTGTCCAACTTCCTTCCCAGCTCAAAGTTACTTTTAAGTGGTTTAACTGTGGTTTAAAGATAACATACAGATTATCACATTAGAAACACAAAGTTATTCAAGAAAATGTTCACCAAGAAGATTCATTTTCCATCTTTACACATTCTTAAGACATTTAATTCCAAGAAGGAGATTTAATGTCTACCACTAGAGCTAATGGAACATTGAAGACAGATTTCTACTTAATCCCCCTGAACCAAAGAAAGTTAATTTTTAAGGCTTCATATGCAATGAAGATTAAGAATTTTATAAAATCCAGGTGGATAAACGATATCCATATTATATACTTAAAAATTTATACCTTTTCTTAAATGTGTTTTAATTTCACTTTTAAATAGAATTGAGGATTTAAATACTCTGGATTTTAATTATTATCCATTACTATTATTTTATGATGCAGAAATATTGCATATATTATGCTTCCCTATAGCTGAGTTAAATATGTTTACATTGTCTAATTCTTTATAATGGATAGTCACTTCTAACACTTGGAGGGTTGTTCTAATAGAATATCAGCTTTCTTGTGACTTAGGACTTTTTATTGAATTTATAATCAGGAAAATAAATCTCAATACTCTATAGTTGTCCTATTTTATTCATAGGAAACCAAGTAGCATGCACTTTTATTTAAAGAAGCCAACTGGGTAATAACTCTTTAACGTTTGTTATAATATTTTCTATATCTGTAGTATTCCATGTAATATTAATAATTGCTCAAGAGATTACTATATATGGCCTAAAATCAGCATTTACAAAATATGCTGAAGAAGGGCTATTAAACATGTACAATTTCTTTTTCTGAAATATGTAGTCATTAAAACTAAGGTGTTTTTTTTTAGTGTGTGTGTGTGTGCCATGTGTGAAAATGTGTCATTATGGGTGTAGTATTATTGATTTTCTAGGTAGAACACATTCTCCAAAACAGTCAAAAATTTATAAAAATGTAAATACATGTGTCTCATAAAAATATAGATTAAATAAAATGTTTGGGCCATGAATCTCCCTATTAAAATTTGAAATGAGATAAAATATTTTCAAATATCCTTAAATATTTATTTCCTGGAATTCAATATATATTGAACATTTAAAAAGCTAATTTACAAAATGTTCTGTTAATTGGTTTATCTAATTTATCTAATGAAGAAAATAGTTTTCAATAAGCCCTTTATATAATCCTTGAAATGATGTATGAATTTTTAGCTTTTGATACTTTTTTAGCAAAACTTGCAAACTTTCTGAGACAATGTTATTTTAAAATATGTTGATTGTAATGTTATTTGAGTAGATTGCAGCTTTCTGAGGCAGAAAAATGTCTTATTCAGCCTAGTGTCCCTAGCACTTAGCACAAGTCTTAGACTTGGACCTACTTTTTCAGTCTACTGAATTAATAAATGAATAATAAGTTTTTCTTTATGAGGCATTGTTAGGATATCTACATCTTCTTTAATATATTGGATTTTTATTGTTCAAATGGAAGCGTCTTTTTAGTTTCCTAATGAACCTCCAATCATTTAAAATATATTAATGCATAAGAAATAAATCAACAAGTTATTTACTAACTACCTACATGAAAATAAAATACAAGGTACAATATCTAAGATTTTTAGCTCCATGTGGAGATATTGTATAATGGCATTGCTTAGAAAAGATAAGTTGGGCCAAATTATGAAGCCCTTGAAACTGAGGCATGAAATTTAAGCTTATTGAAGTAGGCAATAAAATCCATTTTAGGTCTTTATCAAGGGTTTAAGTATGATAAATTCAGGATTTAGACTAAATGAGCCTCACTATAAGAAACTCTAAAAAATGGATAAGGTTGAAGACAGGCAGCTCAGCTGAGAGACTGTTGCTATAATTCAGATGTGAGCTGGGTGGTGGAAATGTGAATAGAGAAGAATATAATAGAAGATAGTTAGCAGGAAATGTGTATAAGAAGGGATATTAGTCAAGGAGAAGTTAAATTAAAAATTTCAAGTTGGTCTGACTGAAGGCATGAAGAGAAAGGGACTGGAAAATTTGATGTCTCATTTTAGGCTCATTAAATTTGAAATGACAGTAAGAAATCAAGGATATTTTAATTCCTTACTGTCATTTCAAATTTATATTACATATTACATATGTGTATATGTAATATATATGTACTTCCAGGTGGATGTTCTATCACACACACACACACACACACACACACACAGCCAGCTATTTAGAAATGTGAATTATAAGGCAGAACGAAATACACATACACACACACACACATACACACACACACATATACATATATATATGTATGTATATGTATATATATATTAATATGTTTTAAAATTTATTTCAGAGAAGAAGGGAGAGGGAGAGGGAGATGAAAACATCAATGACGAGAGAGAATCATTGATTGGCTGCCTCCTGCACATCCCCTGCTGGTGATCTAGCTCACAATTTGGACATGTACCCTGACCTGGAATTGAACATTGACCTCCTGGTTCATGGGTCAGCACTCAACCACTGAGCCTCACCAGCTGGGCTGAATATATATTTTGAGCATCATTAGCAATGAGGGAGTGGTTGAAGTTATGCGAAGGCAGCATGCTGTGGGATAATCTAGAGACAGAGAGAGTCACACTGAATCCTATAAATTGAAAATGAAAACTGGAGAAGGAACTACCTGAGAAGAAATAAGGAAAAGTCAAAGAACAAACAAGAGAACGAGGTCAAAGTAGGAGATGCAATGGGTAAAGAGAGTGTCAAGAAAGGAAATATGGCTGTGGTAGGTAGAAACTTATTTCTACTAGCTCAGAAGAGCAGATTGTTACATTTTAAGAATTTTATGGGTCAGTTTTTAAACACAGCCAATTTAAATTATATTAAATCCAAGTAAAAATATGTTAAAAATAGTTAATATATACAAGTTATCACTTTCTAAATATTTTGCTACCTTTTACTGTTATTCATACTATTTAGGTTATTTATACATATTATATCTGTATGGTGGAAATACTATAACATGGTGTTCTATTCAATTGTCCATTTATTTCCAACTCAACATGCATGGATGTTCCATTGATAGCTTGAAATTAGCAATGTGGGAGTATTTACACCATAAAGATGGCAAATGCCAAAATTTGGGCCCAGTGTATATTTCTGTTAATTATTTAGGCAAAGAATTTGCAAACTACATAATTTGAATCGAATCCCATTCATTGTTTGCTTTTGTATATAGCTGTATTTGTACATACTTGGACTATCTCTATATATTCCTTATATATAAAACCCTAATATGCAAATAGACCAAACAGTGGAATAACCGAACCGAATAACTGACCAACTGGTTGCTATGACATGCTGACCACCAGAGGTTGTGCGCGGAACATGATGGGCGCCCGTAGCAGGTGGCAGAGGGTGGAACATGGTGGGCATCGGCTGAGGTGGGATGGTGGAGCAGGTGAGCGGGGGCACCACACCAAGTCGGGGTGCTGGTGGCTGTAATTGGGGTGAGACTTTGGTGGTTACTGAAAATTCTTTGCTCCCACGTGCCATGGTCCCACCAGGTGCTTGTACCTGCTGCCAGTGCCAGCCCCGCTTGCACCTGCTGCCAGCACCCAGTGCCGGCCCCTGTTGCTCAGTGCTGTCAGCCGGTGTGAGTGGAGGCTGCTGGCCACGATTGCCCCTGAGGGCTTCTCCACCTTCCCTTGCTCTTGAGGGGAGATCGGTGCCAGCAGCTACTGCTTGCACTCACTGACGGCACCAACCCTGCTCACACCCACTGCTGGCACCGGCCCCAATTGCTCCATGCTGTCAGCGGGTTCGAGGGGGGCCGGTGCCATCAGCGTGTGGGAGTAACAGCAATGAGAGCAGGGCTGCTGGCAGACAGGGGGCTGTGGTGGAAGGGGCCAGGCGGGAGCACAGGGGATGGGCCAAGACCTGCCCCTGTGCCCACTGCAGCCTCGAGCCCACAGTTCCTTTCAAGGTGCATGAATTCATGCACTGGGCCCCTAGTTACTATATATAGTTTAAGTTTTATTGGAACACAAACATAACCATTTACTTATATACTGTTTATGTCTGCTTTTGCATAATAGCAAGTAAGAGAAATCATAACACAAACTATCTGGCTTATATAGTCTAAAATATGTGCTATCTAACCTTTTACAGAGAAAGTTTTCCTACTCCTGATCTACACGTAAGAAAGTGCTGAGGATCATGTAAATGTCAAAGGTTAAATTTAAACACACATTGTATGTACAGGTGTCACATTGTGAGGACCACAGAATTTGAGATAATTTTCTACCAGTATTTGCAAATTATTATCTGACTTAGCAAAAAGTTGCCCACACTATTGACAAATGTGTGAAGTTCTAATATGTGCCTGTGTTTTGACATTTTTATTGTACTCAAAAACATAAACAAAACATAAACATTAGAATGGTCAGTTTCAAATATAGATTGGATATGGATACAAGAGTTCAGCAAAAATCCACAAAAGCATTCTGTGAGGATCAATTGGCTATATATTGAATTTTCAATAAAGAACATTGCACATGATATTATTATTTTTCAATTTTATTCTATACAATCTTTATGTCAGGAAAATTTACAATAAACTATGTACATATATACACGCATTACTTTCATTCAAAGGGCATGTTGTTGTTAAACATTTACCAGCAGAGCCCTCTATGGCAGTTTAAGGAGCAATGGAGTTGCCTGGCTAGCGTGCCTCAGTGGCTGAACATTGACCTGTGAACCAAGAGGTTACAGTGCGATTCCTAGTCAGGGCACATATCTAGATTGTGGGCTTGATTCCCAGTGGGGGACATGCAGGAGGCAGCCAATTTAGGATTCTTTCTCATCATTGGTGTTTCTATCTCTCTGTCCCTCTCTCTTCCTCTCTGAGATCAATAAAAAATATATGAAAACAAGAAGCAATGGAGTCTTAAAAGAAGATAAAAACAGAAAACATCATTACATTTAATAAGTATGTATATATTTGTCATTCAGAAAACTATGAGTCAGTTAAAAATTGTCAGAGCAATTCATTGACTATTTTATTTACTTTGTTTTTATTGTTTAACAAATATTTAATTGGTTATCTGCTCTGTACTAAGCATCTTGCTAAATGATGGGAATACTGTGAAGAATTATGTAAGGACACACCTTGTTTTATGCAGTGTATAATCTGATATAAGATGCATATGATAGAGGAGTAAATACATAAACAAACATATAATTTACAAAATTACATAAACAGACTATGGATTTAGTGAATAGTTAAAATGAGATGAAATTGACCTCCTTGAGCAGGGCATTCAGGAAGGTCTGTCTGCTACGTTAGCCTAGGCAGAGTCTGGGCTGAGAGATTGTGCCTGGACAAATATCCTGAGGACTTAAATTTAAAAAAATTATTCCCTTGCAATAGAAAGGTAATCACTTTGAATCACTTCATTAATTATAAGAGAAACTAAAATTTAAATAATATTACTTGGGATATAGGCAGTTACTTTTCTCTAAAAACCTTCAAGTTAATCATGTGTGGAAGTTAATTTCCCAAGTTTCCTTTTAAAGCTAGTGTGGAATTCTCTTTATGTTTATATATGACCTTCATTAAGGCTAAGAATTTCTTCATTTAGATTTTGGCTTTATTTGATGCTAATATGTTACATCAGGTTGTTTCTCAATACTTTGTCAAAGGGGCATAACTATTTTTCTTCTTTCACTTATTGTTCCTGAATCTCTGAATCACAATTGGGCTCAGACAGGAAGGCATTCACATTCTTACCCGTTTTGAATTGTTATGTGATTCATGAGACCTCAGAGTTAGTGTATGTCTTTTGGTTTAATGAAAACATTGGGTTAAGTTCAGCATTACTATGGAAATCTACCTTGTGAGAAAAAGATTAATTGCAATTTTTTATCTTTTAAAATTATTTTAGCTACATTTTTTTTAACAAAGGGTATCGCAGGCATAATAAGTTCTTCAAGTGGTAAAGATTAGGGCTATTCTATGTGGATATTTTGAAGTATTGCTGAAATATCCTCTTTACCATCACTTGTTCCTTTCTCTGCCCTACCTTAATCTCTCACATATAAACTTTTTTAATTTCCTTTCCTTGGACCTTTAAGACCCTATATTCTCATCTGCAGGCATTCAGGAATTAGTTGTTTGATGTTAGTATTGGACAATTGGAAAAAAAGGGGGAAGCAGAAAAGCCTTACCTTTTAAATTTAAAAGCTTCACTTCTCAGACAAGAAGGAAGTGATTCGAGTTGTTTTCCTGAGCAGGATGCTATAGAGAGTGCCTGGGGGCACACCTGAGCAAAGGGCTGTTGGCTGAGTCCAGCGGTGTCAGCAAAGCCATGTCCTGGAAACATACCTCTCCAACGACAGGGATGTTGTCAGTCCTGACCTTTAGCTCAGGCACCAGGGGGTAGGTGTAATTATCTGAGTTCAGCTAGGTGCCAGGGACGGATGCAATTATCAGGGTCCAGTCAGGCCTGAAAATTCTGAGAAGCCACAAGAATGAAGAATGCAGCTTGATCTTTAAGCTTGATTTCACATAATTTCCTTTGTCTTAAACTCTAGTAAAACTTCCTGTATATAATAAATGTGCTGCACTAGCTCTGGGTCATTGCTTCTCTATCCGAGAACAGTGTCCCACCTGGTCCCAGATTTACCCACTATCTTTTTCTTTTTCTCAATCCCCCATGGCTTCTACTCAGGACTCATCTGCTCTTTAGCTGTGCTGGTCAGGGCTAAAGAACCCCCATAAGATGCAAGGGTGATTTCTTTCCTGAATTCTTGTCCTGATTGATTTGAAGAATGAAGCCATGGACAAAAGGTGGTAGATGAAAAGGTGGAAATTTATTGGAAGCAAGTACAGACTCCCACATAGGGAGGGGGTCCCAAGGGCATAGCCAACTAAGCTCCTTTTTCCTAAGGTTTATAAAGGTTGCAGTTCTTTGTTTCTTTATACTGCTTTCTAATTGTTCACTCTTGCAGAATATCAGCTTCAAAGCCCAAACCCCAGGTGGCACCCCCTTTTCTTCTCCCCCTTATCTTGTAACATTTCTTTATCTCTTGTGAAAATCTGTTTTCCTCTTTCTCCCATTTGTAGGCATTTCTCTATCCTCTGTGAAAGTTTGTTTCCTTTTTTTCCCCATACCCTGTGGCTTTTCCCAATCTTCTGTGAATGGATGTCTTCCTCTCCCCTTATCCTGGGCACCTTTTATTTATTTATTTTTATTTTTTCTGTGAATGTATGACTTTTGGCAGTTCCAAGCCCTTACTTATGCCTTCCTCCCCCATGGACCCTCTTCATTCCTAAATCTCCCTAAACCTGCCTATTTTATCCCTAAAACTCCTTTCAGAAATATTTAGGAAGAACATTTGTTTTCAGGTCCTGAATTTCCCCCATTATTGCCCAGAGTTCCAGTGACCTGTAGAGGAGCTTAGAACAGGAGAGGAAGAGAGAGAGCTGTGTTCAAGGTCTGCTTCTGTTCCCAACCCAGGATTATTTCAAAATAGGGGAGAGACTATTGATAAAAACCTCAAAATAAGTTTAGATATCTAAAACTAGAAGGGTGAGAGGGAGCAGAGTTTGTCATCTTATAATATAGCTTTTGAGATGTTAGCTATTTTAAGCTATTATTTTTAAGAAACAAAAGACTCAGGGGAAAGTATCTATCTATATAAAACCCTAATATGCAAATCGACTGAGCAGCATAATGACCAGTTGCTATGACACACACTGACCACCAGGGGACAGACGCTCAACACAGGAGCTGCCCCCCATCCCTCAGGCCCTGACCAGTGGCAGCGGTGGGGGGCAGGGCCGGCAAGCAGGTGGCACCAAGCCAGCCAAGGCAGGTGCAAGTGGGGGCCCCCCAATTGCCCTGCCAGTTGCCCCACAGATCAGCCCTGATCTCCGGCCAGGCTTAGGGACCCTACTTGTGCATGAATTTCATGTACCGGGACTAGTAGTTTAATACAAGCTAGTGTGTAATATACA
Source organism: Plecotus auritus (assembly GCF_963455305.1). Taxonomy (NCBI): domain Eukaryota; kingdom Metazoa; phylum Chordata; class Mammalia; order Chiroptera; family Vespertilionidae; genus Plecotus; species Plecotus auritus. The sequence continues at coordinate 138,635,258 of NC_137771.1, forward strand.
GGGAGGAATACAGAAAGACCCATTTGTTCAAAGTCCTCTTTGTGTCTCACTGACCCCTTTCTCCCTCCTCCTTAGCTCCAGAATGGTGGCATATAAGCCTCCATTTAAACTTTATTGCCCTAAATACCACAAATAATGTATCCTTGGGTCTCATATTCTTATGGCATCCCAATATTCACATAGGTATTAAATTTGGCCATTTTTACTATTAATCTGTCTCATGTTAATTTGATTATTAGCTCAGTCAGAAAAAGTTTAAAAAGTAAGAGAAAAGTTATTATTTTTCATCCATATAGGAAACTAGTTCTGGGATGTCAGCAAACTTTACCCTTGAAGATATTTTCCATATTGACAAGGGAGTGAGTCCTGAAGGCTTTTTGAGGTATTTAGGACAATAAAGTTTAAATTTAGAGTTTTTGTGACTCCAGAGAAATCTGGGAAAATAGCTAAATTTTCCACTGCCGTCAAGGAGGGTGCAAAATTGGCTGTATGGGAGAATCAGTGGAGTAAAGTGACTTCTCAGTTTTGGTTGTTTAATGGTACTGCAGACCATGGAGTAATGAGTGATTCTCAGAGATTAGAGTGGGGATGAATGCAGAAGCAGAGACAAGGAGAGGCAGAGGTCATCTCTGCAGATCACTGACTTCCCTCTCCTCAATATAAGCCCCTGAAAATAAGGTGTCAGGCTGAGGAGAAAGAAAAAGATGAGAAATCTTGAATGAACTACACTTAAGCCTGAAATGACTAAAGATAGCAGGGAACGACTTCTGTTTTCTGCTATTAGGCAGGACGGGGCTTTACATTTATTTATTCAACATTTATTTACTGAAAAATTAGTATGTGCCAGCCACTATTCTAGGTACATTAGATATACTTGGAGCAGAGAACTATGCCTTCATGAAGCTTCATTGTAGCATGGTGACACAGACAAAAGTGATTGGGAGGTTTGGATGGGGGTGAGATTGCTGTAGTATTAAATTACTTTCAATGTAAGATTTGAGTAGACACTTGATAGAGGTGAAGAGGTTATCGAGCCAAATATTTTGAGGAAGAATATTCCTTGAAGAAGCAACAGCTAGAGCCAAAATCCTAGAAAAAGAAAGTCTTGGAGAGTTGTAGAAAAGAGGTCAAAGAGGTAGTGGAGGTCAGATCATTGGGGTTTTCAGCTCATTTTTACAGAATTCGGCTTTTACTTTGAGTGAAACAGGATTCCATTAGAGTGTTGAGAAGAAGAATGAAGCGACCTGATTTGCCTTTTCAAAGGATCATTCTGCCTGCTGCGGTGACTAGAGACCGAGGGGGCAAAGGTAGTTACAATGCGAGCAATTGGGAGGTTATTGTTGTAATCCAGACAAGGAAGGATAGTGGCATTGTGAAGGTGAGCACAAGTGATTCCATTTTGAGCCTATTTTAAAGGTGGAGCCAACATAATTTCCTACTGATCTAAGATGAAAGATATGACAGAGAGGAAGGAATAAAAAGAACTACAAAATTTTCTGTCTTGACTTACTAGAAAAAAGCTGTTGCAATCAAATGAGAATCAAGTTTGGTGTTGGAGAAAAGATTAGGCGGTTGGTCTTGGACATACTAAGTCTGAAATGTCAATCTGGCAGCTGATTGAAATGTTGAGTATGCAATTAGATACATGAGCCTGGAAGGATCTAGCCTGGAGATATTAGCAAAGAGTTTTCAGCATAGAGAGAATATTTAAAGTTGTGCAGCTGAATTGAGGACTGGGTCCCCATTAACATATTTGAGTAATCTCCTAACAGACCTTCATCTTGCAAAAAATAATAAATCCTAAACAAAATACCAAAATAACTACTCAAAGGCTCTGAAGAACTTACAAATCAGGCAAATTATGGAGAAAAAATCGCAATTTGTGAGAAGTAATTGGCATTGAGTGAGTTTTTCATTTTTACAACTTTTAGCGTGAGTACTATCTTCAGTAGTTTCTGCAGGAAATGCTTTTAACTTTATTATAAAAGCTTAAGTTTTTCTGGCTTGAAGAATCAGCAGGCAGTGTGGGGCAACAACAGAGAGTAGAAAGTGAATTGGGAAACAGAGAGCCAGGGAGGGAGAGCCCTACTTTCTGTGTATACACTCTATCAAATCTCTGGCCAACACATGAACCATACATGACTGGAAATGAGAGAAGTGAACTGACGTTTGAGCTACCACTGATGAGACAGTTTGTAGTTTGAGTTCAATTAAAAACATGAGACAAATTATTCTACTCTTTAGAGGAATAAAATAGAATGCAGAATCTCCCCCTCATGACATTTACAGTGCTCTGAATATAAACCTGAAATCATTCAACCTATGAAGAATCAGGAAAATGTAACCATTCTGAAGAGAAACAGCTACAAATAGAAGCTAACTCTGAGATAATGCAGATGTTGGAATTAGCAGACAAAAGGATTTTAAAGTAGCTATGTTAACTGTGCCCAATGAGGTAAAGTAAGGGTGCTTATATTGGATAAATACAGAAAATCTTAGCAGTAAAACAGAAAACAGAAAAAAGAACCCAATGAAAATTCTAGAACTAAAAAACACTGTACCTGAATTAAAGAATTCCCTGGATGGGCTTAACAGTAGAATGGAGATGACAAAGAAAGAGTAAACTTGAAGAAAGATCAGTAGACATTATTCAGTCTTAACAAAGCAAATAAAAATAAATAAATAAAGATCCAGAAATTTGAACAGAGATTTAAGAATATGTAGACAATATCAAAAGGTCTAACACAACTGTAGAGTCCAGAAAAGAGAAATGGGAATGGACTATAAAAAGTAAAATGTCTGAAAATTTTTAAAATTTGGTGAAAGACACAGCAAACCCAGGTCAAGGCAAATGGAAACTAAAGGTTAAAAGAATATCTTGGAAGTACCAAGAGAAAAATGAGTCATTACCTGTAGAAGAATGATTCATAAAATCACAAACCTCTAATCAGAAACCATAGACACCACAAGATGATGAAACAACATCTTTAAAGTGCTAATGTAAAGTCCTGGAACTTTGTAAGATCATTAAGAAAGTAGAGTAACCAAGCAATTAGGTGAAGTGATGAGAGATAGAAGAAAAACTTAATGGGAGGTATGTTGGAGGGAATGATCAACTGTGAAAAATGCTGCGATTATGTCCAGAACAGAGAATTGAACATTGAACAACAAGGACATCAGTAATAATGTCAGTAGAAACAGTTTTGGTAGAATGATGGCTGAAAGCTTAATTGGAGTGGTTTTAAGAGAGAATGAGAGAAAAGAAATAGAAAATTATAAGTAAAGGCAACATTTTAATTTTTTTTTTCTGTGTAGGGATGAAAGAACTGGAATAGTAGTTAATGTGTAGAGTATGGCCAAGAGAAGGTTTTGTTTTAATATATTAATTAGCATAATCCATAAAAAAAACAAAGCAAAAGTGATTAATTTGGATAAAAAGGGAGAAATTGTCCAGTGTTTTCAGATTTTTAGAAGAAAAGCAAAACAAAGCAGCCAACTGAATTAGAATAAAAAATCATATACATGAATATGTGACTTGAATTCTCATATCTCCTATATTGGGAAAAACTCTGCTCCACAGACTTTACTATTTACAATTTGGTCATTTGTCAATGTAAAAATATTTGAAGAATATGTCTATTAAATATTATGTAAAATCGTATATGATATAGAGTCATAACTTTGATTTCTTCCTTTGTGTTTTTCATTTATGGCCATTTCCTAAATTATAAACATTGTTTCAAATGTTGGTTTGTAAGTTATTTAAACATTTCAAATGCATTTTTTTCTAATAATATTGATGATTTGTTTAACTTGGAGAGTCCAAAAAATCCTATATGTGACTTAATTGTAATACTAATTACCTGGGAAGTTTCAGCTGTTTAGATTTTTATTTTTATGGAAAAACTTATTCTACCCAAGATTCTGGAACACATCTCCCATTATGAAGTGGGCTTGATGGTGGGAGTGGAAGCACAGCCTCCTATTCACACTCCCTACCCTCACCTTCCAGCAATGAGGGTAGGACATTGAGGTTCTCATGGCATCAAGGATTTAAACAATGGGATAATGAAGATCCTGGACATTTAATTCTTCAACAGTGAAAATTAAATGAAGAGCTAGGAGGAATTCACTACCGTTATAGTGATGAGAAGGAAGTTTCAGCAGCTAGAGTGTGTTGGTGAGCATATATATATGCATGTTAAAGTCTTTCTGTGTTGTTTAAGGTTATGTGATGCACGTGCATGTTTGTCTATATGTACTTACACCTGTGTGCTGTTATTTCTGTACATATTGAAGTCCTATTATCCTGAAAATCCAACATCTAAAAATGTCAATGAATAAACTTTTGTTCAGATCTTTGGTTTTATAATTAAGAGATACATGCCCATTAAATAAAAAGAAAGCATCTATTTTAAAGTGTGTACAGGAAAACCCCACTTCCCATGCATGTGCACTTATAAGATCCTGCAATGGTAACGATGTATGTATTTAATGATGATGCTCAAGGCAGGAAGTGAATCCTGAAGGGAATTCTGAGTCATCCATAGCTAAATATTTATAAATCTTTGAACATTGATAAACCATATAATTCTTGGGTAAAAGGAATGTTGACCAGAACAGCTCCCAATTACAGGGATGAGAACTTATGGTTGTTTCCTTAAGTGGAGAGACACTTTATTTAGACCTATTGAAGTATTTCTTTTTTTACTTTTCATTTCGATCTTCTGAGTCATCCATTCACTGTTTTCTACTATCTTGAAATGTAAAGCTGATATTTTTGAATATGCTTTGGACTTTAAGAATTGGAGGTGAGGATATTGAATGATTTTAAACTTGCTGGATGGAATCTTTTTCCTTTTATCTCACACACATTGGTGAAGCATTTGAGATCAAAAGATTTAGAGTCATTGTAATTACGATTCATTGAGAGTAAGAATTACAGCTAAGTAATTTTCTTTTCTTGTCTCAAAAGAAATGGGTACACAGATGTATATTCTGAATACTTCCAGAATCTTAATTGCCTGCCATGAGGTAGTATTTAGGAGCATAATTAAATGGGTTAAGACACATTTATATAGAAAGGAAACCTCTAAGTAAGAGAGAATGTACTTGTTAACATTGCTTCTGAGATTGAATTTAAGATTTATAGCATTCATCCGTTTTTTAAAGTTGCATATGGTTTATGTACACATTTTTAGAATCAAAATTACCTATTTTATGCTGATTCATTGGCATTGTTTCTCAAATACCAGTTGCTATTTCAAATCTTACTTTTCAAAACCTGCGCATTCTTAAATGTCAAGATCTCTTCTCTATAATCTTGTTCTTCTAAGATGTCACTGGGTTGTTATCAGGAGCTATTTGTTCAATGGTGACCTGTGGGGCTTTCTTAACCTTTTATAAACTTAAATGCCAATCATAAAGTGGAATATAATTATGTTTTGGTGATTTCTTTGACCTTTGAAAGCTAATGGATAGCCTCAAATATTTAAATAATGGCTCGAACCTTTTTACTTGGTATAAACTGTCCGTAGTAACTTTGTCTAATATACCACCTGAGCAGCTTTAGCTTAGATTTGTGCACTTCATTGAGAGTGTTCAGTGGCACATGACATTGATGTGAGCTTTTGTATATGAGATAGTCATGCTAAGTTACATTTTAAAACTATATACCAACTTGATAAACTAATATATTTAAATCAATGTTTGTATGCTAGATCAGCAAATTTAATATTTTGTAGCAAATGTGTTAGTCTTTTGTAAACATACTAAAACTTGTACAGCCAAATAATTGTTCCTGTGTTTTCACATTGCAAATTTATATGGACATACTTTTTAATTAAAATTAAAGTATCTATGTTAAATTTACAAAACTATACCAAATGACTTAATATTTAATTATAATAAAGAGATATTAAAATACTTTTAAATTTTTATTGACGGATTTACTGATGTTCTACATCAAAAATAATCAATGAATTTGAAGGATTAATTAGGTTCACAGGTTATTTTCGTTTTAAAAATTGAATACTAAAATATACATTAGATATTGATCTGAATAAGGATACATTGTTATAAAAGAAGCTATGGAAGAAAAAACAATTATAAATAAGAAAACACTTTTTGAAATTTCTCATTGAGAATTAACCTTAGCATCCCAGATTTGGGCTAGCTAGATATTTCTGAATTTGAATCATAGTTCTGCAATGTGCCTGCCATGTGATATTAAGCAAGTTCTGTAACTTCAATGAGCAGCTGTTTTCTCATGTATAAGATAGGAAAATAATTATAAAGACTAGAATAATTATGTCAAATATTTAATATTTCTTAATATTTCATGGACACTCAATAAATGCTACCTCATTATTATTCTTCCCACAGAAGAAATGGCTTATTACTTTTTAATTGTGCTTTGATTATAACCAGAAATTATTACCCAGATTTAGCTTTAGATGACCTTGAATTATTTTTAAAAAACTAAAATATTCCCCAGTGTATTAAGATCTGACACCACTAAAGTATTTCAGAGAATTCAAAGGCATTTTTCTAAAATTTAACTCTTTCAGTACCATTTATTTGAATGTATACATTTTGGTATATTTGACAATGATGGTGATGCTCTATAATTAATCATATATTGACATATTTTTATTCATTGTATTCTCTTTCTTAATAAATAGAGGATTATATAAAAATCACATAAGTCATTAAGTAAGTAAGTATTATTAAAGAGAAGTCACTAAATTCTCTTGCCTATATGTTGGTATGAATATATTATTTTTGGTGTTAGTTTTTTTGATACTTTTTATTTGAAAAGATGTTTATATTGTGTGTTTGTGTGTGTTTGAGTATCAGCAACTAATATGCCATAGTAAATAATTTTGAAAAAATCTTTGCTATAGTATTGTGAATGTACATAATTTGAGGGTTCTAATACCACTAAGCCATGCTTTAATATTGAGGAATATATATATATATATATATATATATATATATATATATATATATATCACAACTTTTCTTATTAAAAAGGAAGAAGAATCATTTGCACATCTTCCTTGTGAGGGAAAAAACATGTTGAGAGCCATGGTTTAAAACAAAACCAAACCCAAATTGTATATATATGACTTTGAAACATTCATTTATTCTTGGAAACAGGTTGATAATTCTGGGGGTTGATAATTTTGGTCTTCATCATCTCCAGTTCCAGGAACTAATGGGTATAGCATAGTAATTTATGAAGAATTTTCTTTTTTACGGGTAGCCAGCCACTGGCCACATGGAGTTATAAGCACTTAAAATTTGCTTGTGTGACTGAAAATGGAACTTTAAATTTTATTTACTGTTAATATATTTTTACATTTAAATAGTCACATGTTGCTAAGAAATGCCTTATCAGACAGCACAGTCCTAATTTATTAGCCATTTTCCATATATGGTTACATTTATGCCTTGGCTTGCTTCTGACAATGCCCAGCTTACAAGTGCCTGGGGTCACCCTCCTCATCTTGTAGACAGAGCCCATGCAGGAGATTGATTACATAGCAACATAATGGCAGAGATGAGACTCAGATCTCCAGGTATTGTTTCCCAGTCACAGAATCCCCAACAGAACGTAATTTCTGATTTCCAATGACAAGTGATAAAGTTGCTAGATGGTGATAATGATATTCAACAACCACAATAATTAAACCCTATGCCCCTTCTGTAGTACGCTGATAAGAAATGAGAAAAAGGAGACAGAATAAAGGGAACATTCTTATAATTAGTCTCCACCCCTTAACTGTCCAGCAAGTCTGTTGATAGAAATGGCCATACTCTTAATAAGCATTATTATTGGGCTTGGTTACAATCATTTGTTGAGTTTGGTATGTTAAAGTCACTAATTTGAGCACTACACTTCTATCTGATAAAGACTGACAATGGAATATAAGTCCAATAAGCAACTTTTCAACGTTATTTTATGAAAATAAGATATAAACTATCATTATCCTGTGATATGGAGATCAAAGAGTCTTTGCACATAAATTACTAAATAAATAACAAAAACCATCTAGACTGAGATAAGAAACTGCCTTCTTTTGAGTCATAACCTAGCTGTTTGATATTTTGTTCTTTTGCTAGAACAGCTAATATATAAGAAACAAGTAAGTGCAATGTGACTTTCAAAGTTACCACAACAATGATGGAACACTGAAGAAACTGCTTTAATTTTCCCAATCTAGATTTCATAAAGGATCTCTCCCAATGGTCAAATAGTCTTTCCTATGATTAAGATTTATTTACTGGAGGGCACATTATAAGAAATTCTGATCCCTGGTCGGGCGGAGGTAGAAGAGGATAAAAGTGGATAAATGGTGATGGAAAGAGACTTGACTAAGGGTGGTAAATATACAGATGATGTGTTATAGAATTGTACACCTGAAACCTATATAATTTTATTAACTGATGTCTCACCAATTAATTAAATAAAAAAGAAATTCTGATCCCTGGCATTTCAATAATCATAATTTTGACAATGTTTTTACAGGATTATATTTTTAACTTTTCATGACTTCTAATCCCAAGCGCTAGAGACTTTGTGGTAGAATTTTAGTAGATACAAACAATATTTCTGCTAGAAATTGTAAACAAGCTCAAGTTCTATTTAAACGGTACTTTTGCAATTAAGAATAGTAAGCAAAACAGAGGCAGACTCACAGATAGAGAGCAGGCAGACAGCTCTGAGGGTGGGAGTGGGTGTTGGGGGTGGGGAGATTGAGCAAAAAAGAAAAAAAAAGAGAGAGAACTCATGGACATGAACAACAAGGTGGTGATTGCAGGGGTTGGCTGAGGGGGTAGGTGGAGGTGGAAGAGAGGGCCTAGAGGGATAAATGGTGATGGTAAATAATAAAATAAAATAAACAAAAAAAGAAGAGTAAATTGTTAACTATCTGTAGGGGCTCATCTTATGTTAAAAACCGTTTATAATATCCTGGCAATATATATATGAAATAATTCCTGTCACCAAGAAAACTTTGTTTGTAGAAAGGGCAATGCTGAGTTTCAAATGTTTATATATTTTGATCTTGCCACGAATGCATGTGCTTTTTATTTCCTTGAAACATTGTTTTAAAATCCTTTGTTTAACTTGTTCTTCTCTGGGCTTTAGTAATAATTATAGGTTCAAATTGAGCAGCTCATCAAATCCTGGGAAGATACCACAGCAATAACAGCAAGAAATATTCTGAATTTAGAAGAACCAAGCCCCAAACTGAGTTCAAAGTTAATCACATTTATTTTAGGTCTATAGGATCCAAATTGATACCTATATGATTTGATATACTAATTTCTTTCTTGCGGGCAACTTCTTTATCTTTGTAGGGCACTTATGAATATAAACCTGACATTTAAACTTGCTGTCTCCAATTTCATTGGAAAGATCTTTGTTAAGAACTATAGGAAATAAGGTCAAATGCACAAATTTCTCATAATTAATTAATAATAAAGAAAGAGCTATCATTACTAAATTGTAAATTATACCATAAGTCTTAGGAGATTTCTTTAGTATCTTAAACACCTAGGAAATTTCTCTAGTTGGCAGCAATTGGAAATGCGTATTAATTGCAGGCTCCATCCCACATCTGAAAATAAAGGAGAATGTCAGGAATAGACTAATTCCAGTCTTCTTTTGAATATCATATTTTAATTTTTTTCATGTTTCTTTAATCTTTTCAGCAATGCTTAAGGATTTGGAAGATGTTGATTAAAGCATTTCCTCTGATTAATTATATTTTGGCTTTCAAATGTTTTATTTTATTTTAAAATGAAGTGCACACACACATTGTCTGGATTATAGGAGCATCTGCTCTTCCCAGTCTCTGCAAATATTTATATAAATCTTACTGCCACCCTGTTCTTTCCAAGTTCTCACTGCTTAGCTAATCCTGATTGCATCTCCTCATCAAGCCATCTTCAGGATATGGAAACATAAATAAAACAGACTAGCAGCCTACATTTCAGGGATATTTGTGTGCATGACTTGCCACTTAACTTCTGCTATTAAATTCTCAGAAATCATCCTGAAGCCATAGGGTCTCCTTTACCGCTGCTTTCTTTCTATATATGTCTGATTATTATTAACCTAAGGACTATTTTGGATATAATGGCTATGCCCTTATCAAGAAGATACTATTTATTAAGCAAGGTCTATGAAATTAATATAACTGAAAATATAGAATTTAGTAGGAGGTTTAAAGTTAATGCCAAATGTTGAATATTTCCTTTAACTAGCCTTAGTATTTGCTACTTCTTTTCTTATTTTTCTATACGCTAAAAGAATATATAAAGATAGTACCTCTCCATAGGAATAGGATGCTAGTACTTTTAATAAAGATTGACCTTGACCTGGGTTTCCTTAACTAATCATGGCTTTCATATGGGACAGTACGTTAATCTGGGGTCTTAGCTTTATTTCACGCTTTGATACAGAGTGAGATACATCTATTTGACATCATTTTACAAATTGTCCTTTGACCATGCAGTTTCTGTAGACAGAATGATTTTTCTTTTATAGTAACTTTCTGAGACTGAGAATTTCTGTTCTTGCAGCTTTATGTAATTATGTTCAAAGGAGTTTGAATTAAAATGGAACAGATGTGTCCATCTTTAATTATGGTGTAACAAATTGTATTACTCTAAGGCTTTATTAAGTGAAACGCTCATCTTTATGTAATAATTGGTCAGACAGTTTCAAAATGATATCGGTGAACGCAGTGTATTGCCTATTCCACTTAGACTTCAAAAGGACTGTTAAAACTCAGGCCATGCACGTAGAGCCAGAAGAAACTATGGGAATATACATATTGTTTTTTTAAATTCCAAGCTAAGTGAAAACAATTGTTAGGAACATATGATGACTCAATGTCATCTAAATAAGACAAAAAAGGCAACATTTGACTTGACAGGTATATTAAAGGGGTCATAGAATTAGTCAACTCCCTGTATTGGAAAATACCATTTTAGGGTTTTCTGTAAACCCTTTCATACTCCTTTGTGCAAGCACTTTCTTATAAATTAGTGGCCAGAAAAGGGTTTTTTTTAAAAAAATAATTTTTAACATTTCTAAGTCAGTACAAACAAAGCCCTGTTTTTTAGGAATTTCTAGCAGCTACTTAGAGAACCCAAAATTAGCAAGAATATTACAGATAGGCACAAGTCCTGTGATGTGAGTCCCATCATAATGTTTCCCTTTCTGTCATTAGTACCATAATTCTTTTATGCTTCAGGACATCTTCAACTCCATATATTTTTTTTTCTATTGCCATAATCCAATCTGTCACCAGATATTACATTTATTCCTGAATCCTTTTCTTGACATACTCTCTCTATCCCCAAATCCAGGCTCTATAACCCTGCACCCAGATTATTGCAATATTTTTCTAATGAGTTTTTTTGAACCTCTCTCCCCTTCCCATTGTCTTCTTCAATTCATTGCCAATCTAATGTAAAAATAATAATTCTACTATGACACATCATCTCCTAAAATATTGTAATAGATATCAGTTGTCTATTATATGCAGTCATACTTTTAATTCTGGTCTTTAGGATCATCCATAGTCTCTAAACACCTTCTTCTTACTACTCCTCAGTAAAGCGAGTGATACGATCTTACTTTCCTAAAGCGACTACACTCTCAGTAACTAAGCACAGCTTCCTCCAGAGAGGGTTATTTACTGTATCCCAACACACGTGCCTTTATTCTGAACCCCTGACTATGAGGTCCTGGTCTTTTTCTAACTAAAAACTCCCCCTTTCTTGAAAGGCAAGATTTTTCATGATGCCCTTTTTCTCTTTTCATTCTTGCTGTCTCTAAGTTTTCAATTCAATTTTGATTCACACCCTCATGGTTTTGAGTCCTGATAAAGATCTTAATCTACTTACAAAGCAAGGTATTTCTCACAGAGTGACTCAACTATAATTATAAATTGATTCAGCAATTGACATACTTTCTTTGAGGAATTTATTGCTAAGACTGTCTTGATGTATAATGGGATGAGCAAAGGGCAGAAAGATGGGCAGAAAAGAAAATTATGGAAACAAATATTTTATTTTATTGTAAAGCCTGTAAAATTATTCTTCTTGAGGGAACAAATACACTAAATTCAAAGGTGAGAAAATATAGAGTAAACTTTACAGAGCTGTATGTATTGAACATCAGATGTTGAAAAAGATTCTACTTTAATTTTCTTCTCTAAGAGAATTACAAAAAAGAAAAAGTAAATAGTAAAAAAACCATAGAGAACATTGAGTGAGAATGCAAAGCTGTAGATCTTAAAACAGAAGACACACCCAGGGAACCATTATTAACATGTCCCTTCTCTATGCATGGCATCTACTCTGGGTTCTGACCCTATAGGGATCTGAGCTTTTCCCTCTTTTCTTCCAAAAGACATGAACACTCACATTTTCAGGATCCAAGGATTTTCTGGGTCAGTCAGGGCAGGTGGATAGCCGGTATAGTTTGATACTTTCTCCTGCTAATCTTCAACACAGAACACTCAATTCTTATCTAAAGACTAAGAACACCTTTAACTCTGATGAATTAGAAATAAGACCAAAACTGCAACTGAGTTACTTATATAACATTAGAAAATGAAGAAATAATGATCACTGGGTTCATTGGGTTCACTAAATGTATTTCATGACTTGAACATAGACAAAAATATAAGATTCTTCTTATCTTTTAAAAGCCAGTTTAAAGGAACATATAACTTATTTGTATTAAAAAGTGTAGAGATGGAAATTAAAACTAATATTTAAGAGTGGAATGTTACAAATAAATGATATCTTATTAGATAAATAGATCTCTTCTTGTAGATCAAATAATAGTGGAGTACAAAATAAATATGGCTTCAAGGAAGATGATTTCTTGTCTTTTATTTTTCAAATATAAAAATTATTACAATGTTTGTTGTAGAAAATTTGGACAGAGAGAAAAACATGAAACAAAAATGTTATCCTTAATCTCATGCCACCGTCTAGTGATAGCCACAGTGAATATATTGCTGAATATGTTGTTAAGAGGTAGCTCTGTAAAGAAAGACATATTCACATTACAAAAATGATCTATAATAATAAAAGCATAATATGCTAATTAGACCAGACAGCCAAACCACCTTCCAGACAAAGCCACTACGGCAGGGGCCGAGGCAAGGTGGTTAGGGGTGATCAGGCAAGAAAGCGAGCAGTTAGGGGTGATCAGGCAGGCAGGCGAGCAGTTAGGGGCAATCAGGCAAGAATTTCATGCACCAGGCCTCTAGTATATTATATGCTGTTTAATAAAAAAATTTTCACTTAACAATAAACAGTCCTTTCCATGCCAAATAATCCTATATAATAAAAACCTAATATGATAAGTGTCTGGTCGACTGGTTGGCTGTTCAACCAATTAAAGCATAATATGCTAATGATATGCTAAGGCTGCTCAACCACTCGCTATGATGTGCACTGACCACCAGGGGGCAGACACTCCAACTGGTAGGTTAGCTTGGGTCCGGCCGATTGGGACTGAGCAAGAGGTGCTGGACATGCTCTGGAGAGCCCCCCCCCACAGTCCCTCTCCAGCTGGCCAACCTCCCGCGTCACTCCTCTGCCCTGATCATGCACCGGTGAAGTCCTTTGGCCTGGTCTGTGCTCTCTTGCAATCTGGGACCCCTCACGGGATGATGGAGAGCTGGTTTCAGCCCTATCCCACAGGCCAGGCAGAAGGACCTCACTGGTGCATGAATTCGTGCATGGGGCCTCTAGTATAATAATATACTAAATCTTTTATGCCCAATATAAAGCAACACTATTTTCTCCATTAGAAGGCCAATATTTTTTATTTTAGTTTATTGTTTAAAGTATTACACATAGTAGTACATACATCTCTTTTTTTTCTCCCATTGACCTTCCCCCAGTCTCCCCCACCCTCTGTCGCATGCCCTCATCCCACCCCACCAGTGTCTTCTGTCCATTATATGTATGCATACAAGTCCTTCAGTTGATCTCTTTCCCTTCCCTCCTCAACACTCCCCAGCCTTCCTGCTATAATTTGTTAGTCTGTTTGATGCTTCACTGTCTCTGTATCTATCTTTTTGTTCATCATGTTATAATGTTCTTTATTTTCCATAAATGAGTGAGATCATGTGGTATTTTTCTTTCATTGCCTGGCTTATTTCACTTAGCATAATGATCTCCAGTTCCATCCATGCTGCTGCAAATGGTAAGAATTCCTTCTTTTTTATAGCAGCGTAGTATTCCATTGTGTAGATATACCATAGAGAAGGCCAATATTTATTTGGTTACAAAGACATGCTTACTTTAAAAAATCTAGCATTTCATGAGTGAAATCATATGGTTCTTAGCTTTTTCTGACTGACTTATTTCACTTAGCATAATATTCTTAAGGTCAATCTATGTTATAGCAAATGGCAGCATTTCATTCCTTTTTATGGCTGAGTAGTATTCCATTGTATATGTGTACCATATCTTCTTTATTCAATCCTCTAGCACAGGACACTTTGGATTTTTTCCATGTCTTGGTCACAGTGAATAATGCTATAATGAACATAGGGATGCATATATCTTTGTGAATTCATGATTTCAAGTTTTTTGAGTATATAACCAGGAGAGGGATTGCTTGGGTTGTATGGTAGCTCTATTCTTAATTTTTTGAGGAATCATCAGACTGTTTTTTATAGTGGCTGTACCAGTCTACTTTCCCACCAGCAGTGAATGAGTGTTCCCTTTTCTCCAGAACCTCTCCAACACTTATTATTTTTCTTGTTGATAATAGCCATTCTCACAGGTGTGAGGTGATATCTCATTGTAGTTTTGAATTGCATTTCCCTTGCTAGTGAGGTTGAACATCTTTTCATATATCTGTTGATTGTTTGTATGTCTTCTTGGGAGAGGTGTATTTTCAGGTCCTCTGCCCACTTTTTCATTGGGTTGTTTGTTTGGTATTGAGTTTTATGAGTTCTTTATATATTTTGAATATTAAAATTTTGTCAGAGCTAGTGTTTGCAAATATAATCTTTCATTTGGTTGGCTGCCTCTTTGTTTTGATGTTGTTTTTTTTTTTGCTGTGCAGAAGCTTTTTAGTTTGATATAGTCTGATTCATTTATTTTTGCCTTTACTTCCCTTGCTTTTGGGACCAAATTCATAAAATGTTCTCTACAACCAAGGTTCATAAGTTTGGTACCTCCGTTTTCTTCTATGTAACATATTGTTTTAAGTCTTGTATTTAAGTGTTTGATCCATTTTGAATTAATTTTTGTACATGGAACAAACTGTAATCCACATTCATTCATTTGCATGTGGCTTTCCAGTTTTCCTAGCACCATTTATTGAAGAAACTACCTTTACTCCATGGTGTGTTTCTGGCTCCTTTGTCAAAAATTATCTGCCCACATACATGTGGTTTTATATCTGGGCTCTCAATTCTGTTTCACTGATCTGTGTGTCTGTTTCCCTGCCAATACCATGCTGTTTTGATTATTGTAGCTCTGTAGTATAATTTGAAGTCAGGTAGCATAATACTTCCAGCTTCGTTCTTTTTCTCAGGATTGCTTTGGCTATTAGGGGTCTTTTGTGGTTCCATACAAATTTGATAATTTCTTGTTTTATTCTTTTAAAAAAGGACATTGGGATTTCAATGGGGATTGCATAAAATCTGTATATTACTTTGGATAATATGGCCATTTTAACTGTGTTGATTTTTCCAATCTATGAACACAGGATATTTTTCCATTTTGTTGTGTCTTTTTCAATCTCTTTTAATATGCTTTGTAGTTTTCAGTATATAGGTCTTTCATGTTATTTATTAAGTTTATTTCTAGGTATTTTATTCTTTTGGTAGCAATTACAAAAGGAATTTTTTTTTTTTCATTTCTTTTTCTGAAGTGCTGGGGTTCTTGTTCCAGCATTACAAAGGGTACAGCAATCTGGAGAAAGGCTGTGTATAGATTAAATAAGAGTCCAAAGACAAAAGATAATTTTGAAAGGCATTGGGGGTCAGAGGAGCTTCAGCTAAAGTTTTAAGTTCCTCTTGTCTCAGGACCCTTGCTTTTTATTAACACAATTTGACCTAAGGCAAGGTGGACATAATACACTTCAAAGGGTAGGGTACAGAAGCATTGTCAGATTGGGGAATAGCCTACAGCTGTTCAGGTGTTTTGGCCAACAGGAGGCAATAACATGTAGATTGAGATGCCCTGAGCTGTCTGGCAGCAAACAATCATCCTATTCAGGTTTGGGGGAAGTGCCTTTTCAACCATTCCAACAGGTGATTACATATGTGACTCAGCCCTTGTTGAGCCCCCAAGTTTCATCAACCTTTTGATGAAACTCTTGTAATTCTGACATGCTGAAATTGGCTTCCAGCATCTCACCCTTTTTGATTTTTTAAAATTTAACAAGAATGTATGTTTTAAGATTTTTAAATTCAATGGAAAGGACAGAGTTCTATCAAGTCCCTTTAAATTGCTGTCAGGCATTAAAGGAATTAGCCTGCAGTCAGTTTCTTTGTGGGACAATAGTTCTTTGAGTCCCAATTTCAATGTCCAACAGTTCTGAGTCCCAATTTCAATGTCCAACAGTTCCTTATGTGTATATGCCAGCAATGATATTTCAGTTCTGGATGGTGGACAAACAGTGGCAATGCAGGTCTGACCCTCTCTAGTTTGGTCCTGGGCAACCTGCAGCGATGCACAGCTGCTGACTGCTAGCATGGCAAGGTGTCTTCACTATCTTCATTTCTGGACTGTTTCTCCTCTGTTCTTGGGGGCCACTGCAATTTATGTGGCTGGAGCAGTCCTGTCAGTTCCTCTCTGGGATACATTGTTGCAGGAATCCACATGGTCTTGGAAGAGTTTTCTGGAAATATACAAACATATTCTCGACCAGAGGTTAATAAAGAAATCTTTGCTATAAGATTATTTTTTGCCCAAACAATTTTCCTTTGGCTTATTTTGACACCATGGTAACATGGGTGTCTTGTTATCAGCATTACAAATGAAAATTAATTTTCAAAGTAAAAATTTAAAGCAATTAAGGCTTGATGTAATTTTCTTACAGGATATTTTTCCTACAGGATAATATTCTACTATCCCCCCTTTCTTATTTAAATATTAGGAGGCTTTTGGAAATTTTGTAATGCAGTCTTGATAACTTTTAATTTAATTTTTTTTGCACAGAAATATGACTGCTTTGGATTCATTGCATGTTAAGCAATTTTACTATGAGATGAACTATCAGTAAAAAATTTAGTTAATGCTTTAAGAACAGTTTCCTGCCCAGTACAATGAAGTTTTTTTGAATATTCACATTTCAATTAGCCAATTTAAATTAGTCTGAAATAAGGTTCATTTTTTAACTTTACTTGTGCTAGGTTATGGACAGTAAATGACATTAGTTAAATTTCTGCAATTAGTCTTTGAGTAACTTTACACAAACTTTGTCAGAGAGGCAAAAACACAAATTATTTACTTTACTTTATGAGGCCAAATATTTATTGACTTTTAATTACAGTTCTTCAGATGTTTGAAGTAAATCACTCTTTATTTCCTTCCAGAATAATTTTCAGGCTACAGAGAGAGTTTCATTTAAAAATCTTTGTCTTTCTTTCTTATAACAAGCAACCTACAGGGCTCCTACTTGAATACTGAGTCATGCATCCGAATAGCTATATTGCAAGGACTCTCATTACAGTTAAGTTGACTGCTATATACTGTCAGATTTAATACTTTAAAAACAATCTTTAGTTTACACTGTAAATATTAGTGGAAGAGATTTCAATATTTTAAAATTTCTCCTTTTATTAAATTTAGAATTTTATTTTTAAAGAGTATCCCCTTAGGCTTATTTGCATATATAGAGGGATCATGGGAGGGCTCAGTAACTTTCTTAGAAGATGTTATTAGGACATTTAACTTCTTATAAAAATATTGACTTCTCATATAACTTAATTTATGTGAGACCTTGATTATATTTTAAAAAGCTAATTTATTTAAGTAACTTAAGTAGATATCTTTATTAAAAAACAAAGCAAGTAAATTTAGTAAACTTTTACGTCTGATTCACAAGGCACAAATGCTGCCCCACCTCCAGCCTATTTAAAAATGCAGGTGGCTAGAGGCTTTTTGTTAATAAAATTCGGTCTTAAAATTCTGCTGTTGAATTTTAAGAAATATTTAGTTTTATTTTATATTGCCCACCTTAGAGGCCAAAACCTTCATAACATTTAAAATATATGCATATAAGTAAAATATATTGATTAATTTTTATTTGATAAAGCTTGCTCTGTGATCTCAAGTATATTAAATTGGTTAAATTAAAAATATTTCCTTTAAGAAGAGAACAAACCTTTGAAAGCATTTCAGGGCCTGTGAAAATGTCTCAAAATTATCCCTTGGCCAAAGCCTTGAAATTTAACTTGGAAAGACAATCATATATGTGTGTGTGTGTGTGTGTGTGTGTGTGTGTGTGTGTGTGTATGATTTAAAGATTATATACTTTTTATAATTATCTTAAGATATCAATTAAATTAAAACTGGTTTTTGTATTCAAAATTTCAGTTGGGATCACAGAATCAATCCATTTTTTTTAATTAGACCAATAAACAACATATTTTGAATTCCTAATTATTTCAGAGAAAACACAAAAATTATTTTTTCAAAAATAAATTTTTATACTTTAGGCATTTAATTAACATAACTATATAATTTCTCCTAATTTAATTTGAATCTTGAACTTTTCGAACTGGCAAGTCAAATATTTAGCATTTCTTGATTAATAACACTTTATATTTTTAAGAATAAATTTCAAAAATGCAAGATATAATCAATCAATAGTTTTCATTTTGTCCTCTAGGTTTTTTTTAATGAGGCATACTCAGATTAATATTTCAGTATTATGTCATTTCAAAATACCTAGATATTTAATAGATTTTATTATTTATATAATTAGACAAACTTCCAAAATTTTAAGCTGCCAAACCCACGTTTCTGGATGGGAAAACAGGTTTGGTAAGGGCCTAGGGGATTGACTTTAAACCGACCATATTTTTTCTGCTCAGGGAAGTCAAGAAGCAAACTTATAGGTATTCAAATGCAAAATTGTCACATTCCTTAAAGATGGCTGCTGGTGGGAAACTGGCTTACCTGATTGTTCTGCCATTAGAAAGGCACAGCTAGCTCTTACCTGGGCTATTTAGATCTTTAATAATATATTTTTCAACAATTTTGAGATTCAAATCCAATTCTAATTATTTTAAGGTATTTACTCTGGCAAATTTTTGTAACAGAGACAATTTACTGATTTTCTTGGAGGCCTTAACTTAACTTTTGAACACACTTCATTAGCATTTTAAAAACTACTCTTTATTATGGAAAACCAATCTTGTTGCTAGAACCTAGCTTGTATTTTTTTCTGGGTCAAATACGCCATCTTTCTTTTTGCAGGAAAAAAACCAGTCCTGGGGTTTTATTCTGTAGCTCTTGTAAAGAGATTCCAGCTCAAAACTATCTAATATCCGAAATCGGACAATGCACGCATCTTGTTTTAAGCTAGCTTCTCTCTTTATGAGCACAGAAATCCCAGACACATTTCTCATTTTTGTAAAACTTTTAGACTTTATATTAGCATATTGGGAGAGGGGGAGTCCATATTGCAGGGTCGCCACATGTCTCCCTTTCCCCACATTCTGCTTGCTTTGGGGGAAGATTTAGTAACATATCTGGCTGCGTTTAAAGGCATGCTTAATAGATAAAGACAGATTTTAAATTTTTTCCTTTTTTGCTTTCCAAAGTAATTACTAGCACCCAAGGTGACCTTAGCCAAATTTTGCATTTCCCATCAAGTTCTTCTATAATTTTTAAACAAAGCTTTAAGTAGTCTTTTTGTGGGAGAGCTGATAGCTCTGCCCTTTCCTGCCACCTTTGAATCTCTCCGCACCAGAGGTGGATTCGGCGGCGGGGTTTCATTTCTTATTACAGATTTTAGATTCTCAAAACAAATTAGGTATTTTATGATTTGAATAAGAAACCACATTAAAGATGACCACGGCACTCTTTTTTTCAGCCTGATTTTAAAAACTACCTTTTGATATTTCAATTTCTTTATAATTTTGCCTTCTAAACAAATTTTTCCCCATTATAATCTGACTTAAAACACAAAGTATCTCCCAAGCACTTGGGGATCCATGGGTTTCCAAAGCTGACATGAGCTCTATGAATAGTTAATCTTACCACCATTGCTGGTGTTGTTTCCACTCAGGCGAATCCTTCTTTCTCCAAATTGTCCATATTTTGGGCTCCATTAATGTTGGTGCTGCCAGGGTTCAGGAAGCCCCACGTTTGGGCTCCATTAATGTTGGTGCTCTTGTTCCAGCATTACAAAGGGTTCAGCAATCTGGAGAAAGGCTGTGTGTAGATTAAATAAGAGTCCAAAGACGAAAGATAATTTTGAAAAGCATTCGGGGTCAGAGGAGCTTCAGCTAAAGGAGCTAAAGTTTTCCTTGTCTCAGGACCCTTGCTTTTTATTAACACAATTTGACCTAAGGCAAGGTGGACATAATACACTTCAAAGGGTAGAGTACAGAAGCATTGTCAGATTGGGGAATAGCCTACAGCTATTCAGGTGTTTGGCCAACAGGAGGCAATAACATGTAGACTGAGATGCCCTGAGCTGTCTGGCAGCAAACAATAATCCTATTCAGGTTTAGGGGAAGTGCCTTTTCAGCTATTCCAACAGGTGATTACATATGTGACTCAGCCCTTGTTGAGCCCCCAAGTTTTATCAACCTGAAGTTTTATTGCTATTATACAGGAAGACAGTGGATTTTTGTACATTGATTTTGTATCCTGAAATTTGACTGTATTTGTTTATTGTTTCTAATAGTTTTTTGGTGTAGTCTTTAGAGTTTTCTGCATATAGGATCATGTCATCCACAAAAAGTGAGTGTGTTACTTCTTCCTTCCCTATTTGGGTGCCTTTTATTTCTTTCTCTTATTTTATTGCTCTGGTTAGGACTTCCAGCATTATGAATAGTGAGAGTGACATCCTTGTCTTATTCCTTATCTTAAAGGAAAATTTCTCAGTATGATATTAGCTGAGGGTTTATCATGGATGGCTTTTATTATGTTGATGTACTTTCCTTCTATTCCTATTTTATTAAGTGTTTTAATAATAAATGGATGTTGTATTTTATCAAAAGCTTTTTATGCCTCTATTGATAAGATTATATGATTTTTATCCTTTCTTTTGTTAATGTGGTGTATTACATTGATTGATTTGCGTATGTTGAACCATCTTTGTGTCCCTGGAATGAACGATAATTTTATATGTTTATAGTGCTGTTCCTGGAAATTTTATCCTAAGATATAAGTATTAATTAACCTAACTTAGACTTTTAGTATTTTTGCTAACCTCTATAATATAACCATTTATCATATTGTTTTCAAAAGTGATCGTGTTTACCACAGTATCAACACTTTAGAATTATTTGGTCAGACTCTATGAATAACTATTAAATATGTGTTCAGCCTGGCTGGTGTGGCTCAGTGGTTGAACATTGACCCAGGAACCAAGAGATCTCCGGTTTGATTCCCAGTCAGGGCACATACCCGGGTTGTGGGCTCTATTCCTGGTGGGGGTGTGTGCAGGAGGCAGCCAATTAATTGATGATGTTCCTCTCTCACTGATGTTCCTATCTCTCTATCTTTGCCCTTTCTCTCTCTAAAAACCAATAAAAATATATTTTAAAAAACATGTTAATTCCATATTTTTACATGTTTGTTTTATTAACTCCTCTATCTGTCTCTCTCTGTCTCTGCCTCTCTCACTCTGTGATATACACACTGAAATATATACACACTGAAAACTAAGATTGATGAAGGCAAGGGTTAATGTATTCACCCAATCCCTGCAATGCAATTCAAGACAAAGGAATTGAGATAGCACCCTTTGACAGAATTGGTTTTAAGCTAGCATTTGTTTTTTGAGGGCTCATTTTGGGGAAAAGAAATGTACCTTGTATTTGAGCATGTAGGTTATAAAAAAGGGGATGAGAGGGTCATGTGAAATATGTGTTTGAGGTTTTTTGTTGTTGTTGTTTAACTCTTTTTTTAAATCCTCACCTGAGGATATGTTTTTATTTGTAAAGATGTGACTGAAGTCTTCCAGGAAGAAATGTGAGAGTACAGAATTCTGATCATCATTGAAAACATGGATGTGTATGACTTTACAAAGAAGAATCTCTTGATGTCAGGGCTAGGTATTGTCAATATTCAAAGGGCTATGTGAAGCAAAGTGTTCTTGGGGAGAAGGACAGGGAAGAGAATAAAGAAAGGAACCAGGAACCTTGGCTATCTTGGATACCTAAGATAGGGGAGAACATGAACAGGAGATAATCAACACTGTGGAACATGGCACAAATGCAAAGATACTGTCTTAAGAGTCCATGTCATGTTAGAATTAGGAGGTCTTCGTGGATTTGTGTTGAAAAATTTTGGTCGATTGGTGGAGGTTAAACCCAGATTGCAAAAAATAAATGAGGAAGGATGATGGCGATGTGGAAGTAGAGTAGAATGGATGAGTGTAACTATAATATCAAGAAGTTTGGCTGTAATAATGGGAAAAGAGGAGACATAGAGTGAGGAAAGTGGTTGTTGTTGTTTTGTAAATAGAGACTTGAACATACATGTGATCTGATGCATCCATCTCAGACCCAGGCAAATAGAGCTGCTGTTTAGGGGTTATACTTTAAAAGGACTCCCTCTGGACTCTTGGCTACATCTGTACCAAAAGGGGGTGGCCATGGAATAGCTGCTGTGAAGGTGGAGAGGTGAAAACTCCAAGGAGTCTAGGAATTCTAAATTTAAGCCTGGGTTTTCAGATCATTATAAAGCTGTACCAGTATTTGTCAGGTAACATAATGAAATATAGGGTGTCCCCCCAAAATGTATGCACACTTTGAATAATTATAAAGGCAATGTTTATTAATATGCATTTTATTTTCCAATTGAGCTATCAACTGTTAAAGTTTGTATACATTTTTTGGGGGACACCTTGTCTATCTAATGGTTTGTTAACTGACTTGACCTATTTTCTCAAAGTTTTGAGGTATAGTTAACATACAACACACTGTACATGTTAAAATTGTACAGTTTGATGTTTTGACATACATATAGACCCACGAGACATCACCACTATTTAGATAGTGAACTTATCCTTTATCTCCAATGTTTCCCTGTGCCCTTTGTGATGCACCTTCCATGCCTTCCTTCCTGACATGCCCCCGGTAACCTCTTATCTGCTTCCTGTCACTCTGAATTAGTTTGCATTTTCTTGAGTTTTATACAAATGGAATCATATTGATCTGGCTACTTTCACTCAACATAATTATTTTAAGGTTCATTCATGTTTTTGCATATTTTTTAGTTCATTCCATTTTATTGCTTAGCAGTATTCCATTATATGGGCATAATACAATTTGTTAAGCTGTTAACTTGTAGATGGTCATTTGTTTCTACTGTTTGCCTGTAAAAAATAAAGCTGCTCAGAAATTTTCATACAAGTTTTTGTGTGGATATATGCTTGTTATTTTTCTAGGTAAATGAGGTTTTTCAACCAGGCTTTGCAAATTAGTACCAGTTCATATGCCCAGAAAACAAAACAAATCATTGAGATTACACAAAAATTATTCATCACTTAAATATTCAACAGCATCAGAAGAACTATTCCTGAGTGAGGGAAAGAAAATTTTGCATTTTGTTGGAGTGAAGGGCTTGCATTGACCTTTTCATCAATGCCATAGAGGAAGTCCAAAACCTACTAGGAGTAGGCCTATCTGAAGTTTCCTGCTGTAATAGGGGAATTTCCCAGAGTGAGTGAATAATATTGAAGGACCAAAGCCTGTGGAATTCCTGAGTTTCTTGGCTGTTGATTTAATGTTTGTCAGTAATATCATGGGATGTTAGCTTTCTAATGTCATCTTAACACGTCTTATTACTTATTATATATAATAAAACCCTAATGTGCAAATTGTCCCCTCGACCGGGAGTTCGACCAGGAGTTTGAACAGGGGCTGGGGCTGGCTGGCCAACTGCAGGAAGGGAGGCCCCGGCCAGCAACCAGCAGCCACTAGGGACTGGCCAAATTTTGTGCACTGGGCCTCTAGTACTAATATAACATATTATTATTATTTTAACAACAAACTTAAGAGGCTTATTACTTATATAAATTCTCTAATGGGGATGGAAGGAAAACTTCAGCCTAAGAAAGGAGAGCACCATGGATACTACCCAAAAGGATTATAATGTGATAATCGTCCAAAAGTAGCTGCATTTTGGCAGTGTTCTCTTCCCTCTGATTTTGTTTAGTGTGGGTTTTCTGCTCTGTAGCATTTGGTCCTTGGTGGAGGACTTTAAACTGTAGCACTTGGAGTCCCACATCCCCATAGACCTGTGCCAGCTCATGGATTTCCATCTGTGGCCAGTTCTATGATTAAAATGCTTCAGAGCATATTGGTGACAGAACAGCACTGGCAATTCCAGTGCACAGTTTGTGTAATGGTTGAGCCACAGTTGTACATGGGTATCATGTTGTCATCATGTTCTAGAGTGAGTTGACCAAAAACCAAATGAGGCAGGAAAGGCATAAAATGAACCTATAAAACGAATTAGAAAATAGAACTTTGTTTTCCTAAAAGAGATTTGAAGTTTTCATGTCAGCAAGTCTTAAATTTTGAATTGTAAATGAGTCTTGAAGTTGAAAACAAAATACTTTATTTCCTCAGGCAATAATTCAGTGCCCCCATTATGTTTATATTTTAATAGGTAGCCATACTGAGTAATTTTAACTGGAGTGTCAAAATAATCACTACTTTCTTGGATGAAAAAAGGGAAACAAGTCGTGGCTACAATAAAAGAGGAGAATTAGGGACAAAGTAAGTAGAGCCAATGCAAGGAATAAGGAAACAATTCTGAAATAGGGGCTTAATTTATAGTGCAAGCTAAAGTGTTCTTTTCAAAAACTTAGTTTATGCTTAAATCTGCCCTGTTATTATCCTCAAGAGGAGTTTTCTAATTCACAAGAGGGAACAGAAAAGGAAACCAAAACGAAAAAGGAGAGTCAAATAGTTACTGGGTACACTGAGGCTTCATCTGTGAAAATTGTATTCAGAGTGATTGTGAATAGGGAATTCAATATTAACTAGTAAAGTTGAAGCAAAGAAAGTGTCAGATGGAACAGAGGAAGGGTTTGGAGATAGTGCTGAAGATAGTGCTTGAGCGGAGTGACTTACCACAAGCTGAGTCTTATTTTTCATGCAATGTTAACCTGTGTATTAGTAAGTAAGATAAAAAAGATTTCCACAGCTTTTAGAGATAACACAAAAATAAGAATTACTAAGGGGGCTCCATTTTTCATACTTACATTTTCTTAACAGCTAGAAATCTGTGTTTTCAAAACTGACCTTTAACTTTGTTTTAGACAGTGCTTTGGAAAATGGATCCCTAAATCTGAAAAGGTCAAGCCCTTCACTCCAACAAAATGCAAAATTTTTTCCCTCACTCAGGAACAGATCTTCTGATGCTGTTGAACATTAAAGTAATGAATAATTTTTGTATAATCTCAATGATTTGTTTTGTTTCCTGGGCATATGAACTGGTACTAATTTGCAAAGCCTGGTTGAAAAACCTCATTTAGATGGCATTTAATAAGAATGCAAGTATTTTGACTAACGGTAAGATGATAATATTTGATTCTTCTCCCAAATAAACAGATTTGTTTCCAGGAATGTGAGTGATGGAAAAATGACCTTTAAACCTATTTTTCAAGTGCAAGAGACTGTTCTGTTGTAAAAATTCAAATACAAATATTTTGGAGAGTGCAAATCTCCAAGGAATTATGAGCAGCAAAAAAGCTGTGAGCCAAACAATATGGACTTAAGATAATATTATTGACATTTTCCTCTTATAAATAAACAGTTTTATAATCTAAATTTGGAAGATTTCTATTCTAATTAAGAATGGGTTTTGCTGTTAAAACTGTTTCCATCTGCCCGGCTAGTGTGGCTCAGTGGTTGAGAGTCCACCTATGAACCAGGAGATCAAGGTAAGATCCTGGTCAGGACACATGCCCTGGTTGCGGGCTCTATCCCCAGTAGGGGGCATGTAGGAGGCAGCTGATCAATGATTCTCTCTCATCATTGTTTCCATCTCTCCATCTCCCTTCCTCTCTGAAAACAATGAAAATATATATTTAAAAAAAAACCCACACTGAATCTAGCTAAATTGACATATTTCTGCTATTTTTCAGTTAGTAATAATTTGTTGAGTATCTATTAGCTGTCAAATCCTATCTAGGCACTGAGGATTCAGTAATGAACGTGACAGTGTTTGCCTTCAAAGAATTGACATACTTACTGGGAAATGTAGATCAAAATTATGAATAATATAATATCAAATAGTGATAAATTGAAAGGGTAAATTAAAATAGTGAAGTTGACTAGACTAATTAAAAGGCTACTTTGGGAAAGACTATCTGAAGAGGTACTTGAATTGGGATCTGAATGATGAAAAGGGGGGGCCACAAATTAAGATCTGTGGGAAGAGATAAGTTAGAAGTAATAATAATTGAAAAATCCTGAAGGCAGAAACAGGCTTGACATTTTTGTGGAATGGAAAGAAGGCCAGTATACTCTTTCAAAAGAAAGAGAAAAAAATTCCAATAGTTTTAAAGCAATTAAGACACTTTTTGGCTGATATAACTACAAGTGCAAAGGTCACATAGTTTCCTGGGTTGTTTGATCTTGTCAAGCAAGTGGTGTCTGTTTGTTTATTTTATGAGTAGAAGTCCAAATATTTCTGCCCACTTCATGTTAGTATTGAGTCACCAAGGAAAACAATATGCAAACACTGGACTGGCCATAGAGAAGAGGCAGAGCAAGATCAGCTTCTGAAGGCATTGGTCCCTCATGACCAGTAGGTCTCTTCTGGCCACTGATATAGGGCAACTTGCTTACATACACCCCTCCTGTGCTGCAGCAGAAGGACCCCATCCTCTCCCTGCAGGGAGCAGAGATAGAAGTGGAGTTGGTCAGATGCCATATAATATATATGCTTAAACAGAAAAAAGGAGAACACATAAGTCTGAAAAGATATTTCCATGCAAGGTAATCAGCCCAGCATATGTTGTAAGGATTCTTTATCTCTTGCCAAGTGGAGTATTCCAGGCCCAAGACCCATTCTTAAGCCATTGAGAGGGTATGGAAAGACTGCAAGCATGAGTCTCTCTTCTAAGATCCCATTATTGAGAACCCAGAATTATTTTCCTTTTCTCCATTTTCCTCCCCAATATGTTTGCATTAAAATTTGATCTAAAATTAATTCCTGAATGTCTCAGAGTAGCCAGGAGCAACTTTCTCAGAATCTGTCAACTTTTCACATGCTACCAAAATCTTCCAAATGACCAATCCTGAATTAATTACTGGCCAGGGAAATAGAATTACCTTTAAATAAACCAGGTCTACCTCTGGATATGTCTGGGGAGGTGGAAAATCCTATACTTCCCACATTCTTGAGATATGTAGCCTACCTGAAAAAAAAGAACAATATGAAAAAAATAATATTTTTTTCCAGAGGAGGAGAATGGGGCAAACCTATTGATTATCTGATACAGTTATTACATCTGTAGACTAGTGAACAGGAGGAGAGAGAAAAGAAATAAGGCCAGATTAAAGCAGAGGATAGATTATACAGAGTCTTGTAAAATATTGAGTTTGCATTCCACTCTAATTAAAGGTAAACGCAATTTTTGGATTTTAAAGTCACTGTGTGTGTGTGTGTGTGTGTGTGTGTGTGTGTGTGATATGATCTGATTTATGTATTAAATTGATCACTGATGATAAGAGGCATGGCAAATTCAGGCAATTTTTTTCCTACAGAAAACAATTAAATAAACTGGAAAAAAATCAAGCACAATAGTTTGAAGATACTGAAAAGTGACCAAAGGCAGGCAGAGACCTGAGAAAACTTTACTATTGAAAGATTGCTACTGCATTAGGTAGAAAGTATAATTTTGTGGCTTTTTTTGAAAAACATAAGCCTACATGACTCAATTTCAGGGCAGCTTAATCACTGAATATTTAAGGGAAATTTTTAGAAACAGGAGCACCACAAAGGGGCTAAAATAAAATAAAAAAGAGTATAAACTTTGTCTAAATGTCAAGCTAACAGATCAGTAAAGTATGCATATATGCAGGTGACCCTAGGTTTTTGGTGTAAAAGCAGGGAGAATGTAGAGATAGATTAGCTTTTGAAAGACAGAATTGCTTCTAATTAAGTATTGGAGTTTGTTATGCATTTGATTGAGTGTATTTCATAGTCCACAGAGAGCTTCAGGGGTAGAAAACAGAAGTCACACCTGATTGATTTGTAGGAGGGCAGAATTATGGATGGAAAAGCAAATGGAAATTCAGTAGGAGAGCCATAGGCAAGAAACCACCTAGAGAGTGAGCCCCCAATTCTGAATATCAATTAAGCTAAATTCCTTGGCAAACATAAAAACTAACCAGGCATGGAGGAAATCATCATGGAGGTAGGCTAAAAACGCAGCAATTAGAAGCCAAGAAAACTTGGCAGAGACATCAGCTTCTCTACATCACAAGGGAGACAAATTTCAGGTTAAGTCTAGGCAAGTAAGTGGGTTAATGGAAAGAAAGACTGATAATCTTAGAAGAAGAAAAGAGATTTCCAGGACAATTCAAAATACTACCTGTTATGGACTAAATGTTAGTCCATACTCCCCAAATTCATATGCTTACCCCCAGTGTAGCAGTATTTTGAGATGGAGCCTCTGAGGAGGTAATTAAGTTTAAAGGAGGACATATGGGTGAAGCCCTGATCCAACAGGATTAATGTTCTTATAAGAAGAGACACCAGAGCTCCACTATCCTCCATGCACACACACCAAGGAAAGGTCATGTGTGGACATAATGAAAAGACAGCTGTCTGTGAGCCAGGAAAAGAATACTCATCAGAAACTGAATTGGCCAGAAACTTGGTCTTGGACTCCTAGCCTCCAGAACTTTGAGATCTGGTGAGGACTGGAAAATGAATTTCTGTTGTTTAACCCACCCTGTCTATGGTATTTTGTTATGGCAGCCTAAGCTAAATAAGACATTATATATCATGACTAGAGGCCTGGTGCATGAAATTATGCATGGGGGGTGTGTCCCTCAGCCCAGCCTGCACTCTCTCCAATCTGGGACACCCCTCTCACAATCCAGGACTGCTGGCTCCAAACCGCTCACCTGCCTGCCTGCCTGATTTCCCCTAACTGCTTCTGACTGACAGCCTTATCACCCCCTAACCACTCCTCTGCCAGCCTGATTGACACCTAACTGCTCCCCTGCCGGCCCTATTGCTCCTAACTGCCCTCCCCTGCTGGGCCAGTAACCCCTAACTTCCCTCTGTTGCCAGCCTGGTCACCCCTAACTTCCTTCCCCTGCTGGCCTGGTTGCCCCCAACTGCCCTCCCCTGCAGGCCTGATCACCCCCGACTGCCCTCCTTTACAGGTCTGGTCCCTCACAACTGTCCTCCCCTGCTGGCCTGATCACCCACAACTGCTCTCCCCTGCCGGCCATCTTGTGGCGGCCATCTTGTGTCCACATGGGGGCAGCCATCTTGTGTGTTGGAGTGATGGTCAATTTGCATATTACTCTTTTATTAGATAGGACAAGTCTGCAGCAACAAATCACTAACCATGAAAATAACTGGAAAGTGTGATTCATATGCAGAAAGAAATCTATCAATACAAACTGATTGCAAGTGGGTCAGGATATTAAATGCACACAAACTTGAGAGCAGCTGTTATAGATATTAAATGAGTTAAAGAAAAATATGTAAAAGATTGAAGGAAATGTGTTATATTTCAGCCGTGGGCAAACTACGGCCCGCGGGCCAGATCCGGCCCGTTCAGCTGTTCTATCCGGCCCGCGGAGCTGAAAGAGTGGAGGGTTCTCTTGCTCTCCCCTCCGCTCCTTTACTTTGAATTTATATTAGTTCACACAAACACTCCATCCATGCTTTTGTTCTGGCCCTCCGGTCCAGTTTAAGAACCCATTGTGGCCCTCAAGTCAAAAAGTTTGCCCACCCCTGTATTAGGTGAACAGATAGGGAAATTTAACAAAGAAATGGAAACTAAAAATAACTATATAGATATTCTAAAGCTGAAATTCACAAAAACTGAAACTAAAAATTTGCTACATGATTTCAAAATCAGACTGGAGATACCTTAAGAAAAAATCAGCCCAACTGATGTGGCTCAGTGGTTGAGCATTGACCTATGAACAAAGAGGTCATGGTTCCATTCCAATCTGGCCACATGCCAGGGTGGTGGGACCGATGCCCAGTGGGGGGCATGCAGGAGGCAGCCAATCAATTATTCTCTCTCATTATTGATGTTATCTCTCTTTCCCTTTTCCTTCCTCTCTGAAACCAATAAAAATATATTAAAAATATTATTAAGCAAATATCAACCAAGATGCCTGTATTCAGCCAAGCTGTCCCTCAAAAATGATATTTTCCAATGAAATAAAACTGAACTTGTTGCAACACTCAAAGGAGACCTACATCACTAGAAGACATGAACCATCAGCATATAATAATATTTTACTAAGGAACTGAATATGAGATCAAATTGGTAAATGAGTGTAGATGGAAGAGTAAGGACTGTTATGAACAGATTGCTTTTATTTATTTATTTTTAATTCTTTTTTATTTAAAGTATTACATATGTCTCTCTTTTCCCCCATTGACCTCTCCCAGTGCACTCCCACTGCCCATCACATGCCCTCACCCTCTTCAGGTGATATTTATCTTTCTCCGACTGGCTTGTTTCATTTAGCAAAATGCTCTCTAGGTCCATCCATGCCAGGGGTGGGCAAACTTTTTGACTCGAGGGCCACAATGGGTTCTTAAACTGGACCGGAGGGCCTGAACAAAAGCATGGATGGAGTGTTTGTGTGAACTAATATAAATTCAAAGTAAAGGAGCGGAGGGGAGAGCAAGAGAACCGGATAGAACAGCTGGATCTGGCCCGCGGGCCGTAGTTTGCCCACGGCTGATCCATGCTGTTGTGAATGGTAAGATTTCTTTTTTACAGCAGCATAGTATTCCATTGTATAGATGTCCACAGTATTTTAATCCACACGTCTGCTGATGGGCACTTAGGCTGTTTCCAAATCTTAGCTATTGTGAATTGTGCTGATTTGAACATAGGGATGCATATAACCTTTCTGATTGGTGTTTCTGATATCTTGGGATATATTCCTAGAAGTGGGATTACTGGGTCAAATGGGAGTTCCATTTTTAATTTTTTGAGGAAACTCCATACTGTTCTCCATAGTGGCTGCACCAGTCTGCATTCCCACCAGCAGTGCACAAGGGTTCCTTTTTCTCCACATCCTTGCCAGCATGTAACCTTTGTTGATTTATTGATGTAGCCATTCTCACAGGTGTGATTTGGTACTCATTGTCATTTTGATTTGCATCTCTTGAATGATTAGTGACTTTGAGCATGTTTTCATATGTCTCTTGGCCTTCTGTATGTCCTCTTTCGAAAAGTGTGTATTGAGATCCTTTGCCAATTTTTTGATTGGATTCTTTATCTTCCTTTTGTTAAATTATATGAGTTCCCTATAAATTTTGGAGATTAGACCCTTATGGGAGATAACACTGGCAAATATGTTCTCCCATGCAGTGGGCTCTCTTGTTGTTTTGTTGATGCTTTCTTTTGTTGTGCAGATGCTTTTTACTTTGATGTAGTCCCATTTGTTTATTTTCTCCTTAGTTTCCATTGTCCTAGGAACTGTATCAGTAAAGATATTGCTACAACATAGGTCTGATATTTTGCTGACTATGGAGTCTTCTAAGGTTTTTATGGATTCCCATCTTATGTTTAAGTCCTTTATCCATTGTGAGTTTATTTTTGTGTATGGTGTAAGTAGGTGGAATAGTTTAATTTTTTGCATTTATCTGTCCAATTTTCCCAACACCATTTATAGAAGAGACTGTCTTGACTCCATTGTATGCTGTTGCCTCCTTTGTCAAACATTAATTGAGCATAATGGCTTGGGGCTATTTCTGGGTTCTCTGTTCTGTTCCATTGGTCTATATGTCTGGTCTTGTGCCAGTACCAGGCAGTTTTGAGAACAGTAGCTTTTTAATATAGCCTGATATCTGGTATTGTGATCCCTCCAACTTTGTACTTCTTTCTCAGAATTGCCGCAGCTATTCAGGGTCTTTTTTTATTGCAGATGAATTTTTGGAGAGTTTGTTCTAGGTCTTTGAAGTATGCCATTGGTATTTTAATGGGAATTACATTGAATCTATAGATTGCTTTGGGTAGCATGGACATTATAATGATGTTAATTCTACCAATCCATGAACACGGTATATTCTTCCATCTGTTTAGTCTTCCTCTATCTCTTATGGCAACATATTGTAGTGTTCTAAGTTCAGACAGTTTACTGCCTTAGTTAAGTTTATTCCTAGGTTTGTAATTTTTTTGATGGAATGGTAAATGGGATTGTTGTGTTTTTTTTTTTTGTTTCTCTTTCTGTGAGTTCATTATTGGTGTATAAAAATGCTATAGATTTCTGGGTGTTAATTTTGTATCCTGCTATATTGCCAAATTCATTTATTAAATCTAGTAATTTTTTGATGGAGTCTTCTAGGTACAATATCATGTCATCTGCGAATAATGACAGTTTTACTTCTTCTTTTCCAGTTTGAATGCCTTTTATTTCTTCTTGTGTGATAGCTATGGTAGCACTTCCAGTACCTTGTCAGACAGGTATGGTGAAAGTGGGCATCCCTGTGGAGAGCGGCTACAGCATTCAGATAGGATAAAGTCTCAGGCTGACTTGTGTCAAAGCCACATACAAGTCTCAGCTTGGAGGTCAAAGCCCTCCCAGAACAATTATAGCCAAAAGGCTATGGTTATAAGCTTGACCTTGTAGTCCGACCCTGCAGTCCTAGGTAGCTAAGGGATGATGCTGCGGGAGGTGCAGCAAGTGCTGCCTAAATAAAGCTTGATATAGTTTAGAGAATGGCAACAACAGGAAAGAAGCAGATTTGAAACTCGCAAGAACATTGTAAACATCTTGCCTTGTTTTGCTTTGTGTGATCTGACTGTGAAATAAAACCTGAGCT
This sequence comes from Plecotus auritus, assembly GCF_963455305.1. Lineage (NCBI taxonomy): Eukaryota > Metazoa > Chordata > Mammalia > Chiroptera > Vespertilionidae > Plecotus > Plecotus auritus. The sequence continues at coordinate 138,668,504 of NC_137771.1, forward strand.
TATAGGCTATGTCACTGTTTCCTCATCCAGGCACAGTGATCCACCTGGCCCCAACTGTATTCTCTTATCTATTTTCTTTAATTCTTCACCTCCCCTCCTCAAGTTCACCACTGGCCTTGCTGGGCACAGTTCACATCCCTGTCTTTTTCCCATTCTTAGGGTAAATGGTTTTAGTTTTTGTCCATTGAGTATGATATTGGCTGTAGGTTTGTCATATAATGCTTTTATTATGCTGAGGTATGATCTCTCTAGTCTCATTTTGCTAATAGTTTTTATCAAGAAAGGCTGTTGGATTTTGTCAAATGCTTTTTCTGCATCAATTGATATGATTTTGTGGATTTTTTGTCTCTCAATTTGTTTATGTGATGTGTCAAGTTTATTGATTTGCAGATATTATATCAGCCTTGCATCCCCGGAATAAATCCTCCTTGGTCATGGTCTTTGATCTTTATAATGTAACTAGTGGCTCAGTGCATGAAAATTCATGCACTCGAGGGGGAGTTCCTTACCCCAGCCTGCCCCCTCTCATAGTCTGGGAGCCCTCAGGGGCAGGAGCGACCCAGCAATCAGGGGAAGGCGACGAACCATGATTGGAAGTGTTGTTTCCTCTTGGCTGGCCCTGGTTACCTGAGCCTCGGGCAGCCCTGGGCAGCTGGGCAGCCACCATCCGAGGCTTGCCTGCACCTCAGGCCGGCTCTGGGCGGCTGGGGGGCTGAAGGGACTGGGGGACTCTGGAGGCAGGCACATGGAGTGGCCGGGCCCACCTGGGGGCGGGCCCAGCCTTGCAGTGTGCCTGCCACCCTGGTGGGGCTGAGGGGACTGGGTGCCGCCATCTTGTGGCTGTTGGAGCCACCATCTTTAAGGGAGGGGCAGCCAATTAGCATATTCCCTCCTTATTGTCTAAGAATTGCTGCCATCTTTGATGGCAGGGCAGTCAATTAGCATATTCCCTTCTTATTGGCTGTGGGTACTGCCATTTTTTTAGGGCGGGGCAGTCAATTGGCATATTCTCTCCTTATTGGCTGTGGGCGCCACCATCTTTGCAACATCATGAGGGTCAATTAGCATCTTCCCTCTTTATTAGATAGGATGCTGGATTTGACTTTCTAGAATTTGGTTGAGGATTTTAGCATCTATGTTCATCAGGGATACTGGCCTGTAATTGTCTTTCTTTGAGGTGTCTTCATCTGGTTTTGGGATTAGGGTAATTCTGGCTTCATAGAAAGAGCTTGGAAGTGTTCTTTCCCCTTGAATTTTTTGGAATAGTCTAAGGAGGATAGGTTTTAGTTCTTCTTTGAATGTTTGGTAAAACTCCCCTCTGAAACAGTCTAGCCCAGGTCTTTTGTTTGCTGGAAGTTTTTCAGTTATTGTCTCAATTTCCTCCTTAGTTATCAGCCTATTCAGATTTTTTTATTCTTTCTGACTGACTTTTAGAAGATTGTATTTTTCTAGGAATATGTCCATTTCCTCCAGGTTGTCTAGTTTGTTGGAATAGAGTTGCTCATAGTATTTTTTTATAATCCTTTGTATTTCTTTGGGGTCAGTTGTTACTTTACCTCTTTCATTTCCGATTTTATTTATTTGGGTCCTCTCTGTTTTCTGGTGAGCCTGGCTAGAGGTTCATCAATCTTTTTTATCCTTTCAAAGAACCAGCTTTTGGTTTTATTGATCTTTTGTATTGCTTTTTGGTCTTTATGTCGTTTATTTCCACTCTGATCTTTATTATTTTCTTCTTTCTGCTTACTCTCAGCTTTTCCTGTTGCTCTCTAATTCTTTAAGTTTTAGGGTTAAATAATTTATTACCAGTTTTTCTTATTTTTTGAGGTAGGCCTATAATGCTAAGAACTTCCTTCTCAGGACTGCTTTCACTGTGTCCCATAGATTTTGGATTGTGTTTTCATTGCCATTTCTTTCCAGGATGTTTTTCATTTCCCCTTTGATCTCTTTGGTGACTAATAAAAGCCTAGGTGATCCTTGCGCCCTTGCTCATCACCCTCACGTCATCACAAGATGGCCATCACAAGATGGCCACCACAAGATGGCTGGCAGGGGAGGGCAGTTGTGGGTGACCAGGCCTTCAGGGTAGGGCAGCTGGGGGGGACCAGGCCTGCACGGAGGGCAGTTGGATGTGACCAGACCAGCAGGGAGGGCAGTTAGGGGCGACCAGGCTGGCAGGGGAGGACAGTTGGGGGTGATCTGGCCGACAGGGGAGGGCAGTTGGGGGCTATCAGGCCAGCAGTGGAAGGCAGTTAGGGGCAATTGGGCTGGCAGGGGAGCAGTTAGGGGATGATTAGGCTGGCAGGCAGAAGCTGTTAGGAGCAATCAGGCAGGCAGGCAGGCAAGTTGTTAGGAGCCAGCAGTCCCAGATTGTGAGAGGGATGTCTGACTGCCAGCAGTCGGACATTCCCGAGGATTCCCAGATTGGAGAGGGTGCAGCTGGGTTGAGGGATAGACCCCTGTGCATGAATTTTGTGTACCAGGCCTCTAGTCTATACATATGAAACCCTAATATGCAAATAGACCAAACAGCAGAACAACCAAACAACCAAACAACTGAACAACCAGCTGCTATGATGTGCGCTGACCACCAGGGGCATGCACAGAACATGGTGGGCATTGACAGCAGGCAGAAAAGTGTGGAACATGGAAGGTGCCGGCTGCAGCTGGATGGTGGAGCAGGTGAGCAGGGGTGCCAGACCAATGTAGGGTGCCAGTCACTGTCATCGGGGTAAGCCTCTGATGATTACTGAAAATTCTTTGCTCCCCATGCCACAGTCCCACCCAGCGCTTGCAGCTGCTGCTGGCAGCAGCCCTGCTTGCACCCACTGCCAGTGCCAAAGCTGCTGCTCACACCCACTGCCAGTGCCTGGTGCTAGCCCTGATTTCTCAGCACTGTTAGTGGGTGCGAGCAGCAGCTGCCAGCCCTGATCATCTCTCAGGGCTTCCCCAAATCCCCCTGATCCTGAGGGGTTATTGGGGTTGGCAGCCGCCTCTCACACTTGCTGCCGGAGACTGCCCTGCTCACACCCACTGCTGGCGTCAAATCTGCCGCTTGCACCTACTGCCGGTGCCCAGTGCCAGTCCCAATCACTCGGCACCTGCAGTGGGTGCAATCAGCAGTTGCTGGCCCTGATCGCCCCTAAGGGCTTCTCCACTTCCCCCTGCTCCTGAGGGGTGATCGGGAGAGCAGTTGATACCCACACCCACTGATGGCACCGGACCCACTTGCAACTGCTGCTGGCGCCAGCTCCACTCGCTCTGCACCATCAGCAGGTATGAGTGGGGCCGGTGCTGTTAGCGCATGGGGGTGGCAGTGGCAGGAGCAGAGCTGCCCGTAGAGAGGGCTCTGTGGGCTGTGGCAGGAGGGGCCAGGTGGGAGCATGGAGGATGGCCCGAGACTGCCCCTGTGCCCACCACAGCCTTGCAGTCCACAGTTCCTTTCAAGGTGCACAAATTCATGCACTGGGCCCTTAGTTGTTTAATAACATGCTATTTAGCCTCCAAGGGTTTGAATTTTTGATTGTTTTTATTGTAGTTGATATCTGATTTTATGTCATTGTAATCTGAGAAGATGCTTAATATGATTTCAATCTTATTGAATTTGTGGAAACTTAGCCTATGTCCTAATATGTGGCTTATCTTTGAAAATATCCCATGTGCACTTGAGAAGAATGTATATTCTGTAGCATTGGGATGAAATGTTCTGAAGGTGTCAATTAAGTCCATCTGATCTAGTGAGTCATTTAGAATTGCTGTTTCTTTGTTGATATTTTTTCTAGAATATTTATCCAGTGATGTCAATGTGGTATTAAAGTCCCCTGCTATGATTGTATTGCTGTCAATCTCTCCCTTGATATATTTCAGAAGTTTTTTTTTTTTTATGTATTTGGATGCTCCTGCATTGGGTGCATGTATGCTCATCAGAGTTATATCTGCTTATTATTATGTTATTTATCTCTTGTTATAGCCTTCACTTTGAGGTCTATTTTGTCAAATATAAGTATTGCTACCCAAGATTTTTTTTTTCTTTTCCATTTACCTGAAATTCTTTTTCCCATCCTTCACTTCCACTCTGTGTAAATCCATTGTTCTGAGGGAGCTCTCCTGTAGACAACATTTATATTGGTCATGTTTTCTTATCCATTCAGCCACCCTATGTCTTTTGATAGGAGCATTTAATCAATTTATGTTTAAGGTTATTATTGATATGTACTTGTTTGTTGTCATTTTTATTCTTTATGCCTGTGTTCCTTCTTCCCTTTCTATTTCTTTTTACAACAGTCCCTTTAGTATTTCTTGCACTGATTACTTGGTAGTAATAAACTACCAAGTTTATTGTTGTTGAAAAGTTTGTTGTTGCAAAGTTCCTGATTTGCCTTCAATTTGGAATGATAACCTTGCTGGATAGAGTATTTTTGGATTCAGTCCCTTGTTTTATATCACTTTGTATACTTCATTCCACTGCCTTCTGGCCTGATGTGTTTCTGTTGAAATATCATTTGATAATCTAATGAGAGGTGGGAGATCACCTGTAGGTAACCCTCTCTCTCTCTTGCAGCCTTTAAGATTCTCTCTTTGTCATTAACATTTGCCATTGTAATTACCATGTCTTGGTGTGGGTCTTTTTGGGTTCATCTTTTTTGGGACTCTCTGTGCTTGTGTGACTTTTTTCTTCCTTAAATCAGGGAAGTTTTCTGTCTTTATTTCTTCAAATAGGTTTTCTAACCCTTTTCTTCTTCTTGTCCTCTACACCCATATTATATGGATGTTGCTTCATTTCATGTTGTCCCAAAGCTCTCTTAGGCTCTCCTTCTGCTTTCTAATTTATTTCTGCAATTCCTGTTCAGATTTGGTATGTTTTTCTACCCTGTCTTCTAACTTGCTGTTGTGGGCCTCTGATTCTTCTACTCTACTATTGACACCTTCCATTGTGTTTTTTATTGTAGCTATATCATTCTTCATTTCCTCTTGATTCTTACATATGTTAGTAATTTGGTCATCCTGCCAGTTTAGGAACTGTATGATCCTTACTCTGAATTCTCTCTCTGTCATATTGCTTACCTCCATTTCATTTAGTTCCTTTTCTGGCGATTCCTACTTTTCTTTCCTTTGGGGGGTTGTTTCTTTGTCTCCCCATTTCAGTGTCTCTTTATGATCCTTGGCTTCCTGCTTGGGGTTTGAGGGGTTGAAGCCCCTAGCAGTTCAATGATCCAGGACTCACTAGACTGGAGACTGGGTCTGCCTTGAGTTTCACATCTTTGTTGTCTCTGCTCTGAGTTGTACCCTCTTCTCCCACGGTTCTGGTCCCTCAGTTGCCCACTTCAGATTTTCAGGGTCAGTGGGTGTGCATGCGCAGTTCCTCTGGTGTACAACTCCTTGTGAGGACCCAGAGCCTTCTGAGATGCAATTCACTGTACAGCCACAGCACCCATGGAAGTATGGCACCCTATGACCCTCTGGTAGTGCACATGTAGCATGGTCTTGTGATCTGTGGCTGGTCACACCAGATTGCACCAGCAGCTCTGACCTGGGCCAGGGGAAGGGCACATGCCGGGTGACAGTTCTGTCCAAACCTGGGACAGAGAATGTGCTGGCCTGGGCAGAGCTGGACTGGTTGAAGGCTCTTTCCTTGCCTGTGCCTACTGGAAGGCTATGTCTATGCCTGGGGCAGAGCACACACTGGTTTACAGCTCTGTACTGGGACCAGGGGTCAGGCAGGTATGGGATACCCTTGGATTGCACTCAAAGCTTTGGGGCTTGTAGCATGGGATCCTGGAATGCTGGGTGTGGGCTCTGGCAAGGAGGCACAGCTAGGGAGGTCTCTCTGGCTGCACTCACTGAAGATGTCTGTGACTTGTAGTGTGGTACACTGCTGCTTACTGCTGGGGCATGGTGGTGATTCCACATGGGTTATGGCTGCAAAAAGTTCTCTGCACAGGCTGGAGGTGGTGTCCAAGGTCCGTCTGGGTATTGGTGTGGTTGTACTTCTGACCTCCGTTGCTCCCCTCCATAAGATGGTGTGGATTTCACGCTAAAATTGCTCTACCTGGGAGTGCCCACGGTGGTAGCAAGGGCTCCCTGTCTTGGAGAGCCCGAGCTGCCAGTCCCTAGGACTCTGGCCATCTAACTGTTCCTCACTCCCTCCCACACACACCACACACATTCACACACACCCCTCTTGTTCCTTTACTCAGTCACACTCTCTCCCTCCCTCTGTCCTGTTGGCTGCCATGTTCAAATCCTCTCCTGATCAGATTGCTTTTAGAAGCACATGTGAGCAAGAGCAAATGATATGCCTCAACATCTATTCAATATTCTTAATTTCTTTATCTCTTGCAAAATTATATTTCACGAATAGGGCCTCACTCCTGACACCCATATTAACCCAAGACACCATGCTTTCTTCTTCACTTTGACTATGCAATGGCTACTCTATCCTTTTTCTATCCCTCTAGGCTAAAATTATTATCATTTTGAATCTTTATAGTTGCTATTTCCTTTTTCTGGATCATTCCTCCCATTGGTCTTCCCATGGTAGGCTTGACCACATTCAGATTATAGCTCATATTATTCAAACTCAGAAAGGTCTCCCTTGTCTTTTCTTGTTGAACAAAAACTATTCCTGCAGTCACTCTTTATATCATCATCTGATTTAATATACTTCAAAACTATTTTACGACTTAAGATTATTTTTTCTCTAGAGATTCTATAGCTTTTTCTAAAATGTATCATTAAACCAGGTTGCAGCTAAGTTTTAGAGCTCTATCCTCTGTTTTTTTAAAAAATATTTATTGTTTAATTTCATTTTTAAATTACAGTTTACATTCAATATTATTTTGTATTAGTTTTATTGCAATAATTACAATAACCAAAATATGGAAGCAACCTGTGTTCATCAATAGACAAATGAAAAAAAAAAGTGGTGGAACATATATACAATAGGATATTACTCATTCATAAAAAAGAATGAAATCTTACCATTTATAACAGCATGGATGGACCGAGAGGGTATTATGCTAAGTGAAATAAGTTAGATAGAGAAAGACAAGTACCATATGATTTCACTTGCATGTGGAATATAAAGAATTCTCTCCTTTTATCTGGTTTGAAAAGTTCAACCTAGGTTTGAAATTCTTCTCCTGCCCTCTACCTCCATTTTGATCCTGAATATCCTAATCTGTCTAGTTTTCTGATATTAACAGTATGTCTTAGATGTAAAGAAATTTAAGCCATAATCTATCTTCTCTATTACGTTTAATATTTTTGAACCCAAATTATGGCAATTATCTTAAAGTTTCTCAATGATTAATTCTGATAATTGAATGATTGACTGAATGGTGATCAGCAATTTAAGATAGAATAAAGTTAATGCAAAATGTCTGATATTTTTAAAGCCATACATGGACATAGACAGTGCATCACTAACTAAATGTTTCATCACTCTCTATTCATTTGTTACAAATAAGACAGTGAGATCAATTAGTGCAATTCATTTACTTTTATTATTGTTTATACTTTCTGTCACCAAGTTTTTTTTTGGAATTTTCAAGGAACCTAACACTGTGAAAAATAAAGAGGTGGTTACTGATCACAAGGTTTTTATGGCCTCAAGCTCTTAAGGTGCCAATCTATTTACATATTATTAACAGTGGTCACAAACCATATTTGTAAAAAAAACAAAACACCTCCACAAACTCTTTATTTTCAAATAGTTAATATGTAATTTGTTTAATATAAAAGATTAACAAGTACATATTTGCATTTATGAAAAACAATATATTTTGTTTCTTAGTCTATTATTTAATTTCATACTTACATAAAAATGGTACAACATAATTAGTTACTTCTTATATGCTATGTCCTAGGAGCTTACATAGGTTAGATCATATAATTCCATGATTTTAGGAAGCACATTTATTATTAATGAATGAATGAATTTGTTAATTTATTATAGTTTTATTCAGATAATTGACAAAATTGTATATATTTAAAGTGTACAATGTTATGATTTAATATATCTATATACATTGTGAAATGATTATCATAATCAAATTAACACATCTATCACCTCACACAGTTACTTTTGTATGTATGTGAGAATGTTTAAGATCTACTCTCTTAGCAAGTTTCAAGTATACAACATATTATTATTAACTACTAGACGCCCTGTGCACGAAATTCATGCATGGGGGTGTGTGTGTGTCCCTCAGCCCAGCCCACACCCTCTCCCATCTGGGACCCCTTGAGGGATGTTCGACTGCCCGTTTAGGCCTGATCCCAGTGGGCTGCTGGCTCCCAACTGCTCGCCTACCTGCCTGCCTGATTGCCCCTAACCGCTTCTGCCTGCCAGCCTGATCACCCCCTAACCACTCCCCTGCCAGCCTGATTGACACCTAACTGCTCCCCTGCCAGCCCAATTGCCCCTAATGCCCTCACCTGCTGGTCTGGTCACCCCCAACTGCCCTCCCCTACAGGCCTGGTCCCCCCAAACTGCCCTCCCCTGCAGGCCTAGGTTCCCCCTATTGTCCTCCTCTGCAGACCTGGTTGTCCCCAACTTCCCTCTCCTGCAGGCCTGGTTCCTCCCAACTGCCCTCCCCTGCCAGCCATCTTGTGGTGACCATCTTGTGTCCACATGGGGGTGGCCATCTTTGACCACATGGAGGTGGCCATCTTGTGTGTTGGAGTGATGGTCAATTTGCATATTACCTATTTATTTCATCAGTTTCCTGTCTGTCTTGTTCATTTCTGTATCACCAGATTCTAAAACAGTGTCTGTCTGGCACATTGTAGGTGCTCAGCAAATATTTTTTGAATAAGTAAATGAATAATGAGAAGTTTTGATTTTAGTTACCTAACATGCTTAATTTCAGTCTAACTTCCTGTGGGTCTTCATGTACTTCTTCATCTTTTTTTCTCAAAGAGAAATGTATCCTCCTTCTCCAAGGCTGAGCTCTTTTGATGTTTTCTTAATCTCCCCCTATCTCACTAGCTTCAGAATTTAGTTGTTGAATCTTTCTCTGTTTTAGCTTTCAGTCATCCTTTACAGTCACTTTGTTCAGCCTACAAATATTTTTAAAGCAAAAAATAAGCAAGAACTTTCCCTTGTTTCTGCTATTTCTGGAAGCTAGCATACTTACCCTCATTCCTTTTTTGACTAACCTTATTGAAAGAGTACCAACATTTGATCTTCAAGTCAAGCTTGGAAACTGGTTCTGGTTTTACCAACACTTTTACTTTAAGGTCACCATTAATTCCTAGTTATTAAACCCAATAACTTCTTTCAATTCCCATCCTCAACCACTCTATAGCACTTAATGCTGATATTTATCCTTTCCTTTTTATAACTCTTTTGTACTTGTGTTTTCATCCACATCTCTCAATTCTCTATCTCAATTTCAATTATTGTCTCAGTTTAGCCATTTTACCTACAAAGAGAAGATACCTTAAAGAATCCTTTTCCTCACTCTCTTTCTAATAGCAACCTCATTTGGTATCATGGTTTTAATAATTAACAATGTGCTGGTGAATATAAACCTGTAATTTGACTGTGTTCTTTTTAAGCTGTAGATCTTCATTTCCATTGTTTTTTGGATGCTTCATCCTGAAGTTTTTGCCATAACCTCAAAGTCAATATTTCTGAAATGAAACCCATCATCATTCCTTCCAAACATCTGCTTCTCGCTAAGTATTGGTGCCCCTCTACCTAGACTTGGGAACTTTGGTATTTCCTTTGACCTCTCTGTTTCTTTCATCTTTCTATTTATTCTAGCTCTGCGTATGTTTGTCCCTTTCTCAACATTCCTATTGCTGCTACTTTGAATGATTGAGTCTGTATTCCAACTGCTTTTGTTTTCTCTCATCCATGTTGCATTATGCTGCTGGATTACCTTGCCTAAAACACAGATCGAATAAGTTGAAAATTTCACTATTAATAGTAATAATAGCAAAAACTTGTTAAATGCTTACTACATGCTAGGCACTCCTTTAAATTAGCCCTTACACAAATGCTGTACATAGGAATTTATGGTATCTTCACTCTTAATATCTTTCTCTAGAAGAGGAAATTGAAGCACAGAAAAAAAGTAATGTTTTATAATCACACAGTTGAAAAGTGTTAAATCTGGCATTTGATTATTTTAACCAACATACTAAGTACTACCCTCAACATAAAACTGGGAGATTCTTGTCTACACAGTGACCAACTGTTAATTTCACACTAATTCACACAGAATTTAGCTATGTGAATCTTTCTCTCTTTTAGTTTTCAGTCATCCTTTACATTCACTTTTTTCAGCCCACAACTATTTTCAAAGCAAAAATAAGCAAGAACTTTCCCTTGTTCCTGACATTTCCACAAGCTAACATACTTATCCTCATTTCTTTTGTGACTAATTTAGTGATTTTTAATACATTCCTGCAGCTTGGTAGGATAGTTCTACATTCGAAACCAGCTCTTTCCAATGAGCCTCTTCACAATGATGGAAATACACTGTCCCATATAGTAACCATTAACCACATGTGGTTATTGAGCACTTGAAATATGGCTAATAAAACTGAGGAATTAAACTTTTAGTTTTATTTCATTTTAATTAATTTAAATTTAAATAGCCATATATGGCTAATGACTCCTCTACTGCACAGTACAACTCCAAACTGTCAATTCAGTACACTGGTATTGCGAATAACCAATATATATTTAAAAACTCTATTACAGTAGTATGTAACTATTTTGTCTTATTGTTTATAGTTTTGGGGAAGGATCAGCATTTTATATTTTTTACATGTATTCTAATACATCTAGTGCATTTTTTCATGTGTAAAAGTATACAAGAATAATTATGTGACTAAACAAATAAGTGACCACCTGATGACTTAGTTTAATTGTGTTAATATTAGTGATATCAAAAGCTGCTCCATAATTAAATTTTTTAAGATAACAAAGATAAAATACATGCTTATAATAAACAACTTGCCTTTATCTTTGCAATTGCCTGAAAGATTTTTTATGTTAAGTGCTTTCATTTCATTATTTTGCCTGGCATGGTAGAAATGAAAACATCTATCTGGTTAACCATCTCAATTCCAAAGTCAACCAGACTGCAAAACCCCAGATTTACTATAGCCCAGGCAACACCTAACATGTTCACCTAGACTCACCATGGTTCTAATGAGCATTTTGCACATGGCAAACTCCCCATGTGGCACAGACTCCAGTGACACTCATCTCCTTCTAATGCACCTGTCTGCATCTCCCTCTACTGGTTTTCAGAATAAACGTTTTGTCAAAAATGAATTAGATTTTGACATCTTTTTTTCCTATGGTTAATTGAGGTGATAGCTACACTTGACATTTATCTAAGTGTGGAGTAGAAGATTGAAACATATTTTCTACATACATCTCTGCTTTAGAGGAGGTCACTTTCTGAGGTCCTTTTAATATGCCTGTGCAATTAATAATAGTGATAATTCTGTTTTGTATAATAATGTCTTTAAAGTATTGTCGTCAAATTGACAGATAAACTTTTCTTTTTGGCGTGTTCGAATTAATTGAGTCTTCTTCAATTTCATCCTCTTGGTCTTCCCCCCTTCAGTCCTGTAAATTAACAGTAGTTGAAAAATACAAAGGTAGTGTGCAAACCCACTTAGTTCAGAGAAAGAAGGAAAAGTGGGTTGCATTTGAGATTACCTTAATTATTGTTCCTAAATTTGTTAGGGTAATCCCTGGCATTTTTATGTCTACAGTAATAATTTGAAATAAAGTTAGTAAGTTTCACAGTAATAACTTTGAAAGTTTTTTTGTGATATTAAAAAGTACTTGAGCTTTAGTTGTATATGTTGTTATTGATAGAAATACAGGCTATTATTTTTAATTTTCCAAGGAGGTTTGTTTTATTTTTTAGCATATCAAGGTTATTTCTTGTATATATCTAATAATATCTGGTAGTTATTCTCATCATCCAATTTAATGCTAGGCATTTATTATAGCTACCATATTAAGCATTATATTATGTTTGCAGTATTTTATTTTGGTTTATAAAACACTTAAATAAAAATAAAATGTACTAGTATATATTTTAGGATATCAATTTGTGGAAGGGATTATGAAAACATATATATGCTTTTAAAACTAATGAAATTCATCTTTGTTGTAAATATAAGAGATGATATTAACATTTATTGAGAGAAGATTAATACAAATAAATGGAAGATTAGAAAATTGTTATTTTTAAAGTAAAAATAATTTCAACTTAGAAAATGCACACCATTCTATTTAGTCTTAACTATGAGCACAGAGAGTAGGCTAAGGCAACTAAAGTAATAATGCAAAAACAAAAAACAAACAAACAAAAACACCCCCAAAACCCAAAACAACAGCAAGAAACTCACAAATGTTTGCAATGTAAAAAAAAAAAATGAGCGAATTGGAATGTTAGATTATGTCAATAAATACAAAATGGATTTGGTAATAAGGATTTTAAATTACATGTTAACTTTTAACTATTACATATGATTTTTACATCACTTATTAAGATAATTAAGGTCAATAACACTTTTTAGTAAACTTTTTAAATGGCACTATTAAAACATATACAAATTTAACTTTTTATAAATAGAATTACTTAAAAAAATAAGGCCATTTAGTTATACTTTTGTTGATTGGCAATTTTCATGTAAAAGGAAGCAAAGTTGGTTAATACTTCTAAAATAGATTCAGAATTGAGACAAGAAAGGAACATAATAACTATAAGAAATTGAAAATAGTAATAAGAGCTTTTTGCCAGGAATAGAAAATGAATGGCATAGATTCACTCAGTTTTAGGAGACAAATGATTCACAGATTTATTTTTATTCCTCTCACATGTTGAGCTATTAAGAATTAATGTCTTCCTGCTAGTGTTTAATTTATTCCTGACAAGAGGCTTTGCTATTAGAAAGTTTGGGCTTAAAGTATCTCCTTCATGGGTGTATAAACATGGTGTCAGTCAAAGTAGAGATTAAATAGGTTCTCCATAGAAGAAGTTACTTAAAATGCCAGGTCCCTGCTTGTCTTAAGTGGAGACAAAAGCCCCTAAAACATGGAAAAGACACATATGCCAAATTAAGCATAGGATCCAGCCGCAGTCCTGAGGTTAGGGTGTGGTAGCCTTGTGGTTCATCAAGGCTACCACTCTCAGGAAATATGCTCCTTGAAAGTTTTATATGTTTATAAATGAAGACCTTTGACCTTATGAAATGGAAGAGATCAATCAGTATCCTAAATATACCTCCTTGGAACTCCTTGTACAGGAGACGAAGTAGGACTCTGAATGGCTATGGCCAAGACCCATTGGCAGGGAGGGGCAATGGTAGACAAGGGACCATCGTTTTTGTTGGTGTTGTGGAAGTGTTGAAGTCTTGCTGGTTGGAATATAGCATGGTGTTGAGGCAGGAAGTCCCTCACAAACTCAGTCTTGGAACTATAATGTGGAATCAGTTGATGAAAGATGTCAGTAGTTCCTAAGAGAAGTGTGTCTTCACACTCCAACATGGAGATTCACTGTGGCTACCTTGGCAGATGGAAAAAACATCCACAAGATTGGGCAAAAGTAAGCTTTAGTAGTAACACAATTTAAAAAATGTCCTTTGATTGGATAAAGAAGATGTGGTACATATGTACAATGGAATACTACTCAGCCATAAGAAAAAATGAAATACTTTGTGACAACATGGATGGATCTTGAGAATATCATACTAAGCGAAATAAGCCAGACAAAAAAGTTAAGAACCATATGATTTCACTCATATGTGGTACATAAAGTTGAAAGCAACAAATGATCAAACAAGTCAAACAAAAACTTATAGACACAGATAACAGTATGGTAGGTGGGTGGAGGAGGCAGTAAAGGGTAGAGGGGGTCAAATATCTAGTGAAATAAGATTTGACTTTGGGTGGTAAACTCACAATGCAATATACAGATAACGTATTATAGAATTGTATACTTGAAACCTATGTAATTTTATTAACCAATGTCATCCTCAATCAATTTAATTAAAAAGCCAAATCAAAATTTTTAATTAATAAATAAAAGTGAGAAAAGATGGTAGTAATGGAAGGACCAAATGTGAGATTCCCACAAGTGTTATTTCAGAAGAGGGTCAACTTTCTTTCTTTGAGTTCAGCCCTTAGTGTCCCAGTGCAAATGAGGAAGTGGGTTGCATTTGGAAGAAATCAGACTTCCTTCTGATAAGGCATATTGGGGCTCAAAAATGAGTTAAAAAATAAAATGAGGTATAATTGTACTTCAAATCAGTTCATATATAATGATAGAAATAACCATTATTCAATTAAGTTAAACTAAAAAGATAACTAGCCAAGGATCAAGTTTGAATGTGTGCTCCATTCATTATGAGAAAAGTGATTACAAGTCATTCCTTTACACTGGTCTTCCTCTGTTTCTCTTTCCAAATGCTTCTTCACCAAAAGTTCTTACCAAATGAGGACTCACTCTGTATCTTCATTCAAGCACCTCATGAGAAATGATTTAACTTGTTCAGTTATCCACAATTCAATATAGAAAATTTCTATTGGATATGGTTCTTGGGCCAAGCCATATCAGAGTCAGCTTCTTAAATGACAGATATCTGCCTTTGAGATAGGAACTGATTCTTGGTACAATTTTTGTAGTTATAAGATCAGGACTGAGAAATTGAAGGGTAACTTGATCCCCATGAATTTATGGTTGAGAGATTCAGAGGGTGACACTATTACAGATTGGGATGGCTGGGCAGAAGCTGCCAATAGATGATGCTTCATTAAGACTTCTAGAGACGACCTTCTGGATGAAGCCAGGGTTGTGAGGGCCGAGGCAAGCTGCTGCGGCTGCGAGGGCTGAGCCCTTTGCACAAATTTCATGCATTGGGCCTCTAATAAATATATAAAACAATTAATTACAGATTGCAAAAAGTGATAAGAAGGTAATAGTATATTCAATTAAAGTAACTGAAAGCAGAAAGGGTTTACTTTTTTATTGGATGGTTAGGGAATGTTAGGGAATTCTCTTTCTTGTCTTTTTATTCTTTCATTCTTCCTTTCTTGCTTTTTTTTCTTTCCTTTCACTGAGACCTATTTTTTTTTTAAGCTAGCCATGTCAGGAGCCAGGAGAAGAAAATTGTAAGCCACAATAGCAAGTGAAAGGCTCTGAGTCTGGGAAAAAAAATTGGCAGGAATGAGGAGAGTAAAGAAAGCCAGTGTGCCTGCTGCATGGTGAGATGCAATGGAAGGATAGAGTGATATATTATAAATAAAACTAATCTGACAGGAGTAATTTTTAACCCCAAAAAACAATGGGAACTCCTGGAACCATTTCATACAAAAATGACATGATTCAACTTAAGTTTTAAAAGTGAATTATTTATATAGTTATGGAAAATGGCCTTTAGTGAGATACAAATGGAATCAAGGAGACCAGAGTGAAACTTGCAGTTGTTCAGGTTGAAGATACTGATGGCTTAATTAGGACGGAGACAATAAAATTGGACACATTGAGATATAATTTGGAGGTAGAATTGAAATGACATATTTCAATGATGATAGATTGGATGAAGGGAGTGAGAAAAATGAAGCTAGGCTATAAGGAAATGAGAAGGTGGTGTGTCTATTTCTGAGATGCAAAATATTGGAAGAGAAGAGTATTAGGGAAAGATAGAGCAAAATTTCTTTTTCAAATGGGATATATTGAAGAAGCCCAAGTTAAACTATATATGTTGGAGATATAAAATGGACAGTTTGATATAGGAATTTAGAATTTAGACAGTTAGGAATAGGAATTTGGAACTGGAGAAAGGTGTTAGATAAAGATTCAAATTTGGAAATAGTCAGCATGAAGATATTTCACTAATGATCACGTTGGCAGAAAGTATAAGACAAAGAGAACAGGTGGTTCAGGAGAGTATCTTGATTACAGTCCAAAATATTCATGTTGGTCACAGGAGGAATAACTAGCAAAGAAGATTTAAAAAAGAGGGACTAGTGAGGCAGGAGGAAAGCTAAAAGTGTGTAGTGATATAAAAGCCAAGAGAAGACAGGTATTCTAGAAGATGGAGTGGGAAATTATCTTTAATGTCACTGAGTCATCATTTAAGAATAGAAAAGAGAGATGTAATTAAATTTGGGGATGGTTTTTGCTAATCTTGAAAGAAAGATTACAAATCAAGCTCGGTAGCTAGAAATCATACTGAAGGAAGTTGAAGAGTAATTGAATACAAGGAACTAGGGGTAGCAGTAAACAGCTCATTAAATAAGTTTCAAAATATTTATTTTCTATTTAAATAAGCTGAAAGTGAGTTGGTCCCTGGAAGAGTATGTGAGGTAAAGAAACATTTAAAAAAATATGTATGCTACTAGAACATATTTGTAGGCTGATTGGGAATAATTAAAAAGATAGAGATAAATTGATATAACAGGTGAGGAGAATGCAACTAACGAAGTAAAATCTGTGAGAAGACAAGAGCAGTTGGAATCTGTAGCTTAAGATGACTTGACCATAGTCAGTTATAGTCATGCCTAGCATAGTCATGCCACTTATTTCATTCTAACAGCAAAAATAAAATATATAAAATATGGGTGTATATTAATATGGGTGATTTTTATAGATTTAGAAATGGAAGAACAAGAGAGTTATCTTTCATGGCTTCTAGTTTCTCCATCAAGTAAGAGGTCATTTACTATAAATGGAAGAGGAGAGTATGGGCTTCTTGGAGGACTTTGAAAAGGTATAAAATATGAGCTGGAGAGTAGGAAATGCTTATTTGGAAAATGTAGTAAGACTGAGATTAATTCAATTCAGATTGAAATGTATGAGTGGAAAATAAAATATGGAAGTCCATTTGTGAAATTTTTTTTGTAGCAATATTCAGTTTCTTATAGAAAAAAGTACAGAGAAAGGAGATAATTGGTTAAGCCAGGTTTGAGATTTGACCAGGCAAGTATGTCTGAGAGAGGGCTAAGAATTGAGGCCATTTTCAGGTAATGATTTTAATGACCAAGCCTGTATTCTAAGTTGGATTCAGAAGATATGAAGAGGGAAGAAGGGAAGAATGAAATAACATAATCAAGAATAATTGGTGGGATTAATCACATATATGTTACAGTGAGGGTACAATTGTAAGTGAAATGAAAAAAAAAATGTGGTGCTTACTATGAAATGCTAAGATGAAATTTTTAATGTAGTGTATTTATTGGTGATAATGAGTCCCAGGGCTTGACCATGTGAGTAGGTGGCTGAGGTGGATGGTCAAAGATGAGGAAGTCAAGGGACTGAGAGATCAGTTGTCAGGTGGGCTATCCACCTGGAGGATGATGTCACCAATAATAAAGCCAGGAATTTAGATGGATGGAAGATCTCAGATGGAAATGTAGTGAAACAAAAGCTAAAATCTTTAATCAATAAATAGTGGGTAAGAAGTCACATGGTCATGAAGGTGAGCAAGAAACCTGGGAACTCTGTTCTCAGTCTAGTCATTTTATAATTCTGTTTTCACTTTCAGCATTGTGACAATCACTGTCCTTTTAATATAGTTGGCTGCAAACACATGCTTTTACTAAACTATCATCCTTACATTTATATTCTTATACTAGAGGCCCAGTGCATGAAATTCGTGCACTGGGGCGGGGGGGGGGGGAGCGTTCCCGACCCCTTACTCCAGTGATTCTCAACCTTTCTAATGTCGTGACCCTTTAATACAGTTCCTCATGTTGTGGTGACCCCCAACCATAAAATTATTGTTGTTGCTACTTCATAACTGTAATTTTGCTACTGTTATGAATCGTAATGTAAATATCTGTGTTTTCCGATGGTCTTAGGTGACCCTGATAGCGGTTTTCAACCTGTGGGTCGGGACCCACAGGTTGAGAACTGCTGCTGTAGAGTCTACCTTACCGCCCACCTGCTCGCTGCTCCTTAGCGCTGCCAAGGAGGCGGGAGAGGCTCCTGCCACTGTCGCTGCACTCACCAGCTGTGAACCCAGCTTCTGGCTGAGCAGCACTCCCCCTGTGGGAGCACACTGACCACCAGGGGGCAGCTCCTGCATTAAGCATCTGCCCCCTGGTGGTTAGGGATCATCATAGCGACCAGTCATTCTGATTGTTCCACCATAATGGTCGCTATGGCTTTCATTATAGATACTTGTATTCCACTTTGAAGACTTTATGTAGCCCCATGTTTCTCATTTTCTCTTAAACCGATTTTTTTTTTTCATGAAAGCGCACTGCAATTTTGTGTGTAGCTCATTGTTGCTACATTTAATTATAGGATAATATTGGTATGTGAATTTTATTTCTTTTTATTTTCTTCCACCTGTAATAATCTATAAGCCTTATTATAATCCTTTCCCACAGTGTTCTTCTGAATTTGGTTTTTTTAATTAACTCTTTCCTACTTCAGCATAGTACTTACCTTATTTTTTCCCCTGGAGGCAGTTATATTATTAGATTTTCTCTTTTGCCATTCCTATTTTAGGCTCTTAATATTATCATGACCTCTTTACCAACTTTTTTCCATATAAATTTCTGATTAAATCACAAGACACAAATATATACATACTATCAGTGTCTTACATGAAAGAGTGATCTACTTAATATCTATAGTTTTTTAAATGTAAGTCTTCTAGTCATTTTTGGTGTTAGGCCAATTATGTTAATGAGAGTGTATTGAGCAAAGTACATATTTCTAGTCTCTGCACATATATTATTCAATTTGATCAATCTTCAATATATAAAAGCTTTTTGCAAAATGTAGTGTCAAAATGTTATAGTCTTTGGTCAGAAACTTGGCAGATTAAGTCAATTAAAAAGGTTAAAATAATGGTCCTTTTTTTTTTTTTACAGGAAGTGCAAATGTACAGAATTTATTACCTAATTAAATGCAAGTCTGTAATTCAGTATTAGGATAGAGACTATAAATGCATCCAAAATCAGGAAGTGGAAAAAGTTGGTGTATTAATAGCAGTCAGATGTGAGATGGGCTGTTCAGTTTGGTGCCATCTTATTTATTGCTCTTTGTTGTTCTGAAAAAAATATTTCTGTCCCCATATAGACATAAACTTATTGTAGTTAGTCAAGTTGTCCTCATCATTAATTTTTGGTTGATTGAATAGCTGCCAAATTAAGGTTGACTTGTTGAGCCTTAGAAAGAGTCTTCCATGGAGGGTATATATACTCTATATAAGATTATTTTTCCCTCTGCCCAGTTTGATACCAATATTAGTATTGATTTATTTATCCATTTAACAAATATTCATTAATTATCTACAGCCTCTTTTTCACTATTCTTAGAGCTGAGCATATACCAATAAATGAAATAAATAAAAAGCAAATCTCAAAAGCCTGCCTTCATCAACTTACATTCTAGTGGGAGAAGATAGAAATAAAATAAATGTTACATGGACTGGAAACTAAAAATTGGATGAAAAAATGGAAAATAGTGAAGTCAAATCATTGTATCAGTTTGGATGGAGACAGGGTAGAATACTAGATGGAATAGTGGGTCAAGAGAAGATGCTTTTGTGTTACATTAACCAGTAAGTATTTTTAAAGGTGGAACAATATGATCATTCTTAAAAGCAGATGGGATTGAGGTTAAAAACACAGTTGTGATATGGTGAGAGGCAGATAATTAACAGTACAATGTTCAGAGATGGAAGAGAGAACTGGAATCTAGAAAATAAACAAGAGGGTTGACCTTGGAAAAAATGAATAGCATTCTTTCCTTCCTATCAGGAAAAAGAAAGAAAGGAAGAAAGGAGGATGGGTATAGGTGTATATTGGGTTACATCCTTAGTGGTGAAAGTTGGAAAAATCTCTCCCAAATCTACTGAGAATATAAGAAAAGATGGAAGTTTATAGTTTCAAGCAGATTACAGAAGGTTTAATATAGTCATTATATAAAATGGGGGAGAAAGCAGCTTAGATAAATTTAGAGTCATGGAAAATTTTGAAAGCTGAAAGGAAGAATATTATTTTTTATATTAACCTGTGTAATAAATTTAGCATTTGTTTATGGACAAAGGAATTTTAGAAATGGAAAGGGTGTAGTGGATAACATGGAATAATAAAATAGGATGAATATAAATAGAGATATCGATTGATAGACAAATAAATATAAATAAGGTAGATAGATACAATGACAATAGGACAATGATTTGATGGCTCAACAATGTTTTTTAAAAGTGTAATTGTAGTAGCAGAGTGAATTTACAACACTTTTCCCATTCTAAAAGGAGATAGTGGTCAGGCAATGAGATTTCTAAAGTAATCAATGTAATTGTCTGGGTTATTCTGTGGTTATAGAAATCTGTGGTTGAAATAAAATGTAGGAAAACGCCATTGGAGATGTAGAATTTGAGATGTAATATTTAAACTGTAGAACTTAAAAATAATATTATAGTCTGTCCATAGAAGAACAATGGGAGCTGGGTACCAAAGTTATTAGTAAATAAGGAAAAATGAGCAAGATATTGGTAGATAGTACAAGGAATTAGGAGGGTTGAAGAGCGGAAATGACATAAGCCACAAATGAACAAGGGTAATAGTCTGAAAGTAGTACAGGGGATAAGGAAGACACTAGCATACTCTGTATAATTATGTATGGTGTGTGGTGCAATATGTGGCCTTTACTTGAGAAAACTACCAGGGATATGGTGTTCTCAGAGAATCGCAAGGTTACACTTCAGGTCAAGAGATATAGAGAGTGCCCAGTGAAAAATTTTATGATATATACAAGATTGTTAATTAAGTAATATGTGAGCTGAACTACTCATTAACTTTTTCAGTTGGGTAGTGGTCACAATATTTTTAGGTGAGAAAGAAATATAGAGTATCATCAAGGAAAGAGCATGTGGGGGGTTAAGTTTTTGTTGTAAAATTATTAAAGAAATTAGGGACATACTAGTAAGATGATTACTACAAATCCTCAATTCCTTGAGGATGGTGGGCTTCTTACTTTCCCACTTTGACAAGAGACATGGTATTGGTTGTACTGACTAAAAAATTTCTTTTTCTTATAGTCTTTTTCTTATTTTTTAAATTCATAATCTATCTATCTATCTATCTATCTATCTATCTATCTATCTATCTATCTATCATCTATCTATCTATCTAAAAAGAGGTAACATGCAAATTTGTCTGGGACACCATAACAGTCATGACCGAACAAATTTGCATATTACCTCTTTATAGGCTGTGTGCACAGATGGGGGGGAGGGGACTGCTGCGCAGTGAGGCAAGCCATGGATGGCGCAGGCAATGAGCAGGCTTACAGAGAGCAGGGCGGAGTAGGCCCACAGAGGAAGCAGGAGCGGAGAGGCAGGGGGACATGCCCAGGATGCCGCCACTGGGAGACAGTGCCCCAGCAGGCCTGCCTCTGTGCGTGAGCTGCAGAGGAAACACCTTTTCTTACAGCTCATTGGCTAAGCTCCCTGTACACCACTCTAAGTGTTCTTGATAACTTTGGTAATAAGAATCCAAGAAGATGATCTAGGGTTTTTCCACCTCACTCCTGGAGGAAAAAACAAAGGTCCACTGCTGGAGGGGCTGAGGAATGTCATATCCTGCCCTAGCCGGTTTGGCTCAGAGGATAGAGCCTCAGCCTGTGGATGCAGGGTCCGAGTTCGATTCTGATCAAGGGCATGTACCTAGGTTGCAGGCTTCTCCCTGGCCAGGGCCCAGGTCAGGGCTCATGCAGGAGGCAACCAATCAAAGTGTCCCTCTCACATTGATGTTTCTCTCTGTCTCTCCCTCTCTCTTACACACTCTCTAAAAATTAATGGAAAAATATCCTCAGGTGAGGATAAAAAAGAAAGGAAGAAAGAAATGTCATAGCCTATGAAAGAGACATCTTGAAAATGCCTAAAGAAAGTTGTCATTTTTTCGTGGTGAAGGGACTGGAGTCCGTGTTGATGAAAACACCTTGGTGGCTGTCAGTGGCAGCAGCAGCGGTGTGATGGGGGTGGTGCCTTCCCCTGATCAGCCTGCAGAGGGAGGCCAGACTGCAGTTTAGGCCTGCTCCGGGGAGCAGCCTAAGCCATCAGTAGGACATCCCCTGAGGGATCCCGGACTCTGAGAGGGGGCAGGCTGGGCTCTGAGTCCCCTCCTCCCCACTGCACGAATTTCATGCAGCAGGCCTCTAGTATTTAAATAAACTAAAATTTCATTTATTTACTTTTGTTGAAGTATAATTTATGTACAATAAAGTTCACCCACTCCCAGTGCAATTTGATAAGTTTCAAAGATACATGTAATCACTACTGATTGATGTTATTGGACTTGTCCATCACTCAGAAAAGTTCCTGTGTTCCTTTGTCATCAGTGTGCCCAATCAGTCCCCTAGCCTTAATCAACTACTAATTTGGTTTTGTTACTATAGAATACTTTTGTCTTTTCTAGAATTTTATATAAATGAATATTAGAATATGTGTGCTGTTTGTATGTGGATTCTTTTGTTCAGCATACTGCAATATTTTGAGATTTATTCATGTCATTTCACGTCTTAGTAGTTCATTTCTTTTTACAGATGAATAGTATGCAATTGTATGGACACGGCAAAATTTGTTTATCTAATCACCTATTGATGTAAATTAAGATTGTGTTCAATTTAAAGCTATTGTAAGTAGAGATGCTATAAACATTTGTGCATAAATCCTTGTGCGGACATTTGTTTTCTTTCTCTTGGGTATTGTATGTTTACATTTAATGTATGTTTGCCTTTTTAAGAAAGTGCCAAACTGCTTTCCAAAGTGGATATGCAATATTTTATATTACCACTTGTAATTTATAAAAGTTTAATTCTATCCACATCCTCACCAATATTTGTTGTTTTAAATTTTAGCCATACTAGTGGCTGGTGGACTCTTGAAGCTTTAATTTGTATTTTCAAATTGGCTAATGATATTATTTTTTATAATTGACCATATTTTCACACATGTATTGGCTATTCACATATCTTCTTTTGTAAAAAGTCTGTTTAAGGCTTGCGCCCAGTTTTTCGACTTGGCTGTTTTCTTATTGAGGCAACCAATTGTATGTATTCTAGATACAA
The DNA here is from genome assembly GCF_963455305.1 of Plecotus auritus. NCBI lineage: Eukaryota > Metazoa > Chordata > Mammalia > Chiroptera > Vespertilionidae > Plecotus > Plecotus auritus. Next base: position 138,691,576 of record NC_137771.1, read on the forward strand.
TTTCTTTAACACACACACACACACACACACACACACACACACACACACACACACACATTTTTATCCTGGTTGTCTTTTCATTTTCCTCATGGTGTATTCTGAAGAGAAGTTTTAAATTGTTGTAAACTCCAATTTATCAATTTTTAATAGTTTGTCATTTTCATTTATATCAAAGATATCTTTGCTTATCCTAAGATCTGTAAGATTTTCCTATATTTTTCTTCTAAATGTTTATAATATTTGCAATTACACAAGCCTATGATCCATTTCAAGATAAATTTTAAGAAGTATGTGAAGTAAGGGTCAAATTTCAATTTTTTTCTATGTGGGTTTATAGTTATTTAACACCACTTGTTGAAAATATTGTATTTTCCTCATGTAATTATCTTGGTATCTTTGTGAAAATCAGTTGATCTTATGTGTTGGTTTATTTAAGGATGTTCTCTTTCCCATTCATCTACATACACTTACAGGCAATGTAAATCTTCTAACATTTTTCTTTTTAAAAATGTTTTACCTATTCTAAACCTTACACACTTCTATATTAATATTAAAATCAGCTTGCCAATTTCTAAAAACATGTTGGGATTTTGATTGGGATTGAACTGGATCTACAAATAAATTTGACACCTGTCTTTTTAAGAATATTGAGTCTTCCAATCCACTAAAATGATATGTCTCTATTTTTTTCTTTCTTTTTTACTGTCTCAAAATTTTTTCTAGGTTCTTAACTTGTTTTTATAAATATAGCAATTTTTCATATTTTTGTCATTTAAAGAGTATTGTTTTCACAATGCATTTTATCACTGTTTATTGCAGTTAATAAATTATAAATGGTGGTCATATTAAACTAATATTTTTGAGCATATACTCTATGCATTCACTTGCTTTATCCTGGATTTACCATGATGAGTAAAATAATAGGTTTTCTCTGTACCTTTTAGTAGAAGAGACAGACATTGATATAACAGTCACACAATAAATACAATATAAGAAGAGTATCTAGTTCTTTATGGCATATAATTGGGCAATTTGACTTTTTCAGGATGATTAGGAAAGCTTCCTGATAAAATGCAAGGTTGTTGAAGTGTGAACAATGATTGATTAGGTAAAGAGAAAAGAGGAAAACTGTCTAACCAGAAGAAAGAACATGGGTAAAGACTCAGTGGCAGGAGGAAGCACAGTGAAGATGTGGTATTGAGGATGATCATGATAGAAGAGCACAAGAAACATGATGTTAGATGTAGCTTGAGAGATATCTTAGTGGCTAGATCATAATCTTAAAGCCATGTTTGACTTTATCCTGGATAAAATTTATCTGGGTGGTTTTATGCATAACAACATTATTATAATTACACTTTAAAAAGGTCAGTGTGGTTGCTATGTGGATAGTGGATTGGAGGGGAACAATACTATAGAGAATAATTAAGTGGGGACTGCAATAGTTCAAGATGGTGGCTTGGAATAAGGTGGTGAATTGGAAATAAGGAGAAGTTTATATATTCAGGAGATAATTCACAGAAAAAAAGTAATGAGTTAATATTGGATTGTATATGGCAAGAAAGAAAGAGGGCAGGGTCAAGAAAGGTATTAATGTACCAAATACATGCCAGTGACATTTTAAAGACAAGCAAGAGGGCATGTAAAATAATTGATAAGTGTGTTTCTTGTTCAGAACAGAGATCTAAGTAATAAAGAAACATTTAATGTCCAAAGTAGTATAACTGTCAATTGAAGTCTGAGGTGAAGATAAAATTACCTAGGTCAGGATATTAGAACGAAAAGAGGAGAGGACCACTCTCAATTCCTGTTCTCCCTCTTTCTTGTTTAAATACATTTTAAGTCAAATATGTCAAGGCTGTTTTGTTTTGTTTTCACCTGAAATTTCTAATCTTGTTGTTTTTCTCCTTTGATTTCTTACATTTTACCTTACATTTTTAATGGTTTACTTATAATGTTACACTTGTATCATATTAATCTTTTGTTAGTTTTAAATAAAGTAATAAGAATACAATAGCAATACAAAGAATAATGGTAGAGAATGTCAAAATGCTGGTAATTCCTCATGTGACACAACAAAATTGAGATATAATGGGTGTTTGGTGTACAAACCTGTAGGTCAGCACATTTATTTTGTAGGTGATCACTAGAAAGATATTAAGTGTGAAATAGTTTACCCTCATTTAATAGGCTGGGAAAGAAAAATTGAGAATGAGATAGAAGAGATATGTTATAGTATCTATATTCATAAAATATTAAAATTATTAGTGAATGTGGGTGTTGTTAAAAATCAAATTTCTATTTATTATTAGAGTGACAATTTTTTCCTTTTTTTTTTTTTGCAAAATACCACCACAGTTTGAGACATCTCAATTCCAAATAGCAACTATTTTATTAAAAAATGTAAAGAGCAACAAGTAAGTTGGTAATATATAAATTGTCCATTTTTCTTTGATATACCATCTATTATTTTATTTATTCATGAAACATCCTTAATCTGGGAGCCAAGCCAGTAAGTTGATTTAATTTCCATGATTTATAATAGCTTTTTGGATAAGAATCCATTGTTATAACTTAGTAAAATTGGGTAACTGTTTCCTGACAACCTACAAGAAAAATATATGATTTCCTATAATAAAACACTGAACTACATCCAATTCAGAGAAATATGCTGAATTCATAAACAGAAAATTAAATCCTCTAATGTAGAATGAATATAGATGTTATTGTCGTTGGAATTGCTCTTAAATTTGAGCTGCTATTAGTTATGCAAAATGTCCAAGAATGATGAATGCCCATTGTTGAATTCATTGAACAAAAAGCTTTGATTTCCAACAGTGATTTTAATCAAGACTCATTATATGGCTTAGAATAATATACTAAAAAATCCCACGCTTCTGTTTCATCATCATTGAACTAGGAAGAAAAATATACTTTCTTGTTGTCCTTGAACTCTTAAAGTTGTAAAGAATAGTAATGCTAGAGTACCCTACGTATAGAAATGCAAAAACTTCATAATTTAAAATCTGTTTAAATCCAAACACTAGTTATGTAAATTAATCCTAAACTATATTAGGACTTAAATATTTCAAAATTATGTATATACCAAGATATCTGTTCCATCTTTATCAGGCAACTATTTCCTTCCAGATAGGCTTACTGTTAAGAACAGTGGAAGGTAGCATATTGAGTGCAAAGAAAAACCATAGATATCAGAATCAAAAAGCTGGGGACTCTACTTAGTGATTATAAATTGAAAACTAATGTGCTCATAGGTATTAGAAAGACATCTTGACTTACCTATAACTAGGAGTCTTCTATATGGAGACAGGTAAGTCTTTACTGGAGTTTTACTTTCTTAATACATGATGACTGAGAAGCCATGCAGCTCTCACAGTCACTTGTGCATATTAATGCTCAATAATCATCTGAGGAAGGCATGATATCTATGGTGAGATATGCACTCATTAATTAATTTAATTTTTTTCAATAAATAAAAACTGTCCTATGTTCTAAGGAAATAAAAATGGATCAGACACACCAAAGAGTTCAAGATCTGTCAGAGAAGAAAGAAATTTTTAAAAAGTATAATAAAACACTAATTCATAAGATATTAATGTTGATATACTATATATATTTGAATAAAGTGATTTTAGTCTGATATGTTTTCCAAAAACATGATGATGATCAAAAGAATTTTTGAAATACTTTTGTAATTATTCTGTTTACTATGAATTCTGTTATGGAAGATTTTACTTATACTCCATTTGTAGGCCAAAATGGTTGTCTTGGGCCTTTTCATGAACATTTTGTAGAAGACAATTTTTTGACTTTTTTTTTCTTTATTGATTAAGGTATTACATATGTGTCCTTATCCCCCCATTCCTCCTATCTCCCACGCATGCCCTCATCCCCCTGGTGTCTGTGTCCATTGGTTAAGCTTATATGCATGCATAAAAAGCCTTTGGTTGATCTCTCCCCTTTACCCCCTCCCTCCCCTACCTTCCCACTGAAGATTGACAGTTTGATAGATGCTTCTCTGTCTCTGGATCTGTTTTTGTTCATCAGTTTATGTTGTTCATTATAGTCCACAAATGAGTGAGATCATGTGATATTTATTTTTCTCTGCCTGGCTTATTTCACTTAGCATAATGCTATCCAGTTCCATCCATGCTGTTGCAGATGGTAAGAATTCCGTCATTTTTACCGCAGCAGCATTGTGTAGATGTACCACTGGTTTTTAATCCACTCATCTGCTGATGGGCACTTAGGCTGTTTCCAAATCTTAGCTATTGTAAATTGTGCTGCTATGAACATAGGGGTGCATATATCTTTTCTGATTGGTGTTTCTGATTTCTTGGGATATATTCCTAGAAGAGGGATTACTGGGTCAAATGGGAGCTCCATTTTTAGTTTTTTGAGGAAACTCCATACTGTTCTCCACAGTGGCTGCACCAGTCTGCATTCTCACCAGCAGTGCACGAGGGTTCCTTTTTCTCCACATCCTCACCAGCACTTGTCCTTAGTTGATTTGTTGATGATAGCCATTCTGACAGGTGTGAAATCGTACCTCGTTGTCGTTTTGATTTGCATCTTTTGTATAATTAGTGACTTTGAGCATGTTTTCATAAGTCTCTTGGCCTTCCTTATGTCCTCTGTGGAAAAGTATCTATTTAGATCTGTTGCCCATTTTTTGATTGGGTTGTTTATCTTCCTTTTTTAAAAGTTGTATGAGTTCCCTGTAAATGTTGGAGATTAAACCCTTATCATTGATAACATTGCCAAATATGTTCTCTCATGCAGTGGGCTTTCTTGTTGTTTTGTTGATGGTTACTTTTGCTGTACAGAAGCTTTTTATTTTGTTGTAGTCCTATTTGTTTATTTTCTCTTCAGTTTCCATTGCCCTAGGGGCTGTATCAGTGAAGATATTGCTTCAGCATATGTCTGAGATTTTGCTGCCTGTGGATTCCTCTAATGTTTTTATGGCTTCCCTTGTCATGTTTAAGTCCTTTATCCATTTTGAGTTTATTTTTGTGTGTGGTGTAAGTTGGTAGTCTGTTTCATTTTTTTGCATGTATATATCCAGTTTTCCCAACACCATTTATTGAAGAGACTGTCTTGACTCCATTGTATGTTCATGCCTCCTTTGTCAAATATTAATTGAACATAGTGGTTTGGGTCGATCTCTGGGTTCTCTATAACATTGGTCTATATGTCTGTTCTTGTGCCAGTACCAGGCAGTTTTGAGAACAGTGGCTTTATAATACAGCTTGATATCTGGTATTGAGATCCCTCCTACTTTGTTCTTTTTTCTCAGGATTGCTGCAGCTATTTGGGGTCTTTTTTTATTCCAGATGAATTTTTGGAGACTTCATTCTAGGTCTGTGAAATATGCTATTGGTAATTTAATGGGGAGTGCATTGAATCTATAGATTGCTTTGGTTAGTATGGATATTTTAATGATGTTGATTCTACCAATCCATGAGCACAGTATGCTCTTCCATCTGTTCGGATTGTTTTTTTCAATCACTTTCTGTAATTTCACTATTGGTGTATAAAAATGCCATAGATTTCTTGGTGTTAATTTTGTTTCCTGTTACATTGCTGAATTCATTTATTAAGTCTAATAATTTTTGATGGAGTCTTTACCGTTTTCTATGTACAATATCATGTCATCTGTGAATAAATCATGTCCAAATCCTAAAAAAAATTATTTATATCACCAATGCAAGGGGGTTTCAGGAGTATCCAGGGTAAGCTTAGAAAGTGGAGTAGCCAAATCTACGTATCCACGCTGCTCCAGCATCCAGTCTTTAATTTATCATTTCATTTATTCATTTGATAAATGTTGATTAAGTGCTTACTATATGTATAGAATGTGTTGGACATTGACCTAAAGTGATGAATAAAATGACTCTTCCTGGTAGAAAAAAATAATATAATGGGGCCATAGGTCTGAGACTCAAGTGGGGCTTCCTACTTCTTCATAAATGACAGATGTGGTAGGCCCAGGATGCTACTCCAGTCACAGTCAGAAATGATGGGGAAAAAAAGAGAGAAGGGAAAATGTACCCCTGTGCAAGGTTGCTTGCTGTAGTATGTTTTCTATGAATGAGAGCTCGAAAGAAAGTGAACTGGAGAGCAGATCTTTCTTTTAGACACAGAACGAACCCAAATTAGTAAAGTGTGGCACATAAACTATGAATAATGCATATTAAAATAACTGATTGAAAAGCAAAGGAAAAATATAAAACATTACATATAATAGAAACATCATAAAATGAAACAATAATTATTATATCTGAGAGTAGGAAGTATTTATCTTTGTGTAAAATACAACATATATTATAAGTTAGTGATCAAATGATAAATGCTAGAAAAACTTTGGGTGAGAAACCCACTTAATCTGACATAATTACTGACGCTTCAAAGAAATGTTATCTGAGCTGAGCCTAGCAAGGCAAGTTACTTCATTTAGCAGTTAACAAACATTGGCTAAAAATCTATTTAGCAGTAATGAAATGAGCAGCTTGACTTGTAAAATAAGGTTAAATGAAATTATCTTTAGTCTGAACCATCCACTGTATGCTCTCAGTCTGTGGGCAGAGGTAAATTAGGTGGCTAGAATAGTAGAAAATTGTGAAAGACTAAATTATGGTTCTCCAATATCTCTGGAACCCTTGAATGTGTTATTCGTATTTGGCAAAAGATACTTTGCATTTGTAATTAAGGACCCTGAGATGACGAAAGTATCCTGAGTTATTTTGGTGAATTCAGCCTGATTACATGGGTCCTAAGAGCTGGAGAAGCTACCTTAGTGTGGTAAGAGAGAGGGAGATATGACTATGGAAGAATGGTTAGAACAATGTAACACTGGTGGCTTTGAAAATGATAGAAGGAGGCCACAAGTCAAAGAAGGGTGGCCTCTAGAAACTGGAAAATAGAGCCCTGATAACACCTTGATTTTAACCCAATGAGACTTGTGTTGTACATCTAACCTATAAAACTGTAAGGTAATAAATATGCATTGTTCTAAGCTGCTAAGTTTTTGGTAATTTTTGTATTAGCAATAGAAAACTAGTATAATAGTGTTTTTGTGTTAGTAGGTCCATGATGCAGAAAGAAAAATTTATTAAGTATTTTTGGTGAACAAAAGTAAGACATTGGAAAAAATCTAGCTGAGGTGTAGCAGGTGTGTAGAGGAATGACAGAAGATGCATCATGTGTCATGCTATTGAGGGCCTTGAAATTAAGGCAAAAGAGTTTTATTTATCTTATTTTTTATTTAATGAAAACAAATAGAAAGTTATCAAAACTTGTTGAACAGAACATGAGTTGAATTAGAGAAGAAAGAAAAGGCAAACTAATGCTATTGCTATTTGCTTTTTGATAAATTATTAATTACAAATCATGAATGTCAAATATAAAGCCTTCTTTACTAATAATAGAGGAATGTGAAAATTGTCCATGATGCCGTCATAGTAACAGTAACGACTGAACAGCAGGCTGGCAGGCTGTATGGGACGACCAGGCTGGCAGGAGGGGGTTAGTGAGGGATGACTAAACAACTGAACAGCAGGCTGTGTGGGAAGACCATGACGGCAGGGGGGTTACTGAGGGACAAGCAAATGACTGAACAGCAGGCTGCATGGGGCGACCAGGCCTGCAAGGGGGGCAGTAGGGATGACCAGGCCAGTGGGGGCAGGCAGTTAGGGGTGACCAGGCTGGCGGGGAGGGGAAAATTGGGGGCAACCTGGCCGGCGGGGGTGGGCAGTTAGGGGCAATCAGGCTGGCAGGCAGAAGTGGTTAGGGGTGATCAGGCAGGCAGGCAGGTGAGCAGTTAGGAGCCAGCAGTCCCGGATATGAGAGGGTGCAGGCTAGGCTGAGCCACCCCCCACTACATGAATTTTATGCGCCAGGCCTCTAGTATAATAATAATATAGAATATATATAACTACATTTTGATTATTTCACATAAATTTATATCCTCTAGATTTTTACAAGTAAGATTGACTCCAGCAAACTGTATCATTATTTAAATAAAACCATTACCATATGTATCTATATGTTACATGAGTATTTAAATATCAACACTTATAATAAACAAGAAGCCTGTTAGGTAATATTCCTTACTTAATTTATGTAGTTCTTGCTAGTGTATGGATTCACAAATTTTTATGTAATTAAAAATATTCTAGGCACTAACTATAGGAATAAAGTCTTTTTTTTGCAAAAAATTTTATTCAGAACAGTTTTAATATTACTATAATGAAAATATAAATTACTGGAAAGAGTCAGCCTTTTAAGAGAAAGATGGGTTTATTAGGATTGTGAAACTCCAAATGAAGAGTTAATGAAATCCTCTAATCCTGCTGCTGTATTAATGAAAAGACTTAAATGCAAAGTGTGTGGGAAGTTGCAATCATTTCATGTTTAAGAAGTTCCACTTTACAACTGAGTATATTTAAATGGGCTTTTATTAAACAACAACAACAAAAAGACAAACAGAAGGAAAAGGAAAGGGAGGTAGGGCATGAGGAATAGAGGAAGGAAAAGAAATTGGGATATCTAAGGATGCTATTCTATATAATAAAATCCTAATATGCTAAGTGTCTGACCGTTTGTTCAACCATTTGACCAGTCTCTATGACATGCACTAACCACCAGGGGGCAGATGCTCTGACTGGTATATTAGCTTGCTGCTGGGGTCCAGCTGATATGGACTGGGTAAGACAGGCCGGACATGCCCTGGAACCCTCCCATGTTCTCTCCCTGGCCCCAATTGTGCACTGGTGGGGTCCCTTGGCCTGGCCTGTGCCCTCTCCCAATCTGGGACCCCTTGCGGGATGTCAGAGAGCCAATTTCGGCCTGATCCCTGCTTTATTAGTTAAGTGAGCTCTTGTTAAGGGTCTAGATAATTTGGGGCATAAGGAAAATGGAACTGAACACACATGCTCTGCTTTGGAAAGACAGGAAATTTGCTATGTTTCACTAGTCATTCTTTGGGCAACTTATTTTAATACCACTCAGGGTAACATTCTAAATAAGTACAAAATGGGTTAAATGGAAATTTAATAAGCTACTTCAAATCCATAACTCAGTAATTTACTACTTAAATGACATTCACTTGAAAATTTGTTTTAACTTTGGCTTTTAAATGAAATATAAACAATCTTATTTGATTTCACATTGTGTTCAATATTATTTGAACAAAAATATTTAAAAATTCAGACAATATCATATGCTGGTAAGAATATGAGATAAAGGGAACTCTTATATGTGGGTAGTGGTTCTATAAATTGATACAGCAAGTTTTGAGGACAATTTGGCAATACCTAGTTAAGTTGATCAGGATCCAGCATTCCACTTCTAAGTGCTGCATTTACTTCAGAAAAACTCTTGCATATGTGCACAAGAAAATATGCACAAGGGTGAGAAAATATGAGATATTGTTTATACAAACACACACAAAAAAACCCAAACCAAAATACCAACAACCCAGAAACAACTTAAGTATCCATTATTGTAAGTGGATAATTTTATATACAGCAGTCATGACAAATAAAGAAAATAAACAAGAAAATATTGAGAGGAAAAGGCAAAATCTTAAGAATTCATATAATATAATATCTGTTACTTAAAATTTCAAAACATGCAATAGATAGGTCCTAAACTGGTCATCCCTCTCACAATCCTGGACTGCTGGCTCCTAATCCCTCACCAACCTGCCTGCTGGTCACCCCTAACTCCCCCCCCCCCCCCGCCAGGCTGATCACCCCTCACCGCCTCTGTGTGCCAGCCTGATCGCCCCTAACTGCCCCCCTGTTGGCCTGGTCACCAGTAACTGTCCCCTGCTGCCGACCAGGTCACCCCCAACTGCTCCCTCCCTGCTGGCCTAGTCTCTCCTACCTGCCTTCCCACTGGCCTAGTCGCCCCTCACTGCCCCCCCCCTGCTAGCCTAATAACCCCCAACTGCACCCCCCCCACTGGCCTGGTCACCCCTAACTGCCCCTCCGCCAGCCTGGTCGCCTCTTACTGCCCCCCCCCCCCCCCGCCAGCCTGGTTGCCCCCAACTGCTCCCCCTGCCAGCCTGATCACCCCTCACTGCCACCCCCGCTGGCCTGGTCTCCCTATGCAGCTTGCTTTTCAGTCATTTGGTCATCCCTCACTAATCCCCCTGCCAGCCTGGTCACCCCACGCAGCTTGCTTGTTCAATCATTTGGTCATTCCTCACTAACCCCCTTGTCGGCCTGGTCACCCTACACAGCCTGGTTGTAGGCAGCCATCTTATAAGGGCAGGAGGGTTAATTTGCATATTACCTCTTTATTATATAGGATTGGTTGCTTTTTGCATGTACTCTTTTTTTAATTTAAATTCTTTATTGTTTAAAATATTACATGAGTTTCCTTTTCCCCATTGATCTCTCCTGGCCCCTGCCATCCCCAGCACATGCCCTCAACCCCTTACTGTCTGTGTCCATTGGTTATACTCATATGCATGCACAGAAATCCTTTGGTTGATCTCTGACCCTCATCTACCCCTGCCTTCCCCCTTAGGTTGGACTGTCTGATACATGCTTCTATGTCTCTGGCTCTATTTTTGTTCATCAGTTTATGTTGTTCATTATATTCCACAAATGAGTGAGATCATGTGATATTTATCTTTCTCTGACTGGCTTATTTTGCTTAGCATAATGCTCTCCAGGTACATCCATGCTGTTGCAAATGGTAAGAATTCCTTCTTTTTTATAGCAGCATAGTAGTCCATGTGTAGATATACCACAGTATCCTAATCCACTCATCTGCTAATGAACACTTAGGCTGTTTCCAAGTATTAGATATTATAAATAGTACTGCTATGAACATAGGCATACATATATCCTTTCTGATTGGTGTTGTTGTTTTCTGGGATATATTCCTAGAAGTGGGATTACTGGGTCAAAAGAGAGCTCCATTTCTTAATTTTTTGAGGGAACGCCATACTGTTTTCCACAGTGGCTGCACCATTCTGCATTCCCACCAGCAGTGCAAGAGGGTTCCTTTTTCTCCGCATCCTCTCCAGCACTTGTCTTTTGTAAATTTGTTGATGATAGCCATTCTGACAGGTGTGAGATGGTACCATTGTTGTTTTGATTACTTTGAGAATGTTTTCATAAGTCTCTTGGCCTGCTGTATGTCTTCTTTCAAAAGTGTCTATTTAGGTCCTTTACCCATTTTTTGATTGGATTGTTTATCTTCCTTTTTTTAAAGTTGTATGAGTTCCCTGTAAATGTTGGAGATTAAACCCTTATCAGAGATAACATTGGCAAATATGTTCTCTCATGCAGTGGGCTTTCTTGTTGTTTTGTTGATGATTTCTTTTGCTGTGCAGAGGCTTTTTATTTTGATGTAGTCCCATTTGTTTATTTTATCCTTAGTTTTCATTATCATAGGAGCTGTATTGGTAAAGATATTGCTACCACATATGTCTGATATTTTGCCACCTATGGGTTTTTATAAGATTTTTATGGTTTCCCATCTTATGTTTACGTCCCTTATCCATTTTGAGTTTATTTTTGTGTATGGTGTAAGTTGGTGTTCTAGTTTCATTTTTTTCAATGTATCTGTCCAATTTTTCCAACACCACTTTCTTGTCTCCATTGTATGTTCTTGTCTCCTTTGTCATATATTAATTGAACACAATGGCTTAGGTCAATTTCTGGGTTCTCTGTTTTGTTCCATTGATCTATATGTCTGTTCTGGTGCCAGTACCAGGCAGTTTTGAGAACAGTGGCTTTGTAATATAGCTTGATATCTGGTATTGTGATTCCTCCAACTTTGTTTTTCTTTCTCCACATTGCTGCAGCTATTCAAGGTCTTTTTTTATTTGAGATGAATTTTTGGAGAGTTTGTGCTAGGTCTGTAAAATATGCTGTTGGTATTTTAATGGGGATTGCACTGAATCTCTAGATGGACATTTTAATGGGTAGCATGGACATTTTAATTATGTTGATTTTACCAGTCCATGAACATGGTATGTTCTTCCATTTATTTATGTCATTCTCTATCTCTTTTTTCAATGTCCTGTAGTTTTCTCTGTACAGATCTCTTACTTCCTTAGTTAAGTTTATTTCTAGGTATCTTTTTTTTTCCTGCAATGGTAAATGGAATTGTATTTTAGCTTCTCTTTTGTGAATTCATTATTGGTGTATAAAAATGTCATAGATTTCTGGGTATTATTTTTGTATCCTGCTATATTGCCAAATTCATTTATTAAGTCTAGTAGTTTTTTGATGGAGTCTTTAGGGTTTTCTATGTATAATATCATGTCATCTGCAAATAATGACAGTTTTTATTTCTTCTTTTCCAATTTGGATCCTTTTATTTCTCCTTCTTGTATGATTGCTATGGCTAGCAGTTCCACTATTGTGTTGAACAAGAGTGGTGAAAGTGTGTATCCCTGTCTTATTCCTGTTTTTAGGGGAAATGGTTTTAGTTTTTGCCCATTGAGTATGATGTTGACTGTAGATTTGTCATATAAGGCTATTATGCTGAGGTTTGATCCCTCTATTCCCACTTTGCTGAGACTTTATCAAGAAAGGGTGTTGGATTTTGTCAAATGCTTTTTCTGCATCAATTGATATGATTATGTGATTTTTGTCTCTCAATTTGTTTATGTGATATATCATGTTTATTGACCTGCAGATATTGTACCATCCTTGCATCTTTGGAATAAATCCCACTTGGTCATGGTATATGATCTTTCTAATGTAATGCTGGATCCAATTTGTTAGAATTTTTTGAGGATATTAGCATCTATATTCATCAGGGATATTGGCCTGTAGTTTTCTTTCTTTGCAGTGTCTTTATCTGGTTTTGAGATTAGGGTAATGCTGGCTTCATAGAAAGAGCTTGGAAGTGTGCCTTCCTCATGAATTTTTTGGAATAGTCTGAGAAGGATAGGTTTCAGCTCTTCTTTGAATGTTTGTTAAAACTCCCCTGTAAAGCTGTCAAGACCAGGGCTTTTGTTTGTTGGAATATTTTTTTTTAAAATATATTTTTATTGATATTTTACAGAGAGGAAGGAAGGGAGAGGGATAGAGAGCTAGAAACATCGATGAGAGAGAAACATTGATCAGCTGCCTCCTGCACACTCCCCACTGGGGATGTGCCCGCAACCAAGGTACATGCCCTTGACCGGAATCGAACCCGGGACCCTTCAGTCCGCAGGCCGACGCTCTATCCACTGAGCCAAACCGGTTTCGGCTTGCTGGAATATTTTGATTACTGTTTCAATTTCATCAGTAGTTATTGGCCTATTCAACTTTTTTGATTCCTTCTTGTTGAGTTTTGGAAAATTGTATTTTTCAAGGAATATGTCCACTTTGTCTAGCTTGTCCATTTTGTTGGAGTAGCGTTGTTCACAGTATTTTTTTTTGCAATACTTTGTATGTCCATGGGGTTGGTTGTTACTCTATCTTTTTCATTTCTGATTTTGTTTATTTGGGTCCTCTCTCTTTGTTTCTTGGTGAGTCTGGCTAGAGGTTCATCAATCTTGTTTATCCTTTCAAAGAACCAGCTCTTGGTTTCATTTATCTTTTGCATTGTTTTTTTTTGGTCTTTATGTCATTTATTTCCACTCTAATCTTTATTATTTTCTTCCTTCTGCTTACTCTTGTTGCTCTCTTTCTAATTCTTTAAGTTGTAGGGTTAGATAATTTATTACCATTTTTCTCGTTATTATTATTATTATTTTTTTTGAAGTAGTTCTGTAGAGCTATGAACTTCTCTCTCAGGACTGCTTTCACTGCATCCCATAGATTTTGGATTATTGTATTTTCATTGTCATTTGTTTCCAGAATGTTTTTATTTCTTCTTTGATCTATTTGGTAACCAATCATTGTTTATTGGCATGCTATTTAGCTTCCAAATGTTTTATTTTTTTCATTGTTTTTATTGTAGTTGATTTCTAATTTTATGCCATTGTGATCTGGGAAGATGCTTGATATGATTTCAATCTTCTTGAATTTGAAGAGACTTTGCCTGTATCCCTGTATGTGGTCTATCTTTGAAAATGTCCCATGTGCACTTGAGGAGAATGTATACTCTGTAGCTTTGGGATGAAATGTTCTGAAGATGTCAATTAGTTTCATCTGATCTAGTGAGTCATTTAGTATTGCTGTTTCTTTGCTGATTTTTTGTTTAGTGATTTATCCAGTGGTGTCAATGTAGTATTAAAGTCTCCTACTATGATTGTATTGTTGTTTATCTCTCCCTTGATATCGTCTAGAATTTTTTTTAAATGTATTTGGGTGCTCCTATGTTGGGTGCATATATGTTTACTAGAGTTATATATTATTGTTGAATTGTTACCTTTCATATTCTGAAGTGGCTCTTTTTATCTCTACTTTTGGCCTTCACTTTGAGGTCTATTTTGTCAGATATAAGTATTGCTACCCCAGCATTATTTTCATTTCCATTTGCCTAAAATTTTTTTTCACCCCTTCATTATCAGTCTGTGTGAGTCCTTTGTTCTGAGGTGGGTTGTCTTGTAGGCAGTAAATATGTGGGTCATGTTTTCTAATCCATTCAGCTACCCTAAGTCTTTTGATTGGAGCATTTAATCCATTAACATTTAACATTATACTTGTTTGTCGCTATTTTTATTCTTTATGCCTGTATTCCTTCTTCCCTTTCTATTTCTTTCTTTTATTACAGTCCATTTAGCATTTCTTGCATTGAGCACAGATGTCTTTTTTTTTTTTTAAAAAAAAGACCATTATGCATTTGATGATCCATTTGTAAACTTATTTTCAAAGATTTTCAAAATACCTATAGAAGTAAACTCTGTAATATTTCTATTAGTTTTATTTTCAAGATTAATTTAAATGCCCCAAATATGATTCATTAAGCACCAGGTCTGGAAAAATAAAGTCTTCATTAAAGAGATGGAACTTTATTCTGGACTGGCTAGTCTGATTGACTGAGATGTTATGTGCCCTAGCTGAGAAAACAAAACAAAACTGGGTTATCATTAGAGATGATCTTACTCATTGATACCAAGGGATTATAATGTTATTTCATCTTTGTCCTTGGGGGAGCAGCCTTGATCCCTTAGCTTGCTTTATTACCATCTTTTACAATAAATCATCGGTCCATCGTTGACAGCCATTTAGAGAGCAATGATAATAATAGTTAACATTTGGAGAGCTTTTATTATTTGCAGCACTGTGATCAACACTTTGCATGGATTATCTTATATGATTTTAACAACCTATGAGGAAGAAGCTATTGTTATTTACTTTTTAAAGATGAAGGAACCCAAACTTAGAAGGGCCAGCAAACTATCAAAGAAAATAAAAACTCTAAGCAAATGATAGCATTATCCTAAATTAACTTATACATCAAAAAGATTTAATTCTGAGTTTGGAAAATGTTACAGCAGAAGAAGTCTATGTTTGATTGGCAAAGTAATCTGAAAAGAAGTTGAAAATGATGCTTGCTCCTGGAAGAAAAAGGAGAGCTATGGATATGTGGTAGGGGCAGAATTAGACATGGAGACTTCCAGTAAAGGGAAGCAGGTTCTATTCTTCTTGATAATATTATTAGATGAACCCCACATACTTGATGTATTTATCTTCTTTGTTTTCTACATACCTTGAGGGTTCCTGTGGAAGAAACCAAATTCTAAATAACCAGAAGCAAGACAGAGCAATATGAGAAGGAAAATGGTGGACGAGGGGTAGATTTCGGATGTACATGGCATTGTCACAGGGAAGGTGCATATGGATGATTTGTTCCTGAAGCTTGTGGTGCTAGTTGTGGGTAAAGGCAGCACAGGGAATTCCAGGAAAATCAGGTCACTAACTATGAAGAGAAATGCTACAAAAGTCTCCTATGCCAAACCAGGAAAGAAGAAGAATTTTAGATGAAGTGAACATTTTGGTAGACTGAAGGGGTTTGGTAAGTCTCAATTATCACATGAAGCTTACATGTTTAACATTGTATAAATGCTAGGGCAGTGCTATTTAATAGAACTTTCTCTCTAGTCCAGGTCCAATTGGGACAGGTTTACATAAAAAAATGATTTTTTTCTTTAAACTTCTGTTTGTACCCATCACACTGTCAATCTTCTCTCTTTCTGTCCCAACTTTTCCTTCTCTTCTCCATTGACCTCTTTTTCTCTTTGTCCAGAAACCTGATTTTACAATTAATTATCCAATACAACTTTCTCATTCTGCACTGTTATGCCCCTTGCACTAAGTTAATACTTTTTTGTTCATAATTCTAAAATTGATGTCTTTTTCTCTTTTAGCTCTTTCCCTGGCATTTCTTCCTTTATTCTGGACTGGCTAGTCTGGTCAAGGCACATGCCGGGGTTGTAGACTCAATCCCCAGTGTGAGGCAGACACTTCACCTCATGCCTTTATACTCTTTTAGATTTACACTTTGTCCTTCTCACTTGTTTCCTTTCCCCCTGGACAATATATTGTCTGACCTATATGGACAATATATTAAGAGGTCCTCTTAAGTTCTAGTGAGCTTACTGTGAGAAGTCTGCTGGAAAAGATCAGAGGAAGGAGAGAGAGTTCAGTGAGTTCAGTCCCATTTTCCCCACAGAAGGATCACCTCTTGACCAAGCAGCTTTCCATACAAGGCTCTCTCTTTGACTTCCAGAAACCATATTTCTTTCCTCAATTTAGGCCTGGGAATGGTAATAGTTTAGCTATTTCTAGCTTTGAACTCTGGTGATAGTTCCTGTGATTTCTTTGTACTGCGCCCACACCTTGGTAAATAGTTCATTTGTTAGATCCTCTTCTAATTATTCCAATTGGAGCATGTCATCTATGCTAATGGGACTCTGAGTGAATCAACTGTTTTAAGGCATTTTTTTCTCTATTTCACACTTTCCTGATTTAGTTGGTCCCAGGCACCCACTTATTTATCATGTAATTATTACTCTGTTTTAATCTTTAGTTCATTAGAGAGCTTGTAGAATAAAAATATTTCAAGATTGAAAGTCTAACATTCCAGTGTTAGCTTTGCCATATTCTAGCATATGATCATCAAAAGATCACTTTATTTCCTCTTTTTTAAATTTATAAAATGAGAAGAGTTACGTTAGATGATGTCTAAGATTATCTTCTAGCTTTAAGATTCTATGATTTCATAAAATAAGAATATATGTTTTATTAATCTCATTGACTGCTTAATTACTTTATTGTGACTTTGTTGAGGACTATTTATTTGAGAAAAACTATATATATATATATAATCAATTCCAGAAAGGAATGGAGAAATGGGAACATCAATGATGAGAGAGAATCATTGATCAACTACCTTCTGCATGCCTCACACTGGGGATTGAGTCTACAACCCGGGCATGTGCCTTGACCAGGAATCAAACCATGATGCTTAACCACTGAGCCACACTGGCTAAGCACTTTTTATATTATGAATAAAAAATTTAAATGAAATAAAACAAGCCTAAATGATTTCAAGACAAAAAATCCTATATAATAAAACTCAAATATTCAAATCGAATGAACAGCTGAAGGACCGGTTGCTATGATGCATACTGACCACCAGGGGACAGATGCTCAATGCAGGAGCTGCCCCCTGGTGGTCAGTGCACTCCCACAGGGGGAGCGCTGTTCAACCAGAAGCCAGGCTCGTGGCTGGCGAGCATAGCGGCAGAGGCGGGAGCCTCTCCTGCCTCCGCTGCAGGTGGGGAGTAAGGAGCAAGGGGTCCCGGATTGCGAGAGCCCCAGACTGTGAGAGGGATGTCTGTCTGCTGGCTTAAGCCTGATACCCCAGGGGATCAAGCCTAAGCCAGCAGGAAAATATCCCCCAAGGGATCCTGGACTGTGAGAGGGCACACGGGCTGAGGGGAAACCCACCCCCCCCCCCGCCCCGCCAGTGCATGGTTTTCATGCACCGGGCCTCTAGTTCCAATATAAAGCACAGAATAAATAACTGTCTTTATTGTGTAGCTTTGAATTTGAAATTTAAACAATAAAATTCTATTACAAACTAGAAGCAAAAGAAGAAAGTAAAGTGCAGTAAACATTGATTCTATTCTATGAACTTTGAACCTTCAAATTCAATGAATACAATTTACTTAGATTTTCCAGCATGGGATATGGGAAGAGCCAGTTGCTGTAAATTTTATCTATAAAAGGTTCAGCTGGCAGTTGAACTTTTCCATTTTATTTTCCTCTTATAGCTTTAGAAGGGAAGAGATAATGTTTTTAATTACATAACATTCTAAAAGAGAGAAAGAGACACTCAACACTGAATATTCAGATCTCAGCAAATATTTTGTCTATATTTTAGCTGAAGGATATAAGATTGAGTCATTTTAAGGTGGGATTTTTGGTCATTGTTTCATTGGACTTGATATTAAAAATACCAAACTATATAATATGATAATAATTTCAAAAAAGGGTTGAACATCTATCTTTAGTTGGAAGGTGTTTCTCTCCAAAGAAGTCAAACAAATGCACACATGCTAATAAAATTATTTATTTTTGATAGCTCCAAAAAGAGAAAAATGTCTGTAGTGTTCAATATCTAAATTCCATACTTGAGGCAGACTCATGCCGCCGTGCAATTGGCCACAGAATTCAGTTTCTGTCATGGAATTTGCCCTGTGGAGATTACCGTGCAGCTACACTCTCATGTGGCTGACAGAGAGGCAAGCGGGAGTATTGCATTTGCTTTGCTTTGGCTCTGGCTTAGGAAAATTGTTCAGGCAATTGCTCTTTGTAGCATGTAATGCTGTTAGTTCCTATCGCACTGCTAACAGCCCCTCATCCCGAAGTAGACCACAAAGCGGATGGAAGAAAGAAAAAAACCTTTACTTCTATTAAGCATGTTGGTCAGTGAATCAACAGAGCTGTAGCTTTGCAATCCCACCTCCTGAGATGGTATGGATTTGAGGATGGCAGTGGGAATAATCTCCTCAATGTGGAGCCAGGTATTAATCAGCACTGTGCTAACATTTCTTTTCTAATTCAAATAGATGTTTTTAAAAGAAATAAAGTGAAAATTAGAAAAGAGAAAAAGAATGGGAGAAATATGCATTTATTGTAATATTTTTGTGCTAAATGTGTGAATATGTCTATTTTATACTTTTAAGAATTGATACAAAACAAGATACTGCTGCTAAATTCAAGTTAGCAAAATGAGGAGCTGACTTTGAAATTTGACAAGCTTCTTGGTGGCATATATAGTGTTGACAATAATCTCCATTTTTGGCATGGTAACCACTGTATCTGATGGAGGTCAGTGTTTCATGCAGGTGGTGACACAGGTGGCCATGAAGGCTGAGAACACACTTTTTTTTTTTAATGGCTTATCGCTTCTTTCATAAGCAAAGCTTTGTGAAGGTGATATCCTTTGGAAGAGATTTAGAGGAAAACCATGGCATGAATTTATTTTTATATGTAATGAATTAATTTTAGATATATATTAAAGCAGTACATTCAGTATAACAGAAAGCAATTCATTAATTTCACTTATTCAATGGGCAAATTGCTAAGAAAAGAAATAGAAAGGAAACAGTTTTCACAAGTCATGTCTACTAAGGTAGTTTTCACATAGGCAGTAGAGTGAGAGAGATGTAGTTTTCTCCTAAATAAAAAAAGGCAATAAGGAGGTTTACGTATTTTTTATTGTTCACTGAAAGTCTGACAATGCTAGCCTCTAATGGTTTCTTTTACTGAACTCAGGAATGAAATTAATTTTCCTTGTCTATCCAACCAATTTGTTGGTTTTTTTTCTCAAACTAGACCTTATGGGAATATTAATTCCTCAAGACTATGTGAAGATGGAACAAAAAAGAAGAGTAAAGACTTTTCCACTAAATCACCTGATTAATCTTAGATAAGTAAAAGGTTAGATAATCTTAAATAGAACAAAAAAAATAAAATTTGTGTTTACCTTGACAATTCAAAACCATGCCAGTGCCTGAGCATGCCCTCAAAACTATTATTAAACATAAAGAAAAGCACCATATAAACTTTATTTTACCTGAAACAAAACACTTTACTAATTGCCCCATTCAGGGGAGTCAGTCAAAAACTCATCAGCCAAAATGTACATGTTCAAGTTTGCCTGTTCTGAGAGGGGCCACTATGATCTGGAATCTGCCTCTATCCCAAAACCAGACACTTCTATCCCATTATTAAATGGTGCCAAACTATTCATCTCAAAGACCCGAGTATCTAACAAGCTAGCAGGACTCCTTTATGTTTTGATGTTTTGGTGGATTCATGATCAGAACCAGTTTTCTTTAACAAATATATAAATAACTTCAGACTCCTGAAATTGATTCAAAATAAATCAGCCATGACCATTACCACCAACTGAGACCATTGGAAAGGGGCCCTGGAATAGTGTAATTAGTTGCCATTACAGGGCTGCAAGCCTGCAATTTTCCTCCTAACTCTGACACTGCCTTGCTGAAGTATTTGCACGCAAACTCATGATAATTGATCCCCTTCTGTGTCAAGTGTCTTTATAACTTTAAAAATTAAAGATGCAAAGTGTCTTGAGTGGATTGGGTAGGCAATTTTATTCCAATTTTATTATCACAATGGGTCCATAATATGCATGGGGTGTCTCTTTCTGATTAGCCATGCCTCAGCAGTTATCCACTCTATTTCCATGTTCGCCTGTTTTCCCCTCTTCTGTTTTTCCTCCTCTTCCAATCCAGGCTGTCCTCATTTTCTGAAAAAAAAAAAAAAAAAAATGGAAGAGGCTGCTTGCATAAAGTAACTAGCTGTTCAAATTAGCTGCGCAGAATCAGGGTTGGCTAAGGCAAGATGGTATCCCCTGCAAAATCAGCTGTCTCTATCACACATAAAAATTTATATCTATCACTTCAAAGATTGGAGGAAAATTCCATGTTCAAATGAAAACTTACTCATTAGAATATATTTTCTTAATTCTCTCATTATCAGAGTATAGAAAATGAGGCAAACAAAAAATTAGCTTATTTAGCAGACTGAACTGACAAAAATATTCTTAGATAATTTTAGTATACAAGCACAATGCTATATGCACATTGGATATAATTTAAGGAGCAAGTTATTTAGTCACAAGATTATTTTATTTTATTTAGTTTTTTTAATATTCTTGTTTTTGTTCCATTTCCTATTAGAGTCAACAGTTTTGTCCTTAATTGTATATTAGAATGTATAATATTCATATTATTGGTCCCAAAGTGAAAAAATAAAGACCAAAATTGCTCTTTACTGTAGGAACAGTTATAAAGTAATGATAATATCTAACATCTGTAACAAATGCATTGGGGTGACATTTTTAGCCCCCCCCACCCACCCCGGCCCATTGTCTGAACCTGAATTAAAACCACTGTGTCACAAGAGGCCTCTTCCCTAGCAGCAGTTGAAAAATCCTGTCGGAACTAGCTCGAAAAATCAAACTCCAAAGACTCTAATAAAAAGAATACAAATTTTGTCACAAAATGACTAAAAACATATGGACATTCATTTTATTTCACAGGAAAATGTGGTTCGTTGATTTCAAAAAGAAGGCTCTGTGAATGAAACCATGAAAACTGCACTGGGGAAGTAACTTTAATCAAATTCCACAGTTTAGAATATTTTAAAGATGGCCCACTCTAGCTATTTCCAAAACTGAGAGGGTTTTTTTTTTAATTTTCTATAGTGATTTATTCCTATAACGATCAATGGGAAGGTTCTGATCCTTTGTATCACACGTGGAAATCAATGGAGGCACATGAAAATTGAACCCAAACCTGAGATCACTGAGAGTCTGACATTAAAAACACTGGCTATTTACAGAAGGTCAAATTTTTCTTCCATGATTTGTTTCAAGGTAAACCACTGGCCCATTCAGGAAGCTCTTCTGGCACTAAAGTGCTCTGAAGGAACTTGTCTTCTGTGGCTGATTGACAGCTATTCAATAAATCTTCAAAATGATTGTTCATAGACATTAGTTGCTAGCTTTAAAACTTGTCTTTCTAGGTTAAATATAAAGTATTTCCTACAAATTTAAACAATTTATTCTTATTTCTGGTCCTCCATCCCATTATTGTAATATGTAAAAATCTAAATATGAATTTAATTATTGTCAAATGATGCCATTTGATTACTTCCTGGCTCTAAGGATAACGTACCCTTATGAATTCTTCACAGTGAGCTCTTACACTGGTAGTGGTTTATTTTGTTGATAAGCACTTGATGTTGGTGCCCAACATTACTCATCTATAAAATACTTTTGTTGGAGAGGAGCCAGAGTAGAACCCAGCAAAGGTTACAGTCCAGCAGGTAGAGCCCAGCACCAATGTGGGGACTACTGTCTGCTTGCTCTTTTTCTTTCTTCTTCTCTCCAGGGAGGAGGACAAGGTACAGAGAAAGCCACTCAGGACTTCCTGCACCAGATGGTAAGAACAAATAAAGCAGAGAAGATGAGCAAGATGGCGGCGTAGGTAAACACAGTACTCACTGCTCCCACAACCACATCGAAATTACAACTAAAATACAAAACAACCATCACTCAGAACCACCTGAAATGTAGCTGAACAGAATTCCTACAACTAGGGAATTAAAGAAGAAGCACATTGAGACTGGTAGGAGAGGTGGAGAGGTGGGGTAGTGTCAGAGTACTTACTCCATGATCTTGCTCAACTACGCCAACTGTGGGGGCACAGGTCCTCTGCTAGGAACTGGACCTTCATAGATGCCGGGTATTAGACTGAGAAGATATGAGCAGTAGTAGGCATATAAGAGAGAGTTTATTGTAGACCAAGTAGCCATTGCTACCAAGAAGCCATCAGACAAAGCAGTTCTTCAAAATAGCCTTACAAAGTAGCCACAGGAAACATAGGAGCCCTTGCTAATACAGTAGCAAAACACAGGAGCCCTTGTAAACATAGCAGTCATTGCTAACAAAGCAGCATGACCAAGCAGCTGCCACCAATTGGTCAGTAACACATCTTTATATGAACTTAGACAAAAGAGGCTTCTTGCCAAATAATGACATCAGTATCTGGGTTATAGAAAGGTATGCCTGGGTAGTGCATACAGTAAGATTGTTGTGTCCTTGCTCAGATTAATCTTGAACATCTGGTGTACTCTGATTAGGGTTCCCATGATCCAATTGGCCTTGAACATCCAGCGTATTCTGATTAGGGTTCCCACAGGTGAAATCTTGGAACTGGCTGGTCTCTCACCCACATGTGGTGGTTTAAAATCAGCAAAGATATCTTAGCTATGGAGGTTTCCCAGCCCCCAAACAGGCCCCTTAGTCTAGGCTTCCAGTGCTGGGAAGAGAAGTCCCCAAAACTTTGGGCTGTAAAAACCAGCAGGGATTGTGGCCGAGTAACACAGAGGCTGCTGGAGCCCACACATTGCTCTTAAAGGGCCCTCACACTGACTTACTCAGATTCTTTCCCTCTGAGCTCAAGTGCTGGGGCAGCAGCCCAAAAGGAACCTGGAACATTCAAAGAGGAACTAACTTGTCTGGAATTAGGGTGAGAGCTGGAGGGCAGCTTTCCCCCAGACAGAAGTGCTGGAAGAGGCCAGTGTTCCTTTGCTGAGGCCTCCCCACCCAGAGCCTGTAGGCAGACACCATATCTGAGTCTCCATCAATCTGGTTCACACCCGCCCCCCTGCCGCTGATTCCCTAGCCAGGGGTGGGCAAACTTTTTGACTTGAGGGCCACAATGGGTTCTTAAACTGGACCGGAGGGCCGGAACAAAAGCATGGATGGAGTGTTTGTGTGAACTAATATAAATTCAAAGTAAAGGAGCAGAGGGGAGAGCAAGAGAACCTGATAGAACAGCCGGATCCGGCCCGCGGGCCGTAGTTTGCCCACGGCTGCCCTAGACCATGCCCTCCCTACTTGAAGGTTCATCCAAGCCATTTCCAGTGGCTTTTCCATACAACTGGCCTCTTTTGCCTCCTGCTTTGGACTGTCCTAAAATCTCTTAAACAAACAGCAGCTGGCATCAGTGTGCACCATACCTCTCAATAAGTGGCCCCAGGCCTGGTGCTAGCAGCAGCCCACCTTGTTTCACAGCTTGGCTTCTCCTCGGCACCTCCAAGCCCAACACAAGTAGCAGCCATCTTTAGATTGTTATGTAGCTCATGCTGGGTGGCCGTGGGCAGGACACAGGCAATGCTGACCTTGCACTTCTCGGGGGGCCCAGAGCCAGTGCACTTGATGGATTTCAACCATACCACCTCCAGAAGTGATATATTCAAGGGAAGGACTTGGTGAGCTCCAAAGCACCATGGAAGGAAGTCCTGCTCCATAAGGGTGTCTCCTGCACAGCAGCTCTTCCACTGCGGTCACAGCTGATCCTCAAAAATGATTGGCCTGCGGGTCAATCCCACCTACTGATGCCAACAGCAATCAAGGCTCAACTACAACAGGACAGCGCACCTAGAGTACCCAGCTCAGGTGACTGGGGAGGCTGAGCCACTAGGCCCTACAGGACACGTACTACACAAAGACACTATACCAAGCCTGGGAGCCATAGCAGATCTACTCAATACATAGAAATAAGCACAAGGAAGTAGCCAAAATGTTGAGACAAAGAAACATGTCACAAATGAAAGAACAAGGGAAATCTTTAGAAAAAGAACTAAATGAAATGGAAGCAAGAAAACTATCAGATACAGAGTTCAAAACAATGGTTATAAGGATGCTCAAGGAACTTACTGAGAACTTCAAGGAACTTAGTGAAAACATCAACAACATAAAAAAAGGACCAGTCAGAAATGAAGAATACACTAATTGAAATAACGAATAATTTACAGGGAACCAACAGTAGAGGACGCTGAGAATAAAATCAAGAATTTGGAATATAAGGAATATAAGGAAGCAAAAAATACCCAATCAAAAGAGCAAAGAGGAAAAAGAATCCCAAAATATGAAAATAGTATACAAAGCCTCTGGGACAACTTCAAGCATACCAACATTTACATAATGGGGGAGCTGGAAGGAGAAAAGAGGGAGGAAGAAATTGCAAACCCATTTGAAAAACTAATGACAGAAAACCTCCCTTACCTGTTGAAAGAAATAGACATACAAATATAGGAAGCACAGAGTCCCAAATAAGAGAAACCCAAAGAAGCCCACACCAAGACATATCATAATTAAAATGCCAAAGATTAAAGACAGAAAATCTTAAAAGCAGAAAGAGAAAAGCAGTTTGTAAGACAAGCAATAACAAGTATTAGAGAGGTTGTGGAAAAAAGGGAACCCTCATCCACTGCTGGTACAACAGAATATAGACTGGTACAACCACTATGAAAAGGAGTCTGGCAGTTCCTCCAAAAATTGAGAATAGAGCTGCCTTAAGACCCAGCAATCCCTCTCGTGGGTATCTACCCAAAAAACTCAAAATCATCTATTCACAAATATATGCATCCCTATGTTCATTGCAGTATTATTCACTGGGGCCAAGACATGGAAACAACCAAAGTGTCCTGCGATAAAAGATTGGATAAAGAAGACGTGATACACATACACAATGGACTACTACTCAGCCAGAAGAAAGGATGAAATCACACCATTTGCAACAACATGGAGAGACCTTGAGAACATTATGCTAAATTAAATAAGTCACTCAGAAAAAGCCAAGAATCATATGATTTCACTCATATGTGGGATATAAAACTGAAACTCATGAACACAAACAGCAGTGTGGTGGTTACCAGAGGGAAAAGGCTGTGGGGAGGAAGGGGTCCTAATATATGGTGACAGGAGAAGATTTGACTTTGGGTGGTGAGCACACAATGCAATATACAGATATTTCTAACATAGAAATCCACACCTGAAACCTATCTATATATATAAAAGACTAAGTGACCTACTGTCCATGTGTCCAACCATCTGACTGACCAACCAGCCGGTACATATGATGCACACTGGCAATTTAAAAATAAACATTGACTTGCGCATGCATGATATATATAAAGCTTTTGCTGGCGCCAATTGCACATGTGTGTTTAGATCTGTCATTGTTCATTGTGAATTGGATTGAGACTTCTATTATAGAGAAAGGGCGGACAGTGATATTAAAATATTTCTTCTAATTAATTTCCTTTCAATGTGCACAAATTCCTGCACCAGGCCACTAATAAATTTAATTTAAAAATAAATAAAATTAACCCTAATAAATTTAATTTAAAAATAAATAAAATAAACCAAGAAAATAAAGTAAAAAAAAAAAAAAAAGGAAAGCAGTTAGTTACCTACAAGGGAGCACCCATACAACTGTCAGCTGAGTTCTCAACAGAAACTTTGCAAGCCAGAAGGGAGTGAGTGACAAGAAATATTCAAAGTGATGAAAAGCAAGGACCTACAACCAAAATTACTCTACTCTTCAAAGTTATAATTTAGAATTGAAGGTCAGAGAAAGAGCTTCCCAGATGAGAAAAAGCTAAAGGAGTTCATAACCACCAAACCAGTATTACATGAAATGTTAAAGGGTCTTCTTTAAGAAGAAGAAAAAGATACAAAATATGAACAATAAAATGGCAATACATACATATCTATAAACAATTGAATTTAAAAATCAAAATAAATGAACAAACAGAACAGAAACAGACTCATAGATACAGAGAACATTTTGATGGTTGCCAGATGGGAAGGGAGTTGGGAGGATGGGTGAAAAAAAGTGAAGGGATTTAGAAGTATAAATTAGCAGTTATAGCCCAATTGCAAGTGGCTCAATGGTTGTTCATCGACCTATAAACCAGGAGGTCACAGTTCAATTCCTGGTCAGGGCACATGCCTGGCTTGCGGGCTTGATCCCCAGTGTGGGGTGTGCAGGAGGCAGCCAATCAATGATTCTCTCTCATTGTTGGTGTTTCTACCTGTTTCCCTCTTCTTTACTCTCTGAAATCAATAAAAAAATAAATTAGTAGTTATAGTGTAGTCCTGGGGGTCTAAAGTATAGTTTAGGGAATATCCTATCTAATAAAGAGGGAATATGCTAATTGACCATTATGCTCTCACAAAGATGGTGGCTCTCATAGCCAATAAGGAGAGAATATGCTAATTGACTGCCACACCCTCAAAGATGGTGGCACCCACAGCAACAAGATGGCGGCACCCAGTCCCCTCAGCCCCACCGTGGTGGCAGGCGCACAGCACGGCCGGGCCCACTTCCAGGTGGGTCTGTCCAGCCACTCCGCATGCCTGCCTCTGGAGTCCTCCGGTCCCCTCAGCCCCCAGCTGCCCAGGGCCAGCCTGAGGCACAGGCAAGCCTCAGATGGCAGCTGCCCAGCCACCTAGGTCTGGCCCAAGGTACAGGCAAGCTTCAGGTGGTGGCTGACCAGCCGATGCCCGAGGTTCAGGCAAGCCCAACCTGAACTTGGATGGTGGCTGCCCAGTCACCCAGGGCTGCCCAAGGCTCAGGTAACCAGGGCTGGCCAAGGCTTGTGCTGCCAGCAGTGGCAGCAGCAGAGGTGTGATGGGGCGTCGCCTTCCCCTGATCGCTGGGTCGCCTCATGCCCCTGAGGGCTCCAAGACTGTGAGAGGGGGCAGGCTGGGCTGAGGGATGCCCCCTCCAGTGCATGAATTTTCATGAACCAGGCCTCTTGTAGTCAATAATATTCTAACAACTAATGGGTATGAGATTTTTCAGGATAATCACTTAATAAATTTTTTAATGTCCAATCACTGGGGTATGCACTTGAAACTAATATAATATTGTATGTCAGCTGTAATTAAAACAATAAAAAATATTTAGGGTTTAAAATTGAAAATATTTGTGGGGTAGTACTGGAAAATAAATTTTTGTTTGTTAAATTATGCATCGCAAATTTTCTTATACATACAATTGAATTTTATATTCATTAATCATTTTTAATTGAATGAGAAATATAACATCATAATAAGGATATTTTTTTCTTACTAACACTAATGAGGAAAACATCAAAGAATGATGTTAGATTGAAATGCATTTAAAGCTATAGTTTTTTTGTGGGGCCCAGATCAAATCTCAGTTCTTTTTCCCAGTTTTGAAGCAAACATGTTATCTTCCTTTTCCAACTCCAGATATCCAGATATTCTATAAGGTCTACAGTGACATAAAACTTATTATGCATTTTAGCATATCTATCTATCTATCTATCTATCTATCATCTATCTATCTATCTATCTATCTATCTATCTATCTATCATCTATCATCTATCTCTCATCTATCTATCATCTATCTATCTATCTATCTATCTATCTATCTATCCATCTATCTATCATCTATCTACCCTGTTTTCCCGAAAATAAGACAGTGTCTTATATTAATTTTGCCCCCAAAGACAAGGTAGGTCTTATTTTCAGGGGATGTATTATTTTTCCATGAAGAAGAATATGGTACACATTTATTGTTAAATGAAAATAAAGGAAATTTATTACCTGTATACAGTACGGTAGTACGGTAGTTGTCAACACAAACCAGACAAACTGTGAATCCTACAGTATCAAGAATTTACTCATTTATTCAATGACAATCATGTCATCATCTTCTGGAACATCATCTTCTGGAACATCATCATAACAATCCAATTCCTGAATTTCCTGGTGAATTTCTTGTGACTCCATTTCTTTCAGAATCAGTGGACCAAATCTCTCATGTTTAGCAATAGCACTGTCTTTAAATGAGTACTTCTTGTCAAGGTAGCCTGCTCGCAGTGCATTTGCAATGCAACTGTCAGTGATT
The DNA here is from genome assembly GCF_963455305.1 of Plecotus auritus. NCBI lineage: Eukaryota > Metazoa > Chordata > Mammalia > Chiroptera > Vespertilionidae > Plecotus > Plecotus auritus. The sequence goes on from NC_137771.1 coordinate 138,720,279, forward strand.
TTCTCCCATGAATTCTTCACCCAGGTCACAACTTCTTGCAGTTTAGGTTTCACAAAGTTTCCACGCTGATTTCTCTCCATTCTATTTTCAATATAGTCGTTAATTTCCATGCACAAATTGTCTTTGAATGGCTGGTTTATTGCAATATCAAGAGTCTGGAGATAGGCGGTCATTCCTGTGGGAATCATTATCTGATCTATTTTTCTTTCGTGAAGAAATGTCTTCATGTCTTTAGCGCGGTGAGTGCTGGCTGCCTCCCAGACTAGCAGACCTCTTTGGCTCCCTCGCATAACAAGCGGCAGCATTAAATGGACCCACTTCCTTATAACTGCTTGTGTGGCCCAGGCTTTTTCAGTTTCAAGAATAAAAATGCCCAAAACACGTTCAATCTTTTCCTTCTTGCCCTTAGAAATGATTAAAGGTGGGATTTTAGTGCCATCCAGACGAATTGCCAAAATACAGGAAACACGTGCACTTTCGTAAGCAGTGGAGGGAATGTACGCCAAGGAGGCACCCCGCTGTTCAATTGTTGTTTGAGATGATTGGCCCATAAACACTGCAGTTTCATCCATAGCAATCATGTTGGAAAGATTGTCTTTAGAGAAGTAAGCATCATCAATAAAGGACTTGAATGCAAGTGCTCGCTTAATAACTTGAGTATCTTCCAACCCAAACAATGTTGTAGATCTTCTTAAAGACAGTTCACTTCGCTGAAGGAAATTATCCAGCCAGTGTTGTGATGCTTTGAAGTCTTCAGGGGCTATGTCAAACTGTGGTGCCATTGCAAGGGCAAATTCTTGAATCTGAGCCCTATTCACAATCAAAGCCTTTGCTCTCCTGTCAACAACCCATTCACAGATCAGGTCTTCCAGCTCGGAAAATAATGGTTGCCGACCTGATCCACACTTGCGCTTTTTAGCATTTCCCTTGTCCACTGGTTCAATGAGGTTACCATACTCTGCTCGCCATTTTCGGACCAATTGGATACTCAACATCTCTTTGCAGAAAGCAGTAAGATTTTGGCCCCAAGAGTCTTCCACGATTCCTTTCTTGTACTCCATGGAGTAGCTTTTTCTTTTTGCGCTCATTTCTAGGGGTAAAAAAAAAGGAATTGGGGTATCAAGGTGGGGGGAGGGGGATCACTCAAAATGACACAGGGGAGATCAGAGGGAGGAATCAAAATGGCACAGGAGAATCAGAGGGGGGATTACCATTTTAGTAACCCCTTTTGATCCTCCTGTGTCATTTTGATTGTCCCCTCTGAGCCTCCTGTGTCATTTTGATTGTCCCCTCTGATCCTCCTGTGTCATTTTAAGTGATCCCCCTCCCCCCATCCTGTGCCACTGAACACCTTCACCAGACATCCCCCCTACCCCTTTATCAGACATTTACCCCCTGGGGCCTGCCTGGGGACTGTCACTGGGCTTGCTGGGGCTTGGATCTGGGCTGGAGCAGGGTCTGCCACTGACTGAGAACCTTCAGTCATCATGAAGGCGGCCGCGAGCATCAGGTAGTGTCACCAGAGACAGACCAGCACTCACCACCTTCGCCGCTTCCCGTCCGCTCTAATCCTCCTGTTCTTCTACACACATCTGCGAAAGTCTCCTCCTCTCTCCCACCCTGCGCTCACCGCTCACTCCGACCTCCGCTCCGCCTCCACACAGCAGTGACGTTAGGACTCTGCATAATGTCACTGGTTGCTAGACGCCAGTCGGGGCGGCCCTAGCGACTAGTTTACGGTAAGTTAATTTTCATTCTGAGACAGAGCCTGGGGGCCTTATTTTCGGGGGATGCCTTATATTTCACTCAGAAGGAAACCTGCAAGTAGGTCTTATTTTCGGAGGATGTCTTATTTTAGGGAAAACAGGTATGTCCTTCTATGTACTCTGGGCTTTTCTTGTTGCTCTCTTTCTAATTCTTTAAGTTGCAAGGTTAGATAATTTATTACCATTTTTTCTTGTTTTTGAAGTAAGCCAGTAGAGCTATGAACTTCCCTCTCAGGACTGCTTTCACTGTGTCCCATAGATTTGGCGTTATTGTATTTTCATTGCATTTGTTTCCAGGATGCTTTTTATTTCTTCTTCGATCTCTTTGGTAACTCAATCATTGTTTAATAACATGCTATTTTGCCTCCAAGTGTTTGATTTTTTTCATTGTTTTTATTGTAGTTGATTTCTAATTTTATGCCATTGTGATCTGAGAAAATGCTTGATGTGATTTCAATCCTCTTGAATTTGAAGAAACTTTGCCTATGTCCTAATGTGTGCTCTATCTTTGAAAATGTCCCCTGTGCACTTCAGGAGAATTCTGTAGCTTTGGCATGAAATGTTCTGAAGATGTCAATTAGTTTCATTTGATATAGTCAGTCATTTAGGATTGCTGTTTCTTTGCTGATTTTTTGTTTAGAGGATTTAGCCAGTGGTGTTAATGGAGTATTAAAGCCCCCTACTATGATTGTATTGCTGTTTATCTCTCCTTTGATATTTTGCAGGATAATTTTTTATGTTTTGGGTTCTCCTGTATTGGGTCCACAATGTTTTCCAGAGTTATATCCTCTTGCTGAATTGCTCCCTTTAGTATTATGAAGTGGCCCTCCTTATCTCTTGTTATGGCCTTCATTTTGAGGTCTACTTTGTCAGATATAATAAGTATTAGTACCCCAACTTTTTTCTCTTTTCCATTTGTCTGAAAAATTTTTTTCCATCCCTTCACTATCAGTCTGTGTGAGTCCTTTTTTCTGAGGTGAGTCTCTTGTAGACAGCATATATATGGGTCATGTTTTCTTATCAATTCACCTACCCAATGTCTTTTGATTGGAGCGCTTAAACCATTTACATTTAAGGTTATTATGGATAGGTACTTGTTTGTCACCATTTTTATTCTTTATGCCTGTGTTCCTTCTTCCCTTCCCATTTCTTCTTTTTACAGCAGTCCCTTTAGCCTTTCTTGCATTGCTGGCTTGGTGGTAATAAACTCTCTTAGCCCTTTTTTTGTCTGTGAAGCTCCTGATTTTACCTTCACTTTTGAATGATATCCTTGTGGGTAGAGTATTCTTGGATTCAGTCCCTTACTTTGCAACACTTGTATATTTCATTACAATCTCTTCTGGCCTGATGTGTTTCTTTTGAAAAATCAGTTGATATTCTAATGGGAGATCCCTTGTAGGTAAATTTCTGTCTCTTTCTGGCAGCCTTTAAGATTCTCACTTTGTCAGTGATGTTTGCCCATTTAATTATGATGTGTCTTGGTGTCAGTCTTTTTGGGACTCTATGTGCTTCTTGGACTTGTTTGGCTTTTTTCTTCCCAACACCAGGGAAGTTTTCTGTCATTATTTCTTCAAACAGGTTTTCTATACCTTGTTCTGCTTGCTCTCCTTCTGGCACCCCTATTATGTGGATGTTGTTTCATCTCATGTTGTCCCAAATCTCCCTTAGGCTCTCCTCCTGCTTTTTAAGTTTTCTTTACAGTTGTTGCTGTGCTTGGGTAGTTTTTCTACCTTGTCTTCTAACTCACTGGTGTGGTCCTCAGCTTCTTCTAGTCTACTGTTGGAAGTTCCCCTTTTGTTCTTTATTGTGGCTATATCATTCTTCATTTCCTGTTGATTCTTCTTCATTTCCTCTTGATTCTTACTCATGTTGTTGAATTTGTCTTCCATCCTTTTCAATGTCCTTATAACCATTGCTCTGAATTCTTTCTCTGACAAATTGCTTGCCTCAATTTTGTTTATTTCCTTTTCTTTCAAATGAGGGTTGTTTCTTTGTCTCCCCATTTTTGCTATTCCTTTGTGATTATTTCTACATATCAGAACAAACTGCTAGGCCACCCAGATTTTTTTTAGCTTGTCTTATATAGTAGATGTTTTGTGTGACCCAGTGATGCAATCTCTGCAGTCTTCTGGGCTGGGTGATCTAGGGATGCTTCCTACTTGGGATATTTGGATCTCTTGGTGTAGTTGGGTCTTGAGTGTTATTGTCCTTTTTGTGGATGGAGTCTCCTCTCAGGGTGTCCAGTTATTTGGCTTGCTCTCTACCACATTGACCAAATAGTACAAAGTACAACTCAACAAGACAGGACACAAAGGAAACAAAACATGAATGTACTCACGACACTGATAACCCCAATATAAGTGACCACAAGTGATCCACCTCTCCTTTGTTTGTTTCTATCTCTACCACCTTGACTGCCAGCAGGCAGGATCAATCTGTCCACTTAGCCTGTCTGCCCACTGTCAATCTTAATCTTTCAGGCAGCTGTTTCTGACAGGGCTATCGTTAGGGAGGTTGCTGTATCGCTTTCTGGTACTGAATGGCCTCTCTTCAATCCAGTCCCTGAGGTCTCTTAGGGGCTATTCAGATTTTTTGTGTCCTTTGTACCACTTAAGGTATAGTCTGGGTGTAGCTGTATTGGTTGCCTGGATAATGCTGGAAGGGGCTAGCTCTTCAGGAGAAAATGGCTTCTTTGGTCTGGAGGGTCAGGAATGTCCCAGTGCTGACTCCCAATCACCTCACCCCAACCTGTTCCTCTCCACAGCCTCTCCCCAGACTCTACCAGTCTGCACTTCCACCTTTACCTCAGCCATGGGTGAGTGTTGTGAGTGTTTGTATTTGAAAGGCCTTATGAACTTGGTTTAATGAATAAAAGCAAAGACCAAAAAGGGCAGGGAAACAACTGCAGAACTGTGAGTTTCTCTCCCACGGCACTGCACGGCTTGGGCAGTTCTGGCTGCTCCCTCTGGGCTCAGCCTCTCATGGTTGTGGACTTAGATGTAGAATCCCCTGCTGCCAGCAGCTCTGTGTACTTCCTTTCCACAGTCAAATGTTACATCTGGCCCGAGGGATGCAAACTTGCTGCTGTGTGGCTTCCTTCTGACCCTCTTGGCTCAGAAGTCTTGCAACTCTCCAGCCCAGATCCCCGATCCAACCGTTCTCCAGGCATCCTCTACCCTTCCTGGCTGCAAATTGTCTCACCAGCTGTGTCCACTTCACCAATTCTGGGTGGATGTTATTCTATTTAGATACTCCTTCTACCTGCTTCAAGATAAAGCTTGGGACATGTCTGCCTATTCGGCTGCCATTTTGTCACTGTTGTTTCTTTTTAACAGAGTGAGTAATGATGTTCAGTTTAAGAAAACATAACTATAAATCCTAATCTATTATTTTTTTGTAAAGAAAAGTTCTTGAAATTTAAATTGCTTGATTAAAAGGTGATATTTTATTATCTAAAATATAGCAACTTTTCTTGTTTGCTTAACTTACAAATTAGGCAATGTTTTTCTTTTTTAATTGCCCATGCTAACATTAGGGATATGCTCATATGAAATACTGCAACATGAAACTAATTTAGATTATTAAGAGTATCTTTATGAATTCTCCAAAGTTTATTACATTATTAAATATTACATAAATTTTTCAGTGTCCATTGTACCAAACAAATATTTTTTTATTGCAAACAGGATCAAAACTAAGTTGCATTACTACTTAGGATTACTATTATGTTATATTATATTTTACATATATTTTAAACTAAAAAGGCCTACCCTTAATTTATGTACTTCACTGTTTGAATCACAGGGGAAATGTGATGACAGAGAAATAGGGAGGCAATTTAGTTTTCTTTCACAATAAATAGCCATGTTTGTTGGTTTTATTTTTGGTCATCTGGCCATGAGAGAAGATTGATTGGGAGTGGAAAGAGTAGGCATTTAAAAACCCAAATATTTAATTACCTCTCCTTACTGGTTCAGAGACATGTCCTTTAGAGAACTGAGTGCTTTGGCTTGGGCTGGTGCTTGGTTGTGTCTGAGAATGGATATTAGGTACTCTCTCTGTGGGAAGGGAGCAAGTTGAAAAGTTGTCACCTTTATATCAACTCCTATTTGCAGCTCTATCATTTTAAAGAACTAAAGGCCCAGTGCATGAATTTGTGCACAGGTGAGGTTGTGCCATGTAAATATCTGTGTTTTCTGATGGTCTTAGGCGACCCTGCTAGCGGTTCTCAACCTGTGGGTTACCACCCACAGGTTGAGAACCGCTGCTGTAGAGCCTAAGACCATCAGAAAACACAGATATTTACATTATGATTCATTAACAGTAGCAAAATTACAGTTATGAAGCAGCAACGAAAATAATTTTATGGTTGGGGGTCACCACAACATGAGGAACTGTGTTAAAGGGTCGCGGCATTAGAAAGGTTGAGAACCACTGCCTTAGGGGATGTTCTACTGACGGCTTCCCTCTGCAGTAAGCGACCAGGCTGATCAGGTGAAGGCACCACCCCCATCACCCCACTGTTGCTGCCACTACTGGCCACCATGGCTGCCGGCCCTCGGCCCTCGGCTCTCGCTTCTTAGCATTGGCCCTGCCCCCCACCCACTAGTGGGTGGTGGGCAATCTGGGGCCAGGACGGCTGGGGGAGGGGTTGTGGGATGTTGAGGCACAGCAGGTTGCACCCTGTCCAGCTTCTGTGGAGGCGTAACACCGGGACCGGGCCCGAGCCACTGCTCTGTGGCTGCCTCTGTGGAAGGGGAAGCACTGGGACCGGGACCACACAACCCCCTCTCCCGCTGCCTCTGGGGAAGGGGCTAGCAGCTTTGGGCAAAATACGGCCCGCGGGCCGGATCCGGCTGTTCTATCTGGTTCTCTTGCTCTCCCCTCTGCTCCTTTACTTTGAATTTATATTAGTTCACACAAACACTCCATCCATGCTTTTGTTCCGGCCCTCCGGTCCAGTTTAAGAACCCATTGTGGCCCTCGAGTCAAAAAGTTTGCCCACCCCTGGGCTATGGCATTGGACCGGCCTGCACCTCAGCCTCTTCAAAAGGGCCCGCAGTGCCGCCTCTCCCACGGTGCCACCTCTCCCGCGCTGCTGGCCCTTGGCCCTCACAGCTGCCGTGGCTTTGTCTGGAAGGACATCCAGAAGATGTCCAGTCTAATTAGCATATTACCCTTTTATTAGTATATATATTATATTTCTACTTGTATTGCCTAAAATAATTATGTATTTGCATATCCATATTAGAATAGAGAATAGGCAATTATTACTTAAAGGTCAAGGGCTAACCCTACTTGGGCCCCAAAAGAAAACTTTATCACAGCTTTATTCAAGAATTTGGGAATTAATGAAAATGTGATTATGTATTAAAAAATATGAGAAATTGAGACTGTAGTAGTTTTTATAGTTGTAATTGTAAGAAAATATCTTGACCAAACTGAATAATAAAACATATTCTAGGGCATTGGAATTCTTCTAAAATCAGAATTTATTGGTAATTCCTTTGGAATGTGTGAGAGGGTGCATGTCACTTGGGTGGTGAGAGGTGTTTTGATAAAAGCCAGTGGAATAGTCCTAGGATTTCATTTTAAAAGAAAAGAAAAAGATCATGGTGCAGTTAATATATTGCATGCCTGTTGGCATCTAATTTTAAAGCACTTTGCACACAAGAGTAATTTTAATAATTAGGACTGTCATTATGCTACTGCTGATAACTTCCAAATGTCTACAGGGAACCGAAGGTCAGTGTGTGTGTGTGTGTGTGTGTGTGTGTGTGTGTGTGTTCATTTGCATACCTTTACCCCATACTCTTCAGCAGCATTTAATCTGGCATAAAATCAGATTTACTAGTGAGAATTAGCCTTGGTCAGAGGACAGGTGAGGGCAAGATGTAAAATTCTAATATTAATGTTATTTGAAATCAGGGTTTGGTTCACTATTATTGTTTGTGTTTTAAATTTTTTTCTCTTTAATATTAAGAATACTTAATAGCAAATAAAACATTTATAAATCCCAATAATAAAACAAGCACAAAACATCTTTTGCTTTAAGTATCAAGTCAGTCCTTTTTAAAGTATTGTTTCATATTCTTTTAAGAGCAGCTAAAGGATATTCTGTGGTCCAAAAGGCTCTACAGAGTTATCCAGAATCAAGGCAGAAAGAAAAACCAATGCTTTCTCACTCACACTCCATCAGAGTCACCTGGGACTATATTTTAAAAAGGCTGATGAGGCCCACACACCTTTTAGAGAAATTCTGATTTTATTAGTCTGAGATAGGACTTGGGTATTGGTATTTTTAATATATTCTTAGATGATGCTAATGTGTAGCTGCAATTGGAACTAGTTTACTTTAGAAAATTATAAACATAAAGGGTTCCACATTTGTGGAGATACATTTCACTGTCTCTAACTATTTGTGGTGGTTTATTCAGTTTCAAAAAATATGATTGTTGGTTTTTACTCTACCCATTTTTCTAATGTCTGGCTATCACTTAACAATAAGACTAAATGGCTAATCTGTCTGGTCTATCACTCTGCCCTTCCCACACCCAAAGCAGGCATTTCTAATAGTCCTCAGTCATCAAAGAGCCTAATATTTAAGGCAGGCATGACTAATGTGTTAGAATTGTCTGATATGAAATCTATATACTACTTCTGCACAGAAGTCAAAGCACTGAGGATTTCCTCAGAAAGATGTTTGGAATGAGATTTATATAAAAGATGTACGTTCACTGATTGTAGTATATATAATAATAGCTATATTTTAATTGTTTTTTATAAAACAAGTAGGAATAAACATTCATAAAATTCTACAGCAAAAAGTGTTGAATCAAGAGTAGATTCTTCCAGGAGGGTGACATAAAATAATTTAGAGGGAAAGTGAAGTGCAAAATTCTGAAGAAACAAGATCAATATTTAAATTACGTTCAGTGCCCAGACCAAGGGCTTTGTCCATGGGAATATTTGTTACATATATTATGACATGTGAGTATATGACAAATAGTAAGGCATAAATTAAGAAGAATGCAATATGACTTGGTAGGGGCAAGGAAAATAAATGTTTTTTGGTCCTATCTGAGATAATCTCTTGTTTATTTACAGAGGATCCAACCTATATATATCTAAAGAGCCAGGGTTGTAACATCCAAAACAACCAAAGGCTTGACCGAACACTAGGCTGCACGCAGGCTGAACTGCTGACCTCTTGGAGAGAGAGAGAGGCAGGACTGATCAGCAGTGGCAGTGGCTGCTGGCAAGGCCCGGAGAGAGAAGCAGGGTAATCAGACCCTGCTTCTCTCTCCGGGCCTCGCCAGCAGCCATGCCTCTCTCTCTCTCCCAGAGGTCAGCAGTTCAGCCCGCTCGCCAACAGCCTGGGGTGGCTGCTGATCAGCCGCACCTCTATGATCAGGCCCAGAGATAGGTAAGGAGATTCTGAGTGGCATAAAAACTGACCAATCAGAACTAAATCTGGGTGAATTGCGAGGAGCCAATGGCTGCCTAGGAGGTGGAGCTTTTGAGGATGACTGGCATAGAAACCAAACAATCAGAATCTACTCTGGGTGAACTGCGAAGGCAGAACCTAAGGTGGGGACTGAGGAGGGGTTTTAAGGGCAATAACTGTTTGGTGTAAGGTATAAGAAAGTGATTCAATTTTTTAATGACTGGTTTGGCAGTATAGTGCATATGGCTGGCTATCAGTCCAGGTATAGGGATTATGTGTTTTTGTCTGCCAAGAGCAGCTCCTCCTACTGAAAAAGGCTTCCCCACCCCCCATTTTAGCAATCCTATCCTATATAATCTATCTATATTAATAAAAGGGTAATATGCTAATTAGACCGGGTTGACCAGCCATCTTCCAGACTTTCAACTTCCTTCCGGACAAAGCCATGGTGGTGAGGGCTGAGGCAGAGGCAGTTAGGGGCGATCAGGCCAGCAGGAGAGGGCAGTTGGGGGGCGATATCAGGCCAGCAGGAGAGGACAGTTGGGGGCGAGATTAGGCCTGCAGGGGAGGGCAATTAGGGGTGATCAGGCAGGCAGGGGGGCAAGGTAGGGGCGATCAGGCTGGCAGGGGGCCAAGGTAGGGGCGACCAGGCTGGCAGGCAGGTGAGTGGTTAGGAGCCAGTCATCCCGGATTGTGAGAGGGATGTCTGAGTGTGATTTAGGCCCGATTATCAGGTTTACACACTGTTTTTTGTTATTTCTCTATTACTTACATCCTTAGTCAGTAGAAAAAAAAAACCCTTTTCATGATTATAGTAATGTCACTGTGTCCTTGTTCTGGTTCTTTCTTCCAACATTGAAGATATGTATGTATGTAAGGAACCTCTGTATTAAGTTCATCTAATATTACTATAATTCCACAAGGCAGCACTGCCTCCATCTATAGTTGTGTTACTACAATCAAAGTTTCTCTTTAGTTTGTATGAATTTATTTAATACTTTTAGTACTTTAAAATTATTTTCATTTCACAGAAGGAAAGCACTTCCTTTCTTCTATCAAGAAATTGGACTCTACCAACATATCAGGACTTCCCCAAACCATCTGGATTTGCCCATAGCATTGTTGTAAGCTTACTTAATAAGGTCTTTTAACAGCAACTATCCTAGAAAAAATTTTATTCAAAGGGTCTGCATATTTTTTCTGGGAAAAAGATAAATATTCTTCCACCAGCATTTAAAGCATAGATGTAGCAGCATAGTGGTAGTAAGAATCCATGTGCTATTTAATTGCTCAATTAGCAAAATATTGTCTCTATCTTACAGCATATGTGTCTCTTAGTTTTTAGAGCTTTTTCTTAATATTTCTTTGTGTGTCTTTATGTTTATTTTTTCTACATGGCTCTTTTTGAAATATTTATAATAGACTTTAAAAAATGTTTTTTACTGATTTCAGATAGAGGAAGGGAGGGGAGAGAGAGATAGAAACATCAATAAGAGAGGAATATCAATTGGCTGTCTCCTGCACACCCTCTATTGGGGATCTAGCTAAGACCCTAGCATGTGCCCTGACTGGGAATTGAACCAGCAACCTCCGCAGTGGTCGGCAAACTGTGGCTCGCGAGCCTTGGTTTGCCGCTCTGTTGACTAATGAGTTTGCCGACCACTGTCCTGGTGCATGGGATGATGCCCAACTAACTGAGCCACACTGGCTGGGCTATGATGGACTTTCTTTACATTTGTATTTATATCTGTATCTGTGACCTTGTGGGTCCTGCAATAGACAGAGCATTCATTTCTTCCTTTACTTTCCTGTATATTCACTATTTGACTTTCATGTTCCTTTTCTCATTACATTTTCATTTTTCTTTCTCCTCACTTCTTGTGTATCTTTATTTGTCTGATTAAAAAAATTTAAGACTTTTGTTCTTAAACTTTAACATGGATATTTTGGTTGGTTATCTTTCTCTTAATAACAAAGTAACAAACACCAAACTAATACTCTGCTTCTCTCCCACAAGGCTATGTCAATGTTGTTACCCTTTTCTTTAGTAGTTTAATTACATTTTTTTCTCACTGAAACAGAAAATAAAGCTTTTTCTCATACTCATGACCTAGAAGCAGTTCTACCAAAGTAAAACAAAACAATACAGCCTTAGAATTACATATTCAGAAATATTATTAACTTAAGTGCTATTTCAGAAAGAACAAAGTAAATATTGCTCCAGAAAAGGCAATTGTTAATTTGGTATAAATTTTAGATAATTACAAATTTTTTCACACAGGTAAGAAACTGAAAATATTTTGTGCACTGTTGCTCCTTTATTTTCTTCTTCCACTGTTATTGTATGAATGGAAGGAAGAAAGGCATTTTATCCTAGCAGGCTAACAGCCCCTGGGGTGTCTTGCAGGCCACACATTTGAAAAGTTAGCATTTTCGACCTATGTCCCTTCCAAAGTACAAGTTTTGACAAACAACTTTCATTAGGAATTTTTCTATAAGTAACATTAGAATGCCTTGTTTCTGATTGAAAGCAAATTTGAAAACAAATAACAAAAACAAAACAAAAAATACACCCCCCACAAAACAATGTAACTGAAGTTCCATCTATCTTTGAACATCTAGAATAGAAAGGTAAACTATTAAATTTATTTTTAAATATGAGAACTGGATGATTAGTTTAGATAATAAACTCCATAAGGACAGGGGATTATGCCTGTCTTACTGCTTATGATCAGGTGTGTCACACTATTTGGTACTCTATTGAGTAGGTGCTCATAATTACTTGTTGGACAAATTCAAACATTTAAAAAGGAATTTATTCCTGAGTAATTTTCCTTAGTTTTCTTTACTTGAAGCTAGTACTAAAATAATTTTATGTGTGCATTTGACCCCTTATTCTCTGGACTTGTCAAATGAGAGAGTTTGGGTTAGAATAATCCATCTTTGAGGTGTGATGAGAGAGCTAAATTGACTGCAGCTGCTGATGGAGGAGCCCAGACTTCATCCACAGGCAGTGAGAAAGACCTTCTCACTAGAAATGAGGAGAAAAAAAGATGGGACAGAAAAACTTTCTCTATAGATTTTGACTTTAATTTTTCAGTGGGGACATAAGGATGAGGTTTTAGAGACTGCATTGGACTTATGCACAATTATAGGGAATTAGCAGCTAGAAAAAAATTGAATCTTTTAATCCATGAACATGAAATGTACTGGTATCTCAATTTATTTTGATTTTTAATTTACCTACCAACATTATGTACTTTTCAGTGTACTATTCTTACCTATTTCTTGTTCAATTGATTTCTGTATATTTCATTCTTTTTGGTGCTATTGCTAATGGAATTGTTTCTTAATTTCATTTTAGATGGTTCATTGCTGGGATAGAGAAGTGGAATTGATTTTTATATTGATCTTGTATCCTGTGTTCCTGTGTTATTGTGGATTTCTATATACAGGATTATGTCTTTGGTGAATAAAAAGTTTCCCTTCTTCCCTTGTAATCTGGATATTGTATAGTTCTTTGTTTATTTGCAGCTTCCAGATAATTTTGGAGAAGATGTATTTTTGTGGATTGTTAGTTTGCTGTCACAATAACAGATTACGTCAATTCTAGAAAAAGCTTTACGAATCTTAAAATTTTAAATTGTCTCTAACCGGTTTGGCTCAGTGGATAGAGCGTCGGCCTGTGGACTGGAGGGTGCCAGGTTTGATTCTGGTCAAGGGCATGTACCTTGGTTGTGGGCACATCCCCAGTAGGGGGTGTGCAGGAGGCGGCTCATTGATGTTTCTCTCTCACCAATGTTTCAAACTCTCTATCCCTCTCCCTTCCTCTCTGTAAAAAGTCAATAAAATATATTATTATTATTGTTTTTTAAATTGGGTTTGGACTCAAAATTCAATTAGGTACTCATACCTCTTACGTCCCACATAAACTTACCATGAATTTTCATTTCTCTGTCAAACATGCCATGCATTTTTTAAGGGTTCTTTGTGTCATGGTTACCTCTGGTCTTTATTTTTTTCACTTCTACTAAATTCTTGTTCTTTGTTTCTGTCTTGGAATTTTTACTTCATGGTTTATATCCTACCTATCCACTATTGCCTTGACCAAATAACTATAAAAATGAATATTTGCATGTATTAGAACTTTATTTATTGTATAGAACTTCTGATTCTTCTGATGAAATGGTATTATATAGATAATTGTCCTGCAAAACACAAGCAAACTTAAAATCACATACCATAGTATTTTTTATTAACATCCTTTTGGCAGTTTAATATAAAATGCATCTCATTGGATTTATTAATAAGCACAGACCTGGCTACTCTCACCATCTTGATGGCTCTTCTCTACCCATTTGAACTCTGCTATAAATAAATAATAGAAATAGTTGTAATTAACATATTATACTTTGATCTTTTAAAATCATAACTATGGCATCATTTACTTTCTCTTGGGTGAGAGTATCTATTAAGGATTTAGCAAATATTGACCAGATTTTAGATTTGGAGTTTCATTGGTAACATGCTTTTTAAATAATTCCTCACTGGAGGATATGTTTCTATTAAATTTTTTTTTTTAGAGAGAGGAAAGGAGGGAGGGAAGAGGGCAGGAAGGGGAGAGAGAGAGAAACATCAACGTGGAAGAGAAACACTGATTGGTTGCCTCCCTTACTGACCTAACCATTGGTGGAACTAACAACTTGGGTATGTGCCCTGACTGAGAATCTAACCTGCTACCTTTTAGTGTGGGGACAATACTCCAACCAAATGAGCCACCTGGCCCGGGTGATAACACATTTATTTTAACAACCTCAGTAGTCTCATGCTTTATTTGCTTTCTTTGATTCCATGGGCTAATGGTTAATAACCAATACCAGAATTCTGTCCAAATATGGTTCTCAAATCTACTCATCACCTAGAAAGGTTCCAGCATGGCACTTAGCTCCTCTGCATGTTCCTTAGCTTCTGCTTATTACACAATGAGCTGGAGCAGTAAGACAGGGAAATTTGCCTGTAGGCTCTGTCCCATGATGAGAGTCTTCCTATTGATGTTATTTTCTTATGTGGGGGTGGGGGATGGGAGCAGCCAGCAGAACATGTATGATGAATCCAATAAGAAGTACCTAGGATGCACCAGGTGAGGACCCCTTTTTCCACTTCACTGGCTCTTCTTTTTCCCAATCTTATCTCCCGCCACATGTGCTTTTTATCACTGTGACTTAGCTTACATTAACTTTAATTTAGGGCAGAGAATTCCTCACTTGAAACTTCAAAATAATCTGATGCTCACTGTAGCTAAATAGCAGGCACTCTGAACAAGACTCTGTTCTCTATAATTTTGGTTTCAAATGCAACAGCTTGGGCTAAAGCTCATCATTTTCTAGTAGGTCTTTATTGAAAGTTTCAAGAAACTTGCTAAACTTTTAGAGCTTGACATTCTCCTAAATTCCTGCCTCCATAGGTGCATTTTCTAAGACCTTTTCTAAAACAGGTGGCAGTTTGACATTTTAATTTGCTGCACTTTATATATATGACTAATTTTTCAATGAAAGATAGGGAGACTCTTTATTGCTTAGCACTTCATCTTTTACCTAGTGTTAACTATTCCTGTAAGAGAGGCTTGGGAGGACATTGTATCTACAGAACAAGAAAAAGCTGCCATATATATGCCTACATATATATGCGTACAGATACAGATATCTATAGTAACAAAAGCATAATATGCTAATTAGACTGGATGTTCTTCTGGACATCCTTCCAGACGAAGCTGGGGCTGCAAGGGAAGCCCAGGTCCTGGGTGCCAGAGAGAAGCCAGTGCCGGCAGCCAGGGGAAGGAAGGCCTACTCTTGCACGAATTTCATGGATCGGGTCGCTAGTCCTATATAATAAAGAGGTAATATGCAAATTGACCCTCACATCCTCATGTAACAAGATGGCCGTCCCCACATTGTCACAAGATGGTCAGCAGGGGAGGAAAGTTGGGGGCAACCAGGTATGCAGGGGAGGGCAGTTGGGGGAACCAGGCCTGCAGGGGAGGGCAGTTGGGGGAACCAGGCCTGCAGGGGAGGGCAGTTGGGGGAACCAGGTATGCAGGGGAGGGCAGTTGGGGGTGATCAGGCCAGCAGGGGAGCAGTTAGGTGTCAATCAGGCCAGCCGGGGAGCTGTTAGGGCCTTATCAGGCTGGCAGGCAGAAGCGGTTAGAGGCAATCAGGCAGCCAGTCAGGTGAGTGGTTAGGAGCCAGTGGTCCCAGATTGTGAGAGGGTTTAGGCCAGGGGTGGGCAAACTTTTTGACTAGAGGGGCACAATGGGTTCTTAAACTGGACCGGAGGGCCGGAACAAAAGCATGGATGGAGTGTTTGTGTGAACTAATATAAATTCAAAGTAAAGGAGCGGAGGGGAGAGCAAGAGAACCCTCCGCTCTTTCGGCTCCGCAGGCCGGATAGAACAGCTGAACAGGCCGGATCCAGCCCGCGGGCCATAGTTTGCCCACGGCTGGTTTAGGCCCACAGGGATCAGGCCTAAACCGGCAGTCGGACATCCCCTGAAGGGTCCCAGATTGGGACACCCCCCCAGTGCACAAATTTCATGCACCGGGACTCTAGTATGTTATGTAAAAGATAATGCTCCTAAAATTTGAAGACAATTGCTAAGGAGTCATATTCAATAGATAGCATGCTTTTGTCAAAGCAACTATGCTTTGATCAGATAGTTCAGAAGAGAGAACACCTACTGTAATTTATAAAAAAAGTCTTTGGATTTATAATAGACTAGAGGCCCAATGCACGAAATTTGTGCAAGAGTAGGCCTTCATTCCCCTGCTACCAGCACCAGCTTTCCTCTGGCACCCATGACCCAGGCTTCCTTCCAGCTGCTGGCAGGCACCCGGGACCCGGGCTTCCCTCATAGTCCCAGCTCTGTCCAGCAGGTCGTCCAGAAGGATGTCTGGTCTAATTATCATATTATGCTTTTATTATTATAGATACAGGCTCTAACCATGTCTTCATGATGTGGTTCATACTTTTCCTTTTAAAGTATGCTATTTTTATGAGATATTTTAATTATATTGCAACATTTCTTTTTTAGCATCTCAATTTTTTATATCGTTATTAAAATAGTAATAATGTAAAAATAGTAAAAATAGTAATGGTAGATCCCTACTTTTTATAGTTCCTTCAAGGAAGAGACCCAGGGAGAGGAGCTGCTCACACAAACTTTAGTCTGACAGGACACAGAAGTACAAAGACTCAAAACTACGACAATCACTTTTACCATTGATACTAGCTTGTAGAATTAAGGGAAGATCAAAAGCCTGCTAAGGTGTTTATGGATTTCTGTATTGCCAAAGAAACCCAAGGCTGACTTAAAATAAGCTAGCACTCAATCCCTAAATCAAATCCTATGTCACCAAACTACATTTAAAAGAAAAAGGGCTATTAGAGCTGTAAGTCCCATCTCAAATGTGACCCTAGAGGAGATCAGGGTCCATGGAGGCTGATAAGAAGGAACATTCACCTCAGAAAACTGAATTCCAAGATGGTTCTGTTTTTTGCCTGCAATATCCATTTCACTCCATATCCTAAGTGAATATTGTTGAAGAATCAATCCTTCTCTGCTCAACCAAGTGACAAACTCAACTCCAGGGGCTAGAAGTTGAAAGATAAGCCTGTTTTGGTAATCCCAGATCTCTAGACAAAAAATCAATAGAGAATGGGCCAGAGTGCTGATCCTAGCCAATAAGATGCAAGAAAAAGTTCATTGGTGGGCTTCTGGGAAGATTTTTATGATTTTCAAGAAAAAGACACTGTCTCTGAATGTTTCCATGTGTGCCTGGATGAGATGCTATGAATATATAGTATAAAATCATCTGTTATATACAGTGAGGAAGGCAGAGTCAAATCATAGTTTACGGAGTAGATCAAAGGTTATCTTCACTCTGAATCCATTACCCCTCTGGATTTAATGCTATATGAAATATTTTCTCACTTGTTAATTAGGTAAGTTGGATTTCCTGTTACTTGAGCCTTTAAAAATATCCTAAATGAACATTCTCAAGGCACATATAGTACTACATAGACATAGCCCAAACTTCATCATCACATGGTAAGGATTTGTAGTAACTTAATGTGGATATTCTTTTAACCAAATGGTTAAATGAGAATATCTGATTCTTGTAAATTGTAGGACTGAATCAGCAGAACATCTTGAAATTTATAATTAATGGAGCACTTTTTGAGGTAAATTTTAGTGTGCATAATATATATATATTATAAATATAAATATATATAAATATATCTACATATATATAAATATATATAAATTTATTTCCATATAAATATATATATGGAAAAGGATGAAGAGAAAGAGATAATGGGAGAAGTGACTAGAAGAGAAAGGAACAAAAGACAGTCATATTTATTGCACAATAGTTTTTAAAATCTGAATTACTTTATCCAAATTAGCAAGGTGGAACACATTATGTTTAAACCTGTAAATACTTTAAATAATATGCCTTACCAGATGCCAAATATGTTGTGAATTTTAAGTGGTAACATTTGAAAGAATGAAAGATTAATCAGTTATTCTGCACTGAAATGCTGGATTAAATAAAATTTAAAAAGTCAAAATAGAGAGGTCAAGTGACATACTACCAAGTTAATTTTAGGTTTCAGAGAAACTGATATGCAAGAGTATACATGAATTTTTTTTCTTTCTTAAAAAATATCTTTAATCCTAACAGTTACTTCTGACCACATTTCTAGTTAAACTGATGGTTGAGTTATATCATGCTAACAGGATTGTTTTTCCATTAAACATCCTATCTAATAAAAGAGTAATATGCAAATTGACCATACCTCCGCTACACCCACAGCCACACCCACCAGCCAATCAGGAGCAAATATGCAAATAAACCCAACCAAGATGGCTATGGCCACGGAGGCTTGGGTTTCCCCGGCAATGGAGGAAGCCAAGCTTTCTGCCTGCCCTTGCCAGCCTAGGCCTCCACTCAAGGCTACAAAGTTTCAATGATAGAAGATACATAAACCCAAACAGAAATGGCAGCCATGGAGCTGGAAAGAGCAGGAGGCTAGGGTTGCTTGTGGCGATAGAGAAAGCCAAGCTTCTGCAGCCCTGGCCAGCCCAGGCCTCTGCTTAAAAGCAGGCTACAAAGTTTCAATTATAGAAGATACATAAATCCCAACAGAAATGGCTGCCACCTCGGAGCAAGCAGAAGGCTTGGCTCTGCTCCAGGCTACAAAGTTTCAATTGTAGAAGATAAATTAACCCCAGATACCAGGGCCTCTGCTTGGGTCGCCAGGGGGCGTGGCCGGCCTGCAAACCACCACAGGCCCCTCGCCCAGGCCGCCCCACACTCCAAGGGAACCCCCACACTGATCCAGGACACCCTTCAGGGCAAACCAGCTGGGCCCCACCTGTGCACCAGGCCTCTATCCTATCTAATAAAAGAGTAATATGCAGATTGACCATCACTCCAACACACAAGATGGCTGCCCCCATGTGGTCAAAGATCCTGCCCCTATGTGGACACAAGATGGCCACCACAAGATGGCCAGCAAGGGAGGGCAGTTGGGGGGGACCAGGCCTGCAGGGGAGGGCAGTTAGGGGTGACCAGGCCTGCAGGGGAGGGCAGTTAAGGGTGACCAGGCCTGCAGGCAGGGCAGTTAGGGGCAAACAGGCTGTCAGGGGAGCAGTTAGGCATCAATCAGGCTGTCAGGGGAGTGGTTAGGGGGTGATCAGGCTGGCAGGCAGAAGTGGTTAGGGGCAATCAGGAAGGCAGGCAGGCAAGCAGTTGGGAGCCAGCAGTCCTGGATTGTGATAGGGATGTCCGACTGCCCGTTTAGGCCTGGTCCCACCAGGATCGGGCCTAAATGGGCAGTCGGACATCCCTCGAGGGGTCCCAGATTGGAAAGGGTGCAGGCTGGGCTGAGGAATACCCCCCCATGCACGAATTTCGTGCACTGGGCCTCTAGTAATTCTATATAATAAAAGGCTAATATGCAAATAGACTAAACGGTGGAACAACTGGAACAACTGAACAACAGTTGCTATGATATGTGCTGGCAACCAGGGGGTTTGCACGGAATATGGCAGATGTCGGCCGTCGTGGGATGATGGAGCAGGTGAACGGAGGCACCAGACCAAGGCAGGGAGCTGGTCGCTGCCATTGGGGTGAGCCTCTGGTGATTACTGAAAATTCTTTGCTCCCACCTGGTGCTTGTACCCACTGCTGGAGCTGGAGCCGCTGCTTGCACACACTGCCAGTGACCACCCCACTCGCACCTGCAACCAGCCTGGAGCTGCCACTCACATCCACTGCCAGTGCCTGACACCGGTCCTGATTGCTCGGCGCCATCAGCAAGTGCAAGTGGCAGCTGCCGGCCATGATCACCCTTGAGGGCTTCTCCAGCTTCCCCTGCTCCTGAAGGACGATTGGGGCAGCAGCTGCCACTCACACCTGTTGACGGCACGTGCCCCACGCACACCCACTGCTGGAGTTGGCCCCAGTCGCTCTGCACCTTCAGTGGTGGGTGTGAGTGGGACCGGCGCCATCAGCATGTGGGAACTGCAGTGGCGGGAGTGGGGCTGCTGGAAAACAGGGAACTGGGGGCCGTGGCAGGAGGGGCCAGGCAGGGATGCAGAGGATGGGCTGAGACCTGCCCCTGTGCCCACTGCAGCCTCGCAGCCCACAGTTCCTTTCAAGGTGCATGAATTCATGCACTGGGCCCCTAGTCCTTTTATAAAATTTAAACAAAATCTAAATTTAATTATAAAATACAAAATTGTAGAAACTTTTAAAAGAAAAGACATGCTACATAAGTTCATAATTAAAACAACATTGGTCTGTTTGAAACTGATGAGCTATATCTCCTATAAATGCTATCTGATTATTGAAGAGGAAGGAAAATCCTCATATGGTCCTAATAGCAAATGGAATTTTGGTGGGTCATTTAGTTTGCTGGGTAGTTACTTATTGCATTGCAACAAGAAAAAAAAACAACAGTAGAATTCATGGAATGCTATTGTTAAATTGAAATCTTCATAGTATAGTGCTTAAAATTTTAGAGCAAATCTGTAATTGTGTATATGTGTGTGTTAATAGAATTTTAAATAAAAAAGTGTGAATCATACTGACTTTTAGTCAAAATTTTTAGTGTTCTTGGTCAAGAAAAATTTACTCTAGAATGGAATTAAGTTCAATATTCTTAAATATATTTTTTATTTATTTCAGAGAGGAAAGGAGAGGGAGATAGAAACATCAATGATGAGAGAGAATCATTGATCATCTGCCTCCTGTATGTCCCCTACTGGGAATAAAGCACACAACCCGGGCATGTGCCCTTGACTGGAACCAAACCTGGGACCCTTCAGTCTACAAGCTGATGCTCTATCCACTGAGGCAAACCAATTAGGGCTAAGTTCAATATTCTTGAAAGTAAAACTCTAACTGATCCTTATTTATTTGAAATCTACTGCTTATGCAATAAATGTACTATTAATTAGAGCAAAAAATGATTGGAGCCTTTTTATTATCAATCCTAAACTACTCTCTTTCAAAATTTTAAATAAATGCCAAGTATATTTTTTTCCACACTCACTTAATTTTCCATTTTTCTGTTTGATGTCTAAGTAATATAATGCTAATGGTACTAGAGTCTCTGCTTGCTATTTTTCTCTTCTAAGATCACAGCCTGATTTGAGGGTACCTAAAAATTATCTTATTGGAGGGCCATTAATGGAGAACAAATTCAAATCCCATTAATGGTCTTGTTCAATTTGAGGCAGATGTTTCATAATTCATGGCACGCTGCCCTCAGTTAAATGGAAGCTACTATATTTCAACTTCTACTGGAGTTTAGAAGGAACCAGAAAGTTTTGTAATACCTTGATAATTACAAGCTACGGAGAGACTCTTCAATCATAATATTATTACAAAACTCTTCTTAAGCACCTTCAATCTCACCTCTTATGGAATACATGCTGTATATTATATTAGAAAAAAATTATAAATTAGAAAAACTCTGGTAAATAAGAAATGGGAACTGCTTCAGGGAATATGTGCATGAAGTGGATATGAGAATGGGTATATGACTGCTTGGGGATGGGTAAATTGCATAAAATGTTTTAGAGCTCTCTGGGTAATCAACACTAATGGTTCTAGAAATATAATTTTTTATTGAGTTTCATCCAAATTAAATATTAGTATTGATTATATTTATATATTATTGTTCATGTAGAAACTAAAGTCCTCCACCTCCAAAGTGGCGTTAGAGGTGAATGGTCAGTTTTCATACCATATACTCTAATGTCGAGAAGTTGTCTGCATTTCTGAAGTCGCCTAGAAATTATCTCAGCATCTTTATGTAGCATTTTTTATGCAGTCATCCTGTTTCCTCATCCCAAATGCCAGGAAATAGCCTGACCAGATGCAGATAAAAATATTACACTCTGTTTTAATGCCATTATTTGAATTTCAAAAAAGAGGAAATGATCCTTAATTGTAAATTCAATTGTTATTTGCAGGTGCAAAAGGGAACTTTGGCTGCCTCATTTAATAACTTGTACCAAGAGTTCAAAGGTGAATTAAAAGGATAGTAAAATTTAATAAATGCTTGATTTAACTAGGTGTTGCTTAGAGCAGTTTATGAGTCCTTCAGGGAAGAAACAGTACATTATATTAGCAAAAAGAACTTATATTAGTTAATCACACACCGTCAGAAATGTGTAAACCTGTTTTTCTTTTTAAAGATATCATTGCCTAATTTTTTAATCTCTTGCCAAGAAAATGATTAAAACTTGTTGTTATTCATGGTCTGGGTTTGGAAGACTTCAGTGCATCTGAAACTTGCCTACTCCATATTTCTATTCAAATAATTTAGCTTCTGCAGAAGGATATTTTATTACTGTGGGAAGAAAAATAAAGAAATAGGGATAAATGGTATATGTGTCTTGGTTTCCTATATTAACTGATTTTGAGGTTATTTCTTTTCTCAGCTGTTGTAACAGGAAAAAAAGCAATAAAAAAGGGCATTTCTATGATTGATTATATGCTGGGATAGATAAATCCTTAAACAGTAGAGTTGTTTTTTTAGATTCTTCAGTTTCAGTAGTCTGATATTTTGTTGAAAATACCTATACATTTAAAAAATCTGATGTGAAATGGAATACAATTGTTTAGATAAAGAACACAAATTTTCTCTTTAGTTAAATAGAATTGACTCATACTTATTGTGAATTTATCATGCTACATCTAGATGCAAGTTTTGCTTTACATGTAAAGTCTTTCTTGTTTGTTCATTGTGAACTAATTGTCTGTACACACACTTTATATTTTTATCCACATGCATGCTTTAAGTATAACAATCAGAATAAAATACCAGTATGTGACTGTTTTTATAGGAGTTTCTACAGCCAGAGTTTAGCTTCTAATTACCATATTTATAAAATGTAGTAGAAATGTCAGTTTAAAAAATCCTACTTAAAAACAGCAACAAGGTTTAGGCAAACTTTTGAAAAAAGAATTTGTAAGGTTTGAAAAAATGATATAGTTCTTGGGAAAAATAAAAATTAAATAGCTAAACAGTAAATTCAACACCAGAATTGAAAGGCAAAAATCCCTATATATCATGTACATTTGTCATGCTAGATTAGGATATACATATCTATGATACACACACAATAGTCAGGTACTTTTATTTCTATTTGGCTTCTGAAATCTTTATTCTAGGTCATACATATATCTCAATATTTTATTTCCTTATAATTATACTAGAGGCCCGGTGCACGAAATTCATGCACAGGGGTGGGGGGGTGGGTGTCCCTCAGCCTAGCCTGCACCCTCTCCAATCTGGGACCCCTTGGGGGATGTCCGACTGCTGGTTTAGGCCCGATCCCATAGTCGGACATCCCTCTCACAATCTGGGAATGCTGGCTCCTAACCTCTCACAATCCAGGACTGCTGGCTTCTGCCTGCCTGATTGTCCCTAACCACTCTGCATGCCAGCCTGAGAGCCCCTAACCACTCCTCTGCCAGCCTGATTAATGCCTAACTGCTCCCCTGCCGGCATGATCTCCCCCAACTGCTTTCCCCTGCGGGGCTGAGGGGACTGGAGGACTGAGGCTGGATGAGGCTGGATGGTGCAGGGACTGGGTGAGGTGGGGTTGAGGGGACTAGGGGACTCCGGCTGGATGAGGTGGGGATGAGGGGACTGGGGGACTGAGGCTGGATGAGGTGGGGCTGAGGAGACTGGGGAACTGAGGCTGGATGAGGCAGGGCTGAGGGGACTGGGCACCACCATCTTGTGGCTGTGGGTGCCGCCATCTTGTGAGGGCATGACAATCAATTAGCATACTCCCTCTTTATTAGATAGGATAACTAAAGGAAGCCATCATAGATTCCCAGAGACAAGAATATACAAACAAATTTATTATAATGAATTATGGGAGATGCATTTACATAATTTACATTTTTACTACATAATGGAGCAGTGGTAATTCTTTTATAATAATAAGAATGCCAATTTATTGATCATATATGATTTATTACATGTTAATCTAAGCACTTAAACTATATTTTCACATTTATTTCTCATAGCAAAAATGTGAGATATGCACTATTGTTATCTTTATTTTATACTTGAAAAAACTATGGTTTATAGATAATTTGTCCAAGGTCATAAAGTTAGAAAACAACAGAGTTGGGATATACTTTTTGGTTTACCAAAATGTAGGGAGCGGCTCTAGGATCAAGCCTCAGGCTGACCTGTGGCAGGGCCACAAACAAATCCCAGCCTGGAAGACAGAGCTCTCCTAGCATAGTTAAGCCTGACCTTGTAGCCCTCCCTAATTCTTTCCTAAGTAACTAATGGGCTGTGCGAGGTGCAGCAAGAGTTGCCAAAACAAGAACATTTGTATACATGTTAATCTACCCTTGTTTTAATCAGACTATAAAAAAAGGCATCAGCTTGCAGGCTGGGTCTTTTGTGTCCTCATCCAGGCATGGGAGATCCACTGGACCCAGCTGTATTCTCTTATTTGTCTTTTCTTCAATCCTTCACCGCCCCTCCTCAGATTCACCCTTGGCTGTGCTGGCACACCAAAATACCATATCTAAAGTATGTAAATTTTATTAATACAGTTGCATAATTTTCTTCCTGATCACAATGAGTTCTTATAAAATCTTACATTTTTACATATACATAAACCTGGATATAATCAATAATTACATATTATAATTACTTAAAAATTAAGATGTTTTGACTACAATTTTTTTATATGAACCCAAAACCTACTTATTCTTTTTTTTTAATTTAATTTTATTTTTGTTGACAGTATTACATGTCTCCCATTTTTCCCCCTCTGCTCAGCCCCTACCTGCCCCCTCAGATCTTCACCACCCTATTGTTCTTGAACATGGGCTATGCATATATATATATATATATATATGTATATATATATATATATATATATATATATATATATATGATTAAACAATATAGAAGATTAAAAAAAAACAAGGGAATGTTAACCACAAAATTCAGAAGAGAGGCACCACGCGGGGGAGGAGTACATAGGAGGGCAATTGGTAATGTTCTAATCCTTGGGTTGTGCAGTGAGTTCTAGCAGTTCATTATGCTGTTAAATTAAACAATGTAATCCTATATAATAAAAGTTTAATATGTTAAGTGTCAGGTTGTCCAGTAGGCAGTTTAACCAATCAAGGCATAATATGCTACTGATATGCTAAGGCCACTCAAGTGCTTGTTATGACGTGCACTGACCACCAGCAAGCAGACGCTCCGACTGGTAGGTTAACTTGTTGCTGGGGTCTGGCTGATCGGGACTGAGTGAGATGGGCCGGACATGCCCGGGAGCCCTCCTGCAGACCCTCCCTGGCTGGCCAACCTCCTGTGACCTTCCACAGCCCTGATCATGCACTGGTGGGGTTCCTCATCCTGGCCTGCACCCTCTCGCAATCTGGGACCCCTCAGGAGACGTTGGAGAGCTGGTTTCAGCCCGATCCCACAGGCCAGGCTGAGGGACCCCACTGGTACAAGAATTCATGCACTGGGCCTCCAGTAAGTATATAAGTTCTTTGGTTTATCTCTCCTCGTCCCCGCACCCCAATATGAAGGTATGCCAGTCTGTTCCATGTCTCCATGCTTTGAGTCTTATTTTGTTGTTCAATTTGTTTTGTTCATTAGATTCACAAATAAGAGAGATCATGTGGTAATTGTCTTTCTCATTTTGGCTTACTTCTCTTAGCATAATAGTTTCCTGGTCCATTCATGCTGTTCCAAAGGGTAAAAAATCCATCTTTTTTGAAGCTGCATAGTATTCCATTGTGTAAATGTCCCACAGCTTTTATATCCACTGATGGGCACTTGGGCTGTTTCTAAATCTTAGCTATTGTAAATAATGCTGCTATGAACATAGGGGTGCATTCTGATTGGTGTTTTGGCATTTTTAGGATATATTCCCAGAAGTGGAGTCTCTGGGTCAAATGGCAGTTTCATTTTCAAATTTTGGGGGAAACTCCATATTGTTTTCTACAGTGGCTGCACCAATCTGTATTCCCACCAGCAGTGAACTAGTGTTCCTTTTTTTCCACATCCTCACCAGCACTTTTGTCTAGGTGTTTATTGATTTATTTATGAAAAGCATTCTGACAGGTATGAGGTGATATCTCATTGTGATCTTTATTTCCTTTTTTCTGATGATTAGTGGCTTTAAGCATTTTTTTATATGTCTCTTGGCCATTTGTATGTCCTCTTTGGAGAAATGTCTATTCAGGTCTTCTGCCCACTTTATTGTTATTATTATTATTATTATTATTATTATTATTTTTAAATTTCTTTATTGATTAAGGTATTACATATGTGTCCTTATTCCCCCATTATACCCTTCCTCCCATTCCATGCCCCTACCGCCCTATTGTCTGTGTCCATTGATTAGGCTTATATGCATGCATATAAGTCCTTTGGTTGATCTCTCCCCTTTACCCCCACCCTTCCTTACATACCCTGAGGTTTGACATTCTGATTGATGTTTCTCTGTCTCTGGATCTATTTTTGTTCATCAGTTTATGTTGTTCATTATATTCCACAAATGAGTGAGATCATGTGATATTTATCTTTCTCTGACTGGCTTATTTCACTTAGCATAATGCTCTCCATCTCAATCCATGTTGTTGCAAATGATAAGAACTCCTTCTTTTTTACCGCAGCATAGTATTCCATTGTGTAGATGTACCGCTGTTTTTTAATCCACTCATCTTAGCCATGGTGAATTGTGCTGAACATAGGGGTGCATATATCCTTTCTGATTCGTGTTTCTAGTTTCTTGGGATATATTCCTAGAAGTGGGATCACTGGATCAAATGGGAGTTCCATTTTTAGTTTTTTGAGGAAACTCCATACTGTTCTCCACAGTGGCTGCACCAGTCTGCATTCCAACCAGCAGTGCACGAGGGTTCCTTTTTCTCCACATCCTCGCCAGCACTTGTCATTAGTTGATTTGTTGATAATAGCCATTCTGACAGGTGTGAGATGGTACCACATTGTTGTTTGGATTTGCATCTCTCTGATGATTAGTGACTTTGAGCAGGTTTTCATATGTCTCTTGGCCTTCTGTCTTCTTTCAAAAAGTGTCTATTTAGATCAGTTGCCCATTTTTGATTGGGTTGTTTATCTTCTTTTTGTTTAGCTGCATGAATTCCCTGTAAATGTTGGAGATTAAACCCTTATCATTGGTATCATTGGCAAATATGTTCTCCCATGCAGTGGGCTTTTTTGTTGTTCTATTGATGGTCTCCTTTGCTATGCAAAAGCATTTTATTTTGATGTAGTCCCATTTGTTTATTTTCTCTTTAGTTTCCATTGCCCTAGGAGCAGTATCAGTGAATAAATTGCTTCGGCATATGTCAGAGATTCTTCTGGCTGTGGATTCCTCTAGTATTTTTATGGTTACTCATCATACATTTAAGTCCTTTGTCCATTTTGAGTTTATTTATGTGTATGTTGTAAGTGGTGGTCTAGTTTCATTTTTTTGCATGTATCTATCCAGTTTTCCCAACACCATTTATTGAAGAGACTGTCTTGACTCCATTGTATGTTCATGCCTCCTTTGTCAAATATTAATTGAGCATAGTGATTTGGGTCGATATCTGGGTTCTCTATTCTAATCCATTGATCTAAATGTCTGTTCTTGTGCCAGTACCAGGCAGTTTTGAGAACAGTGGCTTTGTAATACAGCTTGAAATCTGGTATTGAGATCCCACCTACTTTGTTCTTCTTTCTCAAGATTGCTGTGGCTATTTGGGGTCTTTTTTTATTCCAGATGAATTTTTGGAGAGTTCTTTCTAGGTCTGTGAAATATGCTGTTGGTATTTTAATGGGGAGTGCATTGAATCTATAGATTGCTTTGGGTAGTATGGACATTTTAATGATGTTGATTCTCCCAATTCATGAACATGGTATGTTCTTCCATCTGTTTACGTCTTCCTCTATCTCTTTTTTTCAGTGTCCTGTAGTTTTCCGCATATAGGTCTTTTACCTCCTTAGTTAAGTTTATTCCTAGGTATCTTAATTTTTTTTGGTGCGATGGTAAATGGGATTGCTTTTTTAGTCTCTCTTTCTGTAAGTTCACTATTGGTGTATAGAAATGCCATAGATTTCTTTGTGTTAATTTTGTATCCTGCTACATTGCCGAATTCATTTATTAAGTCTATTAGTTTTTTGATGGAGTCTTTCAGGTTTTTATGTACAATATCATGTCATCTGCAAATAAGGACAGCTTTACTTCTTCTTCTCCAATTTGAATGCCTTTTATTTCTTCTTCTTGTTTAATTGTAATGGCTAATACTTCCAGTACTATGTTGAACAGGAGTGGTGAGAGTGGGCATCCCTGTCTTGTTCCTGTTCTTAGGGGAAATGGTTTTAGTTTTTGCCCATTAAGTATGATGTTGACTGTGGGTTTATCATATATAGCTTTTATTATGTTGAGGTATGATCCTTCTCTTCCCACCTTGTTGAGTGTTTTTATCAAGAAAGGGTATTGGATTTTGTCAAATGCTTTTTCTGCATCAATTGATATGACTATGTGATTTTTATCTCTCAATTTGTTTATGTGATGTATCACGTTTATTGATTTGCAGATATTGTACCATCCTTGCATTCCTGGATAAATCCTACTTGGTCATGGTGTATGATCTTTCTGATGTACTGCTGGATCCTATTTGCTAGCATTTTGTTGAGGATTTTGGCATTTATGTTCATGAGGGATATTGGCCTGTAATTCTCTTTTATTGTGTTGTCTTTATCTGGTTTTGGTATTAGGGTGATGCTTGCTTCATAGAATGAACTTGGAAGTGTTCCTTCCTATTGAATTTTCTGCAATAGTCTGAGGAGGATAGGTTTTAGTTCTTCCTTTAAGTTTGGTAAAACTCCCCTGTGAAGCCATCTGGCCCCGGGCTTTTGTTTGCTGGAAGCTTTTTGATTACTGCTTCAATTTCTTCCATAGTTATCAGCCTATTGAGATTTTTAGAATCTTCCTGAGTGAGTTTTGGAAGGTTGTATTTTTCTAGGAATGTGTCCATTTCCTCCAGGTTGTGTAGTTTGTTAGAATAGAGTTGTTCATAGTATTTTTTAAAAATATATTTTATTGATTTTTTACAGAGAGGAAGGAAGAGGGATAGATAGTCAGAAACATCGATCAGCTGCCTCTTGCACACCTCCTACTGGGGATGTGCCCACAACCAAGTTACATGCCCTTGACCGGAATCGAACCTGGGACCTTTCAGTCTGCAGGCTGACGCTCTATCCACTGAGCCAAACCGGTTTTGGCTGTTCGTAGTATTTTTTAACAATCCTTTGTATTTCTGTGGGGTCTGTTGTTATTTCACCTCTTTCTTTTCTGATTTTGTTTATTCGCGTCCTCTCTCTTTGCTTCTTGGTGAGCCTGGCTAGAGATTCATCAATCTTGTTTATCCTTTCAAAGAACCAGCTCTTGGTTTTGTTGATCTTTTGTATTGTTTATTTTGGTTTCTGCCCACTTTTTAATTGGATTGTTTGTCTTCCTTTTGTTGAGTTGTATGAGAACTTTATATATTTTGGAGATTAACCCCTTATCAGATGTATCATTGGCAATTATATTCTCCCATACAAAGGATTCCCTTTTCATTTTGATGGTGATTTATTTTGTTGTGCAGAAGCTTTTTATTTTGGTGTAGTCCCATTTTTTCCCTTTGTTTCTCTTGTCCTAGGACAGTGGTCGGCAAACTGCGGCTCGCGAGCCACATGCGACTCATGAGCCATGGTTTGCCGCTCTGTTGACTAATGAGTTTGCTGACCACTGGGATAGGGGCTTAATCACAAGGAACAACAACAGCCTGTAATTATTGGAATCGAGAGTCTAGGTCAGTGGTTGGCAAACTCATTAGTCAACAGAGCGGCAAACCGCGGCTCGTGAGCTGCAGTTTGCCGACCACTGTGATATAGTGACAAAAATTCTGCTTTGTGAGGTGTCTGAGATTTTACTGCCGGTAGTTTCATCTAGGGTTTTTATGGTTTCATGGTGTACATTTAAGTCTTTTATCCATTTTGAATTTATTTTTGCAAGTTGGTGGTCTAGTTTCATCTTTTTACATGTGTCTGTTAGTTTTTATAACACCATTTTTTGAAGAGACTGTCTTGAATCCATTGTATGTTCTTGCCTCTTTTGTCAAATATTAACTGACCATAATGATGGGGGTCAATTTCTGGGGTCTCTGTTCTGTTCCATTGGTCTATATGCCCGTTCTTGTCCCAGTACCAGGCTGTTTTTATTGCAGTGGCTTTGCGGTATAGCTTGCTATCTAGTACTGTGATCCTCCAACTTTGTTCTTCTTTTTCAGGACTGCTGCCGTTATTCAGGTCTTTTATGGTTCCATATAAATTTTTGGAGTATTTGTTCTAGTTCTGTGAAGAATACAATTCACTGAAATTTTTATAATATAAATAAGCCTCATATTCTACTCTAATTGCATTCCTAATCAATCCTTCAACTGGTATAAAAATAGAAGTAAATACATGTGTTTGCTTTTAACAGTGATGCTAAGATACAAATTCCATACTATGGCAAATTCAGCCTAAAGAAGTTGTGAAAATAATATAGAAGCATGATTTTTCAATTTAAATTATTTCAATTTTTTTTCTTATACACATTTCAATACATGGACTAGCTTATGAGTTAAAAAATATTTTACTCAGTTTAAGAGGGTTTGTAAACATACAGTTTATATTAAATGTCTGGTGTTTGGCACTGCTGTTCCAAACACCAGACATTTACCTCAAAAACTTAAAATTGTTGACACAGCAATTTTTGATAGTATTGTAAGTGAGAGAGCATATAAAAACAATGAACCTGATATAAAATAGAGGAAACGTTTAGGAATAGGAGTTAGGAAAAATTAGTGCAAATTGAGAAAAGAGGTGCATAGATCTGGGTCAGAGAGAAAAGGTCAGAAAGATGAAGTCTTGGAAGGTCTGTAGAGGATGACTGAAAACAGATGCTGGCAGAAGTAGAGAGACGAGATGATGATTCTGAAGGTTATTTATCCTTTAATGATAGGGAAACAGAAATTAAATGGCCTTTTCTAACCAGCAGAAAATACAAAAACCAAAATATTTCTTAACAATTTTGAACAGAAAAATAATGAAGCCAAACATAGTGTGGACTACAGGGCCCGGTCATTGTTCTTCATAATAATGAAATTAATATGAATAGCTACTAAAAATGGTTGTTGTAGAGCATTTAAAAAGTTAATGCATATACCAAGGACGGACTAAGTGGTGGAAATTATTATTGTCTTATTACCATCAAAATTTTTCAATATTACTTCAATGGTCATTCCCTGGTTTTCTATGCATAAACATATTTGAGTAGTAAAGGGATAAGGAAATAGTAAAGGGATAATGGAGCCATCCTGATTTCAGATATTTGTGATGTCTAAATAAAGTTTTTATTTTTTTATACTTTCAATGCAGTGTTTTAGGAAAAAGATATAGTAAAATTCCTTTTATTGTATCACAGATAATGTTTTCAAGATAAAATATTACAAGATTGTCTCTGATTAGAAGATTTTAAAATATGTAAATTTTAAAAAAGACATCACTTAACTAGGTAAATAAGATAATCAAAAGTTGATTTATCTTTGTTTATAATTAGTTTACTTTTTTGAATGATTATTTGAAAAAATATTGAAAAATGAGCAACACTGGAGCTCAGATAAAAAGTTTTTAATTTCGCCCTAACCGGTTTGGCTCAGTGGATAGAACGTCGGCCTGTGGTCTGAGGGGCCCAGGTTCGATTCCGGTCAAGGGCATGTACCGTGGTTGCGGGCACATCCTCAGTAGGGAGTGTGTAAGAGGCAGCTGAATCGATGTTCCTAACTCTCTATCCCTCTCCCTTCTTCTCTGAAAAAAAAAAAATCAATAAAATATATTAAAAATTTTTTTTAAATTCTAAAATCAAGGGCATAGAAGAATTAGATACATGTCTTAAAAGATCTTATAAAATGATCTAAAGTAGTGAAATTTTAGGTGAAAGCATTAATAATAGTTATTTCAAAAAGTCCTATAAACTTATATTCCCAAAAGCAGTCATGCAGTTATTATACAAAGTAAATTACAGTAATTAAAGTGTTACCTGTCATCATGACAATATTTTAGTTTTTGTCATGATGAGAAAACTAATGTCATGGATTTGGAAAAGAAGACTAATATTGCTAGCTATTTGCCAAATATGATATTTTAAAATATCTCATTTCATTATTAGCATTATGTCATTAACAATTACATGAAGATATAGAAATAACATGTATATCCATTAACTAGTTTAATGCATTTGGAACAAAATCTGCATTACTGAAATTTATCATTTAGATTCAGACTGCAAGGGGTTTTCTGTCAAGTGAAAAACATAAACCATATTATGAAGGCAATGTGTAACCTACCATATTATCCATTGGAGGTTATGTTCTTGAGTTTGTATAAGCAAAATATCCTGAATCAGACATGCAGTGTAATCAACAGGTCTCTTAATGTGGCCTGGCTTTCCATAAGGCTCTTCCCTTTGTTTGCACAGCTGTTCTACAGACCTGTAGATCACATTTCCCTTAGATTACTGTCACTGCTGTTTTAAACCTAGTGACCATTTCCAGGAAGAAAGTAGCTTGCACAAATGTTTGATCTTATGAAAACTTGATCTATTCTTTCATTATCATTGTTAGTTTCAACTTTCATATAGTCAAGATATTTGGATTATTCACTATACTGTTAAATGGTGACTTCAATTAAAAAGGAAGAAATGTTTATGCAAATTTTAGCCCAGAGAATCTAGTAGAGCACATTAGTGTCATTAAATCATTTTATTAGAAATATTATGTCATGAAGTAATTGATGTACAGATTGATTTATTGGCTTTGAAGAGATATCTAAAATCACAATCTCAAAGGTTATATTGGCTCCAAAATGAAATTGATAGGTCAATAATGATATGAACTTAATACCAAATTACATGATTCATTTTGAAGCATATGCACTTTTAATAAAAGACACTGAAGTTAATAAACTCTGTATTAGCAACAAGCACCCAATTAGCAAGACCCAGTGCTACTTGGTTCTTACCTAGAGAATTCACAGTCTGAATTTTCACATTGTTGTTGTGAATCCTCACCAGAGGATATTTTTTCCATTGATTTTTAGAGAGAGTGGAAGGGAGGGAAGGAGGGGGAGGAGAGAGAGTGTGTGCCAGAGAGAGAGATAGAGATAGATAGAGATAGGTAGATAGAGAGAGAGAGAGAGAGAGAGAGAGAGAGAGAGAGAGAATTGATGTATGAGAGAAAAATCAATTGGTTGCCTCCCACATGTGTCCTGACCTGGGCCATGGGATTGAACCTGCAACCCAGTTATGTGCCCTTGAGTGGGAATCAAACGCATGACCCTTTGGTGTGCGGGCTGATGCTCTAACCACTGAACCCACCAGCCAGGGCTAAATTTTCACATTCATCTGAACATTTCACTTACCTAGCTGACTGTTTCTCCTGCTCATAAGTTACCACCAGGATAAGGTATATGTTTTTAAAAACAACAAGGCCCTTCTGCATCTGTGTCCAACCTCATCTTTCCAAGGGTAATCACCTGCCCCTACTGCTCCAGTATCTTGTTACCACCACAGTGAATTAAATATTTCCTAAATATATTTCCTCACTGTTCCTAAATATTTCAGGTTCTTTCATTCTTTTGTGCCTTTTCATAAGATGACTTTTCCTTGATTTTCAATGGTGCAATGATCATTAAAAATCCAATTCATATGTTACTTTGTCTCTGAAGCCTTCCTGGACTTCCCATCTGACAAAGATGTTCACATATTCCAGAAAACCATGACTACAAAAGTGAAGCATTCTTGATTTGACAACACACATGTTTCTCTTGAGAGTAACATAGAAGGATCCTCAAAGCTTTTTCAGCTTAGTTTTTATGTTGAATAAATTAATGGTCCTTATAATTAACATTATAATTATTATAATTATCCTATACTAGAGGCCCGGTGCACGGAATTCGTGCACAGGGGTGTGTGTCCCTCAGCCCAGCCTGCACCCTCTCCAATCTGGGACCTCTCAAGGGATGTCTGACTGCCCGTTTAAGACCGATCCTACCTTTAGGGCCTTCCTGATTACCCCTGACCGCTTCTGCCTGCCAGCCTGATCACCCCATAACCACTCCCCTGCCAGCCTGATTGATGCCTAACTGCTCACCTGCCAGCCTGGTCCCCCCCCAACTGCTCTCCCCTGCAGGCCTGGGTCCCCCCCAACTGCCCTTCCCTACAAGCCTGGTCACCCCTAACTGCTTTCCCCTGCAGGCTTGATCGCCCCCAACTGCCCTCCTTTGAGGCCTGGTCCCTCCCAACTGCCCTCCCCTGCTGGCCATCTTGTGGCAGCCATCTTGTGTCCACATGGGGGCAGCCATCTTTGACCACATTGGGGCAGCCATCTTGTGTGTTGGAGTGATGGTCAATTTGCATATTACTCTTTTATTAGCTAGAACAGTAAAAGCCTAATATGCTAAGTGTCTGGTCAACTAATCAGCCATTCAACCAATCAAAGCGTAATAAGCTAATGATATGCTAAGGCCGCTGAACCACTCACTATAACATGCACTGACCACCAGGGGGCAGATGCTCCGACCCATAGGTTAGCTTGCTGTTGGGGTCCAGCCTATCGGGACTGAGCAAGATGGGCTGGACACACCCTGGAGCTCTCCTGCAGTCCCTCCCCAGCTGGCCAACCTCCCGCGTCCTTCCCCAGCCCTGATTGTGCACCAGTGGGGTCTCTCAGCCTGGCCTGTGACCTCTCGCAATCTGGGATCCCTTGGGGGATATCGGAGAGCCAGTTTTGGTCCGATCCCGCAGGCCAGGCCGAGGGGCCCATTTGTGCACGAATTTGTGCACTGTGCCTCTAGTAATATAATAATATTATACATTTATATTATCAGACATCAGTTCTATTTGTTTGGTGTCAGTCATCTTGGTAATTCATTGTATCAACTTTGTTGGAACTCTTGGTTATGTTCTTACAAACATCAAAAGTAACAGTCAAAAATATAAATCTGGAATAAAATAATAATATTGGGTGGACCAGAGCAAATCTGACAGATATAATGAAAATTTGAAGCAAATGACCTAGGGAAAATATTTGCAATATTTTTGACAAAAGGAAAACATTATATAAAAAATCTTATACTCAATGACAAAAAAATGAACACACTTACTGAAGAATAGGTACATAAATTGACCAAGGACTTAACAAGTAGAGAAATGTAGGTAACCAAGATTTAGCTGATATTTAAGATATAAATATTAAAACAAGTGGCCATGGATGGAAGGCAAGAAAAAGATAAAGATGTAAATATTCTAGAGCCAGAGTTTGCATGTAGCTAAATATCACTTCTGTATTACTGATGTGAATGTATTATTTGTTATTTTTTACAAATTAACTGGTGGAAAATTTAGCAATATATTTCAGTCTTAAAATATAAAATTTTATCCTCAAATTCTAATCTAGGAAGTAATCTAGGGACTTTTCCAGGTGGCGGTGGAGTAAATGGAAGCAGTAATCACCTCATTCCAGGACCAAACTGGAAATAGAACTAAATTAAAGAACAATCATCTTGAATGATGAACTGTTGAGAAGTCATATAACCAAGGATTTACAGTAGAAGCCACATTAAGACTGGTAGGAAGGGCAGAGATACGAAAGGGGCTGACCCCACTTGACCAGAAGATGGTTGAGGTTTCAAAGGGACCTCTCAGCTGCAGAGGGTTCCTACTGAGAACCGTGGTGTCTAAATCCCAGGCTGGGCTCCCCAGCCCAGAGCACCAGATCTGGGAAGAGGTGCCCACATAACATCCAACCGTGAGAAGCAGGAGGGTTTCTGTCTGCCAGGGAGAGATGGAATCTGATGGAGAAGCAGGCACACTCTTAAGGCACCTATACACAAAATTTCTTTTGCAGCCACTCACCCTGGGCTCTGGCAGAGGGAATCTGGAGGGAGAGAAGAGTAGACTAGAGTCACCTGAGGAATGTCTGGGTTTTTTGGCTCTGGGGACGGGGTTGGGGGAAAGCTGACAGGATCCCCACCCTGATTCATTCCCCAATATTGCAGTCTTGGGTGGATTCAGCACTCCCCTCCAAGGGGCATTAGCATGGGGGAAAACAATTGCCCCATATACTGGACTCCTTCTCACCCCACCCTGTGGAGTTTAGGCCCTGCTGAGGAATCAGATGCCTTGGCTGGGGTTTAGAAGTCTGAGTGGACTCAGGAGGTATCAGTGACTGAGTGTCTGACTTTGGGGTGGGAACCAACTGAGCCATACCAGCCAGGGCCAATTTTTACTGCTTTCCACAGTGACTGCACAAATCTTCATTTCTTCCAACAGTGCACAAGGGGTCCCTTTTCTCCACTTGCTTGCCAATACTTGTTTTTTGTTATATTGATGATGGCCATTCTGACAGTTGTGAGGTGATATTTCTTTGTGGTTTTAATTTGCATTTCTCTGCTGATTAGTGACATTGAGGAATTTCACAAGTCTTTCACTGATGCCTTTCTGCTGATACAGAGCCAATCCAGCATACCACATTGCCTTTAGTCATTATGTTTAGATTTCTCCAATTTGTGACAGTTTCTCTGTCTTTTCTTGTTTTTCATTTTTTTGACACCTTTAAAGAGTACTGGTGTCCCTGGCTGTTGTGGCTCAGTTGGTTGGGGTATTGTCCCATGCACCAAAGAGTTGTGGGTCAAGTCCCAGTCAGGGCACATACCTAGGTTGCAGTTTGATCCCTGGTCAGAACACATACCCAGATTGCAGGTTTGATCCTGTTTGGGCACATAGGGGAGGCAACCAATCAATGTTTCTCTCTCACATATTGATGTTTCTCCCTCTCACTCTCTATCACTTCTTGTCTCTCTAACTCAATAGAAACATATCCTCTTTCAAATCTCAGAGGGAAGGTGGGGGTGAGTGGGTGAGTGTGAAGAGATCAATCAAAGAGTTTGTATGTATATATACATAACCATGGTCACAGACAATAGGGTAGTGAAGGTCTGGGGCTCGGGGTGGGGGTGGCCTAGAATGGGCAATGGAGGAAAAAAAGAGGATATATAAAATACTGTCAACAATTAAGATTTTAAAAAAACAACATATTCTCAGGTGAAGATTTAAAAAAAGAGAGAGAAAAATATATATAAAAGAAAAAAAAAGAAAAAAAGAGTACTGTTGAAGTATTATGTAGATTTTTCTTCATATTGGGCTTGTTTGATGTTTTTGCATAAGATTGGGTTTATGGATTTGGGAAAATGCATTTAATTATCCTTTTTATATATTATTGGATTTGACTGGCTAAAACTTTGAAAGTTATAAAGGAATGTTGGTCTATAGTTTTTTTTATAATCTATTAATGTTTTTGTTTCAATTTGTTATCAAAGTGTAATGCTTGATTCATAGGATGAGTTAGGAGGAAATTCTTCCATTTTCATTTTCTGCAAGAGTGCGTGTGGAAATGGATTTTATTTCTTGAAAGTTTGGTAGAATGCACCAGTGAAGCTACCAGAGTCTGGTGTTGATAACCTGAAAAGTGAGTCGAGGGTTATTCCCGGGGTCGTGTCTCGCCATGCCAAAGAGTGAGCTCCGCGGACCAGAAGATTTAAGCAAAACTATGGAAAACTTGTTACAAGCAGATTCAGACTCCCCTCACAGGGAGGCGGGCCCAATAATGGGCTGCCCGGTGAAGCCTTGTAGCCCACGGGTATATGTTTGCTACAAGCCTGCTTCTCTATCTATCCGTGTTGTCACCTGATTGATTCCCTCAATTGTTCTTGCCCAGCAACGGACCTGAACTTCCCCGGTCTCTATGTGTTCTTTCTCTGTTCCTGTGCTGAGCTTTCTCTGTTTCTATGTGTCAGTACACACTTTGTTGCAGGCCCTCCCTTGCCTTCCCAGGCCTCCCGCTTAGAGTCCAGAAACATTTTATTATTTCTTCATGGGTGGTTCCCGTGGTTAGGCTGCTCAGACTGCTGTGTCGGCCCCTGCCTAGGTTCCACCTGCCTTTGTTTTCCCCTGGACCACCCCCCCCCCTCCCCCCCGTCCTAGCTGCCGCGTTTCAAGTTAACCCTCTCAGTGTTTTGTTTGTTTGTTTGTTTTTGGTGTGTGTGTGTGTGTGTGTGTGTGTGTGTTTATGGGAAGGTATTAAACTCAAATTCAAGTTACTTAATAGATATAGGGATCTTCAGGTTTTCTATTTATTTCTGAATAAACTTTGGCAGTTTGTATCTTTCAAGTAGTATTGTCCTTTTCATGTGGGTTGTCTAACATATTGGCATAATAATATCCACAATATTATTTTATTATAATTTTTAATATTGGTAGATTCTGTAATAATGTCAGCCCTCTCCTTCCTGACATTTGTAATTTATGTCTTTTTTTTTCCTGATATGTCTGGCTAAATGTTTTCAATTTCATTGATCTCTAAGAACTAGCTTTTGGTATACTTGTTTTTCTGATTTCTATCTTATTGATTTCTGTTCCCAGCTGTATTTTTTTCTTTCTGCTACTTAATTTTGGTTTAGTATAATCTCTTTTTTCTTTTTTTTTTTTTAAATTTTTTTTTTAATATATTTTATTGATTTTTTACAGAGAGGAAAGGGAGAGGATAGATAGCTAGAAACATCGATGAGAGAGATACATCGATCAGCTGCCTCCTGCACACCCCCCACCGGGGATGTGCCCGCAACCAAGGTACATGCCCTTGACCGGAATCGAACCCGGGACCCTTCAGTCCGCAGGCCGACGCTCTATCCACTGAGCCAAACCAGTTCCGGCTCTTTTTTCTACTTGATTGAAGAGAAGCTAATGTCATTGATTTGAGAACTTCTTTATTTTTAATATTGTCATTTATTTCTACAAATATTCTTTCCTTCTAAATTTTGCTTTGGTAGGATCCCACACATTTTTATACATGTATTTTCATTTATTGCAGCAGAATTTCTAATTTTCTTCTACTTTGAGATAGGAGAAACTTCATTGGTTATTTAGAAGTATATTATTTAATTTTATATATTTGGTTATTTTTCATAGTTATTTCTGTTATTGACTTTATAATTTAATTTCATTGACAAATTCAAGGACATACTATGTATGATTTGAACCCATTTAAATTTATTGATACCTAGTGTATGGTCTATAATATTTTGGTGAATATTCCATGTATACTTGAAAAGAATGTTTTAGAGTGAAGTGTTCTGTGAATATCAATTAGGTCAAATTAGTTTGATAGTATTTTTTAAATATTATATACCATTACTAATTTTCAGCTTGTTTCTATCCATTAGTGGAAAAACTATTGCAATTTCCAATTATAATTTTTCTATTTATTAGAAATATGTTTTAAAAAAGTAAGTGGAATCTAGCAGCAATGAGCAACTGTGAATTGAAAAGGTCAATTAAAGTTATAAAAGAAGCAGACATAGCAAACTGTTTTGTTTCTTTGGTAACTAGGCACTTGTATTGTTTTTCTGTAAAATTTTTATTAATTGCTCATTTTTCTAATAAAGTGTGTTTTTTTGAATTGTTAAAACTATTTTTATAGAGTATTTATAGTCATATATTGTGTTAAATGTTGATATTTAGAAAATTTTTAAAAATATTTTTATTGATTTCAGAGAGAAAGGGAGAAGGAGAGAGATAGAAACATTAATGATGAGAGAGAATCATTGATCGGCTGCCTCCTGCATGTTGGAATCGAACCTGGGACCCTTCAGTCTGCAGGCCGAGGTTCTAGCCACTGAGCCAAACTGGGTAGGGTAGGAAATTTTTTGACACATTTATAGTGACTTAGTAAAGTGTGACTTCACTGAACTTTCTGAATTATATCACTGATTTTTTAGTTTTCTGTATTCTGAATTAGTTTTTCAATAGTTAATGCATTTTTCCTTTATTTTTTTCTTTAATGAATTGGCCAAATATTTCTAAGCAATGGTAAAATGTAGTACTGATAGTGGATATGCTTGTCTATTATCAGTTTATAATGGGAATAGCTCAGTTTTCAATATCAACTGAAAGATTTTATTTTGCTTTTAGATTCATGTTTGTTTTCATTAAATAGTTTTTTCTTAGTAGTTTATTGAATTTTATGAGACATAGTGGTTCGATAGTAAAATGATTTTTGAGCAATCATTAAAATGTATTTGTAAGCTATGCACATAAATTATAGCTTCTTAATAATAAATCATCGCATTACTCGAATAAGATCAAATTGGTGACAGTTTATTGTTTCACCTTAATATTAAATTAAATGTTTTATTTTATTTAGGATTTTGCATATGGAAAAAGTGATAATACTTGATTAGTTTTCTTTTAACTTTGAACTATTTGTCAAATTTTTACATCAGAATTATATAAAACAGTTTTATGTCTGTATGCAATATAAAATACTAATTAATCTCCATAATCACAATTCTTGCCTTTGTTAGTTTTAGTTTTATTTAGTTACACTCTGATGATGTGTAGTAGTATCTCTCCGTGGTTCAAATATGCACTTCAGTGGTTTGCAATGAGGTTAACCTTTTTTTTTTTTTTTCACATATATATTAGTATTTGGATATCCTCATTTCTGAAGTGCTTGTTCGAGTGTTTTTCCCATTATTCTAATTATACTGTTGTCTTTTTTCTTAGTGCCATGCAAAGGTTACCATGGATATGAGTCTCTTTTTGGATATACGTATTATAACTATTATTTCACATTTTTATTTGCCTTTAGTTTTTCTAAATAATGGTACCTTTTGATGATTGGGAGTCCTTAATTTTAAATGACCCATTTTTAATGGTTATTGTTTTTTATAATTTGTTCATGAAATCTTTTCATATCTCAAGGTCATGAAGTTATTCCATATTATCATTTAGAAGGTGGTAAGGTGCCACACAGTATAGAGTGGGCTGTGATGACCACTTTCCTCTTTAAAGCATTAGATGTCAAATCACATCACATAAAATCCAGCAATCACAAGTAACTTCAGTGTTTATAACTGATGCAGAAATAAGCAAAACAAAGGAAATCCCTGAGTGAGCAGAGGCTGTATCTCACCAGCAAGAGTTTACTCTTGAATCTCTAATAGAAGAGAAGGAAGAGAGTGAGTGAGATTATGAGGAAAAGATAATGTAGGTTAATACACTAATATATTAACCTAGATTAGATAAGCCTATAGTATACACTGAAAGAGTATAATTGGAATAGAAAAAGGTGGATTAAGATATGGAAGAGGTAAAAGCAGCAGGTCCTGGTATCTAAATGGTTTTGGAGGATTAAGCTGTCCAGGATAATTTCAAAGATTCTGAATTAGATGACTAAGTTTTAGGAACTGAGATAAAAGGTACAGTAAAAGAAAATTTCTCTAGAGGGGAAAATAACTTTATTGAATGTCTTGTGTTTAAATTTTCTTTGGGACATTGGATAGGTAAGTCTGATGATTAGTTGGAAATATAATTTTTAAGCAAAAAGAAAACCGGGACTAGAGACTATGGATTAGAAAGTCATAGTGTATAAATAATATTGTCGGTACTTGGAGAATTCCACAAAGTATGACTCAAGACTTTAAAAAAAGTGAATTGAGATATCAGTAGGATGAATTTTAAAATGTAAATAAGATTAAATATGTAAAAACACAAACTGATATAAGTAAAATATTCTAGCAGTAATATAAGTTATAATAAATTATTTGGATAAGTTGGCACACATGAGGAATAAATTTATCCATCAGAAATTGGGTTGGAAAGTCATGGAAGTGTAGAAAAAAATCATGAAAGCAAATTCTGGTAGTTTTCACTCTTTAGGGCTCTTAAATTCAATAATTTAATTCACTAATACCAGGGTCTATTGTAATTAGTCTTAGTTCTTTTGTTTGTTTTGGTCATATTTTGTGTTTTAGCCTTAAAACCAGAAGATAAATACACAAAAAATAGTGTTATATTCTGTATTGCTTTTTAAGAAGCAGCATATCTATCTTTTCTGAGTGGAAAATGTTTGCATTACTTTTGGCCAGTGGCAAGGTTCTATTTTTTATAAAGTTAATTTTTAAATCCTAAACATAACTAAGGTGATACTTAGGAATACAATGAAAATAGAAGATAGCTGGTGATATAACTCTGAGAAGTCCATTGAGGTGAGAGCAAAATAATTCAGTGAAGTATTACAGAGAAATAAGAAAATAAATGGAGATAATCAGAGTAGAAAGAAATAATGGCCATGAATGAAGACACTAATTTTAAAAGGTAGTAAGTAGTCAACAGTTTCAAAAGCCACCATGGTGACAAATAAGAACAAGACTAAAATGCAATAGATTTTCAACTAGAATTTTGGACTTTTAGAAGTAAGCTAACAGATGATAATGATGGACAATTGATTTTTAAATTGAAAACCAACATTTCAGAAGAAATTTCATTTCACTTTTCTCTAAGATTCTCTTATTTTATGCAAAAGAACTTATCGTGTGTTATTTTTTTATTACTCAAGCGGTTATTAAAAGAGTATCAGAAATAGCTATTACTTTTTATTGGGCATCTTATATCCTGGGTGCTGTTACATGTTATATATATATTTATAATCTTAATTAGAATTTAGCACAATAAATTAAATATTATATTTATCTATTTTATAGATGGGCAACTGGGTTTAGAAAGCTTAATTCAAAAGTTTCACATAGAGTAAGTGACTGTAAGTTAACATAAAACCTGGGCTCTGGTCACTATAACAAATTGTTTGAGAAAATTAATATCCCTCTCAGGAGCAATTCTGAATCCTCTTTTACTATTTTTTCTAATAGGAGTTATTTCCTCAAGAGAAAAATAAAATCTAGGAAAATAAAAAGAAGATAGAAAGAAAACCTCTAGGAAACTACAAAGAAGACAGGAAAAATTTCAAATTGTGACTTTTTTTTTCCAAACCACATCTACAAGTCAATTTTGAAACACAACGATATTTGGGAATTAACAGAGAGCTTAAAAAGATAGAAGTTAGAAACTATCAAAGGCTTTATTTAAAGTATCTATTGTCCATGGAATCCAGCTAAAAGTCTCTACCAGTTACTAAAACATCCCTACAGACCGACCAACTGCCTTAAAAAAGACCTACTATTGTCACAAAATGGTGCCACTAACATATTATGATCAACACTTTGTATCTTTAGAACACTCTTACCAACTGGCCTCAACCAACTCATTAACACATCAGTACATAGGAGAAAATCTAAATCAACCCAATAATCAATCTGTGGTTATAGTACAATCTGATAATAATTACCTTGCAGCACCTCCACTAAGCTCTAACCAGAAGATACAGAGATCTTTTGCCAAGGCTCAGGACACAATTTCACAGGGCTTCTGTAACGGAGTTCTGAAATCACCAGTACCCCAGTCCAAACATCAGGATCCACCCTTAGTGGACCTCCACCAGAGAACTTCATTGCAGTCTAATTGGACAACTCTGAGCTCACCTTTACCCCTCCCCAAACCTCAGACCTCTTCACTTGATCTCAACAAGACATCATTATCATCACTGGAATCCAATCAAACAACCTTGAGCTCACAATTATCTCTCCCCAAACCTCAGAATGCAACTTCCTTAGACCTTTGCTGGACAGCACCTGCACTGAAGTCTAATAAAAGAGTCTCAAGTTCATCATTATTCCCCTTCAAGTATCAAGAAACTTCTTTCCAAGACATCCTCTGGACATCATCATCTTTGAAATCTAATCAACGAGCCCTTAGCTCAACATTACCTCAGTCCAAGCCTCAGAAATTATCTTCATCGGACAGCCTTTGTATGTCTTCATTAGATAACCAACAAAGATCTTTGAGCTCACCATCACTTACCTCTACACCTCAAACAAATGACTTGCTTCAGTTATCACCTTCATTGCAGCCTAATCAAATGGCTTTTATCTCACCTTTACCTGGTTCCAAACCTCAGACATCACCTGTATTGAGCCCTAATTCTTGTGTTCTGAGCTTACCACCGTCTAACTCAAAACCAAGGAAATCACCTTTACCACATTCTGTCCACCAGACTCAGAGCTTGCCATTGTTCCAGCCCAAATCCCAAACAGTGCTTACACTGGATCATACCTTCAGGACCCTGGGTTCACCAGTTAGTGACTCCAAGTTTCAAAGCACCACTTCACCAAATGACAAACACGGAGTCACAGATGTGTCTTCACCCCATCTCAAACGAAATATCTCAGGTCAATCATTATCAAGACCTAAACACTGCATTAGGAACACAGCTGCTACAACACGGGTCTCCAGAATCCAGAGCAAAAGCAACTTTGATCATTATGCAAAGAAATATTCTAATAAAGAAATTCCATGGACTTTAGATTATATTTATCCTTGCATTGTTAAAGGTGGGACTGTCCCCGATAATGTTGTAAATAAAGTTATCAATTCTCTCTCTAAGACAAGAATCCAAAGAGATCTCAGTAGGCAAATTATCTTTCGAAGAATGAGGGGAAGGCCAAATCCTCATCCTGGTCCCCGTCTTTCATCAAATTACGTGGTTTGTTTAGCTTGTGCTTCCTGCATAAAAACTCATTGTAATCATCTTACAGGAAAAAAAGATCCTCGTGGTGCAATGCTATCTGTCATACCAACACTTGAGCCCAGTTCTGAGGGGAAAATAGAGGTGAAATTAGTTTTTATTCTTTCAGTACCAGAGACTTCTTTCTCATCTTGTCTCCTATTCCCTGTGAAAAAAAATCAACCTGATGAAGCCCTTGAAGACAACCTTGAAAAAATGGAGAAGATATCAGAGTTTTTTCCTACTAAAACTGATAACATCCATGGGCTGACAGTAGTCTCTGAAAACAAAGTTGTAAGCCAACAGCCCCAGGCTATTGACTGGTTGCTTTATGTTAAGAAAAGTAATTCTCAGCCACAGACGATGCTCCCATCATCTTCCTCCTCCATATCTTTCTCTTCATCCTCCTCTTCATCTTCTTCCTCCTCTTCCTCTTTGATTGCACCCTCCTTACCCTTTCCTTACGAAGAGTCTATGACATCTACCCCCTCAGGTTGTATGTTCAC
This sequence comes from Plecotus auritus, assembly GCF_963455305.1. Classification (NCBI taxonomy): domain Eukaryota; kingdom Metazoa; phylum Chordata; class Mammalia; order Chiroptera; family Vespertilionidae; genus Plecotus; species Plecotus auritus. The sequence goes on from NC_137771.1 coordinate 138,765,178, forward strand.
TAAGTTAGTTAGTTACCACCGTTTGCCTCCAGGGGTCTCCTGGCTTGAGTTTATATGTAGCAAAAATTACCAGCTACTTTCTGGAAAAAGACAACAAAGTCACCCACCATCTACCAACACAAATCCTATGAGGAATAGCACCATAGTGAAAGGGCCAAAGGGGTAAAAGATACTGTTCAAAATTTTCCAGGCACAGTAAATGAGAGAAATCTTGATTAAATTAATGTTTTGTATCTTTGAAAGCAATTGACCTTTAGTTCTTTGAGATTAGAGTTTGATTTCTTATCAGGCTTATTAAAATTCTTGGTAATGACTGAATGGGACTCAATATTTCAGTTGATAATGCACCCAGTTAAGGGAACTATTACTCTCAAGTCTATTTCCTAGTTAAGTAATAAACTACAATCCCTAGAAATCAAAACTGAATCTCTTGTTTGTAACCAAATGCTTAGCTTATAGTAGCTACTATATAATTATTGTTAAATTAATCATAATTGGCTATTGAGGAGAAATACCTTATTGGTCTTTTTTTTTTTTTTTCTGTGCCTCCTGGTTTTCTCATCTGCAATTTTTTTTTTTTTACAAATTTCTCATTTATTGCTAGTTATAGTTTTAAATCAATTTTCCAGACTATTATTGACATCCAGAATCCTGAGTTTAGTAATCCACACAAATCTAAACTCTAAATTTAAATAATTACCTTAATGTTTTGTGTTTTTTTTTCAGTTTTTTTAATTTCAAGAAAAAAAGGTTTTAAATATGTTACATGCAATAAACCTTAATATTTCAAGAAAAATGATTTTAAATATGATAATGTTACATTCAATAAACACCAACTATTCAAGAAAAATTATCTTACAAAAATAATATTACATGCAATAAACATTAAATTTTAAAAATAAAAGGATTTTAATTATGATAATATTACCAAAACTATACTAACATAGTATATCACAAAAGTTGTAGGAAATATTAAAAATCTGCAAATAAAAGGATTACTTTTATTATATTCTAGAATAGTTTTTCTCCTCTGGTTCTTTTTTTGTTCATCAGTTTATGTTGTCCATTATATGCCACAAATGAGTGAGATCATATGATATTTATCTTCCTCCAACTTGCTTATTTTGCTTAGCAGGATGCTTTTAAAGTCTATTTTGTCGGATATGAGGATTGCTTCTCCTGCTTTTTTTTCTTTTCTATTTGCATGGAAAATTTTTTTCCATCCCTTCACTTTCATCCTGTGTGTGTCTTTTGTTTTGAGGTGGGTCTGTTGTAGACAGCACATATTTGGGTCACGTTTTTGAATCCATTCAGCTACCCTACACCTTTTGTTTGGAGCAATTAATCAATTTACACTTAGAGTTATTATTGAGAGGTACTTATTTATAACCATTTATTGCTCAGAATAGTCTCTAGCTCGTTGTTATTCTCTTTCCCCATAAGATATGATGACAGTTTCCTTAAGCCATTTATGCTAATCTGTTTCCATATCTCTAAAGAAATTTCAGATCATTTTTACAGGTAATAATATATGGAGAATGTAATCTTTTCAGTTATATGTTACTAGGAAAAGTTCTTCTATGCTAAGATCCCATACTCTGAAATCCAATGACTTATTCAATCTTAGTTAACAAATTTCAGGAGAGAATAGCTAACTGGTACAGATAATCCTAGCTCATGCTGACTGTGCCAATATTTAAATAATAAGCTCTAAAGTTCATCACTTACAAAGTGGGTTAATAAAAACGTTTAAAAAATGTCTTTGTTTCACTGGGTCTACTGGGAAGAGAAGGAAGTTGTCTTACCTACTCACCTTATTATCTGCATCTCCAATGGCTGGAATTAGGATTTCCTGCATACAATTAAAACTCACATTTCTGCCTCTCCACTCCACATCTTTCTGGTCACTGGACTACATAGTGGGCATTTCCAATTGGAACCCTACACAGGCCTTTCAAACTCAACATGGCCAAAACGAAATTTATCATCTTTATATTTACAATTTACATCTTTAAGTTTACAGTTCTTTGCCCCTATGTTCTCAAATTCAGTTTGTGTATCATCACCCATCAGGGAATCATTGCCAGCTCCTCTCCAAGTCCATGAGTTCTATGTTCCTATTATCTCTAGACTTTAGTCTTTCCTTTTCAACCCCATTGTCACTATACTAGTTGTGGTCACAGCCATTTATAACCTGGAATTACTACAATAACCCTTAAACATGCACTGTAATTTTTGAATGCATTTCTAAGACACTGATTTGATAATGTCTCTCCACTTCTTATAATCCTTTTATTATTGCACATTGTTTTCTGTAGGAATGTCTAAATTCTTTTTGTGATTGAACTATTATTGACTCGCAAAACTGATTTCTTATTTTCCAGTCTCCTACTGGATACTTCAGCCATACTAATTTCTTTACAATGTATAAAATATACTAAGGCCTCTCTTACATTGTACTTTTAAATCAATAGTTCTGCTGTCCAGAAAGATCTTTCCATCTATTCATTTTTATCCTTTGTGGTTCTATTTTGTCTTTCTTGACATCTTCTGGGAAGCCTTGTTCTGATCCACTTACAAAGCGGTTAGTTGGCTTTCCTATTACCATGAACTCTATGTTCACTCTTTGTACTTCTCAATAACATTATAAAGCAGTCATTTATTGTTTATTTTCATTCACCAGACTGAAAACTCCTTGTTCACTATTTCTGTTTTTTTTTAACATAGTCTTCTGAATAGAGTAATACCCTAAAATATGTGTGTTGATATTGAATCAGTACTATTGAAGCTCTTCATCTTTTTTAATTCTCTGAAATAAGTGTTATTTCATCAATCTGCTTCTTTCCCATAAGATTAATGTTGAATTGTTCTTTGCACCTTTTGTCTTAGTGAGAGTATACATAAAAATATTACTGATGGCAACAGTCATCCTTGTCATATTTCTTACATTAAATGTGTTCCTTCTTAATATTCAATATTCAATATGATATTGGCTGATGCATAGCTGATCAGTGATGATAAGGAAGAACACATATATGTGATAATATTTTTAAGGCTTTCTCCAACTTCTTTAAGAAATCTTTGAAATGCGCCTTATTCATCCCGAACTTCCCTTTTGTGGCATATATCATTTTTATAATTATTAGTTTAATATATTCTGTACTAGATTAAATATGGATGGAGGTCCTTTGTCTATCTTGCTTACCACTAGGTCCTCAGAACCTAGTGGTAAATGACACATACCAAGTATTCAATAAATATCTATGGAATTAAACTGAAGAATTCAACTGATTTTTATTTAATTTTCTATCTTTTAGGCTATTTTCTAAAGTTGATATTTTTAGTTTTTATTGATTTTTAAAATTATTTTTTTGGTCTATGATTTAGTTGTTATTAACTTTTCTACTGTATTGGCAGTTATTTATCATATTCCTAATTACAACAGTGTCTACTTTCAAAAATTTTTCAAAAGAATTCTTTAATCAATATTTTTTAATTTTCTAATTTGGAAATAAAACCACTTGAAACCTATGGGAAAATGCATGAGTAACAAATATCTAATTCTCTTCCACCTTGTATGGATACCAAAAGATTATTAAGAATAGGAAATAACATGCCAGAAAGATCAAGAAATTTCTGTCAGATCTTGTACAGATGAGATCACATGTAAGATAGGCAGGAGTATTCAAAAATCACTACTTCATTTAAAGAAAAAGATCATCTGAAAAGTAGCAAAAAAAATATTAAATAGAAAGAGCTGACCATGAGAATATAATACATATCAATTGGGAAATAGAAAGTGGATCCTATGAGTTGTTACATTTTGATGTGGCCAATTGATGTAAAGTTGTATGACATAGCTGGATGATAATTTGACAATAACATCAAAATTTTAAAAATATACATAACTACTAATCTTATGGTCATTTTCCTTGGAATTTATTGTTTTTAAATTATCATGACTGTGTAGAGTTATATAAACAAGTAAGCATTGTGTTTATGCTACAAAAGGATTGGAAAACACCTAGATGTTCATTTATTGAAAGTTTTTTATACATACATGATGCCTACATGATATACTAGGATCCATGCATGTTATGTTTTTCCTAGTGAAAAAATTGTTGCTTCTTTTATTTCACCTATATTTATGTTAGGACTAGAACTACCTTCTTTAGGAAGATATCTTGTTAACAACCATTGGGCATGGATAATGATCTTGAGCATATGTTGGAAGAAGAAAATGGAGTAAAGAGGACACAGCTAAACTGTATTTAAGATTTAATGAGAGTTAGAAATAGAGAGAAAATATATCATTTATGATTTGTTTTAAGTGAAAGCCTACTCAAATTATAAAACAAATCACATGCAGTTTTTATATGATTCCACCATTGAAATTATGCATATATGTATGTGTCTGTATGTTTTTGTGCTCACCCCTATGTATACAACCATCCAGGATCCTAAGCGTATCTTGCACTCCCCAGCAGTGATTGCTGACATAAATTTGCTGTAAATCATATTCGCCTTTTTTAGAAATTTATTAAATATTTATGGGGCCACAACAACATAGTCTTTTGTATGTTTTAAAGCTTTGTATGTATTTAACATGTTAATAATGTATGTTTTATATAGAATGTGTTTTGAGATATTTTTATTTTAACATATAGATAGTTTATTTTCATATACATGAAATATGTATATATAAAACATATACACACATACATGTATATTATATAACTGCATAGTGTGAATTTATTACAATTTATGTATTCAGTTTTGGGTTTAATAGTTAATTTTTATTATCATATACAATATTGCATTGTTATTCTTTTAAAAATTATTGAGGTATAATTGATGTAACTTTATGTTATTTTCAAGTGTATAACATAATGACTTGCTATTTGTATATATTGCAAAATGATCACCACAATAAGTCTAACATCCATCCTCATACATAGTTACAAACGTTTTTTCTTGTGATGAGGACTTTTAAGATTTACTCCTTAGAGCTTTCAAATATGGAATACGGTATGATTAACTATAGTCACCAGGAACATTAGTTTTCATTTCCTATTTTGCACCTGTGTGAGAAGATCTCAAGAGACACGCTGTGCAACATTTGGTCTGTTGATTAGCTGTATAGGTATCACCTAGGATCTTGTTAGAAATATAGAATCTCACCCCATCTCAAATATCCTGAATCATAATCTGAATTTTATAAGATCATCAGGTAAGTTCTATGTACATTAAGCATTAGAGAAACACTGCATTAGAGTATCTAACAGTGAAATTGATGATTATAACAGTGCCTTCGAATAAAAAAATAGCATGTCATATATAATTTTAAATTTTTGTAATTATATTAGAAAATCAAAAGAAATAAGTAAAATTAATTTTAATACTGTATTTTATTTAATATCACATATCAAAAAGTTTTCCATTTCAACAAGTAATTAGAATTGTTGTTGCCCAGGGTGGCTTTTGTCCCCAGGAGATATTTGGCAATGTCTGCACACATTTTGGATTGTCATGACTAGGAAGATGTTTTAGATGTTCTAGGTCATGACTAAGTAGAGGCCAGGATTATATCATACAATGCAAAGGATAACCCCTGACAAAAAAATTATCTATCCCCTCTTAAATGTTAATATGGTCAAGATTGAGACATCTTGAATTAATGTTAACAAATATTAGTGAGGCTTTTTTGCCCTAAATCTTCAAAATCTGTTTAATTTAACACTTAGAACACATCAGAATTCAGGCTAGTCACATTTTCACATATTCAACAGCCACATTAAATAGTACAGGGTTATAATGTGTGAATTTTAAAATTTATTATTCTGCCAAATTGCTCCTCCAAATATTTACATTAATTAATATACATGCCCAAGATAGTGTATGAGAGTTCTCACTGCTCTGTAATCTCACTAACACTAGGTAATTTTCAGACTTTTACTTCTTGGCTTATACTAATAATATGGTTTGTACTAATAAAATGATCTTTTATTATATCTTTAATTTTCACATCTTTATTGCTAGCTACCTTAGACATTTGTTCATGTTTATTGACATCCTGGGTTTCTTTCTCTGTGATTTGTCTTTCATAATCTTTGTTTATTGGTCTATTGTGTGCTCTGTTTCTTATTAATTTATAGAAAAATTTTATATGTGTACTAGGGGCCCAGTGCACGAATTCGTGCACCTTGAAAGGAACTGTGGGCCACGAGGCTGCGGTGGGCACAGGGGCGGGTCTTGGTCCATCCTCTGCACCCCTGCCCAGCCCCTCCTGCCTCGCCCCCCATCCTGTCTGCCAGCAGTCTCGTTCCCGCCACCGCTGCTCCCATGTGCTGATGGCACCAGCCCTGCTTGCACCCACTGATGGCATAGAGAAAACAGGGCTGGTGCTGGGTGCCGGCAGCGGGTGCGAGCAGGGCCGTTGCTGGCAGCAGGTGTGAGCACCCAGTGGGACCGCGGAGTGTGGGAGCAAAGAATTTTCAGTAACCACCAGAGGCTTGCCCTAATGACAGTGGCCGGCACCCCGCCTTGGTCTGGTGCCCCCACTCACCTGCTCCACTATCCCACCATGGCCAATGCCCACCATGTTTTGTGCTCTGCCACCTGCTGCCAACGCCTGCCACATTCCATGTGTGCCCCCTGATGGTCAGCGCACGTCATAGCGACCAGTAGTTTGATTGTTTGGCCATTCGTTCTATTTGCATATTAGGAATATATATATATATGTATGTATATATATATTCCAAACATAAATTCTTTGGCATGTCTTTTTTTTGTTGTTGTTAATCCTCACACAAGGATATTTTTATTTTTTCCATTGATTTTTAGAGAGGGAGGGGAGGACGAGAGAGATCAATTGGTTGCCTTCCACACATGGCCCGACTGAGACCAGGGATCAAACATACAACCCAGGTACATGCCCTTGACCAGGAATCAAACTCTCAACGCTTCAGCATGCGCACTTGGGCCGACACTTTAACCACTGAACAACACTGGCCAGGACTGGCTAGTCTTGATATTAAACTATTCTTCCACTATCTCAAAAAAATTGTACTTGGTCATAATATGTTGTTATTAATCCTACTGAATTCAGTTCCCTAATACTGACTTATAATTACACATTCATGTTCAAAAGTATCATAGAAATAAATGAAGACCAACCAAATAATAGGCAAAGGCTATTTTTTCAGAGCTTATTATATAGCAAGGAAGCCAGTCACCATTACTTGCATTTGGCAAAAAACTCAAAGGCAAGGAGAGGAATAGGACAGCTTTATCTTATCTAATAAAAGGGTAATATGCAAATTAACCATCACTCGGTCACAAAGATGGCGGTGCCCATAGCCACAAGATGGCGGCGCCTAGTCCTCTCAGCCCCGCTGGAGTCCCCCAGTCCCGGGGGAGCGGCTGCTGAGAGTGGGCAGCATGAGCAGCTTGGTGGAATGCTTGCTTCGTCGTCGTGGCGATGAGGCAAGCGTTCCGCGCCCGGCAGTGGATGGGCTCCTGTCAGCACTCACTCAATTTACCTGAGTGAGTGCTGACAGGAGCATGTCATCCTTGTGACTTACTCATTTTAATTGGAGGGAAAGATGTGTGCAAGCTAGCAGTGCTGGAGGCCCAAGGAGATGTGCAGAACTCCACTTGGGGAAATCCAAAAGACATGACTCATGGAGGCACAGCCACTCTGGGCACTTCACAAATGAATGGGGTGTTTCCTTCCTGTTCCTGCTACACGGAGCATGCAAAAGCCAGAACCAAGACTGTATAACACAGGTAAAACAGATGTGCCTCTGGGCTGATGATGGGCTTCTGGGCCACAGAGAGCCTCTGGGCAGCGGGGGCAGAGCGGCCAGGCCCTGCAGAGAGCTACTGGTGCACGGATTTGTGCGCAGGGCTACTAGTAGTGTATAAAAGGGAAAGCTTCAGGTATGCCCTGATTAGAAACTGTTGGCATGGAGAAGCTGTAGGCAGACTAACTAGAAGAGGGGCACCCTATGTGATTTGTTAAAGGGGTACATATTTGGCTTTCTCTGATAGTCCTAAATTGGAAATTGGGACAAAAATTAGGGGAGTTGTTAGTTATTAATCTTGTCCTGGCCAGTTTGAGCCAATTGTTACAGAGGTTATTTGGCTTCCAGGATTGTTACTGGAGATGGTGGTCTGGCCTCCTATAAATCTGACATGTAGTAGCAGGCTGGCTTCCTGGGCTGGTTACTGCATATGATGGGTTGGTTTCCTGGGCTGCTTGTTGCAGGTTGCAGGTCAGTGTTCTGTGTTTACATATGGTCTGGCCATCGTCTCTCTCTATATGCAGTCTCACGGTATGATGTGCCTTTACTTTTCTTATACTGCCCTTGATATTTTTGTTATTGAATTATAAATGAATTTGACAGCTTTTTAAAATATTTTTACTCCCTTAAACACTTTTTATCCCAGATTTTGATAGTAATTTTTGTTTGGTTTTCTTTTATTACTCTTAGAAATATCTAGATTATTTTCTGGTATTTAGTAATCTAGATTACTCTGATATTTGATATTTTGTAGATATATTTTTCTCTGCTTGGACTCTTAATGATTTTTCTCCTTTGACATTTTACCTTAACAATGTTGTCAGCAAGTGCTTTTTGGGATGTGCTTTTTGGGAAGTGCTTTCAAAATATGAATATATAGTACTTTTAAAATTTGATTATTTTTCTTCTATAACTTTGACAATTGATTTCTTTAATCTGTCGTATATTTTTATGGTCACTAGACAATTATGTCTCTGTTCTTAATATCTTTTATCTCATTATATCATTATAAATTTTCTCTGAATTCTGAGATATCATCTCAAGTTGTTGTTTTTTAAAATATTTTTTTATTGATTTCAGAGAGGAATGGAGAGGGAGAGAGAGATAAAAACATACATGATGAGAAAGAATCAATCAGCTGCCTCCTGCATGCCCTACACTAGGGATCAAGCCCACAACCCAGACATGTGCTCTGACAGGGAATCGAACTGTGACCTCCAGGTTCATAGGTCGATGCTCAGCCACTGAGCCACACCGGCCAGGCTCTCAAGTTGTTTTTTAGATCAGTAATTATGCATTATCATTTGGGTTTCTGACTGTCCTCTCTGGAGTTTTAATTCTTTTCTTATATAATTTTAGTCCCTTGTATTTCTTTTTTTAGTGTTTTATTTATTTATTTATTTATTTATTTAGTTAGTTAGTTAGTTAGTTAGTTAAGTTCTTTATTGTTTAAAGTATTACATAAGTCTCATTTTTCCCCCAGTGACCTCTCCCCAGCCGCTCCCACTCCCCAGCACATGCCCTCACCACTCCCTGCCCCCCGCCACTGTTGGTGTCCATTGGTTATGCTCATATGCATGCACACAAGTCCTTTGGTTGATCTCTTACCCCACGCTCCCTCCTCTCCTGCCTTCCCTCTTAGGTTGAATGATTTGTTCGATGCTTCTCTGTCTCTGTATCTATTTTTGTTCATCAGTTTATCTTGTTTGTTATATTCTAAAAATGGGTGAGATCATGTGATACTTATCTTTCTCTGACTGGCTTATTTTATGTAACATAATGCTCTCCAGGTCCATCCAAACTCTCCTTGTATTACTTTTAAACATCACCATCACCAATATATAGTTCTTTATGGCTCTGAGTTTTTAGATTGATTTTTCTTTTATATGTTTTACAGAATATTACAGATCCTTTAGAAAATCTCTTTATACACTTTTGCCCATGGAATAGTTATTAAGATATTTGTCATTTGAAAAAACATAAAATTGAAATACATAAAAATCACAATCCTTACAGGCATTGCTATCACATCTCTTCTTTTCTCTGCACACAGTTGGAGAAACTAGATTCCCAGGATCCAGAGTCCTGCAGACATTTCCAGCTCCATTCTTTCTATTTCTCTCTCTATTTCTCTTTAAGAAGAGAAGCTCCCTTCTCTACTTCTTTTCTCATCCCCCTTCTTCCAACAGTAATTTTCTGTATGTTTGTATTTGGTAGCAGAAGTGCTCTAACTATATCAAATGATAACCAAATACATTGGTGGATCACCAATTTTTTAGCTGATAGATTCTTCAGGTGTCAGAATTGAAACACATTTGCAGGGGGTTTATGAGGATTCATCTGATCTTTCTTTTAGATGTTCATCACTCACCAAATATTCTTAAGTGCTGGGGGGAAATATTTAAAACAGCCTGCCTGAGATTCGTAATCTATTTCTTTTTCTTGGGAAAGAAAACCTACCACCACACCCAACCACCCACCTCTAGGAAGGAAAAGTCAGCTGACTCAGTCTAATCTTTTTATCAAATTCTTTAAGCAAACGTATGGCATTTGCTATAAGGAATAATCCTTATTTGTAGAATGCTTTCTGCAAAATACCCCATGTATACTATTATAATTACTTATAGTAAATTATGAATTCATAATGTATGACAGTACAGAATGTCAAATAAGCTATACAATTTTCTGGGTATAAAACAAGGATATTACATAACTTAAATGAGCTTCACAGTATAAGAATTGTGAGAAAGTGGTCTGAAATAGGAAGTATACCTATACTATAAATAGCAGGTATCTCACATACATCTCTTGCAAATCACATGCAATTCTCTAGAGTAGGGAACAGATGTGGTATGAAGGAAGGATAGGGTCTTCCTGGAATGTCCAGGCATTTGGACACATCTTTCCCACAAAGCAGCATCAGTCTCTATACCCCCAGCTATGATCTGAGCAGCTGCACGCTGCCTCCTAGACTCACAGCCTCTCATCGTAGTGGTACCTGAGCTCTCTGCCTCATCAGCTTCTCTAGCAGCCTGTCCAGCTCAGCAGCTCCTCCTGTCTCCCCTGCCCAGCACACTGGCTGGTTAACATGGCAACTATATCTGAGCTCTCTATGAGCTCTTAGCCTTCCATCATAGCAGTACCAGCTCTCAGCTCTCTCTAAGCTCTCCTCTCTCCTGCACACATAGGAGCTACATTATCTTTCCCTACTGCCTCTGCTTCTCTGAGCTCTCTCTACCCTCTCTCTGGTCAGTAATCTGTATATTACTCCTTAGACTATCTGCCAAGAGTGACATCCATCATTTGGGTTACAGAAGGGCACAGTGTGCCATGTGTCCTTGCACCCACTCATGGTATCTTGGCCTTGGGCACCCTGATTAGGCTCATGTTCAGAGTGGCCTTGGCCATTCTGGTGTATTGACAACAAGGCCTCTGTGCTCCTATTGACCGTGACTATCTGGGGACCTCGGCATGGTTCCCACACACCTCCAATGTGACATCTCCACTAGAGCTCTATAATACTTTTATGAAATTTGAAGCATGTTATCTCAATTGTATTGAAGAAGAAATGGAGGTCCAGAGAAGGGCTTAGTATAATACCATCATGTACATAATGGTCAAGGAAATGTTTTTTTCTAATGTCTAAAACTGCACTCTACAATACAGTGGCCTTTAGCCACATCTAACTATTGAGCACTTGGAATGTGGTTAGTGGCACGTTTAAAAATTTTAAAGCTGAAGACATGTGGATAATTTTCAGTAAATATCCTTATAGTTTGGGTAAGACTTCACTTTAATTATTATTCCACTTTAAGCTTTTATTGTTTCATTTAATTGTGTATGTTGGACATGTTCATTATTTCCAGTATTACACATAAAAAATCTAGTTGATATCAACATTCAGTTAGTTCAAATGAACTTTTTACAAGCTGATGTAATATTTTAATGTTTATATGAATATTTTAACAGTAACATGTAAATAACTTGTAATTGATAATTAAATAAAATACATAAAGGTTGTAGTTATGATATAATTAAACTATTTTTAGTTTACAAATAAGTATGGACACATTTTTAATTTAAAATGAACACACTACTGTGCAGAATGAAATGGCGACATGGAAGCTGGTACTATTGTTATAGGATTCCAGGGCAGGCAAAATAGGGAAACTGAGACAGGAAAGTTAAAACAAGGCCAAACATTGTGGGCAATTTACAGCCAGCTTGTAAGTAACAAGCTATTATCTTCCCCAGCCAAGGATACCAGAGCAAATGGTTAAAAAACCTCCCTAATGAGAGAATGCAGAAAGGAAGCGGGAATAGGGAAAGGAAAAAGGGACAGTTTTACTCCCTAAGCAGAGAAGCCAGGAGTCTCAAGGCCTGGCAAGATAAAATTGCTGGGTGCTTCTCATGAATTTTGGGAAAGCCACAACAAAGTAAAAAAAAAAAGGACCTTGATAATTAATCTGTACCAAAATAGTCAGCAGAGGAATTTTGAGCCCTATAGAGAAGATAGTATGTAACACCTCAAGACCCCACCTAACTCGCTCTTCCTATTAGCTGAGAGCCTGTCTGTGCTTCATAAGCCAGATGTATAGGTTTGCTTGCTTTGGTTTTCAATAAAGTTGCATGCTTTAATTGCTTTAATGAATTAGCTTTTCATAACGCAGTCAAGGTGTCTCATATAAATTCATTTATATGAGCAGACAAGGATCGCGGTTAGGAAGAGCCCTCTCTCACTGGCTCAGGGGGCTGGCTGCCCAGTAACACATCTCTGGTGTCAGTGAGAAGTGCCCACAACACTAGGACTAAACCAATAGAAAAAGAGTGGAAGAAGGTTTGCCAAAGTTTTATGATGTATGGCACTTGAAATATGTTGTATTAGAGCAACACAAAAATGCTTATTTGTTCATTGTGTTAAAATTAAATATAATATAGTGAACAATATTTGGAAACACTTTGAGTAAATACATTATTATTTTTAAAATATATTTTATTGATTTTTTACATAGAGGAAGGGAGAGGGATAGAGAGTTAGAAACATCGATCAGCTGCCTCCTGCACACTCCCCACTGAGGATGTGCCCACAACCAAGGTACATGCCCTTGACTGGAATCGAACCTGGGACCCTTCAGTCTGCAGGCCGATGCTCTATCCACTGAACAAAACTGGTTAGGGCGAGCAAATACATTATTAACAGTCAAAATGTATCAACACTATTAGTTGCCTGAAATCAGAATTAAATGTCTAACAAAATATATAAAAATTATTATTTTTTTAATTTTTTAAAATAAATCTTTATTCAGATTATTACAGGTGTTCCTCTTTTTCCCCCCCCATAGCTCCCCTCCACCTGATTCCCACCCCACCCCATGCCCTTACATCCTGCCACTGTCTTCATCCATAGGTGTAAGATTTTTGTCCAATCTCTTCCCACACCCCTCACACCCCCTTACCCCTGAGAATTGTCAGTCCACTCCCTTTCTATGTCCCTGATTCTATTATATTCACCAGTCCATTCTGTTCATCAGATTTTTTATTCACTTGATTTTTGGATTCACTTGTTGGTAGGTATGTATTTGTTGTCATTTTGTTATTCATAATTTTTATCTTTACCTTTTTCTTCTTCTTCCTCTTCTTAAAGAATACCCTTCAGCATTTCATGTAATCCTGTTTTGGTGGTGATGAACTCCTTTAGCTTTTTCTTGTCTGTGAAGCTCTTTATCTGACCTTCAACTCTGAATGATAGCTTTGCTGGGTAGAGTAATCTTGGTTGTAGGTTCTTGCTGTTCATCACTTTGAATATTTCTTGCCACTCCCTTCTGGCCTGCATAGTTTCTGCTGAGAAATCAGCTGACAGTCATATGGGTGCTCCCTTGTAGGTAACTAACTGTTTTTCTCTTGCTGCTTTCAAGATTCTCTCTTTGTCTTTTGCCCTTGGCATTTTAATTATGATGTGTCTTGGTGTGGTCCTCTTTGGATTCCTCTTGTATGGGGTTCTGTGAGCTTCCTGAACTTGTAAGTCTATTTCTTTCACCAGGTAGGGAAAGTTTTCGGTCATTATTTCTTCTAATAGGTTTTCAATATTTTGCTCTCTCTCTTCTTCTGGCACCCCAAAAATTCGGATGTTGGTACACTTAAAGTTGTCCCAGCGGCTCCTTACACTATCTTCATATTTTTGGATTCTTTTTTCTTTTTGTTTTTCTGGTTGGGTGTTTTTTGTTTCCTCATATTTCAGATCTTTGGTTTGATTCTTGGGGTACGTTGATCTACAGTTGAGTTTCTGTATATTCTTTATTTCATACAGTGTATGCTTAATTTCTGACTGGTCCTTTTCCATTTTTTTGGCATTCTTATTAAGATCCTTAAAGGTCTCACTAAGTTCCTCAGCGGTTTTTAGAAGATTCTTGACTAACCTTATAAATGTGGTTCTGAACTCTATGTCATCCAGTAGTTTGGTTTCCTCCATTTCTCTTATTTGTGACATGTTTCTTTGTCTCCTCATTTTGCTGCTTCCCTGTGTTGATGGAGTGGCTTTGTGTGGTAGGTGACCTATAGGGGCCAGTAGCTCAGCCTCCCCAATAACCTAAGGTGGACACCTTTGATACACCCCTTTGTGGGCTGAGTGCAAAGTCTTGGTGTAGTTAAGCCTTGATTGCTGTTGGTACACTGGGAGGAATTGACCTCCAGGCCAATTGGCTGTGAGGACCCGCTGTGTCAATAATGGAAGAACTGCTGCGCTGGAGACACGCTTATGGTGCAGGACTTGTTTCAGTGGGGCTTTGGTGCTCACTGAGTCTGCCTCTTGAATGTGTCACTTATGGATGTGAGGAGTTGAAATCTGGTGTCTCACTCTGACCAATAGGTACACTGGCTTCTGGATCTCCAATGGGGTGCAGGTCAGCTACTGTCTGAGGCCACCCAGCAGGCGCTACAGTGAGAACTACAGTTTTCTCCTTTTTGCTTGGGGTTTGGAGGTTTTGGAGCTGTCTGACCTGGGCTGCAAGTTTGCCAGGTTAAGCTGCAATAGGGCAGGTCATTCATATGCTAAAGCCCCTGCTTGGAGCTTGGGTGGGTTTGTAGATTGTGCAGGGCAGAGTCTCAGGGCGTGACTAGGCTAGGGCGTGGCAATCAGTGATGGCTGCCAGTTAGCTGGCTCTGCGTCTCGGACCCTGTCCCCGTGTCCTGCGCCCCAGCACAGGAAACAATTATTCCTGCGTGCAGCCCTGCAAGCAAGCCTCCCTCACTTTCCGAACCCATGGCAGACAGTCCAGCTTCTCCCCGTAGGAGTTTGGGTCCCCCGTGTCTCCCCAGAAACTGGAGTTCGGAGTAATTGGGAGCTTGTCTCCCTTCGGGTTGAAAAAAGCAGCGCTCCCAGATGCCCGTCGCCAGTCCGATTCACGTGCCTCCGTACCTCAGCTTTTCAGGGCTTGTGCACCTCTCAATGCGGTTTGCTCTTTCCTTCTACCGTGTTTCCCTGAAAATAAGACAGTGTCTTATATTAATTTTTGCCCCCAAAGACACGCTAGGTCTTATTTTCAGGGGATGTCTTATTTTTCCATGAAGAAGAATACGGTACACATTTATTGTTAAATGAAAATAAAGGAAATTTATTACCTGTATACGGTACGGTAGTACGGTAGTTGTCAACACAAACCAGACAAACTGTGAATCCTACAGTATCAAGAATTTACTCATTTATTCAATGACAATCATGTCATCATCTTCTGGAACATCATCTTCTGGAACATCATCATAACAATCCAATTCCTGAATTTCCTGGTGAATTTCTTGTGACTCCATTTCTTTCAGAATCAGTGGACCAAATCTCTCATGTTTAGCAATAGCACTGTCTTTAAATGAGTACTTCTTGTCAAGGTAGCCTGCTCGCAGTGCATTTGTAATGCAACTGTCAGTGATTTCCTCCCATGAATTCTTCACCCAAGTCACAACTTCTTGCAGTTTAAGTTTCACAAAGTTTCCACGCTGATTTCTCTCCATTCTGTTTTCAATGTAGTCATTAATTTCCATGCGCAAATTGTCTTTGAATGGCTTGTTTATTGCAATATCAAGAGTCTGGAGATAGGCCATCATTCCTGCGGGAATCATTATCTGATCTATTTTTCTTTCGTGAAGAAATGTCTTCATGTCTTTAGCGCGGTGAGTGCTGGCTGCATCCCAGACTAGCAGACCTCTTTGGCTCCCTCGCATAATAAGCGGCAGCATTAAATGGACCCACTTCCTTATAACTGCTTGTGTGGCCCAGGCTTTTTCAGTTTCAAGAATAAAAATGCCCAAAACATGTTCAATCTTTTCCTTCTTGCCCTTAGAAATGATTAAAGGTGGGATTTTAGTGCCATCCAGACGAATTGCCAAAATACAGGAAACACGTGCATTTTCGTAAGCAGTGGAGGGAATGTACGCCAAGGAGGCACCCCGCTGTTCAATTGTTGTTTGAGATGATTGGCCCATAAACACTGCAGTTTCATCCATAGCAATCATGTTGGAAAGATTGTCTTTAGAGAAGTCAGCATCATCAATAAAGGACTTGAATGCAAGTGCTCGCTTAATAACTTGAGTGTCTTCCAACCTAAACAATGTTGTAGATCTTCTTAAAGACAGTTCACTTCGCTGAAGGAAATTATCCAGCCAGTGTTGTGATGCTTTGAAGTCTTCGGGGGCTATGTCAAACTGTGGTGCCATTGCAAGGGCAAATTCTTGAATCTGAGCTGTATTCACAACCAAAGCCTTTGCTCTCCTGTCAACAGCCCATTCACAGATCAGGTCTTCCAGCTTGGAAAATAATGGTTGCCGACGTGATCCACACTTGTGCTTTTTAGCATTTCCCTTGTCCACTTGTTCAGTGAGGTTACCATACTCTGCTCGCCATTTTCGGACCAATCGGATACTCAACATCTTCTCTTTGCAGAAAGCAGTAAGATTTTGGCCCCAAGAGTCTTCCACGATTCCTTTCTTGTACTCCACTGAGTAGCTTTTTCTTTTTGCGCTCATTTCCAGGGGTAAAAAAAAAAGGAATTGGGGTATCAAGGTGGAGGGAGGGGGATCACTCAAAATGACACAGGGGGGATCAGAGGGGGAAGTCAAAATGGCACAGGAGAATCAGAGGGGAGATTACCATTTTAGTAACCCCTTTTGATCCTCCTGTGTCATTTTGATTGTCCCCTCTGATCCTCCTGTGTCATTTTGATTGCCCCCTCTGATCCTCCTATGTCATTTTAAGTGATCCTGCTCCCCCCACCCCTGTGCCACTGAACACCTTCACCAGACATCCCCTCTACCCCTTTATCAGATATTTACCCCCTGGGGCCTGCCTGGGGACTGTCACTGGGCTTGCTGGGGCCAGGATCTGGGCTGGAGCAAGGTCTGCCACTGACTGAGAACCTTCAGTCATCATGAAGGCGGCTGCGAGCATCAGGTAGTGTCACCAGAGACAGACTAGCACTCACCACCTTCGTCGAGTCCAGTCCGTGCTCTAATCCTCCTGTTCTTCTACACGCATCTGCGAAAATCTCCTCCTCTCTCCCGCCCCACGCTCACCGCTCACTCCGACCTCCGCTCCGCCTCCACACAGCAGTGACATCAGGACTCGCGTAACCTCACTGGTTGCTAGACGCCAGTCGGGGCGGCCCTAGCGACCAGTTTACGGTAAATTAATTTTCATTCTGAGACATAGCCTGGGGGCCTTATTTTCAGGGGATGCCTTATATTTCACTCAGAAGGAAACCTGTAAGTAGGTCTTATTTTCAGAGGATGTCTTATTTTTGAACTTCCACTCAGCCAGCTTTCCTGTGGTTCTGGGTGATAGACGTTTTGTCTTTTAGTTGTAGTTTTGAAATTGTTGTGCGAGGCAGCAGTTTAGGTGTTTACCTATGCCGCCATCTTGGATCCTCTCTAGTTTTTTTCTTAACAGTTTTTTTTTCTAAGTCAGTATTGACTTCATTAAAAAACACACACACACAAATTAATAAAGACTTGGAAGCATAAGAATAAAGTAGATTTAAGCTATTGACCATTAATAATATCTAAACTAAAAGATGGAATTAACAAACTTTAAAACATTTTAATAGTCTTACAACCTTTAAAAGGAAAGTAAAGATATTGTGTTAGTTTCTCTGAGATATAATGTGTGACATTAAAATTACATGACCAACTATCATAGGGACAGAATGGCAGATGTTTCAAATAACTGAAAAGGAAAAACAAACAAACAAAAAAACATATCCAATTAAAAGCAGTATGAGCAAAAATGTTTAAAGTAGTTTTTTAAAAACAGGAATGAGAAAACAAAATAAGAGGATCAATCTAAATCCTAACAACCCAATCATTGAAAAACAGTACATGAAATAAATTTGCCAACTCTAAATATATTCAAATTAGAATTTAACAATCTAAAACAAAGAATTTAATAATTTAGGTTATCTGACTAAAATGTAAAAGCAACAAAATTAATGAAAAAATTAGTATTTCCTAATTTTATTTCATTTTTAAACAGTATATAAATTTTTAATTTTGACAGGCTCTACTGTGTTTTGTATTCTCACACAATAAAGAAATTATTTTTATATGGAGTGATGAAGAAATTATTTTTATTATGGGACCTGTTATAAAATTAAGAGGAAAGACTAAAAATGACATTTTACAAAAGTGAAATCTTCAAATAAGCCATCAGACAATGACTCTTAGAATATGAAAATTTTCAATCAATATAAAAATATGCTTAATTCAAAATTTGAAACATTGCAAATACTTTTCGTAGCTTTAGATGAGTCATACATTATGAGAGACGCTGTCCAATAAATATTTTGGGAGCACTTTTCTTCAGAGAACATTCAAGTTGACAAAGACATGTCATTTAGCAGCAGAAAAATGCAACTTGTAGCTTAGGTGTTTTTGAATCTTTTCCATCTGCTAACAAATGAATTTCAGCTAGATAAAGAAAAATTAATTTCTGTCCTGATGTACAGTTCTCCAGCTATTTATGTTAGGTCAAAATTCCATATTTATTGGAATTAAAACTGATGTTTCCTTTATTGTTTTATTCCACTGTATAGTTATATTAAATATATCTGTGCTCAGTTTCTGAGGAAATTAAATTAAAGATATAATGCATACAGTTGTTAAAATCATTCATGATATGATGCAAGTGTTATATATCACTGCCAATTTATGGAAACTGATGAAATAGAGAAGAGACTATGAATTTAATGATCTTGTGTTTTGTGCCAGTTCTTGTGAGTTGGAGTTTGGACAAAAGAAAATTTACTGTGCTGTTAATTCAAAAATTTCTTGAAACAAAAGGGATGCTTGCCAAATATTCAATAGTTTAAGCCAAAGAAATGGCAGTGTGAATTATATATTTCATCAATATGACATTGCATATGAACAAGTGAAATTTGTGGTACCAAAGAAAGGAAAGTCTTATTTGTGATCTGGCTAAACAGGTATAAGAATTTATGTTGAAATAAAAACTTTTCATAGTACAAGTCAATAATAATGATTACACATTTTCCAACATGAATTCATATGCGGATTTTAATTATATTTGACAGCATTCTATAAATTTTTCTCTAAACATAAATGAAAAATTTGAAGGACACTAAGCTGAGTTGACACAAGAGTTAAGAACTATACTTGACTTGGACAGACATAGTGTTGAAACCAATATTCAAAATAAAAATCTTCTATAAAAGATAAAAAAGTTTTGTTAATCCTATATAATAAAGAGATAATATGCAAATTGACCATCACTCCAACACACAAGATGGCCACCCCCATGTGGACACAAGATGGCCACCACAAGATGGCCGGCAGGGGAGGGCAGTTGTGGGTGATCAGGCCAGTAGGGGAGGGAAGTTGGGGGAGATCAGGCCGGTAGGGGAGGGCATTTGCAGGGGGGGGGGTGACCCAGGCCTGCAGGGGACGGCAGTAGCAGAGGACCAGCCCTGCAGGGGAGGGCAGTTGGGGGTGACCAGGCCTGCAGGAGAGAGCAGTTAGGGGTGACCAGGCCTGCAAGGGAGGGCAGTTGGGGGTGACCAGGCTGACAGGGGAGGGCAGTTAGGGGTGACCGGGCCAGCAGGGGAGGGCAGTTGGGGGTGACCAGGCCTGCAGAGGAGAACAGTTAGGGGTGACCAGGCCGGCAGGGGAGGGCAGTTAGGGGCAATTGTGCCAGCAGGGGAGCAGTTAGGCGTCAATCAGGCTGGCAGGGTAGTGGTTAGGGGGTGATCAGGCTGGCAGGCAGAAGCAGTTAGGGGCAATCAGGCGGGCAGGCAGGTGAGTGGTTGGGAGCCAGGAGTTCTGGATTGTGAGAGGGATGTCCTACTGCCCGTTTAGGCCCGAACCCACAAAATTCAATGACATATGAGTTATGCTGAATAAATATCACTTTTGTATCATCCAAAAGTTGAAAAATTGTAAGTCAAACTATAGTAAATCTGAGATCATCTATATTGATTAAACCTACAGGTAGATAATGAGAACCAGTTTTTCTTATGGTCTGAGAAAGAAGTTACAAATAAGGAAAGGGAGACGACTAACATTAAGTATATGGAATCATGATTATTAATGTGATCTTTAAAAAATTATATATATGGATAGATAGATAGATACAGAGATAATTACAAATGTGTGCATTTGTGAGTGCATGTATGCATGGGGTAATCTACAGACATATATATTCCAGGCCTATCAACTCAGAGGGAGTGGAAGCAGTGAAACCCAGATAGCAATTCGCATACTAGTACCCTGAACATGGTTTCTAAGTATCTTTCTCTAGTGAAAGTACACAAGGCTTCTTGGAGATCTAGAAGCTCTACAGGCCTAAGGCAGGAAAAATATAAAACTTTTCTGGAGCATTTTGTAGTTCCAAAAAGTAAAAAAGTACAAAAACAACAACAACACAGGAGAGGGCGCATGACCCCACATGGAAGAGCTCTCAGTGGCTGAAATTGAAACAACTTGAGCAACAGAAGAAATAATTACATTTTTAAATTATATTTCAAAGTTGTTTTTTTTTTTTTTAAAGAACCAGTACAGATACAAATAAATAAGTGAACAACTGGGGAGTCGAGAAAATTCTTCCTGAAGGAAAAATTTCAGTAAGTGTAGATAGAATAAAGGAAATAGTAAATCACCACTAAACCTCCAGGCAAGATTCACTAAGAGATGTAAAATTAAGGGGCAAGAGTTAAACAGAAACATGATATTTGTATAGTCTAAAATTATCTTTCCCCAAATGTTTAGTATTTACTAAGGAAAAAATAGTAACTTTACAGAGAAAAATCCTGGCCACTTTGATCATGTGATTAAGATTAACATGACCAGTAATACTCACGGGCATTGTATGTCTTGAAATTATGCACCAAGGAAAGCACATAGGCAAGACCTATTTGAAAGCCATTCCACCAAATAACTGATAAGTATCCTTGTGAAAGATAAGGAAATATTGAAGAACTGTTAAAATTTGGAGGACATTAAAGAGATATGACAATGCAATGAATTGTAACCTGGGACAGAAAAAAAAATACTTAGTAGAAAAAAGATGAAATCCAAATAAATTCTGTAGTTGAATGGTCTTGCTTTAAGGTTAATTATTTATGAAAATTGTTCTATGGTTATGGGTGATCTTAATAAAAGGGAAAGAGGGATAAGAGGTATACTGTTTTTGAAAATATTATGTAAGAAAATTATGTAAAAAAAGCAACACACAAAACTTTGTCTGCTTCTAGTCAAGGTTGTACTATAAAGAGATGTTCAACAATCCCTCTCCTTACTCTAAACCTACAAAGATAACAGGTAAAAATAAAAAGTAAAATTATAAAAGATAATACCAAGTTTCTGAAATATAAACATCTTGTCATGGATCAAATATAGAACAAAGCAGTGGTTAAGAGGGTTGAAGCCACAGGCCTAGTCAGCTCTGGGTTTAGAAACAGGCCTCTGTGACTAAAACAGGATAATGGGAAGGAAAAATGCTTCATATGAAGTAAGGCAATGAATCCACTCTTGTTGAAACAAGGAACCAGGGAGAGGAAAGAGAAAGAGAGATTACAAATTGAATTATTCAACAATCACTACAAACCTTTTCTCCTTAGCTTATATAAATAAAAGTATTTGCATTCTCAACTTCCTTTAAAACTAAATTATGATGCCTTTCTAGTCATTGAGATGAGTGTTAGTTTTGTATAAAAATGTCTTGGCCCAAATATAATCTTATTTGAAGAAAATCCTTGGGCCATTTTTATTATTTCTGCCTGAAATATCTGGAGGTGTAACTATTGTATTCAGAACATAAGGATAAAAGCATACATTATGGATGACAGAGTATGAAGATAGATAGAACCAGATGTTATCCTAGGGTTCTATACCAGCCATAATTTCTTTCCTCTATATACCTTGTTATGTGAGAAAAACAAATCCTTCTTCATTTGTTCAAGCTATTGCTTGATTTTTTTCTAACAGCAAAAGGCAGTTGTAACTAGGTCAAAGAAAAGCTAAAATCGTGCTATTCAAGGTGTGTATGCCATCCTAATTCTAAAACATAAGAATAAATCTTATAAAATACAAGTAAAAACCAATTGTAAAAACACGAATTCACTCTAGCAGGGATGAAAACATCAAGAAATCTGAAACAGTCTTTAGAATAAATGTATTTTGAATTCAAAGTGATAACTGAAGAAATAAAAGCCATAAAATAGAACAAGAATCCATGAAATAAAAGATTTAGCAATAAAACAAGAACTGATGGGTTTAGAGGAAAAAAAATTGAAATCATAAAGAAAATTTATAGTATAAACCCTTAAAACTAGGAATAGAGAGGACCTTCTTAATTTTATAAAAGATATCTAAGATAACATCATACTCTTATGATGACGAATTCATACTCTTAAATGATGAAATGTTGGAAGTATTTTATATAGATATAAAATGTGGTTTTACAAATTCACTTTAATTTCAGGGTTTCATAAGAATTGATAATTTAATAAATTTATATACAATAATGATAACCAACAATAACCCAAACAATTTTGAAGAAAATAAGAAATTGTAGGAAATATCAATTGATATGAAATATCAATTTTTTAAAGTTATAATTATTGAAGAACAGTGTTTTTGTCATGTTTAGTACTAGTGTTGACTTAATAATTTATTAATTTAATAATAGTGTTTAGTTTACTATTATTGCAAGAATATGCATAACACAAATTGATACATACATGACAATTTAGCAAACAATAGAGATATGAAAACAGATAAACTGTTAAATAATGAAAGACTTTGATAAATGTTGCTGGACAACTGGCTCTCTAGATGGATAAAAATTAAATGAGATTCCTGACTTATATGCAACATAAATATCATTAAAAACCAATTATAAAAAGTTAGATCTTAAAATTGAATTTTAGAATAAATTAGAACCTAATATTTTTATAAGGTCAAAATAATTAAATATTTCTTGAACAAGTCACCAAAACAAAATTATAAAGGTATTGATATTGTAGGTCTAATTGGTTGATCAAAGGTAAAAAAGGCTAGCTTCAGTAAACTTTATATTGTTACTGAAAGTCTATATTTAAGTGCTACTGAGCAAATCCAAGTCAGAAATAATAAGATTAAAGTCTCAAACCAAAGTTAAAAAATTCAAATATTTAGACAGTTCTTATTTAGTCTATTAGAAAGGACTGTCCAAAGGGATGCCAGACTAGGGTAGAATCATCATGAAAAGCACAGACAAAACTATCTCTGGTCATGTATTGTCCATATTTTTTATGTGGTAGCTCAGCTACTCTGAGAAGGTAACCCTAATTCTTTAGGTTGGGTAAGTAAAATTGTAATTGCAGAAAAAAAAATAACAGTAAGAAAAAAACAAAATAAAAAAATTAATTAATCCCATGGTATTATGAGTTATATAATAATTTATTTGTAAGCATCCTAATGATGCATGATGATTTTATCTGCATTTTTAAAGTGTTTAAAGCATTACGAGATTTACACAAGTTAGGGTTATAAGGAGAGTAATGAATTAAGTTTGCAATCAATATTTAAATCTTTGGAATTTTATAATTATACTAGAGGCCCAGTGCACAAATTCTTGCACAGGTGGGGTCTGGCTGGTCCAGTCCCAATCAGAGGATTGGGGCCGGGCCTGTTGGGAGGAGGAGATGATGGGAGGTTGGCCAGCCAGCCCACCCCGATTGGGGCCGATCAGGGCTGGGCTGGGGGGCCAAATGGGCTTGGGGGGCCAATCGGGGGTCAGTAGCTGGGTGAGGGACTGGTGGAGGTTGGCCATCCAGCCCCACCCCTGATTGATGTTAGGAGGGGCCATGGGCTGATCAGGTGGTGGGGGCCCATCAAGGGTGGGTCTAGGCGGGGGGAGAGGCCGCAGGCAGTTGGCCAGCCAGCCCTGCTCCTTATTGGGGGCTGATCTGGGGTGGGGCTTAGTTGGGGGAGGGGCTGCAGGAGGTTGGCTGGCAAGCCTCACCCCTTATTGTGGTAGAAGGGGGTGATCAGGGGCAGGGCTGGCTGGGGGGAGGGACTGCAGGCTTATTGGAGTGGTGGGGGCCCATCAAGGGTGGGGCAGGCTGGGGAGAGGGGCTGCAGGAGGTTGGCCGACCAGCACTACCCCCTATTGAGGTGGGGGGTTATCAGGGGTGGGGCCATCCAGGGGGAGGGACTGCAGGCCAATCAGGGTGGTGTGGGCTGCTCTGGGGCAGGGGCCGGCCGGGCGGGGCGGAGTGGGGGGGGGAAGCCTTGGATGTTGGCTACCTAGTCAACGCCCCACACACAGACAAGCCTCAGTTGTTGGCTGCCCAGCCGCCTAGGGCTGGCCCAAGGCACAGGCAAGCTGACGCGGGAGGCGTAGGATCTTCCTTAAGAAGAAGAAAAACAAAAAAACAAAAACAGAAGAACATAATTATATAGCATATAATGGCAATAAATACATACCTATAAATAATCACTTTAAATGAAAATGGCTTAAATGTACCAATCAAGAGTAGGATAGCTGAATAGATAAGAAAACAAGACCAATACATATGCTGTCTATAGGAGACCCACCTGAGAATTAAAGCTACACACAGACTAAAAGTAAAAGGATAGAAAAAGAAGTTTATTGCAAAGAAGTGAAAAAGAAAAGATGGGGTAGTAATCATTATATCTGACACAATAGACTTTCAAAGACTATAGGAAGAGACAAAGAAGAACATTACCTAATGATAAAAGGAGAAATACCAGAGGATATAACACTGGTAAACATTTATACTCACAACGTTGGAACAACTAAATATATAAAGCAAATCTTGATGGAAATAAAGGGAGATATAACAGTAGAAGAATCATAGTAGGGGATTTTAACACACCACTGAAATCAATGCACAGATATTTCAGACAGAAAATCAACAAGAAAATGGTGTCCTTAAATGAAATACGAGAATAGATGGATTTAATGGATAGAATGTATATTCCTGGAATATTTTCAAGGATAGGCCACATGTTAAGACACAAAACAGGTCTCAGTAAATTTATTTATTTATTTTAAATTTCTTTATTGATTACAGTGTTATATATGTGTCCTTATTCCCCCATTACCCATTACCCCCGACCCCACCCCTCATGCCCTCACCCTCCCCCCCCCCCGCCCCCCCCCCCCCCGTTATCTGTGTCCATTGGTTAGGCTTATATGCATGCATACAAGTCCTTTGGTTGATCTCTCCCCCTTACCCCCACCGTCCCCTACCTTCCCTATGAGGTTTAATGGTCTGATCAATGTTTCTCTGTCTCTGGATCTATTTTTGTTCATCAGTTTATGTTGTTCATTATATTCCATAAATGAGTAAGATCATGTGATATTTATCTTTCTCTGACTGGCTTATTTCACTTGGCATAATGCTCTCCAGTTCCATCCATGCTGTTGCAAATGGTAAGAACTCCTCTTACCGCAGCATAGTATTCCATTGTGTAGATGTACCGCTGTTTTTTAATCCACTCATCTGCTGATGGGCACTTAGGCTGTTTCTAAATCTTGGCTATTGTAAATTGTGCTGCTATGAACATAGGGGTGCATATGACCTTTCTAATTGGTGTTTCTAGTTTCTTGGGATATATTCCTAGAAGTGGGATCACTGGGTCAAATGGGAGTTCCATTTTTAGTATTTTGAGGAAACTCCATACTGTTCTTCACAGTGGATGCACCAGTCTGCATTCCCACCAGCAGTGCACAAGGGTTCCTTTTTCTCCGCATCCTCGACAGCACTTGTCGTTTGTTGATTTGGTGATGATAGCCATTCTAACAGGTGTGAGATGGTACCTCATTGTCATTTTGATTTGCATCTCTTGGATGATTAGTAACTTTGAGCATGTTTTCATATGTCTCTTGGCCTTCCTTCTGTCTTCTTTTGAAAAGTATCTATTTAGGTCCATTGCCCATTTTTTGATTGGGTTGTTTATCTTCCTTTTGTTAAGTTGTATGAGTTCCCTGTAAATGTTGGAGATTAAGCCCTTATCGGTGATAACATTGGCAAATATGTTCTCCCATGCAGTGGGCTTTCTTGTTGCTTTGTTGATGGTTTCTTTTGCTGTGCAAAAGCTTTTTATTTTGATGTAGTCCCATTTGTTTATTTTCTCTTTAGTTTCCATTGCCTTGGAGCGGTATCAGTGAAGAAATTGCTTCGGCATATGTCTTAGATTTTGCTGCCTATGAATTCCTCTAGTATTTTTATGGTTTTCCCGTCTTATGTTTAAGTCCTTTATCCATTTTGAGTTTATTTTTGTGTATGGTGTAAGTTGGTGGTCTAGTTTCATTTTTTTGCATGTATCTGTCCAATTTTCCCAACACCATTTATTGAAGAGACTGTCTTGACTCCATTGTATGTTCATGCCTCCTTTGTCAAATATTAATTGAGCATAGTGGCTTGGGTTGATTTCTGGGTTCTCTATTCTATTCCATTGATCTATATGTCTGTTCTTGTGCCAGGACCAGGCAGTTTTGAGAACAGTGGCTTTGTAATACAGCTTGATATCTGGTACTGAGATCCCACCTACTTTGTTCTTCTTTCTCAGGATTGCTGCAGCTATTTGGGGTCTTTTTTTATTCCAGATGAATTTTTGGCAAGTTTGTTCTAGGTCTTTGAAATATGCCATTGGTATTTTAATGGGGAATACATTGAATCTATAGATTGCTTTGGGTAGTATGGACATTTTAATGATGTTGATTCTACCAATCCATGAACATGGTATGTTCTTCCATCTGTTTATGTCTTCGTCTATCTCTTTTTTCAGTATCATGTAATTTTCCGCGTATAGGTCTTTTGCCTCCTTAGTTAAGTTTATTCCTAGGTATCTTAATTTTTTTGGTGCGATGGTAAATGGGATTTTTTTTTTCAGTCTCTCTTTCTGTAAATTCAGTATTGGTGTATAGAAATGCCATAGATTTCTTGGTGTTAATTTTGTATACTGCTAAATTGCCGAAATCATTTATTAAGTCTATTAGTTTTTTGATGGAGTCTTTTGGGTTTTTTATGTACAATATCATGTCATCTGCAAATAAGGACAGCTATACTTCTTCTTTTTCAATTTGGATGCCTTTTATTTCTTCTTCTTGTCTGATCATAATGGCTAGTACTTCCAGTACTATGTTGAACAGGAGTGGTGAAAGTGGGCATCCCTGTCTTGTTCCTGTTCTTAGGGGAAATGGTTTTAGATTTTGCCCAGTGAGTATAATATTGGCTGTGGGTTTGTCATATATGGCTTCTAGTATGTTGAAATATGATCCTTCTATTCCCACCTTGTTGAAAGTTTTTATCAAAAATGGGTATTGGATTTTGTCAAATGCTTTTTCTGCATCAATTGATATGACTATGTGATTTTTATCTCTCAATTTATGTATGTGATGTATCACGTTTATTGATTTGCGAATATTGTACCATCCTTGCATCCCCAGGATAAATCCTACTTGGTCATGGTGTATGATCTTTCTGATGTACTGCTGGATCCTATTTGCTAGAATTTTGTTGAGGATTTTGGCATCTATGTTCATGAGGGATATTGGCCTGTAATTCTCTTTCATTGTGTTGTCTTTATCTGGTTTTGGTATTAGGGTGATGCTGGCTTCATAGAATGAGCTTGGAAGTGTTTCTTCCTCTTGAATTTTTTGGAATAGTCTGAGGAGGATAGGCTTTAGTTCTTCCTTGAATGTTTGGTAAAACTCCCCTGTGAAGCCATCTGGCCCCGGGCTTTTGTTTGCTGGAAGCTTTTTGATGACTGCTTCAATTTCTTCCATAGTTATTGGCCTATTGAGATGTTTAGATTCTTCCTGATTGAGTTTTGTAAGGTTGTGATAAATTCTCTTAGCCTTTTTTTTTTTGTAGAATAGAGTTGTTCATAGTATTTTTTCACAATCCTTTGTATTTCTGTGGGGTCTGTTGTTATTTCACCTCTTTCATTTCTGATTTTGTTTATTTGGGTCCTCTCTCTTTGCTTCTTTGTGAGCCTGGCTAGAGGTTCATCCATCTTGTTTATCCTTTTGAAGAACCAGCTCTTGGTTTCATTGATCTTTTGTATTGTTTCTTTGGTCTCTATGTCATTTATTTGTGCTCTGATCTTTATTATCTCCTTCCTTCTACTCACTCTGGGCTTTTCTTGTTGCTTCCAATTCTTTTCGTTGTAGAGTTAGATGATTTATTACCATTTTTTCTTGTTTTTGAGGTAGGCCTGTAGCGCTATAAACTTCCTTTTCAGGACTGCTTTCATTGTGTCCCATAGATTTTGGATTGTTGTGTTTTTATTGTCATTATTTTCCAGGATGTTTTAAATTTCTTCTTTGATCTCTTTGGTAACCCAATCACTGTTTAATAACATGTTATTCAGCTTCCAAGTATTTAAATTTTTTGGGCTGTTTTTATTGTAGTTTATTTCTAATATTATGCCATTGTGGTCTGAGAAAATGCTTGATATGATTTCAATCTTCTTGAATTTGGGGAGACATTGCTTGTGATCCAATATATGGTCTATTTTTGAAAATGTCCCATGTGCACTTGAGAAGAACATGTATTCTATGGCTTTGGGGTCAAATGTTCTGAAGATACCAGTTAAGTCCATCTGATCAGTGAGTCATTTAGGATTGCTGTTTCTTTGCTGATATTTTGTCTAGAAGATTTATCCAGGGATGTCAATGGTGTATCAAAGTCCCCTACTATGATTGTATTATTGTCGATCTCTCCCTTGATATCTTCCAGGAGTTTTTTTATGTGTTTGGCTGCTCCTGCATTGGGTGCATATATGTTTATCAGGGTTATATCTTCTTTTTGTATCAATCCCTTTAGTATTATGAAATGGCCTTCCATATCTCTTGTTATGGCCTTCACTTTGAGGTCTATTTTGTCAGATATAAGTATTGCTACCCCAGCGTTTTTTTCATTTCCATTTGCCTGAAAGATATTTTTCCATCTCTTCACTTTCAGTCTGTGTGAGTCCCTTGTTCTGAGGTGGGTCTCTTGTAGACAGCATATATATGGGTCATGTTTTTTTATCCATTCACTCACTCGATGTCTTTTGATTGGAGCATTCAGTCCATTTACGTTTAAAGTTATTATTGAGAGGTAATTGTTTGTAGCCATTTTTATTTTTCGTGACTGTGTTCTTTCTTACCTTTTTATTTCTTCTTTTCACACCATTCCCTTTAGCATTTCTTGCATTACTGGCTTGGTAGTGATAAATTCTCTTAGCCTTTTTTTTGTCAGTGAAGCTCCTTATTTCCCCTTCAATTTTGAATGATAGCCTTGCTGGATAGAGTATTCTTGGATTCAGTCCCTTGGTTTGCATCACTTTGTAAATTTCCTTCCATTCTTTTCTGGCCTGATGTGTTTTTGTTGAGAAATCATTTGATAATCTAATGGGAGCTCCCTTGTATGTAACTTTCTGTCTCTCTCTTGCAGCCTTTAAGATTCTCTCTTTGTCCTGAACATTTGCCATCATAATTATGATGTGTCTTGGTGTGGGTCTTTTTGGGTTCATCTTGTTTGGAACTCTCTGCACTTGTGTGACTTTTTTCTTCCCCACATCAGGGAAGTTTTCTGACATTATTTCTTCAAATAGGTTTTCTAACCTTTGTCCCTCTTCCTGTTGTTCTGGCACCCCTATTATTTGTATATTGCTTTGTTTCATGTTGTCCCATAACTCCCTTAGGCTCTCCTCCTGTATTTTAATTTTTTTCTCCAATTGCAGTTCAGTTTGGGTGTGTTTTGCTTCCCTGTCTTCTAATTCGCTAATTTGGTCCTCTGCTTCTCCTAGTCTACTGTTGAAACTTTCCATGTTTTTTTTTTTAGCTATATCACTTTTCATTTCATCTTGATTTTTACATAAATTATTGATTTTTTCATCCATTTCTTCTTGATGCTTACATAAGTTGTTGATTTTTTCCTCCATCTGGTTTATGAACTGTATGACCCTTATTCTGAATTCTTTTTCTGACATATTGCTTGCCTCTGTATCGCTTAGCTGCTTTTCTGGCAATACCTCCTTTTCTTTTCTTTGGGGGTTTCTTTGTCTACCCATTTTTGGTCTTACCGACTGATCTAGGTGTCGAGCTGTGCAGGGTCTGCTCCTTGGGTGGCAGTGGCTCCTCGGGCTGCGGTTGCTCCTTAGGTTGTCATTGAAGTGGCTGCTCCTCAGTTGCAGCGGCTCCTCTGGTGGGTGCTGTTCACAGCAGTGGTGCCTCCTCTGGCTGGTGGGGGAGGCTGCTCGTATAGCTGCTATTCCTTGGATGGGGGTGGGCTGATTATGAGGTTGCTGCTCCTCAGATGGGGACAGGTTGCTCGTGTCCACTACTCCTTGGATGGGGGCTGGCTGCTCACTTGGCTGTGGCTCCTCGGACAGGGGTGAACTGCTGCTCCTCAGATGGGGCCGGGCCACTCACCCAGCTGCTGCTTGTCAGCTAGGTGCAGGCTGTGTGTGGCTGTTGCTCCTTGGACCAGTGCAGGTTGCGCAGGACTGCCGCTCTTCGGATGTGGGCGGTCTGCTCATGTTGCTGCTGCTCCTTGGTCTGGGGCGGGCTGCTTGGGCGGCTGCTGTTCTTCATACGGGGGTGGGCTGCTCACACAGCTGCTGCTCCTTGGACAGGGGAATGGCTGCTTGTGTGGCTGCTACTCCTTGGGCGGGAGTGAGCTGCACGTGCGTCTGCTGCTCCTCAGTTGGGGGTGGGATACTCATGCGGCTGCTGCTCCTCGAACAGGGGCAGGGTGCAGGTTGTGCACAGCCGCTGCTCCTCTGATGGGGGCGGGTTGCAAGGGGCTGCTGCTCCTCAAACGTGGGCGGGGTGCTCTTGCGGCTGCTGCTCCTCAGATGGGGTGGGCTGCTCACATCGTTGCTGCTCCTCAGATGGGAGAGTAGGCCACATATACAGCTACTGCTCCTTGAACAGGGGCCAGTCACGTGAGGCTGTTGCTCTTAGGCCTGGGGCAGGCTGCTCACGGGGCTGCTGCTCCTCGGACAGGGTGCGGGCCATTGACACAGCTTCTGATCCTTGGACAGGCCATGTGAGGCTTCTGCTCTTAGGCCTGGGGTGGCTGCTCACAGGGCTGCTGCTCATGTGGTTGCATTGCCCTGGGCTAAAGCATTGGGCTGGTCAGAGGGGAGCTTGCTTCAGAACTCACAGGAGCCTGCGCCCAGGGTGGCTGGATACTCCTTTACCATGGGACCACAGCCGAGGTAGCAGAACCCTGGCAGGGGTGGCTGTAGAGTCCCAGGTGTTCTCTGAGGGCACCCTGGGTGGAGGGAGGTGAGGCTAGGCTCCCAGTTACAGCAGCTCTCCCCTTCAAGAAGGCTAGGCCTCTGAGGACAAACCGGCCTCCTGGTACCATTTGTAATGTTAGCAGAGGCTGCCTAGTTAGGCAAGCCCAGTTAGCCTGCCCCCAAAGGTACTGTGGGATCTAACTGTGCCTCACTCACACACACACACACACACACACACACACACACACACACATCCCACATGACCACACACTCCTCTTTTGCTCTCTCCCTCAATCACGCTCTCTCCCTCACTGCCACCTTCTTCCTGCCTCTGTAGTTGGGTCTGGGTGTTATTGACACGTTTGTGGATGGAGTTTCCTCTCCAGGTGTCTGGTTAATGTGGCTTTCTCTCTAGCTCCTGGCCAGACAGGATAAAATTAACCTCGACAAGACACAACACAAAGGGAACAAAGCACAAATATACTCATGACACCACTGTCCCCACTATAAGTAACCACCTGAGAAAAGAGAATTAGGGGAGAGAAAAGAGAGCACAAATTATATCAAAGAGAGAAAAAGATAAGAGAGAAAAGAAAAAGGAAGAAAAAGGAGAAAAAAAATATATATGGAAAACACCACATAACCAATAGATAAACCAAAAAAATACAAACACCAAACACCCAACAAAGAGGGTGGGGGCAGAATCTGTAGAGGTTGAGCTTATATACAGAAAATAAGGTTAAGAATTGGATGAATATGGGGAGGTCCTTGGTTCAGTGTAGAGGAAGTAGAAAGGGGATGGGTGGATAAGAAAAAATAGAATGAGAAGAAAATAATAATAATAATAAATTTACAAAAAATTGATTTCAAAAATGGCATAAAAATAAAAAATAGCAAATAAAAATTAAATAAAATAGAGTGATAGAAAAATGCGAAAAGAAATAGAAAATAAAGCAACAAATAAAAACAGGAAAACAAAGAAAAAAGAAGAAAAAAGAGATAAAATAATAATAAAAAAATAAAAATGAAAAAGTGAAGTGTCGTTCCTTTGGCTGGCTTAAGATCCCAGTCTTCTGTACTGTCTTTAGGCCAGTCCCTTTGGATTGTCGGGGATTATTTGTTTTTTTTTTTCTCAAATCCTTTGTACGATTCAGAGCAGGATCTGGGTGTGGCTGTATTGGTTGCCTGGAAACTGGGAGGAGGGGCTATCTCTTCAGGACAAAATGGCTGTCCAGGTCCCAGGCTCAGGTATGACTCAGCACCAGACTTGCTGCCACCTCTCCTGGACCCCCAACTCTCCCCAGACTCCAAGGGTCCGCACCTTCTCCCTCACCCCAGCCATGGGTAAGTGTCTGTATCCTACAGGTCCTATGAACTAGGCTCAATGGAGAAAGGCTCAGGCCACAGAGAGGGGAGAGACTGGGTCTCTGCAGGCTCCTCTCCTGCCAGCGCTGCGCAGTCTGGCCAGCCCTTCAGGCTGCACCCTCTGGGTTCAGCCCTTTGTGACTGTGGACCCAGTTCTAGAATCCCTTGCGATCCAACAGTCCTGTGGCCCTCTTTCCACAGTCAGACACTGTGCCTGTCCCCAGGGATGGGGCTTGATGCTGTGTGGGTTCCCTCCGACCCTCCGGGCTCAGGGGTCTGGCAGACTCGCCTGCCCAGCTCCTCGATTTTACCCTTTTCCAGGGATCCTATGCCCTTCCCGGCTGCAAACTGTCTCACCCGCTGAGTCTCCTTCGCCAATTCGGGTTGGATGTTACTCCTTTCAGCTGTTCTTTCTATCTGCCTCAGTAATTTTAAGGAGATTGAAATCATATAAAGCATCTTCTCTGATCATAATGATATGAAACTAGAAATCAATCACAAGGGAAAAACACACACAAGGACATACAGACTAAATAACACGTTACTATACAATAAATGGGTTAACAATGAGATAAAGAAAGAAATAAAAAGATACCTTGAAACAAAAGAAAATGAGAACAAAACAACCCAAAATTTATGGACACAGAAAAAGCAGTCCTAAGAAGGAAATGAAACTAAGAGCTGGTTCTGTGTAAAGACAAGCAAGATCAACAAACCTTTAACCACTCATCAAGAAAAAAGAAAGAGGTCCAATATTTCAGAAATAAAATCAGAAATGAAAGAGGAGAAGTAACAACTGATGATACTACAGAAATACAAAGAACTGTAAAAAATATTATGAACAAATATATGCCAAAAACATTGGACAATCTGTATCAAAAGGATAAATTCTTAGAAAGGTACAATCTTCCAAAACTGAATTAGGAAGAATAAGAAAAAATGAATAGACCAATAACAACTGATGAAATTATAGCAATAATCAAATAACTCCCAGCAAACAAAATTCCTGGACCAGAGGGCTTCACAGGGGAATTGCATCAAACATTCAAGAAGAACTAAAACCTATCCTTCTCAAACTATTCTAAAAATATTCAAGAGGAAGAATTAGTCCCAAGCTCATTTTACAAGGTGAGCATTATCCTAAGTCCAAAACAAAGAAAGAAAATTATAGGCCAATACTCCTGATGAACATAGATGCTGAAATACTCAACAAACTATTAGCAAAACAGATCCAGCAATACATTTAAAAAGATCATACATCATGATCAAGTGGAATTTATTCCAGGGATGCAAGGTCAGTAAAATATCTTTCAATCAATAAATGTATACATTATATAAATGAAATGAAGGATAAAAATTATATGATATCAATAGATGCAGAAAAAGCATTTGAAAAAATCCAGCACCCATTTATTTTATTTATTTATTTTAAATTTATCTTTATTATTGAAAGTATTACAGATGTCCCCATTTTTCCCCATTGACCCCCTTCATCCCACACCTGCCCCCCTCCCTGTCCATGGATTATACATATATGCATATAGGTTCTCTGGTTAATCTCTCCCCACCCACCCTTACCTTCCCTCTGAGCTTGATCAGTCTGTTCCATGCTTCTATGTCTTTGGATCTGTTTTGCTCATCAGTTTATTTTGTTGATTAGATTCCATATATGAGTGAGATCATGTATCTTTTTCACTTGATTTCCTCTGACTGGCTTATTTCACTCAGCAAAGTGGGAATAAAGGGAACATACCTCAATGTAATAAAGGCCATATATGACAAGCCCATAGCCAACATCATATTCAACAGGCAAAATCTAAAAGTGTTTTCCTTAAGATCAGGAATAAGAGAGTGATGTCTGCTTTCACTGCTTAGTCAATGCAGTACTGAAAGTCCTAGTCATAGAAATCAGACAAGAAGGAAAAAATAAATGGCATCTAAATTGGAAAGAAAAGAGTAAAACTATAGTTGTTTGCAGATGACATGATTTTGCATATAGAGATCTCTCAAGATTCCACCAAAAACTACTAGAACTGATAAATTATTTCAGTAAAGTAGCAGGATACAGAATAAATATTCAGAAATCAATTTGCAGTCTTATACACCAATAGTGAACTGTCAGAAAGGGAAACTAAGAAAACAATACCATTCACAGTTGCTTGAAAATCATAAAATACCTAGGAATAAATTTAAATAAGGATATGAAAGACCTGCACTTGGAAAATTGTAAGACACCGAAGAAAGAAACTGACAAAGATACAAGTAAGTGGAAGCATATAACGTGTTCATGGATAGGAATAATTAATATTATTAAAATTTCTGCACTACCCAAAGCAATCTATAGATTCAATGTAATTCCTATCAAGATACCATTGACACATTTCACAGAACTACAAAATTTTTTACAAAAATTTATATGAAACACAAAATACCCCATATACCCCCAAAATACCCCACAGAAATCTTAAGAAATAAGAACAAAATAAGAGGAATCACACTCTGATATCAAACTATACTACAAGGCCATACTAATAAAAACATCATGGTATTGGCATAAAAACAGACATATAGATCAATGGAACAGAGTAGAGAGCCCAGAAGTAAATCAATACCTTTATGGTCAATTTGACAAAGCAGGCATAAACATACAATTGGGCAAAGGGTGAGTTGGAAAAATTGGATAGATATGTGCCAAAAAAAAAAAAAAAACCCACAAAAAACTAGACCACCTTCTTACAACATACACAAAAATAAACTGAAATTGATTAAAGACTTAAACGTTAGACTCAAAACCATAAACATTTTAGAAGAATACATAGGCAGTAAAATCTCAGACATTTGTCAATGTAATTGTTATTTCTGATATGTCTCCTTGGACATTTCTCAATGTAATTGTTTTTTTTTGAAACAAAAGAAAAAATAAGCAAATGGAAGTACATCAAACTAAAAAGGAACACAACAAAGAAAACCATCCACAAAATAAAAGGACAACTTACTGAATGGGAGAACATATTCACTAGTGATACATCTGACAAGGGGTTAATATCCAAAATTTATAAAGAACTTATACAACTCAATACCCCTCCCCCAAAAAACAATAACAAACAATCTCATTAAAAAATGGGCAAAGGACCTGAATAGACACTTCTCCAAAGAGGACATAAAGATGGCCAACAGACACATGGTTAAATGCTAACATCACTAATCATTAGAGAAATGCAAATTAAATCCACAGTGAGACATCACCTCACACCTGTCAGAATGGCTATCATCAATAAATCAACAAACAAGTGCTGGCGAGGATGTGGGGAAAAGGTTATTATCCTGCACTGTTGGTGGGAATGCACACTGGTGCAGCCACTGTGAAAATCAGTATGGGATGTCCTTAAAAAATTAAAAATGGAACTGCCTTATGACTGAGTGAATCCATTTCAGGGAATATACCTGAAGAAACTCATAACACTAATTTGAAAGAATATATGCACCCCTATGCTCATTGTAGCCTTATTTACAATAGCCAACATCTGTTAATAGCCCAAGTGTTCATCAGTAGATGAGTAGATAAAAAAGCTGTGGTACATTTACACAATGGGAAAAAAGAAGGAAATCTTACCTTTTGCCACAGCGTGGATGGATCTGGAGAGGATTATGCTAAGTGAAACAAGCCTATCAGACAAGACAAATGCCATATGATTTCACTATATGTGGAATCTAATGAACAAAATAAACAAACAAAATTGAAATGGCTAATAGATACAGAGAACAGACTGATAGCTGGGGGAGGTAGTTGGGTGAAAGGGAAGGGATTAAGAAATAAAAAACAACAGGAAAAAAAAAAAACACCTCATGGACACAGAAACATTTGGTGATTACCAGAGTTACCAGAGGGAAAGGGGTTGGGGGAGGTAGTAAAGGATAAAGGGGGGATAAATGGTGACAGAAGACTTGACTTGGGGTTGTGAACACGCAACACAAAAACTGATGATGTATTATAAATTGTACACTTGAAACCTATATAATTGTATTAGCCCATGTCAGCCCAATAAATTCAATACAAATTTTAAAAAAAGATTTGAGGTAGTGGAAAAACATAAAATATAATCTCAAATAACAATAATTTCTGTAGAAAAAATAAAACAGGCTAATGCAGTGGAAAGTGACCAGAAATAAGTACGGTTGCTGCTTTGGTGAGGGTGGGTGTGGGGTGGAGATGGGCAGACTTTTTTTTTAATCTAAGGCTTAAAAAATATACTCTTCAAACGTGGGCGGGCTGCTCCTGCCCAGCTACCCAAGGCTTTGGAATAACATTTTGGCTAAGTATAACAAATTGAAATTTGTAAGAAAATATGCTACTTCTTGCATTTATTAAAAGACAGAATGTCTATCTTGATCTATACTGATTCATTTATATTTTTACAAAGTAACTCTATGAAGATAAGTAATCACCTGGTAACAGAGTTTGTCTCTGAGAAAATGAAGGATTGGGGTGTAAAATACAAATTTTTGCTTCTACTCCCATCTAAAATATTTGTGTATTTTTGAAATCACATGGCATATATTATCTATTAAAATGAATATATAGCAACTACCTTTTAGAAATCTAACATGACCTTAATTATTACATTAATTAGAATAGTTTAAAAATTTTCTACTTTCATATAATATATTTAGGGTATAGGCGAAAACGTTTTTTGGAAAAATCCATTGACATAATTTCACATAAAATATTTCATCACACTCTGGCCGGTTTGGTTCAGCTGGTTTGGATAGACTCTGCCTGCAGTCTGAAAGGTGTCGGGTTCTATGCTGGTCAAGGGCACATACTTTGGTTGCAAGCTCCCCAGCCCTGGTCTGGGCATGTGTGGGAGGCAACCAATCAATGTGCCTCTCTCACATCCATGCTTCTCTTTCTCTGTCTCTCCTCCTCCCTTCCACTATCACTAAAAAATAAATGGAAACATATCCTTGGGTGAGGATTAACAAAAACAAATATTTCTTCACACTGAAACACTAGTTTGAGTGCAATCTTATTTGGAGGTGGAAATGTATGTGACTATCTCAAAAATTTAATTATAATCTAAGTTTGGAAATCACTGTATATATATTCATTGTCCATTCTAATATATAAAAACCCAGAGTCCATAACGACTGAACAGATGACCGGTCCATCCCCTGGCCCTCAGGCTCCATTGATCATGGGATGGCTAACAGAACTCGGTCCCTCAGGCTCCAATGAATCCATCGCAGCAGCGACTGGTGAGTGGGCAAAAGGCAGACTGGTTGGTCCCACCCCCAGCCTGCAGGCTCCCATTGATCAGGGGATGGTTAACTGGGAACCAGAGTGAATGGTTCAGGGACTGGTGAGCAGCTGGAAGGCAGGCCTCTTGGTCCCTCCTCCGGC
The DNA here is from genome assembly GCF_963455305.1 of Plecotus auritus. Taxonomy (NCBI): domain Eukaryota; kingdom Metazoa; phylum Chordata; class Mammalia; order Chiroptera; family Vespertilionidae; genus Plecotus; species Plecotus auritus. Next base: position 138,803,491 of record NC_137771.1, read on the forward strand.
TCTCAGACTCCAATCAATCAGTGGCAGAGGTGGGGAGGAACTGGGGACTGGCTTCCTTAGTAGTCCTGTAGGTTCAATCTCCAGAGGACATGCCAGGCACCAATGGACCAGCGCCTCTGGCATGATCCTGACAGTGCTGCTGGCCTCCTGGAACTCAGCCTCAGGCACTGCGGCCACTTCCCCTCCCTAGACACTCCACAAGGAAGAAAGTATACCTCCAGCAGCTCCAGGGGCGACCAGCGGTGACTAACTGCTCTCCCTGTGCTTCCTCCAGGTCACTGGAGCCGGCCCCTGCCCGCCCCGCTCCAGATGAAGTGTGATCACTGCACCGGAAGGAATGTAGTAAAAAAACAAAAACCGATGACTAAGAGAATGCCGCAGTCAACGTCCGGAGTCCGGCTCAGGAGAACAGAGAGAAGGGAGAATTCCATAAGTTGGCTGATGCCAAGATATTTCTGAGTGACTGCCTGGCGTGTGACAGTTGTGTGACCGCAGAGGAAGGAGTCCAAGTTTCTCAACAGAACACCAAGGACTTCTTCCGTGTTCTGAACCTTAGGAAGAAATGTGATACCTCACAGCACAAGGTGCTGGCAGTGTCCATGTGTCCTTAGTCTCTGCCTTATTTTGCTGCTAAATTCAGCCTCAGTGTCACTGATGCATTCAGAAGGCTCTGCGGCTTCCTCAAAAGCCTTGGGGCAAACTGTCTTTGACATGAAGATAGCTGTGAACTTCAGCATCTCGGAGTGTCAGAAGGAATTTGTGTGTCGGTACTGCCAGCACCGTGAGGAAGAGCCCCAGCTACCCATGCTGACCTCCGCCTGCCCTGTCTGGGCCCAATATGCAGAGTGTGTGCTGGGTCACCCCATCACCCCCACCTCTGCATGGCCAAGTCTCCCCAGCAGATCATGGGCTCTCTGGTGAAGGATTACTTCACCAGATGGCAGAACCTGTCCCCAGTCAAGATTTTCCACGTCACTGTGGCCCCATGTTATGACAAGAAACTGGAGGCCCTTTGAGAAGATGTTCCCACAGCTTTACATAGTTCCCAGGGTGCTGACTGCCTGTTAACCTCAGGTGAAATTGTCCAGATAATGGAGCAAAATGACCTCGCCTCAAATGACGCTGCCGTGGACACTCTGTTTAGAGACATGAAGGAGAAGGAGGTGAGGCTCCAAGAGGGTGGCCGCTCCGACAGGTACCTGGTACACATCTTCAGGCCATGGCCAAGGAGCTGTTCAGTGAGGATGTGGGAGTGCTCACCTACTGCACCCTGAGGAACAAAGACTTCCAGGAGGTCACTCTTGAAAAGGACGGAGAGGTTCTGCTACGTTTTGAGGCTGCTTACGGCTTTCGGAACATCCAGAAGTGGTCCTGAAGCTGTAGGGTGACAAGTTCCCCTGCCACTTCGTGGAGGTCCTGGACTGCGCCGGGCATGCCTTAGTGGCAGGGGCCAGGCCCAGGTGGACAACGGGTGTGCAGACAGGGCACTGCTGTGGCAGATGGAAGGCATCTATGCTGCCATCCCGGTGTGGCCCCTGGAGACCAGTGCCCATGTACAGGAGCTGTACCAGGAGTGGCTGGGGTGGGGAGGACGACTCCTCCAGGGCCCAGGCGGCCTTGCACACTGCCTAGCAGGGCCAGGGCAGCCTGCAAGGACATCATGTGGTAAAGGTCCAACAGATGCCCGGCCTGCAGGCCACCTGAGGAGGGGTGTCAGACATGTGAAGGAAAGGCTTAGCATCTCTGTCATCACTTTGGTTTTCAGAATTCCCTGTTCCCCATCTGTTGGATCCCTCCCTCTGAGGGGCGCTGTCATCATCACATGGGTGCAACTGGAATATTGTATCTCTAGAGGATTACCCCAATGTACGTATCCTTTTATCTGATGATGAAAAAATCCCAAAGAACAAGAATGGCGACAGACTACTGTCCTTTAGGCTTAAAAACAAACAAACAAACAAAAAAACCAGAAGTGTCCTGTGAAGAGCTGAGACTTGGTTCTACCCACGCATCTCAGAGAGATTGGATGAGGAAATGGCCCAGTTTGGCCCTGACTTTACCCACTTATGTTACTCTTGAAGGTGTCTTTGCCACAATGTGAATAAACTGCCACCTTTTGGAATAGGGGCTCATACGAAAGTCTGCATTCCCAACTTTTCTTGAAACAGATCTATTTTCTGCAGCTGTGGCCACCATCCTGAGACCAGGTCTTGTTGCTGGGAATCAGGGGGCACTGGAGTTGAGCCCCCCCCCCCTCCCCTCCAATGCCCTTTTACATTCAGGGACTGAGCTGAACTCACTTTGAGGGAGGCCTGGCAAGGGTGATAGGTGTCACAGATGGAAGGATAGAGAATGGAGAGGGGGACACCCTGCTTGGTCCCTCCCTGGGTGGGGTCAGGCAGATGAAGGCCAGCCAGCCCACCCCACAATTGGGTGAGATAGTGTCCTCTGTGTCCACCTCTCACCCCGTAGGCCCGGCCACTCCCCTCAGCTCCGGGAAGCCCTCTGCCTTCCACGACGGCATGCTCTGCCCTCACATGCTGCTCACCCTAAATGAGATGGAAGAGAGCAGTTAGCCCACAGACAACTACACAGAAAGATAGGGCTCATGGTTGGTGAGCGCAGTGGCAGTGGCGGGAGCCTCTCCTGCCTCCATGGCAGTGCTAGGGAGCAGGAAGCTGAGTGGTAAGGAGCAGCGAGCACTCAGGTAAGGAGTGAGGAGGAGTCCCGGACTGAGAGAGGGTGCAGGCCGGGCTGAGGGATTCCGCTCCCCCCCCCACCACCCAGTGCATGAATTTCATGCACTGGGCCTCTAGTTATATATATAAAAGCACTGGTGAGGCCATACAGAGAAGAGGCCTCATGCCTCATGCTCACATACATTGCTTTATGTCTAAGAGTGACACCTAGGGGTTAGTGGAGTCCCTAGGAGCTTTATTGAAGGATTTGTTAATGGAAGGTTGATAGAACCAGTGATAAAAAAGAGTGGTTTTATTTTTCCCAAAATTATTTTATACGATAAAGCACTTTAGTCATAATCTTTAAGCAACTGTGTTATTTTTTTATTGCCTTCATATTGCATTTATTAGGATCTCAGTATATAATACTTAATTTATTTTTCATGTTTTCAAACATAAATATATAGATTTAATTTTGCAAAGAGCTTAGTATGCAGATTTCTTGTCTCTGCTCAATGAAAGTTTTATACTTTTCTAGAGTTGTAGGTATAAATATGTTCTGAGAAGCACATGATATAAATGGAGGTTTTAAAAAATATATAGGTGGGAAGTGGGGGGTAATGGGGGAATAAGGACACATTTGTAATACCTTAATCAATAAAGAAATAAAAAAAAAGTCTATCTAACCAGAAAAATTAAATACCAAGGAATAAGATTTTGTCAAATAGGGTTGAGCTTTGAGGGCCACAGACCATTGTAATGTCTAAGATAGGTTTTCCCTCCAAGAACCAACATTTGACCCTTTGAGGGCAATTTGACTCCAGTTTGGACTACATGCTCTGACATTCCTGATTTCATATATCCAAACGATTAACTGATCCAACCTCAATGTATGTATAAATTTATATTAGAACTCACCTTCCTGTTCTGTAATTACATTTTTACTCATCTGCCTCCCCATCAGCTTGGAAGCTTTTCAAGAAAATTTTTGAAGTCCAAAAAAAGAACTTAAAAGTCTTGAATAAATTAATGAACATCTGAATGAAAAAAAAAATCCTATCTAATAAAAGAGTAATATGCAAATTGACCATCTCTCCAAGACACAAGAAGGCCTCCCCCATGTGGTCAAAGATGGCTGCCCCCATGTGGCCGCCACAAGATGGGTGGTAAGGGAGGGCAGTTGTGAGCAGTTGGGGATGACCAGGCCAGCAGAGGAGGGCAGTTGGGGGGTACACAGGCCTGCAGGGGAGGGCAGTTGTGGGGACCAGGCCTACAAGGGAGGGCAGTTGGGGGTACCAGGCCTGTAGGGGAGGGCAGTTGTGGGTAATCAGGCAAGCAGGGAAGGCAGTTAGGGGTGACCGGGCTGGCACAGGTGGGCAGTTGGAGGAGACCAGGTCAGCAGTAGAGGGCAGTTGGGGGGAACAGGACTGCAGGGGAGGGCAGATGGGGGGAGGCAGGCCTGCAGGGGAGAACAGTTGGGGGGTAATAGGCCTGCAGGGGAGGGCAGTTTGGGGGGACCAGGCCTGCAGGGGAGGACAGTTGGGGGGGACCCAGGCCAGCAGGGAGGGCAGTTAGGAATGACCAGGCTGGTAGGGGAGGGCAGTTAGGGGCAATCAGGCTGGCAGGAGAGCAGTTAGGCATCGATCAGGCTGGCAGGGGAGTGGTTAGGGGGTGATCAGGCTGGCAGGCAGAAGCAGTTAGGGACAATCAGGCAGAGGCAGGAGAGCAGTTGGGAGCCAGCAGTCCTGGATTGTGAGAGGGATGTCCCAGATTGGAGAGGGTGCAGGCTGGGCTGAGGGACCACCCTACCCCCGTGCAAAAATTTCATGCACCAGGCCTCTAGTGTGTGTGTGTATGTATATATATATATATATATATATATATATATATATATATATATATGTAATTACTGTTTTGAGAAGAAACAGAAAATGAAATAAATTCATTTCCTATACTATTTGTTTCGGGTGAAACTTTAGCAGTCTGATAAAAAAAAAATGTCTATTACAGAATTTTCTGGCATAAACAGTTTTCAATAGAAATCTTCCTTCTCAAATTCACCATGAAGTTCACAGCTTCAATTTCAGACATTTCACTACCAAAATATTCCCTTACAATAACTCTTATTTAAAGTTGGAAGTCAAGTAAAATTTTAAAGTGAGTCTTATTATAGGCTAAATATGTTTTATTATTATAAATATTCTGATATAATTAGTAATCACTAGGAAGAGTTTATAGAATAAAGGCTATGCAGAGGCAAACTTGTTTTATATTCTGTACTATAAGGTGTGACACTTTTCTCTCTTGTTATGTTTATCTCATTGGAGAGAGCTTAAAGTTGCTTTTGCTTTATTTAGAAATTTTACTTACAGCATCACACATAAATAAACATTTATATCATTTAAAAATACTTCTCTGGGCTGCCAGACTGCTCTGGAGAGGGAAAGGGAGAGGGAGAGGAAGAAGGAGATGCTCCTCCCCCTAAAACACAGATTCTAATGTGGAAAGCAAGTCAAACATGCTCTACTTTATTTTCCCCTTAATACAAAACAAAAACCAACAAACCAAAAATAGTGATCTTTTTAGACCCTATGTCTCTTCATTTGCTACCCCACCTCTATTCTGCCCTTTACACACAAGCTTCAAATACATTATATATATAAACTAGAGGCCCGGTGCACGAAATTCATGCATGGGGGTGTGTGTCCCTCAGCCCAGCCTGCACCCTCTCCAATCTGGGACCCCTGGAGGGATGTCTGACTGCCCGTTTAGGCCCGATCCAGTTAGGATTGGGCCTAAACGGGCAGTCAGACATCCCTCTCACAATCCAGGACTGCTGGCTCCCAACTGCTCTCCTGCCTGCCTTCCTGATTGCCCCTAACCACTTCTGCCTGCCAGCCTGATCACCCCCTAACCACTCCCCTTCCAGCCTGATTGATGCCTAACTGCTCCCTTGCCAGCCTGTTTGCCCCTAACTGCCCTCCCTTGCAGGCTTGGTCACCCCCAACTTCCCTCCTCTGCTGGCCTGATCACCCCTAACTGCCCTCCCCTGCAGGCTTGATCACTCCCAACTGCCCTCCCTTGCAGGCCTGGTCCCTCCCAACTGCCCTCCCCTGCTGGCCTGATTTCCCACAACTGCACTCCCCTGCAGGCCAACTGCCCTCCCCTGCTGGCCATCTTGTGGTGGCCATCTTGTGTCCACATGGGGGCTGTCATCTATGACCACATGGGGGCAGCCATCTTGAGTGTTGGAGTGATGGTCAATTTGCATATTATTCTTTTATTAGATAGGATTAGATAGGATAGAGGCCTAGTGCATGGGTGGGGGCTGGCTGGTTTGCCCTGAAGGGTGTCCCAGATCAGGGTGGGGGTTCCCTTGGGGTATGGGCCGGGCTGGGTGAGGGGCCTGTGGTGGTTTGCAGGCTGGCCACGCCCCCCGGCAACCCAAGCGGAGGCCCTGGTTCCTGGGATTTATTTATCTTCTGTAATTGAAACTTTGTAGCCTTAAGTGGAGGCCAAGGCAGTCCAGGGCTGAGGAAACTTGGCTTCCTCCATCGCCGGGGCAACTCAAGACTCCTGCTATCTCCAGCTCCGTGGATGCCTCCATTTTTGTTGGGATTTATTTATCTTCTATAATTGAAACTTTGTAGCCTTGATTGGAGGCCTGGGCCCGCCAGGGTGTGTGGAAAGCTTGGCTTCCTCCAATGCCGGTGAAACCCAAGCCTCCTGCTCTCTCCATGGCCGCAGCCATCTTGGTTGGGGTTAATTTGCATACTTGCTCCTGATTGGCTGGTGGGCATGGCTTGTGGGTGTAGTGGAGTGATGGTTAATTTGCATATTACTCTTTTATTAGATAGGATTATCTTCATTTTTCTCACTTTCTCTTTTTTACTCAATCTACTATCTTCACTTTAAACTCCAATGCTCCTGAAGCATTTTTGTTAAGTTCATTAATTAATGGCCTCCCGTGCTTAATTAATTAACATAGTCCAGTTATCAAGTTACTTTATTGCTAAGAAAGAAGCTCACATTTTCCTCCTTTATTTTTTTAAATACTTTTCAGTTTTAATTACATTTTATTTACATTCAATACTATTCTGTATCAGTTTCAGATGTACAGCACAGTGGTCAGAAAATCATGTACTTTAAGAGTGGTTACCCAATGTTTCAAACACCCACCTGGACCCACAAATAGATACTATGCTACTATTGACTATATTCCCTATGCTGTAATTGACATCTCTTACTATTCTGTTATTACCAATTTGTAATTTCCTCATTTTAAAAATAGTCTCTTTTACTGGCTTCTGGACACCATGCTTTCTGGGCTTCATGATAATTGATTGCATTTTATAGAAAAATTCTGAAATGATGGCTAAAACAAGAAGTACTTTTTTTTTTTTGCATATAAAATAGTTCCAGTATTAAAAAGTCCAGGATAGTCTGACAGCTCCAGAATATCATTGAGGAACCAGGATTTTATTTTTCAGTTTCATTTCTCAAGGTCACCTCCTGTCCCAATGTGGCTACTAGACTCCAACTATATGTCTACATTGATGGCCAGAAGCAGGAGACAGATGGGAAGACAAAAGTGTTCTTCCTTCCAATCAAGTCAGCTCCTTTATGTCAATTTCTTCTTACTCCACACTCTACTCCTTGAGAGAATATAGTCATATGGCCATGCCTAAGACAAGGAGGACTGGGAAATAGGAAACATCACAATCTGTAATAAAATTTAACTTCTTTGAAAGAATAAAGGGAAGTGGGATATTGGTTGTAACTATCCACCCTTGCCAGATATACATGTCTTCTTTCTTCTGCCTCTACAACTTCATCTTTTGTACTAACATTTAAATTCAGTAAACATTCTTTTTTCTTTTTTATCTTAAAACAAAATAACTATAGGCAGACTTCCAGATTTGAAATCTCAGCCCTACCAAAGTTCTTAGGTCCCAGGGAAGTGACATAATCTCTCATTCCCCAATTCTCCCCTCAATAATATAGTAATGGTGGTAGATACAAACTCCTAGAGTTGGTGAGAGGGTTAAATAGATAATATTTATAATACACTTAGAATATTATTGTGGTAGGTAGTATGTGCTATATTATTGATACTGATGCTGCTGGTAGCATTTGAATTTAACACACCCACTCCCCTGCCCCCTCAGAATGTGAATCTGTATTTTGGCTCTAACTCCACATGTTAGCAGGAGGAATATATGGCTTCTGTGATTCTAAACATTTCAGCCAGAAGAGATGTGCCCACCAGCTTCTAAGCTTAGTGCCCACTGTCCTCCAGGTAACTTTTCAGACTGAATTCAGACATTTTCTCCATCTCTGTTTTTCTAGGACAGCAAAAACGTGTAATCCTCACATCATGGATTCTCTAAAACATCATCACCTAATTAGTTAATGTTCCTGAACCAGACTCAACCCCAGCCTATTTGTACAACTCCATCATACAAATCTTTTCACTGTGCCCAATAGAATCACAGCTTCATAACTATCAAACTTCCCTCAATTAGCAAACACTTCAATGACTGTTTTTTTTAACATCCTTGTCTTAAGTGAAACTCTCACTCTCATGAGAAAATTTATTTGGCAGAAAATGTTCAAAAATGGCTGTATTTCAAAGCTCAAAAACATGAGGTGTGATTGATGTTATTCCTGCTCCATGTTGCTCCATCCATCCAGATCATTAAAACAAGAACCTGGTTTATTCTTTCATATATATTACCTAACCCTTCCTTGTTGCTGTCATGTGATGGCTTCCAGACAATTCACTCTAATCTGGTAAAGACTTTGACATATATTTAACAGAACTTGTTAAGAACAGAAGCACTGCCATTTTTTGGGGTTACACTTAAGTGACTTACCTGTCTTCGTATGTAGTCCTTGACCTTTTTACCTCCAGAGTCATCCACATTAATTTCTTTTCAATGTCCTACATTCTATATTTTCTAGTATCTTGAGCATCTCACTGTGACACATAAATAGATTTTTGATCATTTAAATTAATTAACTTATTTTCCATTAATCAAAACTCCAAAGGCAACTTGGCAAAAGGTCCAGATATAGAAAGCCATATATTTAATATTGGAGAGAGTCTATAAAGTCAATATTTCCCACATTATTGGAAAGCATATCAGTTTTTTTCTCCATTCAGTATTTGGAAAAGCTAATAGACTCCCATGAGTAAGACAGAACCTTAAAACTGAGATCCCATTGGGGAAAGAGTGAGTGACTTTGCCATCTATAATGTTATGGTTTCTTGATTAAACTTTGTCTCTATAATCAGGGGTGGGAACCTTTTGCTGCCAAAGGCCACTTGGATATTTATAACATCTTTCACGGGCCATACAAAATTACCAACTTGAAAATTAGCCTGCTATATTTGGTCAAACATTTAATTAACTCACCCCTAATGCTTTGGCAGGGCCAGACCAAATGATTTCACACTCCTTATACATCCTGCAGGCTGATGCTTCCCACCCCAGCTTATATTAACCTAATTTTGTGAGGAAATAATTGTCTTAAGGTACAACAATAATGAAAAAATAGAAGAGCAAATGGGAAAAAATAGAAAATGTACCTATTGAATTTATAATTCATCAGATTTCAGAATTAAAGCATACATTCTGCCCTGGAAGGCCAGAAATTACACTGAAAGTAGACCTATACAGAGAAAATTAACATGGCTCATATGCAAAGATAATAATTTATTCATAAACTTATCTTTATTTTTTATTTTCTATGATCATCTAACTCCAGCTCTCTCTGTATGACATCTTAGGAACTGTACTTCCGCTACTGTAGCATTTATCAAGCTACATTATAATTTTAAGTTTATTATAACTTTCTTATTCTAATTTCCATACAGGGATAGACTGTATTCAACTTGCTCAGCACTATTTTTATAGCAAATAAATGCAAATTTTGGCACATACTAAATTCTCATTTATACATAAACTATAGGCCCAGTACACAAAATTCATACACTGGGGGGTGTCCCTCAGCCCAGCCTGCACCCTCTCCAATCTGGGACCCCTTGGGGGATGTCTGACGGCCAGTTTAGGCCCGATCACCCCCAACTGCCTCTCACAATCCAGGACTGCTGGCTCCTAACAACTCGTCTGCCTGCAAGCCTGATAGCGCCCTAATGGCTCCCCTGCCAACCTGATTGATGCCTAATTGCTCCCCTGCTGGCATGATTGACACCTAACTGCTTCCCTGCCAGCCAGATCACCCCAAACTGCCCTCCCCTGTTGGCCATATTGTGACAATGTGGGGGTGACCATCTTGTGATGACGTGGGGGCGGCCATCTTGGGATGTGAGGGCGTGAGGGTCAATTTGCATATTACCTCTTTATTATATAGGATATCTGAGTGAATTATAAAATGAAAAGAGTCCCTGCCAGTTTGGCTCAGTGGTTGAGCCTCGACCTATGAACCAGGAGGCTACAGTTCAAATCCAAGTCAGAGCGCATGCCTGGGTTTTGGGCTTGATCCACAGTGTGGGGTATGTAGGGGGCAGCCGATCAATGATTCTCATCATTGATGTTTCTGTCTCTCTCTCTTTATCCCTTCCTCTCTGAAATCAATAAAAAATATATTTTAAAAAAATGAAAAGAGAAGTATCCTAAGAGAATAATAGAAAATGTTAAGTGAGAAATAGATATACTTTTAAGGAAATATTGAAAAATCTTTTTTATAATAAAATTCTTGTTCTCATTATAAATATGAGTAAATCTAGAAATTAATTAGGAAACTAAGTTAGAATGACTGCATATGATAGAAGGAAGGGTTTATATGATAGTAATTTAAACAAAACCAGCAATAGATTTGTTGTTGTTGTTAATTCTCACCCGAGGATATTTTTCCATTAATTTTTAGAGAGAGTAGAAGAGAGGAAAGACACAGGGAGAGAAACATTGATCTGAGAGAGACACATCAATTGGTTTCCTCCTGCCCCGACTAGGGCCAGAATGGAGCCTGCAACCGAGGTACATGCCTTTGACTGAAATCAAACCCAGTACCTTTAGTCTGGAGGCTGACAATCTATCCACTGAGCCAACAGCAATAGATTTTCACATAATGATAAGCTCAAGAATAAATATAGGTATTTGAACTTTGGATTTCTCATATTTCTCTTATTTATTTAAATCATCATACCTATTTTAGTGAATATTTCATTGAATACTTTAAATGTTGTTAATATTTGTGAATAATACACTTAAAATTTACTTTTACATTGAGACAGAATTCTAACATACCAACATTTCAAAAGTCAAAATTATATTAAATTGCTGACATTCTAAAGTTGATATAAATTTAACTTTAGAAGTCAAATGTAGAAAAAAACAATTAGAAAATTCATAATCATAATAATAGGCTACTATAATTCAAAATGTTGGGTTTATTAATACAGAGTACTTTCTAATAAAATAAAATGTCATATTTTCCTAAAATATAATAAAATTGAATAACAAACTTACCTTTAAATGTAAAGGAATAAAAAATTTTTAATTTGATTTTTTTGACTTCTAAATCTCATTAAAAACCATAGAAAACAAACATAAGTAACAGAGAGATAAATATGGTTTTGAATGGAACAAAGAAATATACAAATCTTAAACTATAAGAAATGTGTTCCAAATATATAGAATTGGGGCTAATAGGAGAAAAATTATCTAGAATCAACAGACAAGATATTTGGCTAAATTATCTTTTGTAAGTGTCATAGTACTAAAGAAATTCTACCCTTTCTACACTCTTCTCTATAAATATGTTCTGAAATGAACATGGGATGGGATAGAAAAATTTGTTACCTCAATCACACCTCCCTCTGTCTTTCATAATATGAACTGAGCATCTTGGTCCATTGCATGTAGTTATGATTCTAGTTTTTAAATGTACTTATTTTTCATACAACATGGTCTCAAATATAAACCAATATTTCATCTGGCACTAAAAGAAACAGAAATCTCTTCTAATGTTTGAGGAAAATTGGCTCTCTTGGATTTATTGAGAAATGATATATGGGGCTTCCAGTGAAACATACCCAAAGTATTTTTCCAGGGTAACTTTTCCATTCCATATTTTTACTTCATGATATTACAAATGAGATTCTCTTATAGATAAACTGCTTCCTAATTTAATAAAAAAAGAAAGCCAAAATATACAAAATTATAGTTTAGAATAGACAGAGAGATTTGAAGAATTTAGCTCAATTTTATAAACATTTTTATAAAACTTTTTATATTTATACTAGAGGCACGGAGCATGAAATTCGTGCATGGGGTGGGGTCCCCTCAGCCCAGCCTGCACTCTCTCTAATCCAGGACCACTCAGGGGATGTCCGACTGCTGGTTTAGGCCCGATCCCAAGGATTGTGCCTAAACCGGCAGTTGGATATCCCTCTCACAATCCTGGACTGCTGGGTCCTAATTGCTTAACTGCCTGCCTGCCTGGTTGCCCCTAACTGCACCCCCTGCCAGCCTGGTCGCCCCTAACTGCCCCCCGCTGCCAGCCAGGTTACCCTCAACTGTCCCCTCCCTGCTGGCCTGGTCACTCCTAACTTCCCTCCCCCACTGGCCTAGTCACCCCTCATTGCCCCCCCTGCCAGCCTAATCACCCCCAACTGACCCCCTGCCAGCCTGGTCACCCCAACTGCCTCCCTCTGCTGGCCTGGTCACCCCTACCTGCCCCCCTGCTGGCCTGGTTGCCCCCAACTGCCCCCCCACCACCAACCTAGTCACTCCTCACTGCCCCCCCCGGCCAGCCTAATCACCCCCAACTGCCCACCCTGCTGGCCTCATTGCTCCCAAATGCACCTCCCCTGCCAGCCTGGTTGCCCCTAACTGCCCCCCCCACCAGCCTGGTTGCCTCTTACTGCCCCCCCTTCCTGCCGGGTCACCCCTAACTGCCCCCCTGTTGGCCTGTTCGCCCCCAACTGCCCCCTTGTCAGCCTGGTCACCCCTCATGGGTCCCCGCCGGCCTAGTTGCCCCACACAGCCTGTTCGTTCAGTCGTGTGGTCATCCCTCACTAACCCCCCTGCCAGCCTGGTTGTAGGCAGCCCTCTTGTGAGGGCGTGAGGGTTAATTTGCATATTACATCTTTATTATCTGGGACTAGAGGCCTGGTGCATGAATTCATGCACTGGTGAGGCCCCTCAGCCTGGCCTGTGGGATTGGACTGAAACCACCTCTCTGACATCCCCTGAGGGGTCCCAGATTGTGAGAGGGCACAGGCCAGGCCGAGGTACTACACAGGTGCACGATCTGGGCCAGGGAGGGATGTGGGAGGTTGGCCAGCCAGGAGGGATCATGGGAGGGCACCAGGGCATGTCTGGCCCTTCTTGCTCAGTCCTAATCAGCCAGACCCCAGCAGCAAGCTAACCTACTAGTCAGAGCGTCTGCCCCCTGGTGGTCAGTGCTCGTCATAGTGTCTGGTCTAACAGTTGAATGAATGGTCGGATTCTTAGCATATTAGGCTTTATTATATAGGATATTTTTATAAAAATGAGAAAAATCAATCCAGTACATACTTTCAAAAATAAATAGAGAAATCACTATGGAACAAAACTAGAATTTTTTAAGACTTCTAAATATGTAAAAAATACTAGGCAGGCTCAGATATGTTCCTAGATGATCTCTTCCACAATTCAAGGAAAAATCAGTACATAATTTAAATTCTCCCAGGTCAGAGGAAAAAAAAAGAAACTTCCAAAATACTTTTTACAAAGCTAGAATAACAGTGCTACCAAAACTTGAGAAAGATAACATACACTCACCACATAATTCCAGAGAGAACTCATGTTTAATTATTGATGTAGAACTCTTACATTAACAATTTTTAAAATGCACAATTCACCAAAGAATTTTATTCATTGATTGTAGAATTTTAATTCAGAAATGCAAGGATGGCTCAATATAACAGTATCCATTTATAACTATTATATTAATACATTCAAGGAGGAAACATTATTATATTAATAGAAACTGATGATCATTTGAAAAATGTTTTATTCCTTTCTAATAACTCTTAACTGATGAAAGTAATTAGAATTTTCCATAGCTTAATTAAAATAAAATAAAAACTCTTTAAAACTTGTTTAAAGACATTTTCCCACTTTTAATAGGGAATATATAGTCTTTTCTGATTTACAGATACAAAAACTACAGCTCAGTTTTAATCTTTAAAAAAAAAAAAAACTTATGAGAGAGTTGGAACTAGAATCTAAGGCTTTTCACCCCAAATCTTAAACTCCCCCCCAAGAAAACCCCCACAAAAACTCAATATGCTTAACACTGAAATATACAAATTTCTATTGAACTGAGAGATAAAGCATGTTTTAAAAAGCATATGCACACATTTTGCCTCACTCCACTATAATAATAAAAGGGTAATATGCTAATTAGACTGGATATCTTCTGGGCGTCATTCCAGATGTCCTTCCTGAAGAAGCTGGGACCAGAGGGAAGCTAGCCTGGGCCCCGGGTTCCTGCGGGTGGCCCGAGGGAAGTCCACTTGGGTCCCAGGTAACCGCAGGCAGCCAGAGGAGGTAAACCCAGGTCCCAGGTGCCAGAGGGAAGCCAGGCCGGCAGCCTGGGTCCCAGGTGCTGGAGGGAAGCCGGTGCTGGCAGCTGGGGGAAGGAAGGCCTACTCTTACATGAATTTTCATGCATCAGGCCTCTAGTTAAGAAATAAAGCTTATTACTTTCCTGGACTGGCCTGTGACTAGTCAACGGAAGACTATGAAGTGATACTGTACTCATCCAATCTAATAAAAGAGTAATAAGCAAATTGACTGTCACTCCAAGACACAAGATGGCCACCCCTATGTGGTCAAAGATGGCTGCCTCCATGTTGACACAAGATGGCCACCACAAGATGGCCAGCAGGGGAGGGCAGTTCGGGGTGACCAGGTCAGCAGAGGAGGGCAGTTGGAGGAGACCAGGCCTGCAAGGGAGGACAGTTGAGGGGGACCCAGGCCTGCAGGGGAGGACAGTTATGGGTGATCAGGCCAGCAGGGGAGGGCAGTTGGGGGGAACCAGGCCTGCAGGAGAGGAGAGTTGGGGGGGACCAGGCTGGCAAGGGAGGGCAGTTAAGAGTTACCGGGCCAGCAGGAGAGGGCAGTTGGGGGTGACCGGGCCTGCAAGGGAAGACAGTTAGGGGGAGTCAGGCCAGCAGGGGAGCAGTTAGGTATTGATCAGGCTGGCATAGGAGTGGTTAGGGGGTTATCAGGCAGGCAGGGAGGTGAGTGGTTGGGAGCCAGCAGTCCTGGACTGTGAGAGGGATGTCCGACTGCCCGTTTAGGCCCGATCCCAGTGGGGTCCCAGATTAGAGAGGGTGAAGACTGGGCTGAGGGACACACACACCCCTGTGCATGAATTTCGTGCACCAGGCCTCTAGTTCTAATATAAACTTTAAAATAGTCTTAACAACTTCTGTTTTGGACTGTAGAGTACAGATATGTGAGAAATATGACTACCCTGCTGGAAAATAATATGAAGCAATCAAGTGGTAAACTTGGAGGAGAAGGTTTGTGACTATATGGAACAACCATTCTAGCATATCAGTAGAGACTCCAAATGACTTCAGTCCCACTGTTGCCATCTGTCTGCAGTTGCAGGAGAAACCCTAGGCAAGACCAGCAAATGAACTGCCCTGTGGATCCAAGACAACAAAGAAATATATAAGGTCTATAAAATATTCTTTGTTTTAAGCCTCTATTATTTGAAGTAGATTGCTATAATATACTTCTACTATTTTCAGTGAAAAAGAGCTTTAAAAAATGGTACTTAGAAGTTGCCCCTGTGAGAAAAACTAACACATGGTAGATATTTTTATTTTAGTGACAATCTTAAGGAAATGTTTCAACAATTTATAATTATATTAAGTGTATGTTTGCTGAAATGTTTTGTAAAATATTCTTCACAGGCTAAGAGATCCCTTGCATCATTTTGATATTATAAGAAATGTTATCATACATACCTACAGATTCAAAAGTTTTCTGTTGTCCATATATTTGGTTGTTAGATAAAAATTTTCTTCTTTGGTCAAAATAGAAGAAATTTTATTAATTTATTTTTTTATTATCTTAAACCATCTTTATATTTCTGGAATAAATTCTATTCATCATGATTAATTATGTTTTAATACATCGAAAGATTTGATTGACTACATTTAGATTTTTTGCAACTTCGTTACAAGTAAATTTTTATTTATTTATTTATTTATTCATTTATTTATTTAATACCTTGATCAAACTTTGGTACCAAGGCTATTCAAGCCTCTTATTAATGAGCTCTATTTTCTTTCTTCCTTCTTTTCTTTCTTTCTTTCTTTCTTTCTTTCTTTCTTTCTTTCTTTCCTCTAATGAGCACCATTTTCTGGAAAAAATATAAAATAGTTATTGTTCTTTGAGAGTTTGATAAAACTTTCTGATAAAATTGTGTGGTTATTATTTTGTTTGCTGAGGCATTTTATTTACTACCAGAGGCCCGGTGCATGAAATCATGCATGGGGGGGAGGGGTACCTCAGCCTGGCCTGCACCCTGTCGCAATCTGGGACCCCTCAGGGGATGTCTGACTGCCAGTTTAGGCCCAATCCTGCAGGGACATCCCTCTCACAATCCGAGACCCCTGGCTCCTAACCACTCGCCTGCCTGCCTACCTAATTGCCCCTAACCACTCTGCCTGCCTGTCTCATCATCTCTAACCACTTACCTGCCTGCCTGAGCACCCCTAACCACTCTGCCTGCCTGCTTGATCACCATTAACTGCTCTCCTGCCTGCTTGCCTGCCTGATCGCCCCTAACCACCTCTACCTTGGCCCCTGCCGCTGTGGTTTCATTTGGAAGGACGTCTGGAATGACATCCAGAAGGTCATTCGGCTGTCTGATCTAATTAGCTTACCATACTTTTATTTATAGATTTTAATTTCTTTGTGTTACTTGTCTATTCCAATTTTTAATATTCTAGCTGTGTCAATAGAAAATATATTTATTCTCAATTTCAAATTTTCATCATATTCCTGAAACATCTATTTTTCTGTCTCCATCTACTTGTTCATCCATTCATCCATCCATATACACACCTCTTATTATTTTCTTTAATCAACTTGTTTTTTGAAAACATATAAAAATTATTTTGAATCATCAAGTGAAATTTTTGCTGTTGATTTTCATTATAAATATATTTTACTTTATTAAATACTAGAGGCCTGGTGCATGACATTCATGCACTTGGGGGGGAGGTCTCTCAGCCTGACCTGTGCCCTCTTGCAGTCCAGGAGCCCTCAGGGGATGTCCCACTGACAGGGAGCAGGCCTAAGTCATCAGTTGGACATCCTTACTGCTGCTGTAGAGGTGGGAGAGGCGCCCACTACCACCACTGCGCTTGCCAGCCATGAGCCTGGCTTCTGGCTGAGTGGTGCTCTCCCTGGGGAGTGCACTGACCACCAGGGGGCAGCTCCTGCGTTGAGCGTCTATCCCCTGGTGGCCAGTGTGCGTCATAATGACTGGTTGTTCCACCATTCAGTCAATTTGCATTTTAGCCTTTTATTATATAGGATATATGTTATGCTTCATACAGAAGGTACATTCCATATAAGATACTTTAAAACATTTTGAATATTGACTTTTATTATCTTATGGTTTCTTCATGTCTTTGAATGTTTATTTTCATGGAAAAGGTTGTGACTTAAAAATATTAATATGTATTACAATGAGCATTGTTCCTTCATCTATACGTAGCTGCTGCATATTTAGTTTTTCCCACAACTGTGTAAGAGAAATTAGTTAAATTGGTAATTCATGACCTTGAACATTCAATTAAAATATGCATATGTCAAAATACACTACACTTTAATCTCCATGTCATTATTTTATTCTTAATGGCTTCATTGGACACAAACTGAGTGACTCACATGGGGAATCTTTAGTTATACAAAGCTCAGGCAGTATAAACAATGAGCATTTAGACATTAGAAGCATTACTTCTTAAAACACTCTCTGGAAGTCTTTTTAATTCATGCTTCCAGTCAGTTATTGATAAACTTAAGAAGCAAACTTATTAAATACAAAAAATGACAGGTATTAAGGATACCCACATATGTTAATTAAATCAGTGTCTTAGTTACATGTAATAATATAATTATAAGGTAAGAACTTGAATCAAAGCAAAATTTACCTAAAAAAAAATCTTAATAATAGGAAACAAACCTGCAAATACATATGTACTTTGAAAATCATTTTAAAATACTTACTGGATTGAGCAATAAAATATGAAAATGAATTCTTTTATTGAAAATTCACTTTGGTTATTATCATTATTATTTTGCAACACGCTAAATTTCAATATTCCTTTTGCAGGTAGCAGTGAATTTTCTCTGACTTTGAAACAACTTAGGACATTCTCACCTGTTTAAGTTTTCCCACCCTTTTTTTTTTTAAGCTGTTCAGCCTTTGGATATTAATTGATTGAATTATGATTGATTTTTTGATTGACAAAGAATAAACTAGTGAAACATTAGTCAAACTTCAGCAGGAGAAATAAGATTTCTTAAGTGAAGTATAATTTTTACTCCTTTTGTATATAACTAAGCCAGTTAAGTTGGATAAAGACATAGTTCTAACCTTTTTCCTGGTCTGCTTAGACCACAGAATATTTACATAATGTTGAAGATTAGAATTAATAACTTGACACATATATTTCTATAGATATTCTACTGTGGGAGATTCAATAGATCTATAGGGAGACTCTGTTTTAATTTAACTGAAAATCTAATTTTTCAAGTAAAAATAGTGTGTTATTATATTAAAAGAGAGCAATGCTTCTTTAAAAGATTGTTCTTTGGAGACTCTTAAAAGACTACTACATTATCATGCTTTCAAAGATTTTATGTGGTGTTCATGAATCTATAATATCCAATAAAATTGCTTTCAGCAAAGAAACCATAAGAGGAGGCAAATATATGGAAAACTATATTAGAAAATAGTTGAATGATTTATTTTCTTAAAATCCTCTTCAGGTGAATACTTCCATACAAAATAGCAATTGGCAATAGCATTTGCATTTTTTCATTTGTAGAAACTACTAATACTAATTATACACTATTTCCTGGTGGACAAGTTAATCCTTTTTAAGTATTTTTTGGAGATCCCCTTTGCATTAGCCTGCTAAAAAATGTACTCATTTAATATCCTTTCTTTACTGAATTGTTTTAAAAAATGTGTTTTTTTCTACCCACAAAGCTAAGTCTGCCATAGGATTTCATGTATAATAATCTTTTAGAATTCCCAGTCATCTCTAAAAATGAAAAGAATAACAGCATCACTTTTCAGTAATATTGGCATTCTAAATAATACTGCTGCTTGGAAATATTTTATGTTATATTCAAAAGCAACTGGATAAACTCACTTTACCAGCATATCTCTAACTTCTGAAAACTAGAAGCAAGTAGTCCATTAGATCCAAGTCTCCAAACAGAAAAGCAAACTTTTATTCAAGTGATGGAGTCTAAACGTAGTACAACTAATGATTATCATATAGCATCACTTTATAAGATATTTGCAAGCATGATTAACTTTATAACGCATGCCACTGGTGAAAATGCTAACATCTGTAGAACATGCATTAAAATGGATTTGGTTTATACAAATGCTCATTTCACACCACCTGAAAAATCTTTCATTTTTATGAACTGGGCCAAGAAAAAAAGCTATAACTATTGCTATAATTAGATATGTATATACAAGTTAGAAACCAGAGCTCTTTGACATTCTCAGAAAGGTAAATCTTAATGGCAATAATAAATTCATAAATTGGTGTTATTTGAATTTTTTACATATATCACTAACCACTTAAATCTGCAAATTAGAATCAGCTAAATAAATGAACAAATGCTTATATTTCTTCAAGTTTTCTAAGAGAGATCCAGATTAACTATTTCTGGGAGCTTAACAATTTTCTCTGCTGAATATTGTAACAAAAAATCTATTATCTACATAAAGGAGGATGTGAATTTTTATTATACTGTACTAGTAACTTTTGGCTGATATGGAATTTGCTTAGATGAGCTGTGTGATGGTTAAATTTATGCCTCAATCTGGTTGGGCCACAATGGCCAGGTATATGATCAAACATTTTTCTGAAGTTTCTGTGAGGATATTTTTGGATGAGATTAACATCCAAATCAGTAAAGCAGATGTCCCTCCATAATGTGAGTGTATCTCATCCAATCACCTGAAGGTCCAAATAGAACAAAGAATGACCTCCTCTTAACAAGACTGGATTCTCCCAGCAGTCAGCCTTGAGAGTTGAACTGCAACATGAGCAATTCTTGGGTTCCCACCAGCAGATTTTGGAACTTGCCAGCCTCCATGATCATCTAAGCCAATTTCTTAATATAAATATGCATCCTATTGGTTCTGTTTCTCTGGAGAACCATGCCTACTGCAAGCTGTTCACTAGTCACTTGAAGTCTACAGCAGCAGGAGGTTATTTTGATTCTGGATGTTCCAGAAGCTTTAGGCTGTATGAGAAGGAGCTTCCCAGGAGACCCTTCTTTGTGAGGCATTTCTTGGAGGCTCTGTGCAATTTTAGGTTACAGTTGATTTGCTTTGCACATCTTGGCTATGATGATGGTTTAAAAGCTAGAGATCTGCATTTTCTTTTGCTTTCTTGACACCTCTCTCCATCATCTATTACTGTTTAGCCATATGGCATTCTTTTAGCTACTTCTCTTTTTTGGCCGGAAAGCATTTAGACAAATTCAAGTGGGAATCAAATGAGTGAGGATGCTCCAGTAGGTGTATATGAAACTAAAAATATGCTTACTCCTTTTTTCTTGAATGTTGTGACCTTCTACTTCCATGTTTTGTTTTCTCTCTTATGATAGATACCTAGGTATAGATAAGATTTTCCTAGGATGAAATAAATAATAATGTAAGGTCTATGATAAAAGGCAACTGACTTTGGCCTCCAGTGAGACAACAGGGTTGGTGGATAGTATGAGGAACTAGAAATATCATACTATTTGAAAACTTGAGTATATAACTCTTTTGAAGTGTTAGCTTAAATTTATAAGAGGAAGTTATATAAAATTTACTCTTTTATCATCTACTCACTGTACTTTATATTTTATCATACTACGTCTATCATACCTCAGAATTAATAGTAATGCATTATATTACCCTAAAACTTTAAACAATTCACTATATCAGTTGGACTTTGGGAACCTTATTGATACATTATATTTTTCAGTAAATTAAAGAAAACAGTCCCAGATTCTTTTCTCCAGCATCTCCTACAGAGGTGATAGAGACTTTGGTACTTTAATTAGCAGGTGTGTGTGTGTGTGTGTGTGTGTGTGTGCGTGTGTGTGTGTGTGTGTGTTCATTTGTTTGTTTCTTTGCCTATATTCAGCACTTAATTTTTATCTACTTTGGCTACCTCTAAAAATACTTAACTCTATCTTAATCTGCAAGTAAATAATTTCAGGTGCTTTTCAAATATTTGGATTATGAAAACTCTTTAAAAGTGCAAGTCAATAAATAGTACCTATGATAAATGTCTAAAAGATTTCCAGCCCACACAATCTTATTTTTTTAAACTGCCTACTATGACATATTTTGACTCTTAACATAATTTCCTTTGGGAAATTGTATTTTATCATCTCTACATTGAAAGATATCTTACAAACTAAACTTATCCAAATGTTTTTATTGCATGCATCCCAGAGATGTTACTTATGATATTTATAAAGACTTATTGGAAATTATCAAAATATCTTAGTTTAGAAAAAACTTGTTTTGTTTTTTTCTTTTTTCTCATATCTTTCTATGCTATTTTCTTCCTTCCTTTTTAATTATTTTTCTTACAACAATCCATTTATTTTTATCCTCTGGGCACTGCAAATCATGTATTTCCTCCCTAGAGGGTAGCTGGCAAGCTCAAAGTCAAATTTCTATTCTTGCATTTAGAATGTATTCTCAAAATGACACTACATAGGGCTTTCCTATTCTTCTTCTTTTTTTTATTTTTTTTAAAATTATTTAAAGTATTACATGTCTCCTTTTTCCCCCTGATTTACTCCCCCCAGCCACTCCCAGTCCAGTGTCTGTGTCCATTGGTTATGCTAATATGCATGCATACAAGCCTTTGGTTAATCTCTAACCCCCCAGATGGTCTGCTCAGTGCCACCTTGTCTCTGGATCCATTTTTGTTCATTAGTTTATGTTGACCACTATATCCCACATATGAGTGAGATCATGTGATATTTATCTTTCTCCAACTGGCTTATTTTGCTTAGCATACTGCTCTCCAGTTCCATCCACGCTGTTGCAAATGGCAAAAGTTCCTTCTTTTTTATAGCAGCGTAGTATTACATTGTGTAGATGTAACACCCTTTTTTAACCCACTCATCTGCTGATGGCCATGTAGGCTGTTTCCAAATTTTAGCTATTGTAAATTGAACATAAGGGTGCATATATTCTTTCTGACTGGTGTTTCTGGTGTTTCTGGTTTCTTGAGATATAGTCCTAGAAGTGGGATTACTGGGTCAAATCCTATTCTTCTTTTTAAATTTTCCTTAATTTTATATTTTTTTTTCCATTGCAGAATATATACATAAATACACTGAGTGGCTAGATTATTATGATCTCTGAACACATAATAATCTGGCCACTCAGTGTATATCCTAGATAATAAAAGGCTAATATGCAAATTGTCCCCTCGACCAGGAGTTCGACCAGCAGGCAGGCTGGACAACCGCCCAGGTCCCCTCCCCCTGGCCACCCATGCATGAATTCATGCACCCGGCCTCTAATATATATATATATACACACACACACACACACACACACACACACACACACACACACTTAGTGGCCAGATTATTATGTGTTCAGAGATCATAATAATCTGGCTACTCAGGTTATATGTCTTTTTAACATGACCCAATCCTTGGGGAAAGGCAGAGTGTAAATTAGAGTCATAAATTTGATGCCTATAAATGGAAGGGGCATTAATGTATGAACTACCAGAAGTATAAAAAAATGAGGAGAGAAAGGCCCAATAAACCCAGAGCTACTTCCCTATCCAAATGCATTCAAATTCAAATGACTTCCATTAGAATTCCAATCTAACCAACAAACAACATTCCTAAGACAAATTCAAACTGTGGAAACATATACTTTCCTCAAAATCTTCAATTGACAAGTAAGCAAACAACTACGATAAACAAATATATAGATGGATCTATACTAATAAAAGGGTAATATTCTAATTAGACCGGAAACATCTTCCTGATGTCCTTCTGGACAAAACCATGGTGGCAGGACCGAGGCAGAGGTGGTTAGGGGTGATCAGGATGGTAAGGGAGAGCAGTTAGGGCAATCAGGCTGGCACGGGAGAGCAGTTAGGGGGATCAGGCTGGCAGGGGAGAAGTTAGGGGTGATCAGGCAGGCAGGCAGAGTGGTTAGGAGTGACCTGGCAGGCAGGCAGGCAGGTGAGAGGTTAGGAGCCAGTGGTCTTGAATTGCGAGAGTGATGTCCGACTACCAGCAGTCAGACATCTCCCGAGGGGTCCCAGATTGGAGAGGGTGCAGGCTGGGATTAGGGACCCCCCACCTGTGCACGAATTTTGTGCACTGCTCCTCTAGTAGATAGATAAACAGTTAATTCTATTAGTAATCTTGAAATTTACATTATTTCATCTAATTCTTTCCTTTCCATTGCAACTTCTACCACTCTACTGAAGGGTACAATAATTATGAATTATAAATAAAACTAGTGGCCCGGTGCATGAAATTCATGCACATTAAAAGGGAATTAATTAGAGGAAATATTTTAATATTGCTATTTGCCCTTTCTCTATAATAGAAGTGTCAGAGATGAAAGAAAATTAGTAAAATGTATATGAAAATCTCCCTCCTGTCAGAGTCTGGGGCATTCCGTGGGACCTAGAGTCAAGTTCCTGCCCACCACCCGCATGCACTTCGAAAACATAGGAGACCCAGACCCGGCCAGCCCCACCCCAATTGGGTGAGACCCAGACCCGGCTGGCCCCACGCCTGTCAAGCGCCTCTGGGTGGGGGGTGCAGCCTCAAGTCCCCAGGCCCATCGCCAGATGGGCGGCATGGCCTGAGGTTCCCTGTCAAGCCCTGTTGGGCAGGGGGCATGGTCTGAAGTCCCCCATCAAGCCCCGCCAGGCAGGGGGAGCAGCCTGAGGTCCCCTGGCCCAGACCCAGGGCAGGGGGTGTGGCCTGAGGTCCCTCAACAAGCCCCGCCAGGCAAGGGGCAGAGCCTGAGGTCCCCATCAAGCCCTGCCGGGATGGGAGCACAGCCTGAGGTACCCTGGCCCAGTGCCGGGGCAGAAGGCATGGCCCGAGGTCTCCCAGCCTGGTGCTGGGGCAGGGGGCGTGGCCTGAGGTCTCCTGGCCCGGAGTCAGGGTAGGGGGCACAACCTGAGGTTCCCCATCAAGCCCTGCCAGGTGGGGGGCACAGCTTGAGGTCCCCCCATCAAGTCCCGCTGGGCAGGGCACATGGCCTGAGGTCCCTTGTCAAGCCCCGCAGGGCAGGGGGCACGGCCTGATGTCCCTAGCCCTGGCCAGGCGCCATGCAACCTCAGGTCCCTGCTGTTCAATCATGACATTATGGTGTCCTGGCTAATTTGCATATTCCTCTATTATGTAGATCAGGGGTCCTCAAACTTTTTAAACAGGGGACCAGTTCACTGTCCCTCAGACCGTTGGAGGGCCAGACTATAGTTAAAAAAAAACACTATGAACAAATTCCTATGTGCACTGCGGGCCCGTGACGAGTTGGCTGCTAAGCAGGACAGGCAGCAGTACCCGGTGGGCCAGATAAATGTCCTCGGCAGGCCTCATGTGGCCCGCGGGCCGTAGTTTGAGGACGCCTGATATAGATAAACTAGTAGCCCATCGCACGATATTGCGCACAGTAGGCTGTCTGCTGCTTCTGCGGGAGGTGGAAGCTAGCTGCTGGCGCACATGGGAGCTGGAGGAAGCCATGCAGCTTCTGTGGAAGCCAGGAGGGACCCACGCTGCTTCCTTGGGAGCTGGGAGGGAGCCGTGTTGCTTCCGCAGGAGGCAGGCCTGCCGTGTCCTCTCTGGGCCTGCACTTGGCCACAGAGGCTGCGGGCCAGCACCCCTGTCCCTGTCCATGTCCACACCAGCTCCGGGGCGCTGGCCCAACCTGGGGTGTGGCGGCTCACCTGCTCCCCGTCTATCTCTGTCTCTGCTCTGGGCCTCACCTGTGCGCGCAACCTTCTCCTGTCCGGTTGTGACCCGCTATGGTGTCCCAGCCTAATTTGCATATTTCCTCTTTATATATATGTATATATGTATATATGCATATATGTATATATGTATATATGTATATATGTATATATCTATATATCTATATATCTATATATCTATATAAATATAGATATATAGCTATATAAATATAGATATATAGCTATAGTTATAGATATAGATAACCTTCAATTGTTCTCACTATCGTTAACCTCTAACTTATATAGTACATGTTACACAATGACATCATCTTAATTTCAGTTTATTTTATTCTTAGTACCGAGTTTCCCCGAAAATAAGACAGTGTCTTATATTAATTTTTGCCCCCAAAGACATGCTAGGTCTTATTTTCAGGGGATGTCTTATTTTTCCATGAAGAAGAATATGGTACACATTTATTGTTAAATGAAAATAAAGGAAATTTATTACCTGTATACAGTACGGTAGTACGGTAGTTGTCAACACAAACCAGACAAACTGTGAATCCTACAGTATCAAGAATTTACTCATTTATTCAATGACAATCATGTCATCATCTTCTGGAACATCATCATAACAATCCAATTCCTGAATTTCCTGGTGAATTTCTTGTGACTCCATTTCTTTCAGAATCAGTGGACAAAATTTCTCATGTTTAGCAATAGCACTGTCTTTAAATGAGTACTTCTTGTCAAGGTAGCCTGCTCGCAGTGCATTTGCAATGCAACTGTCAGTGATTTTCTCCCATGAATTCTTCACCCAAGTCACAACTTCTTGCAGTTTAGGTTTCACAAAGTTTCCATGCTGATTTCTCTCCATTCTATTTTCAATGTAGTCATTAATTTCCATGCACAAAATGTCTTTGAATGGCTTGTTTATTGCAATATCAAGAGTCTGGAGATAGGCGGTCATTCCTGCGGGAATCATTATCTGATCTATTTTTTTTTCGTGAAGAAATGTCTTCATGTCTTTAGCGCAGTGAGTGCTGGCTGCATCCCAGACTAGCAGACCTCTTTGGCTCCCTCGCATAACAAGCGGCAGCATTAAATGGACCCACTTCCTTATAACTGCTTGTGTGGCCCAGGCTATTTCAGTTTCAAGAATAAAAACGCCCAAAACACGTTCAATCTTTTCCTTCTTGCCCTTAGAAATGATGAAAGGTGGGATTTTAGTGCCATCTAGACGAATTGCCAAAATACAGGAAACACGTGCATTTTCGTAAGCAGTGGAGGGAATGTACGCTAAGGAGGCACCCCGCTGTTCAATTGTTGTTTGAGATGATTGGCCCATAAACACTGCAGTTTCATCCATAGCAATCATGTTGGAAAGATTGTCTTTAGAGAAGTCAGCATCATCAATAAAGGACTTGAATGCAAGTGCTCGCTTAATAACTTGAGTATCTTCCAACCTAAACAATGTTGTAGATCTTCTTAAAGACAGTTCACTTCGCTGAAGGAAATTATCCAGCCAGTGTTGTGATGCTTTGAAGTCTTCGGGGGCTATGTCAAACTGTGGTGCCATTGCAAGGGCAAATTCTTGAATCTGAGCTGTATTCACAACCAAAGCCTTTGCTCTCCTGTCAACAACCCATTCACAGATCAGGTCTTCCAGCTCGGAAAATAATGGTTGCCGACGTGATCCACACTTGTGCTTTTTAGCATTTCCCTTGTCCACTTGTTCAATGAGGTTACCATACTCTGCTCGCCATTTTCGGACCAATCGGATACTCAACATCTTCTCTTTGCAGAAAGCAGTAAGATTTTGGCCTCAAGAGTCTTCCACGATTCCTTTCTTGTACTCCACGGAGTAGCTTTTTCTTTTTGCGCTCATTTCTAGGGGTAAAAAAAAAGGAATTGGGGTATCAAGGTGGAGGGAGGGGGATCACTCAAAATGACATGGGGGGATCAAAGGGGGGAATCAAAATGGCACAGGAGAATCAGAGGGGGGATTACCATTTTAGTAACCCCTTTTGATCCTCCTGTGTCATTTTGATTGCCCCCTCTGATCCTCCTGTGTCATTTTAAGTGATCCTCCTCCCCCCACCCCTGTGCCACTGAACACCTTCACCAGACATCCCCCCTACCCTTTTATCAGACATTTACCCCCTGGGGCCTGCCTGGGGACTGTCACTGGGCTTGCTGAGGCCTGTATCTGGGCTGGAGCAGGGTCTGCCACTGACTGAGAACCTTCAGTCTTCATGAAGGCGGCCGCGAGCATCAGGTAGTGTCACCAGAGACAGACCAGCACTCACCACCTTTGCCACGTCCCATCCGCTCTAATCCTCCTGTTCTTCTACACGCATCTGCGAAAATCTCCTCCTCTCTCCCGCCCCGCGCTCACCGCTCACTCCGACCTCTGCCCCGCCTCCACACAGCAGTGACGTCAGGACTCCATGTAACGTCACTAGTTGCTAGACGCCAGTCGGGGTGGCCCTAGAGACCAGTTTATGGTAAATTAATTTTCATTCTGAGACAGAGCCTGGGGCCTTATTTTCGGGGGATGCCTTATATTTCACTCAGAAGGAAACCTGCAAGTAGGTCTTATTTTCGGAGGATGTCTTATTTTCGGGGAAACACGGTATCATATATATAAAAAACAAACTTTTGGAATTTTTCTTACAAATTTGTGTCTCTAGCCATTTTTTGTGCCTCCCCCCTTTGTTTTAAACCTCACATTCAGTCATAAGCAAATATTTTCTGCTTTTTCTTTGAAATATACCCAGAATCAACTCTATTGTCTATTATCTGGCTTATTGAAATAACATCCTAACTGGTCTCTCTGCTTCTTACTTATTTACAGTTTTTGTTGTTGTTGTTCAGTAGCAGCCAGTAATGACCAGAATAGTCACTTTTTGGAAGATTTCCTTTTGAAAGGTAAAACATTACCCCATTCCAAATGCAGAAAATATAAAAAGGGTGTGTGGTAAAAAACTAATCTCTCTCTGATCTAGTTCCTGGTGTCCTCTTCATAGGTATCATTCTTCTTAGATCTTATGTACTTTCCAAAACTTGTTTTTATTGG
Source organism: Plecotus auritus (assembly GCF_963455305.1). Lineage (NCBI taxonomy): Eukaryota > Metazoa > Chordata > Mammalia > Chiroptera > Vespertilionidae > Plecotus > Plecotus auritus. Next base: position 138,831,494 of record NC_137771.1, read on the forward strand.
CATGTATATCTGGATTTTTGTCTATTTTATTTGTTTTTTTCATATCACACTTGTTAGTAATGAATCTGTACTTTAGAGAGATTTTGGTATTACTACATACAGTGCACCTTCTTTTTTAAAAGCTGCCTTAGAGTTAAATTATATGATTATAATATAATTTACATATTTTTCTCTCTTATTGATGTATATTTAGGGTATTTCCACATATGCTATTATAAATAATGTTTTATTTAACATTTCCATGGACATGGTCAAGTTGGTCTCCATGGGGGCTGTACCAATTTGCCCTTAGTAGTGGATGAAAGTGCCTATTTTCCCACACACTCTGAAGCAGAGTGTGTTATCAGATTTTGGGATTGCTGTCATATTGACACCATTATAGCAACCTGGTTATTATTTAACTGGAAAGGAACAAAGGGAAGCTGCAATATGGACACATGCCCAGTAAGGTCTGGGTGATGTGGGAAGGTGCTTACTTGTCAGTCAAACCTGGGAACAGGACATTGGCCAAAGTGGGCATGTAGGCATGACCCCTGCAAAAACAGAAGATTTGATACTTAAGCCCCTGAACAAAGGAGACCACCCCCATCTCTCGCACTTTTGGCCCTCTTGCTCTCTTGAGACTCCTGTTGCAGGAAGTGTATTCCCCTGCATTCACATGGCTGTGAGCCATGTGGGACCCACACAATGGACTGATGGACTGAATCTAGCCCAATGCCGTACCAACTCAACTCCACCATGAAATGGAAACTCTGGATATTGGCCCTGCTTTTAGCTCTATTGAACCCCCAGCTGCATATTTTCCAGAATTGGTTTAAAGACAATGGGACTTCGGAATGAAGAAATATAATTGCACACAAATAAAGCTTTCTACTGCATCTCATCCTCCTGTGGGGCCTCCGGAAATTCTTATTCCAGTGGCACCCCAAGAACACCACTAGCAGCAGAGGAATTCCATCCATCCAATCCTCCGGCAACAATGTGATACCTCACAGATCAAATATTTTGTAGATAGTAGGTGCTCAAGAGCTTTTTTGGGGACAAAGGAAACAAATACAGCAGTCAAAATTTGCTTCAGACAGGATTGGCTCCTACTGGATTATTAACTCCAAGTTCTAGGTATTTCATTAAGTGGAGAGTACACAGGGAGTGGAGATAACAACATGTGTGGCTTAACGGAGAAGAATGTTTATTTCAATTCCAGATAGTTTGAATAATGGGAATACTTACACTCTGGTTTACTTGTATTTAAAGGAAGAAAAATCCAGTATATCCTTAATCCATTTTATTCTAACCAAAAGCAGCAATGAAAAGATCATGGATGTGGGAATAGAAAGACCTGGCTTTGTATCATAGCAAATTAATTCACCAAAGAATAACAAATAATATTTGTAAATGTCTGTTACTAGAGCTAAGTTCTTTACAATTTTTATCTTATATGTCTTTACAATAATCATATGAAGCAGGTGATGGTATTAACTACATTTTACAGATGTAAAAACTGACTTTCAGAGTGATTAAGTCACATAGTTTGCCACAAATACTAAAACTATATTCATATTTTCTTCCTATTTCAGGAGACCTAAAATATTCAAATGCTCACAACTCCTTCTTTAGCTATTACGGTAGTCGTTTTAAGTTTTTCCTACTATGCCATGTTATGTTTTACAAGATTTTGATTGCATGCTAGCCCTATTTGATAGCACATATGCCCAACAACTGCTTAGTTTCCACTTGGTCAATCTAAAGAGGAATGCAGTAATTGGGCTGGATCCACCTTCATTGACATGACTTCAACAGGTAGAATGAATTGTGTGTTTTAAATTTCCTGTTTCATAAAAAGGAAAAATGATCTGGCAGGTGAGGTGGATTTATATTTCTTTTGTGTATGTGTGTGTTCACTGGGAGATAATTATATTTTCATCTGATCCTTTTCAATATTACTGTTCTTACCCTATAATAAGCTATGCTTTTTTTTATTATTTATTTTGTGGTAATTTAATATAAATTGTTACTAGGTTTAGTCTGGGAAGATTCCCAAAACTTCAGATTTTGTATCTAGGAAAGGCATTGGTTCAATATGTATCTCACTCATTTTTTTTATGCTCTTAAATTTTTCTATTCAAAAGATACAATATTCAAGCAAGTAGCAAGTAGGAATTGTAAGAACTACAGTTTCCTCTACACTTTTAGAAATATTTATGGAAATGTTTATTTTGAAAAATATGCACTTTCATAATAATTTGTTACACATGTAGAAGTCATATGAAAGAATATAAATGTTTTGTGTTTTTTTTTTTTTTTTTTTTTTTTTTGCTGTACGGGTTGGTTGATCTCTTTCTATAACTAGTTTATAGATTTAATATATAAAATTGATAATTTTAAGGTAGATAACAAAATCTACCAGGGAAGTACTGAACAAACTACACTACACAGAGGAAAATACATTAAAAATAGGAGTTTGGTTTAAAACATAACTTTTCATGAATATGCCTCTTAGTAGTTTGGATTTCTCCACCCACTTGATTTGGGAGTATGGGATACAATCCTCACTTATAAAAGAATGGAATAATTGCCCACTATTTGTATAATATTATAGCTGTAATTAAAGCCATTTCTGAAAAGCTGTGTATTCTAGTGTAAATCATACTTTTTCCCTGACCCTTATTAATTACTAGAGGCCCAGCGCATGAAATTCGTGCATGGGTACAGTCCCTAGGCCTGGCCTGCGATCAGTGCCATCTTCTCCAGCTGCTCAAGCTGGCCCTGCCCCCTGCCGCCAACCACCCCCGCTTCCCCATTCGCCTTGGGGTGATAGGTGCCTGACAGCCGGGGGAGGGGATTGAGAGGTTGGCTGTTCCTGCCCACTTGCCAGCCCTGCCCCTGCCATAGGTGGCCATCAGGCAATCAGAGCCTGTCATCCAGGGAAAGGGACCAAGAGTTGGTCAATGCATCTCATAGTGACTGGTCCAGTGGTTGTTCTGCCGTTAGGGTCAATTTTCATATTATCCTTTTATTATATAGGATTATTATAGCAAAAGGTGTTTTTTAAGTGGATCCTTTATTTTTATTTTTTCTTAGTTTTATTTATTGTTGACAGTATTACAGATGTCTCCCATTTTCTCCCTTTTTTGCCCCCCTCCACCAACCCCCACTCTACCCTGGGCCTTCCCCATGCTATTGTCTGTGTCCATGGTTATGCATATATGCACATATGTTCTTTGGTTAATCTCTCCCTGCACCCTCCCACCCTCCCACTGAGGTCTGTTATTCTGTTCCATGCATCCATACCTCTGGACTCATTTTGTTCGTCAGTTAATTTTGTTCTTTAGATTCCACTTGTGAGATCATATGATATTTGCTTTTCTCTAACTGGCTTATTTCCCTTAGCATAATACTCTCTAGGCCTCTCCATGCTGTCTCAAAGGATAAAAAGTCCTTCTATTTTGCAGCTGTGTAGTATTTCACTGTGTAAATGTACCACAGCTTTTTTATGGACTCGTCTATGATGGGCATTTGGACTGTTTCCAGATCTTAGCTATTCTAAATTGTGCTTCTATGAACATAGAGGCTCATATAACCTTTCTGATTGGTGTTTCCAATTTCTTAGGATATATTCCCAGAAGTGGGATTGCTGGGTCAAACAGCAGATCAATTTTTATTTTTTTAGGAACTTCCATACTGTTTTCCACAGTGATTACACCAATCTGCATTCCCACCAGCAGTGCACTAGTGTTTCCTTTTCTCCACATCCTCGCCAGCACTTGTTTGTTGACTTATTGATGGTAGCCATTCTGGCAGGTGTGAGGTGATACCTCATTGTAGTTTTAATTTGCATCTCTCTGATGATTAGAGACTTTAAGCATTTTTTTTTTTTTCATGTATCTATTGGCCATCTGCATGTCCTCTTTGGAGAAGTGTCTATTCAGGTCCTTTGCCCATTTTTAATTGGATTATTTGTCTTCCTGGTGTTGAGGTATATGAGTTATTTTATATTTTGAAAATTAACCCCTTATTAGGTGTATCATTTGTGAATATGTTGTCCCATACAGTAGGTTTCCTTTCCATTTTTGTGGAAGCTTTTTAGTTTGATGTAGTCCCCTTTGTTAATTTTTTCCTTTGTTTCCCTTGCTGTAGGCAATATAACGGTGAAAGTACTGCTAAGTGAGATGTCTGAAATTTTACTGCCTATGTTTTCTTTTAGAACTCTTATGAAAAATTAGTTTTTTAAAAATACAGTGCAGTTTTTTGCTTGTTTGTTTTTGTTAATTCTCACCTGAACATATTTTTTCCATTGATATTTAGAGAGAGTGAAGAGGAGGGAGAGAATGCAGTTCTGAGGAAAAAAGAGAAAGAGATGAGTTTTTATAAAGTCAGCTTTCATCCTAAAATGTCTGCACAAAAGGTGGGAGGAACTGGTATTCTTCTGTGTTCTGATTCCCTGCAACACAGGGAAACCTGCCCAAGGTGGTTGTTATCACTGGTCCTCCCCAAGGGTAGTCTGCCTGGGCACTTACAACTTAGCTTCCTGCTATCAGCCATAGGTAACAGTAAGTCACTGATATTGTGGCAAGCCCATGAGAGACTTTTATGAATATTTATAATACAATGGGAACAAATATTCTATAAAATTGTATATTAGGTTTAAAATCATTATGCAAAATTATTATGGTGCCTTATATTACTAAAACTTTCAGATTCTGTAGGCATTTAGAATAGCAAATAGCAAGATTTGTTTTCCATGGTATTAATAAACTCATTTGTGGTAAATTAATTCTGTGTTTTGGACGTAGTTAAGGTCATTCTTCAACAGAAGTCAGAACAGCTCATGTTCTCATCATGTGTGCTTCCATGATGACTAATGTTGTTAACATCAGAATTTTCAAAGAAATCCTATACCTGTTTCTTCATAGAAAAGGAAGAATATTTATATAAATTCTGCATATCTGGTTATCCCTTACATATTTATTTATTTATTTATTTAACTTAGCTCACGGTCTAAGTGCATTGTAAAAAAAGAGCCACATGAATAAAAAAAGAATGCTTATTTAGTAAAAGCAATATAAAAAGCTAAGCTAAATAAAAGCAAAACTACATCTTAATATCTCCAAAGGGATCCTTCAATCATCTCAAAAGTGCATTAAAATGATCTACGCAAAGATAATTGCATTGAGAAATTTCTGATTGAATTTTTTTCTTTTTAACATAATAAGAATGTACTTTCAGGTTAGACCCAATTTTGTAAGGCTTACGCTAATACAATTTTGTGTGGTGGGACTATTTAGTGGGTGAGAATATAAAATATTCTTTGCAAATTTCCAAAATGATGTGACCATGTGAATGCCTTGCTAGGACCCTCCCAATCTTGAAAAAGGTTCAGCACAGTGTGAGGCTATGAGGTTTCAGCATCATTAGCTTCAGCATAAATGCCTCTGTGTGTTGTTAGAAAGAAGATCCTTAAATCATTAGAAAAGGAGGCACTTTTTCTATTTGGCCACCAGGAACTATGCCAACCTACATACCCATTGACAGAGATTATCAGAAACAATTTCCCTAGATTTTCCAACCTGCTTACAGTCACAGATTTAAATCTTTAACCATTTGGTAATGGAAAGGAATATCATGTTACCTAGCTGATGCCATATGAGGGCTTAGTTGGTCTCCTATGGTAGAGATTAGGCACTGAGTGTTAGTGTTAGCCAGGTCAGTTTTGGTAAGGAGACATCCGTGTTGTTGAGCCCATGGCCCCAGAGCCATTTTTTTCATGTGTCCATTGAACAAGTGTTGGGATGGCTTGAGAAAGAGGTTGACAGCCATCCGTGGAGCTTGTCATTTTCCTACCTGATTACTAAGAGCCTCCTCTGAGGGAGATGCCCTTTGGTAGGCATTTGCAGCATAGGCACAAACATCTTCATAGTTTGTGACCATTCTGAGAGTTCAGCTATATGTTTTCCCCAGACTTTCTTGTTACCAATATTTTATACTCCTCTTCTAAGTCTGCAGTCACCCAGCCAAATAGTTACTAAATGCCAATGAATCAATGTAAAACTGCACTTCAAACCATCTCTAACCCCAGACAAAATGGTCCACAAAGTGTTGTCAACAAAACACTTTTTGGAACCAGGAACTAGGGGCTCGGACTAACAAAAACATTGTTAGGAGGGGAGAACCACTGGGTTTCTGGTATAATATTGCTGGAAGTTATGACATAGGAGCAATGAGTAAGCATAACAGAAAGAGAAAATGAACCCTCCTTCAGTGCCCTCTACTTCCATTGATCACACTTAGTATCGCATGAGCTTGCAAAGTGGAAACATATACAGAGTCCAGTTCAGATTTTACAAATCAGAATACTGAAGTGCATATGCAGAGCTAAGAAGCAATTGATTTATACCTGGGACATGTATATGACCTCATTTAATCATCATAATACAACTACATATTTGTCAACATTATTTCTCAAGCCTAGATGAATTTCTATGTTAACTCAGGAATGACAGAAGTATTCACAACATAAAGAGATGAGCTGATTCTATAAAATCGTAAAAGCTTGTATACTTAACAAAAAAAGAATAAAAACAAAGAATACCAATAGATGGAGGACATGGATCAGTAGCAAGTATTACAAGAGAGGTTAAATTTATATATGAAAAAATATTTTATTCATTTAAATAAGAAAATTGTTAATGCTTCAATATGTAAATGAGAAAAATTCACATTTGGAAATAAAATTGGTAAAAGTGCATACATAAAAATATTAATTTAAACAATTGGAAAGTGCCATATTTTGCCTGTGTAACCAGACTAATTAGTCACTCTATCCCTTCACTGCCCTATACCTCTTTCACACATCAACAAACTGGAGACTGTGACCAACAAAAGACACTTAGAGTCCTTACAAGGATTTGCAAGCCAGAATCTTTCTTGTAAAAAGAGCAAACTTTGAAAGGTGTGTGCTTTTTTTTTTTTTTTCTAGCAGGCTTCAAAAGGTAGCAGAAATCCAAAAACATTTTGGCTAAGAATAGCACTTACTGATGTTAGAAGAGAATGCATCTTGCTAATTACAAAGCAGTTAATAAAATGCTATGCTTATTTCTCAATATGAGACTAGTCATTACATTTATATGGATTGATGTCTATGTTTATATACATGCATATATATTTAACTCAATAGGTATAATAACTACAGAGACAGTCTTGTGTGCAGTTCTCCAGGAATGGCGTATTGCAAAAGAAATTAATCTGACAGAATACTCTACCACTCTCTCTAAAATTTGAAGACTTGGGTACCAGACGGCTATGTCCCCTTCCTCAGAACACACTTCTCGTGGTTTATAAGTCAGGATTTATTGTGTAATAGCTTCATTCCCTTCTACTGACTTTCACATACTTAAAAGCAATATAGTGAGTGTGTATATATAACTTTGGAGATGAAAGTGAAAAAAAAATACAAAAGGTTGAGAAGTCCCAGGCTGAGTGCTGGAGGAGAAAAACAAAGCAGAGGCTTGCTGGCTGGAGGCTGAAAACAGACTCACGGAATTTTTAAAAATGAAAACTTGTGTTTTCTTAGTACATTCCCTCTTCCTGCTCCCTTACAGGATATGAGGTAATTCTCTAGCAATAGCAACTGCTCTCGCAAAATGAAGCTTTGTTTGGGATGAGCCAGAACATAGAGTCCTGACTGTTATTACACCAAATAAAGAAACTTTTAATTTTTATAGAGAAAAACAATAGCTTCCAAGTCCCACCCAGAAATGTTGGGAAAATATACAGAGTTCATCCCTGTGCAGAAGCTCTAAAAGTATGTTTGCTTAGGTGACCTCTTTTCTTGGTCAAATCCTGCTTCCTGCCCAGGGATTTTGGGAAAAGGTAAAAGAGAAGAGAATGGGAAAAAAACAAAAAGAGAGAGAGAGAGAAAGAAAGGAAATTAGTGAATGATATCAAAAGTCTAATATTTATGTTGAGGAAAAGTATAAAAAGGGAAAGAGTAAATGCCAAAATAATTCACTGTTTATAATGTCAGTATGAGACATTTATTTTAAAATGCGGATTAACCTTTTAAGTCAGGTGTCACTCCCAATACATATCCATGGACATACATGCCAATTATTAGGAGGATAGAGTCCTGATAATTTGCAAAGGTGAGCGTGAAGGTTATGTCTTTGACTGACAGTTGCAGATTGGTTTGTCTACAGTAATACCATCTCTGAGTAAAAGACATGCAGCAGCTGTACCTCCCCATTCCAGCTGTTCCATTAGTGTCACTGGCCTCCCCAGGGTTTTGTCACCTCTTACCTTGTATATTTATGGATACACATTTATTTCTGCTATTACACTTTTAGGAACAACTGGTCTTGTTTCCCTTAGTTGCTTTTTCCTAGTATCTCTTTCTCCTAAAAATTCTCAGAATGTTTTCAATAATTAAATCAGCAGTAAGAATATAGCTGTATATTACTGGATTTGATTAAAAATCAAGAGCATTCAGAATAGAATAATAAAAAAGAAAACATTTACTTAACTCCCCATTACCTAATTTTCATTAAATTTAAAGTTAACTTAAGTATTAATAAACCACTTTATTTATAATTTGAAATAATATCTTTACTTTTAAATTCTTTTATAATTAACAATAAATAATTACTTTTTAAAAGAAGTAATTAATTTATTTGACATTAAATTATATACTATTTAACTAATATAAATAAAATATCAGTTTATTTAAATTATGCAAGATACAGAATGCTAAATCACACATTACACATATTTAAAGAAATTTCTGATTTTCCCAGGAGAAACTCTCATTTTTTTTTAATATAAGTTGCTATAATTCTTCGGTAATTTGTACCTGGGATGGGGCAACATAACATACATTAAAACAAAAGTGAAAGTGGTGTTGCCAATGATTTATACTTTAAGTCAAGTCACTTTATTCATTTTGGTCTTTGGGGCTTTATCTGCAAACTGATAATAATAATATATCCTCACAAGGTTACTGAGAAAACTAAATAAGGGAAAAAACCCTAGCAGAGTGCTATGCACATATTATGTACTAAATAAAATGTAGTTAAATATGACTATTATTTATCAAGTAATGGAAAAAAAAAACATTAGCATGGTGGAATTTTCACTCCTATAATCTAGAATTTAGCCACTGAGATGCTAGAGTTAATACACTGTGACATTAAGTAAGTCAACTAACCACTTCATACTTTAGTTTTCTCATTGGCAAAGTGAGGATAAAAATAGCACCTACCTCATAAGATTATTAAGAAGAGGAAAGGAGGTTTATAACCATAAAATATATGGAGCTGGGTATGACATTTATATGTAAGGTTTATATAAGGACTATATTTTGTATAAGCATTATATAATTATACAAGCATTATAAAACAATTTGTTAAATGAATGGAAAAATTAAACAGGCAGAGTTTTCACTACTTTTTAAATAAATGCATTGTAGAATGAAACTGCTCTTCAATGTAAGCTTTTATGGTTTATATGTCTTGATTAATAACTACTCTGCAAACTACAAATCTCAGTGACAAATATTTATGAAGGAGCAGGTGTAATTTCCATGCTGTTGACTAGAACCTCACTAATTAAAATATGATCCTTGGACCAAGAGCATTGGCATCATGCAAATTATTAAGCACCACCCCAGCACAACTGAGTCAGAATTTAAATTTCAACAGGTTCAACAGTATATAATATTGTATATTAAATATAATACTTTATTTATTTTTTAATATATTTTATTGATTTTTTACAGAGGAAGGGAAAGGGATAGAGAGTTTGAAACATCGATGAGAGAGAAACATGATCAGCTGCCTCCTGCACACCCCCTACTGGGGATGTGCCCGCAACCAAGGTACATGCCCTTGACCGGAATCGAACCTGAGACCTTTCAGTCTGCAGGCGGACACTTTTTCCACTGAGCCAAAGCGGTTAGGGCTAAATATAATACTACATCACCAATATCCCACTTTTGTAATAAAGAAACACAAGATTAGAAAAACTCACAGCAGAGTGGCTTCTATTTTTCTTTGGAAGAACATTTCTGTTTAAACAACAGATAAAACATATACAAATTAAAAACTTATAATGAGTAGTTTCTTTTGACTACAGGCATTTTTTTTCCAGTTTTTCCTTTGGTTTGTTTTTCTCTTATTAGTATAACAAAGTCAATATATTTTATTAATAATGGTTTCCACTTTTAGGTTTTTAAAAATGTTTTGTATTTTATTTTGTTTTTAATGAAGAAGCATAGAGAAAACATCTTTCTGACAGATAAACTTACTTTCACATTTCTGAGGTCATGTATAATTGTAGGAATTGCAAGATTAAAGACCCTTAGGAAAAAGAGCTGTCCAAAGGTGAATGAGTGTCCTTACTGCAGAGCTGCTGGGAAGGAAAAAATGAGGGCAATAAGTTAATAGGTTTGACAGCACTTTTGCCAATTTGACCCAGAGGTCACTGGTCCTCTGAGTGACGGAGTCTACTTGCTTGAGATTTGAAAGGAAGAAGGGTTTATGTTATTTGTCCATGGGGTCACATTATCCACTGGAATGCTTGGACTCTGAGCCCATCCAAGACTAAATATGTAGAGTCAGTCTAGCACATGACTATTTGAAAATATGTGGCATAATATTATGAAAAATACCACTCACGTGCACACACGTCACATACACCTCCTTAGTAGCTATCGCAGGGCAGTTCCCTCGTATCATGACATCATGTAAGCCCTGTGCAATTTTGTGCTGTGCTGCTGAGGGTTCGATGAAGACATTTGTACCAGTCTCGCTGATGACCTGATGGCTCCTTTGTATCTGAAGATATCTAAGACAGCTTGTGCTTTTTATTTTCTCCTTTAAGATTTGATTTTAGGGAAATTTTATATTTTAGAAGACATTGTGTTATAGCACATTTTGTGTATTTTAAAATAAGCTGTTCAGCCCAGCAGGTATGGCTCAGTTGGTTGAGCATTGTCCCATGTGCCAAGAGGTCTCTGGTTTGATTCCTGGTTAGGACACACGCCAGGGTTTTAGGCTTGATCCCTAGTTAGGGGTGTGCAGGAGGCAGCAGATCAATGTTTCTCTCTCATCAATGTTTCTATCTCTCTACCTCTCCCTTACTCTCTCTTTAAAAATCAATAAAATCATATTTAAAAAATAAAATAAACAGGCACCTTAGAAAAAATTGTTGATGCTAGGTGTTTATAGCATGGCAACATGCTATCAGGTTAAAGCTTTCAGAGCAGAAGCTTTCAGTTATGAACTTGAACTCTGCATAATATAATTAGGCCATGGGAAGGGGCTCAGAGAGACTGAGCAAAAAGTAGCAATGGGACACGCTGTGTTGTTCTGTATGCCCTCTCTTCTTCCTTAAAGAATTAGCATCTATTCCTTGGTATCCTTTCCTCTCTCATCGCTTACCTTGCTGCAAATGAGCAAACACAGCCAAGTAGATACATGTACGTGCATATTCCCCAAAAACCATCAGGAAAGTCAGCGCAGAGGGAGCAAATAATTTCAGTGTTCCCTAAATTACCTAGTAATAATGGTTTATGTCTAATGCTTTATATATGTGTGTGCATATTACATGTATAGGTGGTATATATGATGTTATAATTTTCTAATGTAATAAAAATAATCAAAGGAATTGTACTCAGGACTGAGTTAGAATCTTAACCTACATATGATGTTTACCTCCAGTTGCAGGTTAAACACTCACATTTGGATCTGGTTGGACCCATCCTAGTGTCATAATATATCATCTGGTTTGACAGGGTCTATGTGTACACCAAAAATTTCCCAGGCCCAGGACATCCTTTCCTAAGAGACTTCTTTTCATCATGTATCTTGTGCTCTGAGGGTCAGTGTATTGGTGGTCTGGGAGGGCTAATGACAGGGCTTTCCACCCATTGGCTTTGTCAAATCGTAGCTTCAATTAGTCATGGTCGTAGATTTCCAGGGGTGTAGAATCTCTTCTCAGCAGAATCTTAGCCCAGTAGAAATGACAGTAATTTTTTTCATGTTAGGAGCAGGGCTAATTTATAAACACTCCTTGAATGTTGCCAAAATATCTGTTGGGAAGCTGAAAAAACATTTTTAATGGGGTTTGAGTTAAGTTCCTGCCTGACAAGGAACTGGTGCCATTAGCTTGAATGGTTACTGTGGCATTTATTGCATGGTTATAAGCTAGTGAGCATTGAAGATATTTATATTTCTTGTATAATGAATCAAACATACTGCCTAGCATAGTAGATATTTAGAAAACATGTTTATTCTCTTTCATGTCAATATCTTATCTTTGTAATATAATAAAGAGTAAAAAAGTCAATTAAAAACAATTATACTAAATAATAATAAATGCAATAATAGCTTCTAGTCTTAGAATTTAACAACTGTTGTTATAAATACTAAATTCAATGTTGGGCATAGTGTAGTGATTATAAAAATGTCAAATACGAGTTTTATTTCATTATATTGTAGTTCATGAAGTCCTTTCATATACCTTATTTGTTCTATTTCCAACAACCTTGAGTTAAGTATTACTTAGTATATTTTATAGATGAAAATCATAGAAAATGATTTAGAAATACAGTTAAAGAAAAAATGTATTTAATATATTAGTTAGCACGGCATTCATGTACTTTCAACACACGAGTAGGTAAAAAGCATTATGCCTACAATAAAAAATAAAAAATTATTTGATTCTTATTTTAATGTAGTCAAAATTCTAAAAGAAATTGTCAGGTGTAAAATATGATTTAACAGTGTTTTACACTCTTTCACTGGTATTTCAGATTAATTGTGCAGAAGCTGCTGAATAGATAAAAAAATTAGCTGAATTATAATAACAGCTGGATATATATGCATAATTATCTAGTATATTTTTCTTGGGATCAAAAATGTCTGATCTTTCTTAATGTTTTCATAACTGAGGAAACTAATAGAATTAGTAGATATTTCTCAGCCCAAAAGAGAGAACCAAGTCTAGTCAAGTCCTAAAGAAATATAGACAGATAGGAACTCACTCACTGTAGGGGAGCAATAAAATGAAATAATACTTATAACCATATATGCGTTAGTGTATTTGAAAAATAAAATGACATGAAGGCCAGATATGCAGTAGAGTAAATTATACATGTTTCAAATGTAAAGCAACATACATATGTGTTTGTCATGTATGGTAGAAAGAAATGAGAGTGGGTGTAACAGTTTTCCTGCAAGGAGGACCCTTTATGATACATCCCCATGCTTCATGCGAGTAAATAGATACCTATTAATTTTAATGGCTTTATTATGTTTTAATTATTTTGATACTAAATCTGAAAACATATCTTATTCTAACATTGGTTGACAAAAAGAGGGAAATGGTCCAAAGAGAAATAACTAAAATAATCTATTTACTTAAAGAACTAACTTAGATTATTTGATTTCTCCTTAAGTCAATATACATTAAAGTAACCCCACACTTATTTAATTAGAGTAAAAATGGTAGTACATGCTTTTGAAAACAACTGTATCAACAAAGAAAGATGATGATCATGATTCTAAATAATAAACCAAGAGACAAATTTTGATTCTCATTATGGCTGGATTTTGATCACTGTTACACTATTTAATTCTTACTTTTTAAATATCTAATTTAAGTATTTTGAAAATGCTATTCCAGGAAAATCTATTAATAGTCAATAATCCAATTATTTCTTAAGCTAAAGTACAATTTACAACAGAGCTACTTAATGACTTTCCCTAATGAAAACTTTCCACTCGTTATTCACTTAGCTCTATTCATTTGTTTAAATTGATGAAAGTCTACTGGGAAAGGACTTTTACATTTATTTCGCACCTAACGAGAGATCAACAAACTTTTTTTCTATAACAGGTCAAATGGTAAATATTTTAAAGCCTTTGCAGGTCCTAGAGTCTCTGTCACAACAACTCAATTCTATCGCTCAGATGCAAAAGCAGCCATAGACAGTATATAAATAAATGGGTATAGCTATGTTACAATAAAACATTTTTTTATGGCTGAATTTGGCATGCAGGCCATAGTTAGTCAAGACTTGAGCTAGACTATTATGAGTTCTTCAATAATAATGACAATTAAAAAAATTTAAACTGAGATCCCGGATAGCATTAGAAACTAGGTATAATATGTGGTAAAGTCTACAATGTAACAATATAATTATTATCAGAAATGTTTCAAAGAAAATCAGACTAGCCATAGCTCTATTTTGCTGATTTATTTGTCAGACCAAGTGTAAGAGGCAAATCAAACATTAAAGTAATGCCAATTAAACACCTATTTAATTTTTGCTTTCATTATGCTATTGTGTGATATAAGAATTCAAATGAAAAATAAGTTTCCATGACCACAAGTGGATTCCATTCTAGTTTGAAGCAACAATTTTAAAATTAAAAATTGGAGAAGAAATCCATGGCTATTGTCATTTTTGGTAAATGTCAGAAGGAAAAGTGAATCCTGCAGAACATTAAAATTTTTTAAACAGAGGTATGGGGGCTGGTAGGATAGATTAGAAAGACTCAGGGAGCTCCCATTCCAACACAGTTCTGCTTCCAGCTGTAAACTTCCTCAGGGGCCTTCTCTTGTGCATAGAGGCTGGGGCAGGACTGGAGAGTTAAGAAAAATCAACCTCTCTTCTCACGCTCCAGAGGGCTATCATCTTTTTCAGTGTACCATCCCACCGAAGACAAGGGTGGGTGGAAGATGAAAAGTCTTTGGCCATGGAAGAATCTCAGTGGAAAGCTGCAGACTAAGCTCTGGCAGAGGCTGACAATTGTTTTCTGTGAAGGATTAGGTAGTAAATTATTTTAACTTATTAAAATAAATTAAAAAGATAGTTCTTAAGGAGGATATAGGTAATGATACTAGGTGGATGCCCTTATCTCTAGGAAGAAATACAGCACACAAAAAAGGATAAATAAAAAATGAATTTATATATCTATATACTATATGTATATACATATTTATATATAATAGAATTCATATCATATGTATGTATGTGTGCACATATATATCTTATATAAATAATTTATTAGGTAAAACAATAATATGAATATTGTTTTGTGGGAAGTATAGTATTTGGAGTATAAAATATATGATGAGGCATGTAATTGGAAAAAAATTGTCATCTATTTTTGTAATCAGCATGATTACTTAGAAAATCATTGGGACATATAAAATATTATCTTATAATAAATGTTTAAAATGTCAAAAAATGTACTAAATACATTTATGTACTAAACAACATAAAAATAAAGTTTTAAAAATTCCATTTACTATTGTAATAATTACTTAAGTCACCCAAAATAGTAATCATTAAGGAAAAAAATGATAAATTATACTTTACTAAAATGGCAATTTCTGCTCATCAAAAGACACTATTGAGAATATTAGTAGGTTGGTGAGAGATTAGGAAAAAATATTATATATATATATATATATATATATATATATATACATATATATATATATATATATATATATATATATATATATATATATATAGAGCCCTGAATATACAAAGCAAAGAGAAAAAAAAAGAAATAACCCAATATAAGTGGGAAAAAGATTTAATAGACAGTACATTTTATTTTTTTATTTAATTTTATTGTTTAAGGTATTACAAATAGTAGTACATATGTCTCCTTTTTGTTTTTCCCCCCACTGACCTCCCACCGGCCTCCCTTACCTCTGGCACTTGCCTTAGTCCCCACATCCCCAGTGTCTTGCGTCTGTTGGTTATGCTTATATGCATGCATACAAGTCCTTCGGTTGATCTCTTACCCTCCAGCCCTCCCCTACATTTCTGATGTGGTTTGACAGTCTGTTCGATGCTTCTTTGCCTCTGTCTATTATTGTTCAACAGTTTGTAATGTTCTTTATTATTCATAAATGAGTGAGATCATGCGGTATTTATCTTTTACTGACTGGCTTATTTCCCTTAGTATAATGCTCTCCAGATCCATCCATGCTGTTGCAAATGGTAAGAATTCCTTCTTTTTTGCAGCAGCATACTATTCCATTGTGTAGATATACCACTGTTTTCTAATCCATTCATCTGCTGATGGGCATTTTGGCTGTTTCCAAATCTTAGCTATGGTGAATTGTGCTGCTATGAACATAGGGGTGCATATATCCTTTCTGATTGGTGTTTCTGTTTTCTTGGGATATATTCCTAGAAGTGGTATTACTGGGTTAAATGGCAATTCCATTTTTCATTTTTTGAGGAAACGCCATAATGTTTTCCACAGTGGCTGCACCAGTCTGCATTCCCACCAGCAGTGAAGAAGGGTTCCTTTTTCTCCGCATCCTCTCCAGCATTTGTCATTTGTTGATGATAACCATTCTGACAGGTGTGAGATGGTACCTCATTGTTGTTTTGATTTGCATCTCTTGGATAATTAGTGACTTTGAGAATGTTTTCATATGTCTCTTGGTTTTCTGAATGTCCTCTTTCAAAAAGTGTCTATTTAGGTCCTTAGCCCATTTTTTGATTGGATTGATTATCTTCTTTTTGTTAAGTTGTATGAGTTCCTTGTAAATGTTGGAGATTAAACCCTTATTGGAGATAACATTGGCAAATATGTTCTCCCATTCAGTGGGCTTTCTTGTTGTTTTGTTGATGGTTTCTTTTGCTGTGCAGAAGCTTTTTGTTTTGATGTAGTCCCATTTGTTTATTTTCTCCTTAGTTTCCATTGCCCTAAGAGCTGTATTGGTAAAGATATTGCTACAACAAATGTCTGCTATTTTGTTGCCTATGGCTTCTTCTAAGATTTTTATGGTTTCCCATCTTATGTTTAAGTCCTTTATCCATTTTGAGTTTATTTTTGTTTATGGTGTAAATTGGTGGTCTAGTTTCACTTTTTTTGCAAGTATTCTGTCCAGTTTTCTCAACACCATTTATTGAAGAGACTGTCTTGTCTCCATTGTATGCTCTTGCTTCCTTTGTCAAATATTAATTGAACATACTGGCTTGTGTCAATTTCTGGGTTCTCTGTTCTGTTCCACTGGTCTATATGTCTGTTCTTGTGCCAGTACCAGGCAGTTTTGAGAACCGTGGCTTTGTAGTATAGCTTCATATCTGGTACTGTGATCCCTCCAACATTGTTCTTCTTTCTCAAGGTTGCTGCAGCTATTCAGGGTCTTTTTTTATTCCAGAAGAATTTTTGGAGGATTTGTTCTAGGTCTTTGAAGTATGCCGTTGGTATTTTAATGGGGATTGCATTGAATTTATAGATTGCTTTGGGTAGTATGGACATTTTAATGATGTTGATTCTACCAATCCATGAACATGGTATATTCTTCCATTTGTTCATGACTTCCTCTATCTCTTTTTTTAGGATCCTGAAATTTTCTGAGTACAGGTCCTTTGTCTCCTTGGTTAAGTTTATTCTTAGGTATCTTAGTTTTTTTGTTGCAATGGTAAATGGGATTGCTTTTAAAAAAAAAATATTTTTTTTTGATTTTTTACAAAGAGGAAGGGAGAGGGATAGAGAGTTAGAAAAATCAATGAGAGAGAAACATCAATCAGCTGCCTCCTGCACACTCCCCACTGTGGATGTGCTCGCAACCAAGGTACATGCCCTTGACTGGATTCGGACCTGGGAACCTTCAGTCCGCAGGCTGACACTCTATCCACTGAGCCAAACCAGTCAGGGGGGGATTGCTTTTTTAATTTATCTTTCTGTGAGTTCATTATTGGTGTATAGAAAAGCCATAGACTTCTGAGTGTTAATTTTGTATCCTACTAAATTGCTGAATTCATTTATTAAGTCTAATAGTTTTTTGATGGAGTCTTTGGGGTATTCTATGTACAATATCATGTCATCTGGGAATAAGAACAGTTTTACTTCTTCTTTTCCAATTTGCATGCTTTTATTTCTTCTTCTTGTCTGAATGCAATGGCTAGTACTTCCAGTTCTTCGTCAAACAGGAGTGGTGAGAGTGGGCATCCCTGTCTTATTCCTGTTCTTAGGGGAAATGGTTTTAGTTTTTGCCCATTGAGTATGATGTTGGCTGTGGGTTTGTCATATATGGCTTTTATTATGTTGAGGTATGATCCTTCTATTCCAACTTTGCTGAGAGTTTTTATCAAGAAAGGTTGTTGGATTTTGTCAAATGCTTTTTCTGCATCAATGGATATGATTATATGGTTTTTATCTCTTAGTTTGTTTATATGGTTTATCACATTTATTGATTTGAGGATGTTGTACCATCCTTGCATTCCTGGAATAAATCCCACTTGGTCATGGTGTATGATATTTCTAATGTAATGCTAGATTAGATTTGCTAGAATTTTGTTGAGGATTTTGGCATCTATGTTCATGAGGGATATTGGCCTGTAATTCTCTTTCTTTGTATTGTCTTTATCTGGTTTTGGGATTAGGATAATGCTGGCTTTCTAGAAAGAGCTTGGAAGTGCTCTTTCCTCTTGAATTTTTTGAATAGTCTGAGGAAGATAGGTTTTATTTCTTCTTTGAATATTTGATAAACTTTTCTGAGAAGCTGTCTGGTCCAGGGCTTTTGTTTGCTGGAAGTTTTTTGATTACTGCTTCAATTTCCTCCATAGTTATTGACCTATTCAGATTTTTTTATTCCTCCTGGTTGAGTTTTGGAAAGTCGTATTTTTTTTAGGAATATGTCCATTTCTTTTAGGTTGACTATTTTTTTGGAGTCGAGTTGCTCATAGTATTTTTTTATGATTCTTCATTTTTCTGTGAGGTCTGTTGTTATTTCACCTCTTTCGGTTCTGATTTTGTTTATTTGGGTCCTCTCTCTTTGCTTCTTGGTGAGCCTGGCAAGAGGTTCATCAATTTGTTTATCCTTTCAAAGAACCAGCTCTTGGTTTCATTGATCTTTTGTATTTTTTTTTTTTTTTGGTCTCTATGTCATTTATTTCCACTCTGATCTTTATTATTTCCTTCCTTTTGCTCACACTGGGCTTTTCTTGTTGCTCTCTCTAATTCTTCAAGTTGCAGAGTTAGATGGTTTATTACCAGTTTTCTTATTTTTTGAGATAGGCTTGTAATGCTATGAACTTCTTTCTCAGGACTGCTTTCACTGTATCCCAAAGATTTTGAATTGTGTTTTCATTGTCATTTGTTTCCAGGATGTGTTTTATTTCTTCTTTGATCTCTTTGGTAATCCACTCATTGTTTAATAGTGTGCTATTCAGCCTCCAAGTGTTTGAATTTTTGTGATTGTTTTTACTGTAGTTGATTTCTAATTTTATGCCATTGTGATCTGAGAAGATGCTTGATATGATTTCAATCCTCTTGAATTTGCACTTTGCCTGTGTCCCTGTATGTGGTCTATCTTTAAAAATGTCCCACGTGTGCTTGAGAAGAATGTATATTCTGTAGTTTTGGGGTGGAATGTTCTAAAGATGTCAATTAAGTCTATCTGATCTAGTGAGTCATTTAGGATTGATGTTTCTTTGCTAATTTTTTGTCTAGGGGATTTATTCAGTGATGTTAAAGGGGTATTAAAGTCTCCTACTATGATTGTGTTGCTTTCAATCTCTCCCCTGACATCTTCCAGAAGTTTTTTGTTTTTGTTTTTTAATGTATTTGGGTGCTCCTGCATTGGATGTATAAATGTTTACCAGAGTTATATCCTCTTTTTGTATTGATCCCTTTAGAATTATGAAGTGGCCTTTATTGTCTCTTGTTATGGTCTTCACTTTGAGGTCTATTTTGTCAGATATAAGTATTGCTACCCCAGCTTTTTTTTTTTTTTTTTTTTTTTTTTTTTTCATTTCCATTTGCCTTATATTTTTCCATCTTTTCACTTTCAGTCTGTGTGAGTCCTTTGTTCTGAGGTGGGTCTCCTGTAGACAGCATATATATGGGTCATGTTTTCTTATTCATTCACTCACTCAATGTCTTTTGATTAGAGCATTTAATCCATTTACATTTAATGTTATTATTAGGTAATTGTTTGTAGCCATTTCTGTACTTTATGCCTATGTTCCTTCCTCCCTTTCTGTTTCTTCTTTTTACAGCATTCCCTTTAGCATTTCTTGCAATACTGGCTTGGTAGTGATAAACTCCCTTAGCCTTTTTTTTGTCTGCAAAGCTCCTGATTTCCCCTTCAATTTTGATTGATAGTCTTGCTGGATAGAATATTCTTGGATTCAGTCCTTTGCTTTGCATCACTTTGTATACCTCCTTCCATTTCCTTCTAGCTTGATGTGTTTCTGTTGAAAAATCATTTGATAATCTGATGGGTGCTCCTTTGTAGGTAACTCTCTGTCTCTCTCTTGCAGCCTTTAAGATTCTCTCTTTGTCGTTAACATTTGCCATTGTAATTATGACGTGTCATGGTGTGGGTCTTTTTGGGATTTGTCTTGCTTGGGACTCTCTGTACTTGTGTAGCTTTATTCTTCCCCATATCAGGGAAGTTTTCTGTCATTATTTTTTCAAAAAAATTTTCTAATCCTTGGTGCTCTTCTTGTCCTTCTGGCAGCCCTATTATATGTATGTTACTTCATTTTGTGTTGTTCCAAAGCTCCCTTAGGCTCTCCTCCTGCTTTTTAATTTTTTTTTCCAGTTGCTGTTCAGATTGGGCTTGTTTCTCTACCTTATCTTCTAACTCACTAATTGGGTCTGCTGCTTCTTACAGTCTACTGTTGAAAACTTCCATGGTGTTTTTGATTGTAGCTATATCACTTTTGATTTGTCCTGATTTTTGCATAGGTTGTTGATTTTCTTATCCATCTGGAGTATGAAATGTATGACCATTACTCTGAATTCTTTTTCTGTCATCTTGCATGCTTCCATTTCACTTATTTCCTTTCTTGGCGATTCCACATATTCTTTCCTCTGGGGATTGTATCGTTGCCTCCCCATTCTGACCATAACCAGAAGGTTCAAATGTTGAGTTATGTGGGCCTGGGCCATGCGCAGTGGGAGCTTCCCACCTCCCGAGTGTCACTGAAGAGCTCTGACACCAAGATGTGTGGCTACTGTAGGTTGGTGGGAACCACGCTTGCCCAGGATCAGAGTCACCGGCGCTCAGTGTGGCCTTGTGAGCACACCTAGGATTAGGTACCCCACCTGTGCCGAGCTGAAAAAAAGACCCCACTAGCGTGTGTTGAATATTAGAGTCCCCTAGCGCTTGCCAGGAGTCAGAGTCCCCCTGTGCCTGCACCAAGAATCCAGTATCAGAGGTAACAGAGTCTCTGTTGCTTGGTGCAGCCTCACGCAGAGAATCAGGGTCCCTGTGTGCACATGCGCCAAGAATTGGAGTCACTGGCTCTTATTGTGAATGCACTGGGAATCAGGGATCCCAGGCACACGCAATGAGAAACAGAGTCAAGTCATTGGTGCTCAGTGCTGCCTCTCCCACGGAGAATCAGGGTCCCGGGTCTGCTTGGGGAACCGGGTTGCACAGTTGCACTGTTTCCACAGGAGGTCCACTCCTGCACTGCAGAAAACAGACTTCTGTGTGCGCTTGCCCAGAATCGAAGTCAGGTGGCACTGCAGCCCTGTGTGGGCGTGGGGTTTGGTTACCTGATTGCATTGAAGGGAACAGATTTCCAGTGTCCATGAGTTCCCAGGCTCCAATTCCTATAAGCAAAGCTGCAGCCCTGTGCAAGGGGCAGGTCTAGCAGTTCCTATAGTGCTTCAGCAAGCCTCTGGGGAGGGGGATGGGCTCTGTGACTCACAGAAATCTGCAGCTGGGATGTCTGGATTCTTGGTGTCTGTGGGTCTGCAGCTATGGTTGCAGGTCTCTGTCCCCAGTGGCTGCTGGGTCCCAGTTTGCGATTGGGATCAGACTGGGTGGTGCTGAGGCCAGGATCTTAGTCTCAAGCAGCTCTGTTTTTCAAGATGGCATGGTCTCTGTGTCCACGCTGGCCACCCCTGGAGTGTCTGCAGTGACAGCGGGGCTTTGCTGTCTAAGACTGCCTGGTTTGGCAGCCCCTTAGAAGATCTGCAGGATCTAACTGTCCCTAGCTCATACACACACACCACACACATCCACACATTCCTCTATTGCTCCCTCATTCTCTCACACTCTCTCCTTACCTTCCTGCCGGTCACTATCTTCCAGTCCCAATAGACAGTACATTTTAAAAAGTGTAGAAGCAAAGTGTGGAATCTAAGAGGGAAGGTTGGGGGGGGGGGTGTGGAATGAGGGTGGGAGATAATCAACCAAAGACCTTGTATGCATATATGCATAATTCATGGATCCAGAAAACAGGGTGGTGAAGGCCTGGGGCAGGGGGGTGGGGGCAGCGGGCTGAAGGGAGTCAATGGTGGGAAAAGGGGACATATGTAATACTTCCAACAATAAAGAATTATTAATTTAAAAAAAAAGGAAAAAAAGAAAAGAATAGTGTATGAGCCCTTCCTTCTTACTACACTAATCCCACCTGAATCCCTCTCTTGGCCTTAAAATACCCAAAACAATAAAACAAACAAAAAACCCTGATATTTGCACAGTAAGCAGAATAGTTAATATATTGTATAAAGTGAAAGTCAGTGGTTTTCCATGTCAATGCTGCTTTCCCAGCTTCCCTCACCGGAGGTAACCAGTTTTAGTACCTCCGAGTTTTGTTTTTCCTGATGATTACCACCCTGATAATCAACTGTATGCTTACTTCATGTCTGTTTTTATTTTTAATTTCACAAACTTTATTTAAATGTAATTTTTATCCAATAAAAATTGATATCTCTTGATGAGTTTTTTGATAAATGTGTACAACCATGTCATCACTATCTTAATCAAGATATAGAACATCCATCTTTCCAAAAGTTTCCTTGCTTCTCACCCAACCCCTGATAGGGTTTCTGTACCTATAGTTTAGTTTTTCTTTTGTAGAGCATCATATAAATGGAACCATTCAAAATTTCATATTTTGGGTCAGATTTCTTTTGCTTAACATGTTTTTGAGATTTGATGTTGTTGCATGTATCAGTAGTACTTTCATTTTTATTGCTGACTAGTGTTCCATTATATGAATGTTCCATGATTTTTCTCTGTTCTCTTATTGATTAACTTTGAATTATTTATATTTTTTGGCTATTAAGAATAAAGTGGTTTGAAAAAATGAAAAAGGGTATATACTATTCAATAAGCGCATCACAGTCATCAGAAAAATATTCATTGAAATCACTATGAGCTATCATTTTACAGCCATTAGAATGGTTCAAACCATAAAGACTGAAAATACAAAATGTTGACAGTGTGGAGCAAATGAAAACTCATATTGCTGATTGAGTGGGTGTAAAGTGTTAAGATCACTTTGCAGTATTGTTTACACACTTTTGATAAAGTTAAACATTCATCTACTCAATGACCAATCAATTCCATTCTTTGAAAAATGGAAATATGTGCCCAAAAATGACTTGTATAAGACATAGGATATATCCCAACTGTCCACTACAGGAGAATGGATATAAAAAATATAGTATATTTTTATGTAGGATATTACTTAGTAATAAAAAACAAAGAACTATTCTTACTTGCAACAGCATGAATTCATCTAAAAAATATAACATGGAGTGAAAAACACACACACAGAAACAGTAGAGTATGTATCTTATGATTCCATGTATATAAAATCCACACACAGGCACATTTAATTTATTGTGATAGAAATCACAGGGTTTTATCTTGGTTAACTGAAGTATCTTATGGGAAAAGAACATGATAAAAGTTTCTTTTAGAATACCTACTAGGGTGACTATAATAAAAAAAGACAGATAATAGCAAGTGTTACTGAGGATGTGAAAAAATCAGCACCTTCATACACTGATGGTGGGAATGTAAAATGGAGATGCTACTTTAGAAAACAATATGACAATGCTTGAAATGTTAAATATAAAGTTTCCATATAAACTACCAATTCTACTCCTCAATACTTAATACAAAAAAGGAAAATGCACATCCTCCTAAAATTTATTATAGCCAAAAATGAAACTACTTGTGAAACAGAATATATATACGTATATTGATCTCTGCCTTTAGTTTCTGGCACAGAGCTCCTAAAACTCTTCTAATTTCTTAAGTGATTAGAGCACTATGAGCATCCATTTTCCTAATACTTAGTCTTTGACCCCATTCCTGAGACAGGGCTCCTTAATCATTTAGAATTCCATGGGTGATAGGAGTGTCTGTTTTTCTGTTAAATCAACTCTGGGTAAGCTACTGGCCGGCTCCTAGATGAGGGCTGCTGACTAGAAAGACAAAGCTGTGATTAGAAGCTTGAAACTTAAAACTCCACCCTTTATCCTCCAAGTAGGGGAGACGGGTTAGAGATTGAGTTAAAATAGATCATGCCTCCATAAAAACACCACGGTTCAGGGTTTGGAGAACGTTTGTGTAGGTTGAACACATCCAGGTGCTGGGACAGTGGTGTATATGCACTCTAACTCCATTAGGACAGAGATTTCTGATCTCAGGGTTCTTCTCTTGCCCTATGATTATCTAGATGCTAATTTTCATTCTTTATCATATATTCCTTATTACATTAAAAAGAGGTAAACATAAGTAAATGTTCTCCTAAGTTACCTTATGTGGCTATTCATCTGCACCCTTTATCACATTCTTTATCCTATATTAGTGGCCTGGTGCATGAAATTCATGCACGGGGCAGAGGGTGTACCTCAGTCCAGCCTGCCTCTATCCAATCAGGGACCCCTGGGATCGGGCCTAAACTGGCAGCCAGACATCCTGCCTGCAATCTGGGACCGCTGGCTCCTAACTGCTCACCCACCTGCCTGCCTGATCACCCCTAACTGCCTCTGCCTTCCTGATCACTCCTGACTGTGCTCGCCTACTGGCTTGATCTCACCCCCAACTGCCCTCCCCTGCCAGCCTGATCTTGCCCCCAACTTCCCTCCCCTGCTGGCCTGATCTCACACCTAACTGCTCTCCCCTGCCAGCCTGATTGCCCCTAACTCCCTCTGCGTGCCTGATCGCTCCTAACTGCCCTCCCCTGCCGGCCTGATCTCGCCCCCAATGGCCCTCCCTTGCTGACCTGATCTCACCCCCAACTGCTTTCCCCTACCAGCCTGATCACCCCTAACCACCTCTGCCTTGGCCCCCGCCACCGTGGCTTTGTCTGGAAGGATGTTTGGAAGGATGTCCAGAAGATGTCCAATCTAATTAGTATATTACCCTTTTATTAGTATAGATGCCACAGAATCCTCTACAGGCTTGTAAGCCTGTGAGAACGGGCACTGAGAAATTTCTTCAGCTGGGGCTGAGGAAAACCCCGGTTGGTGGCCCTCAATGGTCATGGGGAGTGAGATGTGGCCTGTTTTCTTCAGAAGAGCCTGCTCCCCCATGCATCCAATACCCCCCCACACACTCCCCTCCAACCTCCCCTCACCCACTCCCCCTACTCCCACGCTGGTGCAGCCACACCCAGGTTGTCTCAGCCTCTAAATCACTCTCTGCTGTTAGGAGCCTTGAGGGCACGGCTCCAACCTAGTCCCTCCCACACACAGTGCCAGGTATTCAGTAGGTGCTCAATAAATACTCACTGAAGAGAATTAGGGGGAAAGGCCACCAAATCACCTCTCCAAACTTTTAGAAAGGGCTCAAAGCCCTGCCCACTGCCCCTTCCACCCTGGCCCTCACCCCGCCTACCATCCCCCCATCCCCCGGATGTGGTGCTTTACCTAGTTTTGAGGAACTTGCAGGCTCCCAGGACCATAAACTTGCAGAAGTGCAGCTGCCCGCAGAGCCCCACGCAGGTGGGCTTGAGGCGCTTGGTGGCCGCGACACAGGTGCAGTGCAGAGACAGCCAGCACCACCCGCTCGGGGATGGCAGCCGCTAAACCAGCATTCACCTGTATCACCACCACGAAGCGACGGGACTCCCGCAGCAGCCACTCCAGTGCATCCACGCCGACACTGTCTTGGAAACGTCGCCGCAGCTCCTCCAGCTCCAAGGTGCCCCTGGCCGTGCACAGCACCTGGATCACCTGGGCAAACTCGGCAGCCTGGGCCATGGCTGTGGTAGTGGGGTGCACTGCCTGTCGGGCCCCTGGCTGGCAGGGCGGGTCCCATGAGGAGGAGACGCCAGTGGGAATCAAAAGCGAAAGCTGCCCTGGCTCAGGGGGGAAGCAGAACCGCTGCGGCCTCGCCACGCCCCTGGGCCCACAGCTGAGTGGGGTTTGGCACCTTCCCTCAGTGCCCCCGGTGGAGGCAGCCGGCCAGCCTGACCAGGAGATCATCCCACCATCAGGGCTGGCACTCTGGAGGTGCCTGGACAGCTTGTGGCCCCTGAGGGCAGCTCTCGGGGCACGGGGAGTGAAAGCTCCTCTTGGGGCCCTTCACCTGAGGATGGAGGGTGATGTCACATGTGTGATCTCCTCCTGGGCCCAGCGTGTAAGAGAGGCTCTACTGAGCAGAGATTTTTTGCCCGGCACTTCCTTCAGCTGGGATGCGATGGCCCCTGGGAGGATGTGCCATCCTGGTTTGTAATGAGAAAGGTACTGTGCTGAGCCGTTTTCCAATTGGACCTTCCTCTTCCTTCCCCAGCACACTCCAAACCTAATCCAACCTTGCAGACCCTTAATACCTTCCTCCCTATTTTGTTGACTTTCCCCCATCAAATGCGCACCCTATCATGTTACCTAGGGGTGCACCTAACCACTCCCTTGGGGGTGGGGCCAGCCTGGGGAGGGTCCGTGGTGTTGCGGGAAAGTGGGCTGTGCTTTCCATCAGTGGCTGGCAAGGCACACATGCATAGAGGTGAAGTCTCCAGCACCTGCTTTCCCACAGGCCTGAGCCTCAAAGCAGCCAGGGATGAGCTGGTTATCCCGACGGCCTGACAACCAACCCAGTTCTCCCATCACCCACCCCGATTCCCCCCGTTCACCATCTCTGATCCATGGGAGCCTCGGGGGGTGGGGGAAGAAGAGGTCAGCAGTTCAGCCCCCTCTCCAGTTTCTGCCCACCCGAGCCTGCTGCATGTGCAGCCTGGCATTCGGTAGAGCCTTTGGTCGTTTTGGACCTTACAAAACCTGGCTTTTCATATATAGAGATAATAAAAGCCTAATATGCTAAGTGTACAGTCTTCTGGTTGTCCATTTAACCAATCAAAGAGTAATATGCTAATGATATGCTAAGGCCGCTCAACCGCTTGCTATGATGTGCACTGACCACCAGGTGGCAGACAGTCGACCAGTCAACTAGTTGCTATGACATGCACTGACCACCAGGGGATAGACACTCTGACCGGTAGGTTAGCTTGCTGCTGGGGTCCAGCCAATTGGGACTGAGTGAGACAGGCTGGACATGCCCTGGAGCTCTGCCATGGTCCCACCCTAGCTGACCAACTTTCCACGTCCCTCCCCAGACTGATCATGCACCGGTGGGGTCCCCTGGCCTGGCCTGCACCCTCTAGCAATCTGGGACCCCTCAAGGGATCTTGGAGAGGCCATTTTGGCCCAATCCTGAAGGCCAAGCCAAAGGACCCCACTGGTGCACGAATTCCTGCACTGGGCCTCTAGGCCCAATATATAAAAACCCTGGGTCAGTCATGACCGGAGGCTCCACCAACCGGAAGTCATTCCTGCAGTCAGCACTGGGTTGCCCTGGCGACCCAGCACTGACTGCTTCAGCTGCAGGTGTGGTGACCCAGCACTAACTGCTGAAGAGGCTGCGAATCAGGCCCACAGAGAGGCCTGAAGAGAGAAGCAGGGTCTGATCTGTAGCCTCTGTGGCAGCTGTTGATCAGCACTTGCCTCTCTCTTTCTCTCTGCCTGGGCCAGCAGCTGCACCTCCATTTCTCTCCATGCCTCCACTGGGGCTGCTGATCAGCCCTGCCTTTCTGATCAGGCTCCATTGATAGGCCCAGAGACACTGACTGGCATAGAAACCGACCAATCAGAACCAAATCTGGGTGAAGTGTGAGGAGCCAATGGCTGCCTAGGAGGCAGAGCTTTTGACGCTAACTGGCATAGAAACCAACCAATCAGAACCAAATCTGGGTGAACTGTGAGGAGCCAATGGCTACCTAGGAGGTGGAGCTTTTGACACTGACTGGCAGAAACCAACCAATCAGAACCAAATTGGCTGGCAGAGGAGGGCAGTTTAGGGTGAGATCAGGCCTGCAGGGGAGGCAGTTGGGGCAAGATCAGGCCGGCAGGGGAGGGGAGGTAGGGGTAATCAGGTAGGCAAAGGCAGTTAGGGGCAATCAGGCTGGCAGGGAAGGGCCATTGAGGGCGAGATCAGGCCAGCAGGGGAGGGCCATTGGGGGCAATATCAGGCCAGCAGGGGAAGGCAGTTTGGGACAAGATCAGGTGGGCAGGGGAGGGCAATTAGGGGTGATCAGGCAGGCAGAGGCAGTTGGGGGTGAGATCAGGCTGGCATGGGAGAGAAGTCAGGGGTGATCAGGCAGGCAGTCAGAGGCAGTTAGGGGAAATCAGGCAGGCAGGCAGGTGAGCGATTAGGAGCCAGTGGTCCCAGATTGTGAGAGGGATGTCCAACTGCCAGTTTAAACCGACAGTTGGACATCCCCCAAAGGGTCCCCAATTAGAGAGGGTGCAGGCTGGGCTGAGGGAAGCCCCCCTCCATGCATGAATTTCGTGCACTAGGCCACTAGTTATATAATAAACAGATAAACGTAAATAATTGTTCTCCTAGGTTATATGACTTTAGCAAATTAATTAATCCAGATAAACGTAAGTAATTGCTACAAGCTTGCTCTATATCTGCCCGTGTCACCACCTGATTGATTTCCTCAATTGTTCTAGCCCAGCAATGGACCTTAACTTACCCTGTTCCTATGCGTCAGTTCACCTTATTGTTGAAGATCCTCCCTAGTTTCTGAGTCTAAAAACATTCTGTTATTCCTGTGTGGTTGGTTTCTGTGATCGGGCTTGCTCAAAATGCTGTGTCTGTCTCTGCCGGTATTCCACCTGCCTTTGTTTTCCACTGGACAACTGCCCTGTCTGCCTGCATGTCAAGCTAACTCCTCTCAGTGCTAAATGGTATGGGTTTTTCTATGGGGTGTGATGGGAATGTTTTAGAATTAGATCATGATGATAATTCACAATGTTGAATATACTAAAACCAACGAATTTTAAATGAATATGTTGCATAATATGTGAATTATACTTTAATAAAGCTGTTTACTAAAACAAAACAACTTCCTGACCAGTCCACTGCCCCTATAATAAGCCCAACTCCTCAGCCAACCTTACGGTTTCCTATTCCAGAGCATGAGGAAAGTAGACAGCCCACCACTTTTTCCACACTCCCAGCCTAGACACAGAAACTGAAATAGGTCTGTTAAAAATCCTCCCAATTTTTAGTCACTTTCAGGAAGAATTTTGTACCCATGACTATCTAGTCAAAGATTCTTCCTGTGAGAAATATCCCTGCTAATCTATACATATAAAGAGGTAACATGCTAATTTGTCCTTTACAGTGTCCGAGTCATGACTGGGCAGGAGCTGGTGGGCAGGGACAGGGGGTGGGGACTTCCGCCCCCAGCACAGGGAGCTCAGGCCTGCCCAGTGCTCACTATATGCTGCCTAGGAGGCGGAGGCCAGCCCCCGCAGGTTCCGGGCTAGACAGTGGCTCAGCAGCAGGCAGCGTTTCCGTGCATGGCGCCCGGGGGTAGCTGCGAGGGGCGAAGGGCCTCGCCGCAGGCTACTGCGCCCCCCGCTGCTGCTCGGCAGGAGCCTGGTGGCCTGGAGCCAGAGTGGACATGCACAGACTGCCCAGCCTGCTAGTGCCTGCACCCCGCCCTGCCCTGCCCTGGCCCCACGCCTGCCTCTGAGGCCGGCCTCGGACCCTGCCCTGAGCTTCAGGCAGGGGGAGGAGGCTCACGGCCACCGGTGCCGTAGGCCACACGGCCTGCACTGCCACCTGCCTGGCTGGCAGGAACCAGAGCATCACTGGTGAGCTGCTCCTGCCCCTGGTGGTGGAACGGGGAGGAGGGCACTGGGTGCAGGGAGGGGACCTCAGCCGGAGTCCTCCCAGTGCAGGGAAGGGGCCTGGCCTGGATCTGGTGGGGAGCTTAGGAAGTCTGGCTGAGCAGGCACCGGTTCATACTAACTACTACTCTGCCATCTTCCTCCAGCTCTCCAAGCCATTCCCCCTGCCCCACCTGCCTGTGGGAATGGGCTCCGGGCGACCTCCCCGAGTGCAGACTGTGGGCCCGGAGACTCGAGGAAGAGTGCCTGCCAGGGCCGGAGCAGGGGCCAGTGCAGAACTATCAGGGCAAAGCTGCTTCGGTGTCTCAGTGAACTTTGCAACTGACCCAAGTAGGAAACCGAGAGAGGAGAGGCCGGGAGCTGTGGATTCCCAGCACTTCAGTCACTTGAAAACAGCCCCGCTTGGAATGCGAGGCCGCTGTAGGTTCAGCTGAGAAGTGAGGGGGCTGAACCCCACTGTCGCTGGGCTCTGGTCGGTTAGAGGCCTGAGCATCCACCACGAGAAGGAAAAAAACGGAGGGAGGGGCCCGGAGAAAGGGAGGACAATCGAAGGAAATGTAGACTTTCCCCAGCCCTCTCCCTCTTTCTGCTGCCTACAAAAGCCCCAGGCCCAGCCACAGTTCTGTCTCCACCTTTTAGGCCCCTGTTCTCCAATCACAGGGGAAGGAAATAAGACAGGAGTCCATGCTGTCTCCAGAAAGTATCTATATACCTGATCAGCTGGTCGCCTCCTGCAGAGGGAGGCCAGACTGTGGCTTAGGACATGTTGTGAGGGCTCCCAGACTGTGAGGGGGGCAGGCTGGGCTGAGGGACCCTCCCTCCCCCGTGCACTAATTTTCGTGCACCGGGCCTCTAGTACAGCATAATCATTAAAAAATGGACCATATATTTGTTTTCTTTTAGGATGGGAATTATTCAGGATCCCTGCATTTAAAGCACAGCCTGGCAGCAGTATGACAGACACAGAGATTGCCTGTGGGGGAAGTTTTGTCTTTTACATCCAACCAGGCCAGATCAAGTCTGGACAGGTCATTACTGGAAAGACGATTGAATCTTCTCTAAATTATCAGTTCTAAAGAACCAATTTTGATCAACTCCACTGGAGAAAAGACCCAACTATTTTTCTATTCTTTCTATAGAATAAGACATTATCAAAATTATTATCCTATGAAGAGATAGCTAAAAACTATGCACTCCCACCCTGGTCCACGGCTGGTGTGGCTCAGTTGGTTGACAGTTGTCCCATGCGCCCAAAGGTCTCTGGTTCGATTCCTGGTCAGTGCACAGAACCAGGTTTTGGGTTTGATCTCTGGTTGGGATGCATATGGGAGGCATAGGTGTTTCTCTCTTACATTCCTCTCTCTTTCAAATCTATAAAAATATTTTAAAAAATTAAAAACAGATAAAAACATATTTAAAAAAAATAAAAAATATGCAGTCCCAAAATGTAGAATAAAAGTATTAAGAAATTAATTACTCAGAATATTGGGCAATGTTTGATTTTGTGTTATTAATATTATTTAAAAGCATTTTAAAGTTAGCAATTTGTTGAAATTTTTTAAAATCCTAATTATGTATTTATAATTATATTAATATAATTTGGCTTTGAATACAATTTTTCTGGATTTTGCTTGTTTCATATGGCTTCTTGCCTCCTTTTCCCTGTTACTGAACTTTTAACAAGATTATTATTATTATTTTTTAAATATATTTTATTGATATTTTACAGAGAGGAAGGGAGAGGAATAGAGAGCCAGAAACATCGATGAGAGAGAAACATCGATCAGCTGCCTCCTGCACACCTCCCACTGGGGATGTGCCCGCAACCAATGTACATGCCCTTGACCGGAATCGAACCCGGGACCCTTCAGTCCGCAGGCCGATGATCTCTCCACTGAGCCAAACCGGTTTCGGCTTAACAAGATTATTTTAAAGTCTCTTTTTTTTTAGTTGTGATAGTGACAGCTTTGACTTAAAATTAATATGTAATATTCACATTCATTTACCAAATGCATCCATGGTTGGCCACTGTTTCCTGTAATAATAGCAATTGACATTCTATCACCTTTCGCATCTTCCATGAAATTTTTTGTGACCTCTCTGCAGACAGGCGCCCTTTTTTGTTACTTAATCCAGACACAAAGCAGCCTTGTATCACACCACAGAACAGGAATTAGAGTTGTCAAATTGTGATGCTGCACACAGTCACTTTTTCCTGTCCTTAAATTACAACCCATAGCATAGCATAGAGTTACACCCATTTAATCTACGGACCTTACAACCAGTTCTTCATCTCAGGCAATACAGCATTGTAACATCATGCAAAGTATAATCTTCCTGTAGTTCAAAGATGTCAAAGGGACAGATTTTAAAAACACAGCAAAGATAAAACACTTCAATAGTAATTGCTTTGGGGAAGTTCTATTTGAATATGCAAGAATGTTTTTTCTCTATCCAACTACAACTTGCACTTGCAAAATAAATAAATAAATATATAAACAAGAGAAATCAAGATAAGGAAAGTCAAATTTTTGTTTTCCCCTTTCCCTAATTTGTCACAGGCCAGTGATCTGGGTAATAGCCTGGAGAAAAAGCTATCTTGTCAAGATAAACTGAACTTTCATCACAACTAGGTCCTACCATCAATGAGTTGTAAAAAGACAGAAAAAGAAAACAATTCTCAAAACATCCTTTTTTTTTTTTTTTTTTTATCTTATGGAGCACCTGCTGCCCCAAATAATGCCAAACTGACTGACAGCAGGTAGTTTCTAAGAAAATGCAACTACTTTTCTCCCCGAGGCCTTTACAGAGCCCTAGGCATAGGATCGTTCAGTGGGAAAAGTCAATAGTGCCTACTGTCAGCATGACATACCGATGTGCCTTTTTAAAGGCTCTGCCTTCTTGAAGTTTACTCATCAGGAACTTCACTTTTAAATAGATTTCAGTGTCAATATGGGCTGCTTCCCACTAATGTTAAGAAATGGCCACAAAGAGCAGGATCAGATGCTGTGTCAGGATGTTGGCAGTGCTGAGACTTATTGGCTGCCCACCCATCAGGAAACATCTTTAGAAACTGAGCAGGCGTGGATGAAAAGGACAGCATTTCAACTTCTTTCTTGAAGTTTTCTCATTATCACCAGGATAGACATATACATATATAAAAGAAAGAGACTCAGCATGCACTCAAAATGTACTCAGTGGCCTAGACATTGAGTGTCCATATTATTGAACAAATGGACTGACAGACTAAGGGCTACACATACTAGCTTTAACATTTTGTAACTCACATGAATTATTACAGAGACAGAAACATCAGGCTGTCAATTTCTGCAGATGACATGGTTTTTCTGGTTTTAAGTAGGCACCACCATTCAGCCTATAAATATGCTACCTCCAAGTTCATGTATAGATACAAGTTTGGGAAAAGAAGATACAATTTTGCAGGTTTATTTCTCATTTTTTTAATTTCATTTTTAAAAAATATTTTTATTGATTTCAGAGAGGAAGGGAGAGGAAGAGAAAGATAGAAACATCAATGATGAGAGAGAATCTTTGATCAGTTGCCTCCTGCACGCCGCCTACTGGGGATCAAGCCTGCAACCTGGGCATGTGCACTGACTGGGAATCAAACCGTGATCTCCAGGTTCATAGGTCGATGCTCAACCACTGAGCTATGCTGGCCGGGTTAGTTCTTAATCTATAGAAGTCAATGTAAATTGGCTTCATGTTTTTAAAAAGAAGTTCAAATTATTCATTGGAATTTTAGCTGATTTTAACATTAACCTTTCTGAGCCTCAAAATTATTATGAACACTTACTAAAAATATTAATTCAGGTTTTTCTATCTCAAAATGTTTTAAATATCTTAAGTACACAATGCACTATGCTGTATATATCAGAGCATTGAGAGATAAATTAATGTCTTTACTAGTAAGAGTTTAAACTCTAGTATCTAAACTATTACAGGGATATAGACATAGAGATGGAGAACAAACAATTAATTACGATTGGAAAATAGAAGGCTTTGTGAAGAAAATTTCTTTTAATATGATCTTTGAAAGATGACCAGAATGCCATCTTTGAATTTGGATTAAGAATGGTCGGAAAAATATTCCATATGGAGAAACTGGTATGAACACTGAGGTTATAAATATCTGGTGGGTTAGAAAAATTAGAAGTAATTTATGTCTATATATGTATTTGGTGTAGGGAGGGAAATAAGCCAGGCAGTAGAGTTAGTAAATAAAATTGAATCAATAATTTATTCTCTGAGAGGTCCTTATTAAACATTGTATGTACAATTATGACCTCTTAGACTCATTCATTTATTTAGCCACTCATTATTTAAACAAACATCTGTCCTATTATTGACCAGGTTGTGTTTTAAACACTGGAGAATCAACAGTGAAAAAAAAAATTTCTTGTTTCCTGGAATTAACACTTTAGTAGAGAGAAAATAAAATGAATTAATAAAAAGGTAGATACATATCAAGTGGGATTACCTGCAAAGAAGATAAAAAAGTAGGACAGAGAGATTGAGGGGATGGATGAGGAATTTTATACTGTGATCATAGCAGACCTGTCTAATGATGACATTGAAGCCCAGATCTACACAGAGGTAAAGGGGGAAATGTTCCAGGCAGAGAAGATAGTAATTGCCGAGGCCCTGAGGCAGGAAAGACCAATCACCTTTTTGAATTTCCTAATCAAATAAAGATGTACCAGTACATAATCTCTAGAGTCTGTAGAATCATTTAGTTTCCATAAATTTCTCTGAGAAACAACATGATGTAGTAAGAACAATAAAAATATCTGGGTTTTAAGAAAAAGGAAAACTTCTATTTTTTCCATAGAATCATAGTTTTCTAACATTTCTGAAAATGGGGTGGAACTTTGTGTTAGCACACAGAGATGCATTTTTTTATTTTTTATTTTTTGCTGTACTTGAGCATAAATTATTTAGGGCTGTATTTGCCAAGTCATATAATTTCATACACTTGGCACTGCAGTTTTATTACAGTTAAATTTCCAGATGATATTATTTTAAGAGTTTATATGAAAAGAAGCAAGATGGCAGAAATGTTCTCAAGTAGAAAAAAATGAACCAATCTCAATAATAGACAAAAAAATTGTACCTTTGTCTAATTTTTACCTCCTTTAAAAGAAGAAAAAAAATTGCTTTTACTTCCTTTAAAAGAACAGAAAATTGGTTGGGCATCGTCCTGTGAAATGAAAGGTTGCCAGTTGGATTTTTGGTCAGGACACATGGCCAGGTTGCAGACTCAGTCAATCAAAGTTTTCCTCTTGTGTTGATGTTTCTCTCTCTCCCCATCTCCTTTTCTCTATCTCTAAAAGTCAATTCAAAAAAAAAGAACAAGAAAATTTTACAAGAATGCCATCATTCTGAATGTTTTTCAAAACCTGCCAAAACCAAAATATAGGTATTGTGGACAATGACATTGGGAAGGCTTAATAGTTTGCTTGAGTACAAAAAAAGTGAGAAAACAAGTGGTCACTCACTATTCAATTAAGATTGCCAGCACAGCTAAATTAAAGAGAGCCCAACTGGTGTGGCTCAGTGGTTGAGTATCGACCTATGAACCAGGAGGTCATGGTTCGATTTCTAGTCATGGCACATGCCGAGGTTGCGGCTCGATCCCCAGTAGGGGACATGCAGGAGACAGGCAATCAATGATTCTCTCTCATCATTGATTTTTTTCTGTCTTTCTCTCCCTCTCACTTCCTCTCTGAAATCAATAAAAATATATTTTAAAAAAATAAATTAAAAAGAGTTCAAGCTTACCAAGAAGAAATGTCAACATATCCACAAACTAAGTCAAATTAATATACATTTTTCTTTTGCAAAATAATGAACTGGAGATATTTTTTACATTTTTCTCAGTATTTTATAAACTAAAAGCAAAAGTTCAAAATGATGCAGTTTCTATGTCTTGTTTTGGCAAAACTTAATTTCTCATACTTCTGGGTAACTGTTTATTTTTAATTTTTAAAATTTATTTTTTAATTACACTTGGTATACAATATTATATTTATTTCAGGTGTACAACATAGTGATCAGATATTTATATAACTAACAAAGTGATTACTTTGATAAGTCTAGTACCTACAAGGCACCATACATAGTTATTACAATACTAGGGACCCAGTGCAAGGATTCATGCACCTTGAAAGGAACTGTGGGCCGTGAGGCTGCAATAGGCACAGGGGCGGGTCTCAGCCAATTCTCTGCACCCCCGCCTGGCCCCTCCCACCATGGCCCCCAGTCCCCTGTCTGCTGGCAGCCCACTCCTGCAGCCGCCGCTCCCACACGCTGACAGTGCCGGCCACACTCACACCCACTCTTGGGGCAGAGAGATTGGGGCCAGTGCCAGCAGTAGGTGCAATTGGGGCTGGCTCTGTCAGAGGGTGCGAGTGGCCACTGCTGCCCTGATCACCTCTCAGGAGCAGGGGAAGATGGAGAAGCCCTCAGGGATGATCAAGGCTGGCAGCTGCCGCTTGCACCCACTGATGGTGCCAAGTGATCAGGACTGGCACTGGGCACCGGCTGCAGGTGCGAGCAGTGGCTCCAGTGCCAGATGTGGGTGCGAGTGGGGCCAGCACTAGCAGTGGGTGGGAGCGGCGGCTCTGGTGCCAGCTGCAGGTGTGAGTGCCAGGTGGGACCGTGGTGCGCGGGAGCAAAGAATTTTCAGTAACCACCAGAGGCTTGCCCCAATGGCAGCGACCGGCACCCCGCCTTGGTCTGGCACCCCTGCTCCCTGCTCTACCATCCCACCATGGCCTAAGCCCAGCATGTTCTGCACATGCTCTCTGGTGGTCAGCGCACATCATAGCGACCAGTTGTTTAATTGTTCAGTTGTTCTAGTTGTTCCACCATTCGGTCTATTTGCATATTAGCCTTTTATTATATAGGACTAGAGGCCTGGTACACGAAATTCGTGCACTGGGGTGGGTTGTCCCTCAGCCCAGCCTACACCCTCTCTAATCTGGGACCCCTCGAGGGATGTCCAACTGCCTGTTTAGGCCCGATCCCGGTAGGATCACAATCCAGGACTGCTGGCTCCCAACTGCTCGCCTGCCTGCCTTCCTAATTGCCCCTAACTGCTTCTGCCTGCCAGCCTGATCACCCCCTAACCATTCCCCTGGCAGCTTGATTGATGCCTAACTGCTCCCCTGCCAGCCTGGTTGCCCCTAACTGCCCTCCCCTGCAGGCCTGGGTCCCCCCCAACTGCCCTTCCCTGCAGGCCCAGTCACCCCCAACTTCCCTCCTCTGCTGGCCTGGTCACCCCTAACTGCCTTCCCCTGCAAGCTTGATCACCCTCAACTGCCCTTCCTTGCAGGTCTGGTCCCTCCCAACTGCCCTCCCCTGCTGGCCATCTTGTGGCTGCCATCTTGTGTCCACATGGGGGCATCCACCTTTGACCATAAGGGGGCAGCCATCTTGTGTGTTGGAGTGACAGTCAATTTGCATATTACTCTTCTATTAGATAGGATAGGGGCCTGGTGCACGGTTGGGGGCCAGCTGGTTTGCCCTGAAGGGTGTCCCAGATCAGGGTGGGGGTTTCCTTAGGGCATGGGGTGGCCTGGGCGGAGGGCCTGTGGTGGTTTTCAGGCCAGCCACGCCCCCTGGCAACCCAAGCGGAGGCCCTGGTATCTGGGATTTATTTATCTTCTATAATTGAAACTTTGTAGCCTTGAGCGGAGGCCAGGGCCTGCCAGAGCGGGCAGGAAGCTTGGCTTCCTCCATTGCTGGGGAAACCCAAGCCTTCTGCTCGCTCCATGGCTGCAACCATCTTGTTTGGGTTAATTTGTATACTCACTCCTGATTGGCTGGTGGGCGTGGCTTGTGGGCGTAGCAGAGGTATGATCAATTTGCATGTTTCTCTTTTATTAATGTAGATTATTGACTATATTTCCTATGCTGTACTTTACATCCCCGTGACTATTTTTATAACTGTTCATCAGGAGTATTTAAAGAGGCATTTCCAGTTTGGATATAATCTGGTACCCTTTCATGAAGGTCAATGTCTTTGTTGGCAAATTGTTCCTATAAGTTTTCTAGGGGGAGACTGATAGTCCTAGCAGAATATTAGCTACTGACAGAGCTGACCAGCGGAGCAACTACTAGACTCTCATAAGTTCTGATGTGCTTCAGCAAGAAAACTTAGTGTGATTTAGGTGTTCCGGGGAGAGCCAACATAAGCTTGGGCATTACATCATTAAATAAATATGCACTCCAAACCTCTCTCAGTAGAAGGAAAGGAGTATTGTTGATGGACACCCTTGTTTCTGCCCAATGAATGAAAAATCATTTGTTGTTCTGTTAGAATTAGATTTACATTTCTACTCAAGGAAGAGCATATTTCCATGACATGACAGAATGTGAACATAGCAGGGAGGAAAGCATGAAGATTATCTCAGTACTTAGTTTAGAGACAGGAACACCCTTGGGGGTTGACAGCAGTAGGCATTTTGTAATTATCGACAGAAGCCAAGCTCATAAGAAACTTTGCTGAAGAATTGATATTTGAAGCAAACCCTGAGCAACTAGGTTAGCCAAATCTGAGACTACTCTGTCAAGACCTAGAAGGTCTCTCATAAAGAAACTGATCAATTCTAGCCGAAGTTAAGGGACACAGAAGGATGAGACTGAAGGGAATATCTGCCTAAACTAGGGGGAAAAGCCAGATTGGGCCTTAATAAACCAAGTGTAGTTATTATATCTTTGGGAGAAACCAGAAGTTGCCATCAGAAATCTATTTTGTCTGCTCTCTATCTATGAGTCTGTCTCTATTTTGCTCTGGGGTGGGGGGTGTTAGAGGAGGGGTGGAGGGATTGAGCATAAAAGAAAAAAAGGAGAACTCATGGACATGGACAATAGTGTGGTGATTGTGGGGAGCGGGGAGGGTGTTGGCTGGAGGTGAAGAGGGCATAGAGGGATAAATGATGATGGAAAATTTAAAAAAGGGAAATCCATTTTGTACACCTTTACTATTTAGTTGTTTCTTTTCCTGCTTAAGTAAGAATATAAATATTTTTATTCAAGAAACTTTATAGCATCCTCAGTAAAAGTCCCACCTCAGACATGGTCACACCTATGTATCTGCACTATGTGGACCCACAGTAATTTGTCTGGCTTCTGAAAAGGTAAAGGTAAATAGATTACCCTTTAAATCCTTATATTGAAGCAAGGCTTAATCATGTTGTGGTTTCTACTTAAAACAGGCAATCAAGAACTTGACTCTCCCAGACATTATTATTAGGGAAAAATTAAGCATTAAGGAAAAAGATGTAAAATTATACCCCCCTCTTCTGCCATGACTAAGATATTCTAATTTACTTGATATTTATTTATATATTTCTTCTATAAATATATTTATTTCACTTTGTTAAGTTCTTCAAAGTATATGAAAATATACAAAATAGAACTTGCCTAATAAGTTATTACAATTTATGAATGAGGTAGATATAAAATTGCCCACAAAGAAATCTTTACTAATTGGCATTTCTAAATATAGAGCTATACAAGAAGGGAATATAAAAAATATGTATAACTATAGTATAGTCAAATAGGAGGAAGTGTGCAGAACATTAAAATCAGGTACACATGCTTGTAAATCCATGATTTACTGAGAAGGCTAACCCCTATTTTGTAAAACTACTGTTTGAAATTCTCTGCTGTTTAGATAGTCCCATATTCTGTAAAGTCAACTCTGCTATTTTTAAATAGCCCCTTATTCTGAAAAAATAACTTTGCTTTCTAGCCTGCTTGAATAATAAGGAAGATAAACTTAGCTGTCTGACCTTGTAGGCCAGAGACTAGATGCACCCATACTCTCATGCCATGCCAGGTGTATTTTTAATTGGATAAACTGTGTTGTTTTCAAGGCCACCAGTGAGATAGCTACCAAGCACACATAGGGCTGGCTCTTCAATAAAAAGGAAAGTTCTGCTTGTAACTCTGCTTAGAATTTGAATTCATTTTTCTCTAAGCCCACCGGTGTATATTAAAAAGTGTAATTCCAAACTCTCTAAGCATTGCTTGGTTTTCTTCTCCGGTCTTCTGCAACATTATCATTTGGTATGTGTATATTTAATCATGAATAATTTGTCTAATTATTTCTGCTACTAAGAATTATTACTAGTTATTACAAATTAGTCTGGGGCTCAGTTTTCAGAGCTATCCAATGGGGATAAGACCTCCTCACAAGTGCTCTCAAAGGGTTTAATGGACTAAAGGGAAAGTGCTAACCAGTTTCTGAAAAATATTATGAAATCAAAGATTTGCACTGTTACTTTAGAAAGAATTCATAAACAACCCAGATGTTTTAAGTTTTGTTGCAACTTGATCTTTTAATTGGTTCTTAAGTTTTCATGAAATGTAATTCCTATGCATACTAGTACTTGCCTCAACATGAGGTTTCAAAATTATAATGATACTGATAATTAGGAAAATTAAAAAACAGCAGTGATAGAATGACTTTTCTAGCTATGCTAAGAATGTATGTCACATAATCCTTATTACTATGTTGAAAAAGAGATACAATTTACAGATGAGAAAATAGATGTTCAAATAGATCCATGCACTCACCTGAAATTTCAAATCTAATAAATTGCACAGTCAGGAAATATGAGTATTATGCATAAGTATTTGAGCATTTTCAATGAATGTTATGTTAATGTGGCTTAATTAGAATAATTCATAACACATGTATAATTGTGTGTATACTGTAAATGTGTATATAGACATTTTTTATTAAATAAGTATCAATTACATGGCAATTATTTAGATCACTATTAATTGATCATTTCACATAATAAAATTACCCATTCATCCCTAGCTGGTTTGGCTCCATGGATAAAGCGACAGCCTGCAGACTGAAGGGTCCTGGATTTAATTCTGGTCAAGGGCACATGCCCGGGTTGTGTGCTCAATCCCTATTAGGGGGGGTGCAAGAGGCAGCTAATTAATGAATCTCTCTCAGCATTGATGTTTCTATCTCTCTATCCCTCTCTCTTCCTCTCAGAAATAAAAAAATATATATTTAAAAAAAGTTATCTATTCATTATTTATATTTGTGGGGTATAAAAATTTTTATAGATGAAATCCATGTAGAAATGCCTTAATATTTTTCAACTCATTTATCCCCAAGGCTAATAATAAAACTTACCTTTTAGAAAGCAATTGCAAAGACAAAAATATAAAATAAGCAATCAATAGTTTGAACTCTAAATTCACAATGCATTTCAGAATATAAATCAAATTAACTATAAAGTATGTTCTTAAGCATTTAATAAAATAGATAAATATCAATATAAAAATAACAACAAAATGAGGTACAGCTTTTACTATAACCATAACTGAAATTTGTTTAAGTGCCACTTTTTTTTTCTCTCAGCTGGTTCTATTTAGTATTATAAATACGGGAACAGAGCAATAGCACAGTTCTTCTGCTATATCACAAGTACAATATGAAGACTAAAGACTAATAATTCAATAATAGTCAGGCATGTTCTATTACCTCACTAATAAAAATATGCTGAAAAAGATTCAGAGAATAATGAGAATTTTAGAGATTCTAAAATATGAAATTATGAAGGACAAACATAAATCAGCACAAAGAGAAAACAATTTTCCTATAAGAGAAAAAGATGGAACAATTGCCTTGGCTATTATTGACATAACTTCAGAAAAATTATGGAATTTGTATTGCTGTTTGAAAACATTTGGGGAGGTCTGAGGGGAAAAGCATTGTTTTAGGAAATCAGTGCTTCAAAAATCAGGAAAAATGGAATACAGATATAAATATGCTCACAGGGAACTAGTGATAAAGTGACTTTCAAGTTTATTTATTTTAGTCTCACAGTCGAAAACCACAGAATCCACACTCTTCAGAACGATTAAACAGATTCCAAATTGTAGTCATCCTTCCAAAGAACTACAGCTACAGACCTTTCCAGCTACTATTGAACTTAAGGAAAAAATTAAGGGATGGTTTAAAGTAGATATGTGGATATAATTAGTATAATAAAAATTAGACTTTGTGCGTAGTAAAATATATAAATGTTTAAAAATGCTTAAAGAATGTCTAAAAACGTTAGGAAGGTTTTGAAATGTTTCACTGAAACTTAAAGTGTGATATTAAGGACACATTCCCCACTGCTCTGAAGTGTGTGTACCCCATAGATAAGGATTTGAACTTCAGTTAGTGACTCAGAGCGACTTGCTAAGATAACCATTTGTGTGAGTGATGTGCTCTCCCTAGATACCACATGTAGCCCCTTAAGATGTGTGCATTGACATAATTCATTGACAGCCACCTGAACTGCTGCGGGTACGAAACAGGCTTTAAAAATAGGCCCCTAGACAGTTAATGGTGCTCGCCTGTCAGCCACAAAGGCACGTCCTTTTGTCAGTCCGGTAAGTGACGCTGCTCCACGCTCCTCTCCCTGCCAGATGACAGAAGAACGGCTAGTACCTCCCCGAGACACGACCAAGCTCTCAGGTGAGGAACGCCGGCCCCCTGCATCCCGACTGGACCAGCCCAGCTGCCGGACCCCAGAGCACAGCACCACGGGGATCCCATTTAAGCCTGTACCCGCAGCATCAGGAACTTGTGTGAGTAATAAAGTGCTCTGTGATTTGCAACTGCATGTTTCATGTGGTGTAATTCCTCCGGCAGTTAATTGAATTATTTTGCATACGCTTAAATTGGAAATTAAAGCTTCTGGTCTTTTCGGTCCTAAGTCTGCCCTTGGTCCTGCTTGCGTAGTGTAGCCACTTCGCTAGCAACTACTTGAATGACCCAACACCTGCACGGTTAAAGTTTATCAAAAGGGACGCCTTAGATAAACACCCCAGATCCTTTCCCGGGATCTACTTGGGACACTTTGCTATCTTTAAAAAAAAAAAAACAGATGATTTTGAAAGAAAACAAGATTGCATTAAAATAATTTTTGATCTAATGAATGTTTGTGTATACTTGAGCTAAGCACGGTTTTAAGTCCTTTACACACATTTCTTTAATTCTCATAGCAGCTCTGCAGGTAGCTAGTGTATAATTACCTTGTTAAAGAGGAAGAGTCTGAGATACAAAAATTTTATATATATATATATATATATATATATATATATATATATATATATATAATCTTGTTTAAAATCCCACAACTAGTGATGGGGCCCTGTGACATAGATATCGTACTTAGTGTTTTCTATAGGCAATTGCCTAATAAGGTTAATATTATATTGTTATCATTAATATTGAAAAGGAATTTTTGGACTGGAACTCGGATTCTTTGTCTGCTGGAATCGAAGAATGAATCCACAGACAGAAAGTGGTATAGCAAAGGTGGAGATTTATTGAAGAACAAGTACAGACTCCCACTTGGGGAAGAGGGAAAGATCCCACAGAATGAACTCCCACGTGGGGCTGGGAAAAGGGTCCCACTGAGTTCCTTTTCCCTATGGCTTATAAAGGCTGCAGATCCTGGTGCCTTGATATCCCCTCTGATTGGTCACTATTCCCTTAGACTGGTTACTATAGTAACTCCTGGGCTCAAAGATCCAACCTCACAAGGGACATGTGAGGTTCTCCCCCGCCCCCTTCCCTATTGTTTTCCTATTCCCTTTGGGCTTTCTTTTTCTCCTTCTGAGTGAAGGGCTTCCTTCTCTTTATTTTGTAAATATAGACCTTTTGCTGTTCCCAGCTCCCTCATTCTATGGGAATATACCTTCTGCTGCTCTGCAGCCCTGTGCTTCCTCCATGGTTCCCCTAATTTCCAAAGTATCTAATATTTCCTAAACCTGTCCTATTTTACCCCCAAAATTCCTGTTTCAATATCATAATAAGCAATATATATATTGAGTGCTATATCATTTCTAAATGCTTTTCAACCAGTGATATATTTGTTGTTTTACAGAAATTTTCAACTGAACAAGGTAAGTACAATCATTCCTAATTTTCAGAAGGAGGCAGGGAAGTACTGTGTCTCAACCAGGAGAGAGCAGAGACAGATCAGAAGCACTGGTGTTGTCATTCCCTGCTCTATTGTTGTCTGAAGATGGCCACTGGGTTTACTGTGGTGCAGGCCAATGTCAGGTGCTGTTTGTGACTGCCCTGGATACCCTGTTTAGAGCTATCAGTGATCCACAGCTTGTGGCTCCCTCTGATTGGGCTGGATGCATGTGGGAAAGAGGAAGCTGTGCAGCAAGTCCTGCTTTTTCTGGCCCAGGGTCCAGAGGCAGGTCAGGAAAGATTCAAAGCACCCAGAGATCCACCTCTCACTGCAGGCTGATTGTTAGTCTCAGTCGCTTAATGAACCTCAGGCTGTAGAGCTCAGCCAGGCATAAACTTCACAGGGTGGGGTCATTTCTTCCTTCTAGGCTAAAGCTGCATTCATAGCAAATGTCTGCCTGAGAAGTTGGCTTCTGCAGCAAGAGGGAGTGACTCAGCACAGGAATCCCAGCGGATGTCCCCTCTGCTCTCTCTCTGCTGAACCACCTAACCCAGAGTCTCCTTAGGCAGCTCTAGTAACTCTGCCCCCCTACACTGAGCTCAAGGTAAGTGGCTACAAATGAAATTTAGTGCATTGGTCCTTTAAGGGTGGGTCTGTGCATCTAGCCATCTGTCCCTGCTGGACAGAACCCCTGGTGCTTTCCACAGCCAGATGTTATGTGGGCACCTTTCACAGTTCTGGTGCTCTGTGTTGGG
This sequence comes from Plecotus auritus, assembly GCF_963455305.1. NCBI lineage: Eukaryota > Metazoa > Chordata > Mammalia > Chiroptera > Vespertilionidae > Plecotus > Plecotus auritus. The sequence continues at coordinate 138,876,161 of NC_137771.1, forward strand.
GAGCCTGGTATGGGCTTTAGACCCCAGAGTTCTCAAGAGGAATCCCCCGCAACTAAGATATCTCCCCGGAACTTCAGCTGCTGCCTGTGGGAGCCTGGCCAGCCATCTCGCATCTCCTCACTACCTATCAGTCTCCATGTGTCTACACTTGGTGTCCTTGGTTTTAATGATTCTCTCCATCTAGTCTTTAGTTGGTTATTCAGAATGGTTTTTCTGGATTTTAGTTGTAATTACTGTTTGGTCCTGGGAGAAGGTCAGTGTAGCTTCCACTTAATCTGCTACCATCTTGGAGTCCTCTGTGTGTTTTTTATCCCAGCTGCAGGCTGCGCAGGAAGGAGCCACAGGGCCCCGGCTCCGGCTCTCGCTCCTGTGGGCTTCGGGAGCATCGGCAGGTACTGCCGCAGGGGAACCCGGTGCTGCACAGCTCCTCTAGAGACTTTTTACTATAAGGAAAGTAAGACATATTAGGAACCACAGAGACATGATAAAACAGAGCGCTAAACATAACGGAATGTATCGTGTGTTATAAGGCAAGGGCAGGTCTTTGAGAACTGACAGACTTGAGATTGCAAATTGGTTTATCTTTTATAACCTGGGTGTACTTACATGAGGTTCTTATATTTATACATGTCTGTAGAATAATGCACTCTTATCCATTGTCTCTGTTGTTGCTGTTGTTTTTGGTGATGGTGGTAGTGGTGTGTATGTGTGAGAGAAAGAGAAATGAAGAGAAAGAGGCAGAAGGAGAGAGTGGGAGATGGACAAGGGAAGGGATAGAGAGAGAGAGAGAGAAAGAGAAAGACATAGCATAGTCATGTGTTAACACAGTGCTATAATGTAGTAGCCTACAAGTCAAGTAATTTTACCCTCCTAAACTCATGGTTTAAATATCTACTTAGCTATTATGTCACAATAAAAATAAAATAATAAAAATAAAAATTATTGAACTGACTTTTCTTAGCTGAGTTTGAAAATGTGGCTGTTAGTGTTTTGTGAGCCAGGTAACACATGAAAGTGTTGTATTGTAAATCAGCGAGCTAGAGACGAGATGCCTTAATGAGCCAATTAGTTAGGAGTCATTTTTATTATGCGCAGGCTCAAAACAGAATACCTCTGTCAAATTCTGAACAAACACAGGAATGAGTATTCCCTTTTTATATCCTTCTAGGTCTTTGTATAAGTTATTTTTGCAGACAGCTTGTAACCTTGAGTATATATCATATCTAACAAACACCTGTCATATCTATACAGATAACTTGTAACCTTGAGTACATATCTATACAGACACCTGGTATGGGAATATTATCAGTATCAGTGTATCAGCCCCTTATGTTAGATGGCTAGCTTGCAAGGTCAGACAGTTAAGTTTATCTTTTCTATTATTTAAGCTAAAAAGCAAAGTTATTTTTTACAGAATAAAAGACCATCTAAAAATAACAGAGTTGACTTAATGGAACAAGGGACTAGCAAGAAATAGCAGAGAACTTCAAAATAGCAGTTTCAAACATCAGTTTTCCCTAAGGAAGGATCATTACTATGCTTCAAAAGGACAATCTGGTATATACTGGAGGTGCTTGAAGAGAATATTCCCATCTGACTACCAAAAATAGCAATAGTTATAATTAAAAAGTATATAGAGCTTGTGTAAGATTACAGAGGAGGGATCGACTAATTCTGCCTTGTGAAGTATAAGGAAGACACTGCATGGCATTAACTAAAAAAGAAATGATGACAGAGGCATTCCATTTACTAGCAGATGAGATAACACATATGCCACTGAAGTGTGAATATGTCCAATGGGGAAGAGTAAAACAAATCTGTAAGACCAAAGCAGAAAGTAATTAGGTTCAATTTCTATGAAAATCTCTCTAGGAGTAATGTGGAAACTGGAGTCCCTGTAAGATAGAGTTTCTTGGGGAGGGGGGGTGGCAAAGGCACTGGATATGGAGAAAATCTGGGTTTATCAGTGTTCACAATTCCTTCCACCTTAAAAGACCTTCCTCTTTCCCCTAACCAAGTTCATACTCCTCTCCAATTGTTGCTCAAAGGCCACCTCCTTTGGGAAGGCTTCCTTGACCACACAGACTGAGCTAGGTAACTCTCATCTGGATACCCACCGTCCTTGGGCTGCATCTGTCATAGCATTTCTACCTCCGTGTGGTGGATGTTAGCTTACTGAGCTAATTCTCCACGTGAACATCCAGTGCAGTGTCTGACACAGTGGAGGTACAGACTGAATCAGATAGGAATCTTAGGAATAGATGAACTTAGATTTAAAAATGGGAAAAAAAAGCAAAAGGATGAGGAGTCAGACAATGGACACAGCACAAAGGAATTATGGCTGTTGGAAAGCACAGAGTGCGTGCAGCAAGGTTTTGAATTTAGTTTAATCATGAAGTGAATGAGCGTGATGAACTGGAAAGCCATTTGACGAAACCGATTGAGGTCTTATCATTTCAATTATCATTAGGTATTTAGATATTTATTCTAAAAGGAATAGGCAATCTAAGAAGGTGTTTTTCAGAATGTAAATGACATAGAGCTTTGCTTGTCAGTATTATTACTCTGGCAGTGATGGGCAGGGTGGGATGCAGAGAGGACTCCTTATAATAGGAATCCAGTTGGGAAACTCTTACATTGGCAAAATGGAACATTAATACTCTTTAAGCAAGGCATTATGAGATGTTTTACTCATTTTGGGGATAGCAGGGAAGGCTCTTATACTTACTGTGAGATGTACTAAACCTGTGTCAGTACAAATAAATGGTATGTAGAGGCAGTTGGATGATGATAAACTTGCATCTTAGAGATATAACCTATCGAGTTGACTCAGGATCCTGTGATCTGCCAGAAAAGCAAAGTCTGCTTTTGCCAAATACAGTGCTAACAGTATGTACCCATGGTTTCATATTGACAGAGTGGAAAGTGTGCCCTCTGGAATGCAGGTAAAGTTAGGAAGCCGGACTATGTTAAAAACAAAAAGCATAGAAATATTCAAATCTGATTCCCTGATTCTCTCACCATGCATTCTCTGCTCACAATATAATTAAAGGAAAGAGTAAAGGAATCTTTTCCTCCAAGGTCAATAAAACTTTAATACAGTTCTTAAATGCTCACTTAGGTTAAATAGGAAAGCTCACAATGTGTAATGGTAAATTGGGATGGCAATTATTCTGATCTGACATTTTGGAGATTGTAATTCAGAAATAAGGCACAAGCCAAGGGTGTGCTACTGTAAGATAACATACTTCTTGTAAAGTGCTGTGAGGTGTAAGGGGCAAATTAGAGCCTCCAATGAACTGGGAAAAGTGTTATCTCTCTGTAGCATGACTCTAGAGGTGTTTTAATGCCACATACATGGTATTGGACACATTAGTTATGTGTGGGTTGATTGTACCATGTAAAACATATGTTTAAAACATGTGTGCTCTTGTGGGGTGGCCATGGCCGCTGATTCAGAAACATCAGCCTTGCCGTTATCAACTGACAGGTGGCTGGGCTCATGAGCCTTTATCAGAAATGTATGTCCAGGGAGCTGGAGATCATCTTCTTTAAACTATTTGATTCTATTCATTTCAGTTGAGCTGTTTTAATGATTCCTTCCATTGGAACATCTGTACTTATGTAAATGAATGGATAAGGTAGTTTAAAATTAAAATTGTAATGTACAACTTTCTTCCACCACCCCACCTCCCCTTCTATATAATTTTGTCTGGGTTTTCACAAGGTGGCTGCCAGTTACTGGGTTTACATTTGATTGACAGAAAGCGATTTCTAGTTCAGCCTCCATCAAACACTCCAGCACTTCATCCTGGAAGATGTTCGGTAGTTAAAGAGACCACGTTGGACAAAGAGTCCTTTAAAGCTGGCTCTTTCTTTCTCCTAGTGAGTACCACAGGGAGACACATCAGGTGAAAAGAAAGACCTATCTTTAATCTGCGCTGCTGAGGGAAATCAAAGGGAGTGAATTAAAACCAAGAGTAGCTTCTTATGCTCATTGCAAAGCCTTTCTTTCTGCTCCGTTTGATATAACAAATAAGATCATCAAAGTAAGTCAAGCACAGGTTCGGAACCCGCTGCTCCCTGACCTTGGCTTCCTCCCTGCTTGAACAGCCTCCCCTGGAATTCCTTGTGATGTCAAATCACAAAGGTACATGAAGTGCTCATACCCTGGGAACAGCAAGAGAATTTTATTTTCAGTTTCCTTTTCTGTGACTCTAGTAAAATAATACGAAATTCTTTTACAGCTCATCTAAGGGTTTTGATAAAGCTGCTGCATTTCAAAGCATGAAAAAGGTGATAACAAAACATTTCTGTCCTGACTGCTTCTAGGCATGGGGCCTCAGTGCAAAGTGCCAGGTGGCATTCACTGCTGGCAGCTGTAGGGGACTTTGCCCCACCCAGTAGACATCCATCTCCAGATGTAGCACATAAAACATTTCACACAATAGGCATTTTTAATTATGAAATTGTACATCTTATCACTTAGGGTCTTATAGTATCTAAGAAGATTTTAAAAAATATATCCTCCCTTCAGATGTTCTCTACTAGTAAAAATTAACATTCTTCACTGAACACATCTGATGAAACGGTTTCAATTAAAAATTAAATTTAAAAATGGTGATACCATAATTATCAAAATTATCATATTATTAGTAATGCTAACAAATGGTCCATATAGTAATGGAAACACTTTTTTATCTAAGTGTCCTCATTACTTGTTTTTCCATACCATTTAAAATTTTATGCATCTGGAAAAAGGCTCTCCGATGTGCTTAGATTCATTCAGACTGATCAGAATTGCATATTTAAAATTATAGGTATAGATTTTGAGATAAGAAGAGGGATGATGGAAACAAAGTAGATTTGATCACATTCATTCACTGAATACATTGTAATTGTGTGCCTGCTACATGCCATGCCCTCTTCTAGGCACTGTGAGCACAGTGATAATTTTACATATGAATCATCTAGACTTTTACGTAAATCTTTTTAATAAATGACTTTTAAGTATTAAACAGTATATTTCAAAGATACAGCATATCTTTTTTAAGTTTTATTGAGGTATACTTGACAGATAACATTGCAATATATTTAAAGTGTACGTGTGATGATTTGATATATGTTCTCATTGTGAAAGGATTCTCACTATCAAGTTGATTAACATATCCATTAGCTCACATAGTTACCTTGCAATATATCTTTACTGTGTGTTATTTACTAGGCTTTGGGCAAGAAGTGTCAGAGGCTGTTCATACTAAGCATATACTTCTGCCTTCCATAAACAGAAAACAACAGGAGGAATAAAATGAACAATACTCACAATACAGGGGTAAATATGATTTAGAATGAAAGTAACAACTGAGTGCTAGGAAATTTGAGGACGGTCATGTCAAGGTCAAGGACATGACACAGAATGGCCTTGGACAATGCAGGCAGAAGGAAGCGCATTGGCAAAATCTTTGAATGAGGAAAACCATGAAACGGTGTTTTTGTTTGTTTGTTTTGAATAAATAGTCTGCTTTGTCTGAAGCATGGGATGTGTATGGGTAACAGAAAATCCACTTAGAAAGGCTAGAGAGGGCCCCATTATGAAATGACACAAAAGCCAGGTTAATTAGTATATGTCATGCTGCTAGCAAATGGCCAGTAAGAAAGTGAGAAAAACAGTGTCTTGAGAGAAGTTGTGTTTTAAAAATAAGTATATTCTTTCAGCAGATTATAATATTGGGGCAGGAAGAAAAAGAAGGCAGAGAAACTACTTGGGAAGTTCTTGTAATTATAATTCAAAAACATCATGCCAGAGAAATTGCCAGATTAGCCGGTGGGAAGCGAGCAGTGCAACACCCCTAACCTGCTCCTAATCACAAGCAGCCACAGCACCAATGGCTGTTTCGAAGGCTGAACATCACCTCTGCAGGGAGAAAAGGCAACAAGGAAAAATAAAGGAGTGGCTGCATTCAGAGACAAAAATACATTATAAGAGTAGTAAGAGTGAGGAATGAGTTGAAAAAGGATATGACGATTTGATAAAGATGATGAGTGAGTAAAAGCTCCTACATTTGGCAAAATCTCAGCAGTGCACAGGTTATACCACTTCCTTCCTGAAACATCCCTTTGCTGTACTTTAATATTCTATGATGGGATTTCATCTGTGCTCAGAAAAGCATCTTTGTGAAGTTACAAATGTAAGTTATATCACTTTGTTCTTCAGTCTTATGTAGGTGGCACGAATTCCAACTTCCAGACACACTCCTTTCTTCACACTAGTGAGTTGTCTTTAGTTTCTTTCCTCCTTTCTTTCTTTCTTCTTCTTTTTTTTAATATACCTTTATTGATTTCAGAGAGGAAGGGAGAGGGAGAGAGAGATAGAAACATCAATGATAAGAGAAAATCATTGATAGGCTGCCTCCTGCATAATTGGGGATTGAGCAGGCAACCCAGGCATATGCCCTGAAGGGGAATTGAACCATGACCTCATGGTTCATAGGTTGACGCTCAACCACTCGGCCACCTCGGCCGGGCTCTTTATTTGTTTTTAAACAAGGGCATTAAGGGAACCAGAATCATAAATTATTTTTTTTAGTGGCATTTTTTCTTTTTTGTTTCATGGGTCATGTAATTGTGTAAAGTAATATTACCTTTGGCCTTAGCACTATATTTTTAACAACTCCTGTGCATCTGTAATGATGTTCACATATGTCAAAAAGGGGAGGTGATGCAACTCTACAAATAGACCCAGAGATATCAATTAAAATATGTAATGATGCTAGAAGTGAATCAGTAGTATTTACATACATGTAGCTTTTCCATATCAAGGAAAAGTATTGCAAGTCCTCTTTTAATCATTAGAGTTCACTCTCCACCGTAAATTCAGATTGAGCTGTTTTACTGACAAAATTGCGTAATTCAGAAAAACAGGTTTGAAAGTGGAATTTCAAGAAGCTGAACTCACTACTTTTAATAGATCAGGGCAGTGGGGCTGTGATTCTCATGTTTAAGAAAAAAGGCTACTCAGCAGTGCAACTGTTCTTTATTTTAATTTGTGCCTGAGATGCTTCGTGAAACACAAGGTCATTTAAAATTAAGGATAAGGCATTTTTTTCCATCATTTCCATTTCATCACATGCAATTCTTGATCACACTGTAGCTTACTTAAAGCTGCAAATCCTCCAAATTATGGGGTTTGTTTCCAGCCTGCCGAGAGGGAAATTAGAGATAGAATTTCTGTCTTCTGTTAATGTTAATGGGAGTTGCATACCTAATTACCTTGGAAGCCTAAAACAAATGCATGCTTATGGGTCAGCATTGCAGGGTTTTCTGGGTCTTTACCATTTAAAAGTATCATTAGTCTGAATAATAGTCAATTCTGTGTCTCTCTCTCCCCTCCCCTCCCCACCCTCTCCCCATTACTTAAAACCAAGCCCCAGCTACTGTATTTGGAAACTCTGGGATTTCAGCTCTCACAATAACCTAAACTATAATCTGAACACTCCCATTTGTTATTCACTTTTGTCCATTTGGGATTGTTGACATAAGAAATGTCCAAACCTGTAAGAATTTTTATGAGTTTATCTGAGCCAAACTGATGACAATTGCAAAATCTCAATGGATTGAGAGAATGGCAGTTGTGCACCTTATTTTATACATGAGGATCAAAGGAGAAGGCTGAAAGTGGTCACAGAACCCCATTGGTGGTAGATTAGGGAGGTGGGAGAAAGCCAAGCTGGGAAATCTCTGAGATTGGATAGAAAGCAGTGGGTATAAAATTCTTAACAATTGACATTTATAGCACATAGAGGTGGTGTGTGGGAGAATAAGATAACGATGAGTAGTTCTGTGGTCTTTGGCTCTGGTAGGAGGTTGTTCCTTGAGGGGTCTGGACAAGAAGATTACCCTGACATTCCAAAGGTATATTATCATAGATGCAAAAACCCCCACAAAAATAGGCAAGCTTAGTTAGGTAAAGATTGACTTTTGTCAAGGAAGATATTGGCCTAGGATATGACTAGCTGCCATGACTTGCTTTTAGTTAAGAAATATTAATTTCAGACCATTCTGTGCAATTACTTTAGGTCTTTGAGTTTGTAAGGCTTGTCATGCAGGCCTCCCCTGAGCATCTTTAGGTTTAGTATGTGGCCCCTTTTTCATCCACATGATAAGATTCAACCTCCCAAACTGCTCAATATTGATGCTTTTACCTTACATTTTTATATTGAGGGGGTAATACTTATTAGGCATTGAGATAACTTTTTAGAAATCAAGTTTTTAAATTTTTAATCTTTATTTTAATTTTAAGATATTTATTAACTTTTTCTATGCAGTTCCTCTAATTACACTATTAGAAAGCATTATTCTTTTCAGGCAAAATTATCTAAAAAAAATTCTGTGTTCTCATTCCTGAAGTATTTGATCCTAGTAATATTATACTATTATTCATTGCTGAGTTCTTAGTTTCATTAAGACTTTATGTGATGAGAAAAGGCATCTTTTTGTAGAAGATAAAGCTGTAAACAAGATTTTCTAAATCAACAAAAAACTTTAAAAATACCTAACTTATACATTTTCCCTTTAATCAAAGATTCTATGCTGTTGGTCTTATTGAGTGGGAAGAATTAAAAATATGTTTAAAATAAAAGCCATTATTATTAGAAGAGGTGAATTAGTTTTAATCAACATAAGCCAGCTGTTGTCACTCAAAGTGTGGCCTCACCTGGGAGCTTGTTAGACATGTGAAATCTAATCCTGCCTTACTCTTTCTAAATCTACAAATAATCAGTTTCTAGTTTATTTTCATGCACATAGAGTTTGGGAGGCACTGCTCTATATAACACTGAAACAAACTCTAAGCACTCAGAAAGAATTGTCATTTTTTGATGTCAGGATTTTCCTATAATATTCTATCTTATATAGAATCTTGTCCCTATTCTTTATACTATAGAAACCTATACCCTTTTCTACGGGCTATAGGGAGATAAATGGTGATGGAAGGAAACTTGACTTGGGGTGGTGCCCATGCAACACAATACATAGATTATGTATCATAGAATTGTACACCTGAAAACTACATAATTTTATTAACCAATGTCACCCCAATTAAAATTTTTTAAGTGAAGAAAAAATCTATTTACATTTTTATACTAAAAATTGAAGATTTTAACATTCATCCTCAGCAGAAAAAATGCAAATGGTTACTAAATATATTAAAAGAAAGAAAAAAAGCTATAGAAATCTACTTTTACTGATAAATGTATACATTTTCTTCTTACAACATAGAGCTTCTGTAAAGCCATTGAGGACTTGAACAGTGCATGTTCTGGAAACATTGTACACAAGTACAGTTATTCCATTAGATTATAATTTATTTATTATAGTGGTTTTCACATTAAGAACGCAGAGGAATGTCTGTGGAGTTTATACAATGTAGAGTCTTGGGCTCCATTTTTTTAAAAATATATTTTTATTGATTTCAGAGAGGAAGTGAGAGGGGGAGAGAGATAGAAACATCAATGATGAGAGAGAATTATCCATCGGCTGCCTCCTGCACTCCCCGCACTGGTGATCGAGCACCCAACCCAGGCATGTGCCCTTGACTAAAATCAAACCTGGGACCCTTCAGTCTGCAGGCCAGTGCTCTGTCCACTGAGCCAAGCCAGTTAGGGCTCCATCTTCTGATATTTCCGTTACATTAATCCTGATGGCATGCAGAAATCTGTATTTTTTAAAAAAATTATCCCAGTTGATGTGAGATTTCCCTGGACAATATTTTGAGAAAAGTGATTTAATGCCTAGTTTATATGCTAAATTTGTTTTCATTCATATGCTGTGTGACATAGTTTACAGTGATCACAATTTTGCATTTAGTAGTTCAGGCAAAAAATGTGGGAAAATAGAAAAAAATATTATTGGGTTTTAAAAATGTTTACTTGCATGTTGATAATATCAGACTCTACATTTATGTGACTGGACGTAATAGCACAACACTATTTCAAAAAGCTATAGCCAAATTGTTCTCATTAACAATAGCTTATTGTTAAATGTAGATGTTAACTTTGTCATTTTATTTAGGGTGGCATATCTTCAATATTTAAGGAACTTATTAGGTCATCTTTTAAAAGTGTGCCATCAAAATAAGAATTAAAATTAATGTTATATTTCCACATTTGAATTCTTGAATAAATACTGCTTAAAAACTAAAATGTTATCAACCTGTCTATCTAGAAATTTTTATCGGTCATCTTAAAGTTGAACATATTAAAGAGTCATTCATTTGAAAATATTTATTGGAACTATAGCAATGAGTATATTGCTCAGGGCAAGTCTATAGATAGAGGCATGCTGAGGACCAAACTTTCAACGAGAGAATATATGAAATCAAGAGATGAAGAAGTAATTACAAATGAACCTAAAAAGAAGCTATTAGGGAAATAGGAAGAAAATAAGAGACTACATTTAAAATTAAAATCTATTTTAGCCACAGAAATAAAAATAGTTACCCTTCCCATATGTTTGGGAAACTTACAAAATATCCTCTTAATTAACCCTTGAGCTAAAGAGAAAATAAGATAGAAAATAAAGAATACTTACTACAATATGTCAATCAATATACCACTTATCACAGCCTGTGTAGGGGGCACTCTGAGGGAAACATATGGCCTTAAAGTGTAAACTGGATGACTGAAAATACATAATTATTAGTGTTAAATACTAGAGGCTAAAATACACATAACAAATTGAACAAAGAATAAAAATAAATTTAAGAATAGATAAAATATGAATAATTATATGTTTATTGAATATTGATCTATAGATATTTATTTGATTTACAAGGAGTAGTGAGTGAGGAAAAAATTTTGCAAGATTAATCAATTACTTATGAACCAAGATGGCGGCATAGGTAAATACCTGGACTTGCTGCCTTGCACAACCTCTTCAAAACTACAACTAAAAGACAAAACGGATATCATCCAGAACCATGGGAAGGCTGGCTGAGTGGAGTTTATACAACTAGAAGGAAAGAGAAAAGCTCACTGAGACTGGGAGGAAGTGCAGAGGTGCAGAGGTACAGAGGTGGATGGAAAAGGGCTGACAACTGAGTATGCTGTTATCTTTTTCAATGGGGAGGGAGATACAAGCTCCCAACTGCTCTGAACTCCAGTTCCGGGTGAGAGTCCGGGGACCCAGACTCATACAAAGAGAAACTGGACTGTTTGGTATCAGGCTAGAACATGAGGGCGGATTTCTCTTAGAGGTGCTTGCAGCAATCGTTGTTCCTGCACGGTGCCATGGGACACAGAAACCTGGGGACCTCTTTGGGGCAGGGCTGATGGTCAGCCATTGCTGTTTGCTCCACCCTGGTGATTCCCTGAGACCCTGCCCCACCCAAATTATAACCCCACCCAAGCTGTGCGCAGAGGCTTTTGCATATGAATGGCCTGGACTTTTGCAATCTAAAACCTAACATACTGAAGCTGGGTCAGGGAGCCCCAAAGCCTCCAAAAGAAGGCCCAAAGCTGGACAGCAGCTTGCATTGCTTCACAGCTGAGCTTCATCTGGGCACATCCATACCCCAAACAAAGAGGAGGAATCTGCAGATCTCTCTGTAGCTCCTGCTGGGTGGCCTCACACAGTGGCTGACTTTGCACCTCCTTGGAGATCCAAGAGCCAGTGTACCCAGTGGTCAGAATGAGACCATCCAGATTACAACTCTTCACATCCATAAGAGACACACTCAGGGGGCAGACTCAGTGAGCGCCAAAGCCCCACTGAAGCAACTCTTGCCCCATAAGGGTGTCTCCAGCACAGAAGTGTTCCCAGCATAGACACAGCTGATCCTCACAGCCAATTGGCCTGGAGGTCAATTCCTCCCAGTGATACCAACAGCAATCAAGGCTTAACTACAACAAGACTGTGCACATAGCCCACAAAGGGGTGCACCAAGAGTGTCCACCTCAGATAATTAGGGAGGCTGAGCCACTGAGCCCTATAGAACACCTAGCACACAAAACCACTCTATCAACACAGGGAAGCAGCCAAAATATGGAGACAAAGAAACAGGTCACAAATGAAAGAAATGGAGGAAAGAAAAGTACTGGGTATAGAGTTAAAAGCACAGTTATAAGGTTACTCAAGAATCTTCTAGAAACCTCCAAGAAATTCAGTGAGACCCTCAAGGATATGAAAAAGGACCAACTAGAAATTAAGCATACACTGACTGAAATAAAGAATAATATACAGTCCTAACTGGTTTGGCTCAGTGGATAGAGCATTGGCCTGTGGACTGAAAGGTCCCAGGTTCGATTCTGGTCAAGGGCATGTACCTTGGTTGCGGGCACATCCCCAGTAGGAGGTATGCAGGAGGCAGCTGATCAATGTTTCTCTCCCATCGATGTTTCTAACTCTCTAATCCCTCTTTCTTCCTCTCTGTAAAAAATCAATAAAATATATATAAAAAAAAGAATAATATACAGAGATCCAACAGCAGACTAGAGGATCCCAAGAATCAAGTCAAAGATTTGAAATATGAAGAAGCAAAAAACACCCAACTGGAAAAGCAAAAAGAAAAAAGAATCCAAAAATATGAAGATAGTGTAAGGAGCCTCTGGAAGAACTTCAAGCGTACCAACATCAGAATTATGGGGGTGCAAGAAGAAGAGAGAGAGTAAGATATTGAAAACCTATTAGAAGAAATAATGACAGAAAACTTCCCCTACCTGGTGGAAAGAAATAGACTTACAAGTCCAGGAAGTGCAGAGAACCCCAAACAAAAGGAATCCAAAGAGGAACACACCAAGACACATCATAATTAAAATGCCAAGGGCAAAAGACAAAGAGAGAATAATAAAAGCAGCAAGAGAAAAACAGTTATCTACAAGGGAGTACCCATACAAATGTCAGCTGATTTCTCCACAGAAAGTGTGCAGGCCAGAAGGGAGTGGCAAGAAATATTCAAAGTGATGAATAGCAAGAACCTACAACCAAGATTACTCTACCCAGCAAAGCTATCATTTAGAATTGAAGGTCAGATAAAGAGCTTCACAGATAAGAAAAAGCTAAAGGAGTTCATCACCACCAAACCAGGATTATATGAAATGCTGAAGGGTATTCTTTAAGAAGAGGAAGAAGAAAAAGTAAAGATAAAAATTATGAACAACAAATACATACCTACCAACAAGTGAATCTAAAAATCAAGTGAATAAAAAATCTGATGAACAGAATAAACTGGTGAATATAATAGAATCAGGGGCATAGAAAGGGAGTGGACTGACAATTCTCAGGGGGAAGGGGGTGTTGGGGGTGCAGGAAGAGACTGGACAAAAATCATATACCTATGGATGAGGACAGTGGGGCGGGGGTAAGGGCAGAGGGTGGGGTAGGAACCAGGTGGAGGGGAGCTATGGGGGGAAAAAAGAGGAACAGCTGTAATAATCTAAACAATGAAAATTTATTTAAAAAAATAAAAATAAAATCAACCCACAAAAAAAATTAATCAATTACTTAAAAGGAAAATAAAATTAAAGCACCCAGGACAGTATCATGTCAAACAAGTCAACGAAAATGACTATGATAAGAAAACATAGTCAAATGCTTCCCAGAGAGAAGTAGATTAAGACCTAAAAAGTTTCCACTTGATCATGGGCCAAGAGAATCACGTGAATTTTGAGAGAACAGTTTTAAGGAATTGGAGGTGTTGCAGGTAAGAATAATACTGCTGTGATTTAGAAACAAAGAAACAAACAAACAAACAATATGTCAAGAATTGAAGATGGTCAGCAAAGAATGAGAATTTAATACTTTTTGTTATAAAGGGGATGGGAAAGAGGGGAAAGCTAGTGGGAAGTGTGAATAGAATAAAGCTTTTTATGTGTTAGCAATGATACAGGAGAAGGAATAGTTGATGGGGCAAGATCATGGAATGCACAGGGGGAAAGGGAGAGTGGGCCATAGAGATGCCATAGCAACTGGCAGGCACAGAGGCAAGTAAGATTGTAAGTTGACAGTCCTTTTCTGATGGCTTTAAGTTTGTTTTGAAGCAGAAGGCAAAGTTACATGCTGAACTAGAGAAGTGGATGGAGTTACTAGGGGAACTTAGAATAATTGCCCAGGAAAATGGGGATGTATGTAGATCAGAGAAAGATCATATAGTAGCCGGGTGTTGTTGAGAGTTTGGTACTGTGAAGCTAGAAGTGTCCAAAACTGAACAACTGTAAAATTCTTCTTTGTTTCTATCTAGCAAGTGGGGTGAGTTTGAATCTATTAAGGATTAGGATTCTCCCGGTAGGTTTGAAAGAAAGACAGTGGGTGAAGGAAGTTGTGGGCTTTGAAAAAAGAATAGTTGAGGTTGTAGACCATGGGATTCAAGCTGAATGAAGAAAGAATTGGCTCCAAGAGGGATTAACACATAGGAGGAAGTGGTGAAAGCCAGTAACTTTGAGCAAGCAGAAAAGTCAGAGGCTAGAATGTTAAATCTATTGGCTTCTTGGGCAGCAAATAATCCATAATGATTTCAGGGTTTGGGGTGAGGAAATATGGGAGCAACATACAGAGAAGCTAATACTGCAGAGGCCTGACTAGAGGTCGAGCCAGCTAAAGGTGGCAAAGGTCTCCTATGTAAGAAGGTGGAGGAATGTGGATCTCTCCATCTTAGCACAAATAGAGGAGTGTGCTGATGTCACTCTCCCCAACAGGAGAGGCGTCTAGAGAATGAGTAGTTTGTACTTGAGAATGTGAAGTAGCAGTCTCCGTAAAGGGCCAGGTTTTACTTAAGGCCAGTAGGTGGAGAGGATGTTCTGAGGGAAGGGTGAGGAAGTAGGTAGTTTTCTAATCAGGGAATGAAAAGAGTTAGTAGAGATGGGACAAAATCAGATGGTCTACTTAGTTCGAAAGAAAGAACAGAGAGTGAGAAGAAAAATGAGAACAGATTATTGAGAAGGTTTATTCATTCAGAGTGAGCAAAGGATCTAGAGATATGAGGGATGGAGGGTTAATCAGTCCACAATGTTGCCAAAGAACCAGTCTGGTAGAATCCAGGGATTTTGGTGGGAGGAGAGTTTTGAGGCGTAAGCTTACATCACATAGTTGTTTATCTTTCTCAACGACACTGTAATCTGTGCATGGGAGACTAATTCTGATAAATGTGTTAATTATCTTCGCTGTTATGAATGGCATACTTTTTCTATAGGTAAGGGGACAGTGAGTCCCCTAGAGTTAGAATTTTGGAGGATAAAAGATTGAGAGAGCAATAAGGCAACAGGAGGGCTAGGGAGAGGGACAGGTATCAGAATGCTTCTTCTGTATTCTGCCCAAATTTTGTGAAGGGTTTTTCTCCCTATGAGGTGAACAGTGCTTAGGGAAGAGAAAACAATTGAGAATGCTTGGGTGAGTAATAGCAGCTGTGTGGGAAGATGAGCTTTATTTATATGTATGCGGAGTGTACTAACTAGTGAATTCACTTAGAGGTTGAGATATCAGGAGCCACTAAAAAAATACAACTGTGGAAAAATCGCTGGAACAAGACATTTAGCTTTAGAGGATAGGATCTTATCTTTATCTTACAATACTTCTAGGACTTAATACATTTCAATAGCATGACCTTTCTTTCAATTTCTCAGTTATTTTATGTTCTTTCTTGACCCGGGCCCTTCACACATGCTGTTCCTTTTGACAGAAGCACTCTTGCTTCTTATTGTCTTGGACTCATTATCTCAGCTAAAGTGTCACTTCCAAGTTAGTGCCTTTATTACTTTTTCTCATAGCACTGTGTAGTTTTTCTTTATGGAAAACTTAGTTAAACCATTATTTGAGTTAATCATACATATAATTCCCTTCCCATTCACTCTTCTTTAAGCCCCACAAGGGCAGGAAACATGAAGGGGTTCTTTTCACTTCAAAATGTCTAGAGCTTAAGCATGTACCTTGCTTAAGTTCTGGGTAGTTCAGTTGGTTGGAGTGTCAACCTCCAAAGGCTGCAGGTTTGATTTCTGGTCAGGGCACATACCTATGTTGCAGGTTCGATCCCTGGTTGGGCCATTATGGGAGGTAACAGATCAATGTTTCTCTCTCTCTCTCAAATCAACTAAAAATATTCTCAGGGGAGGATTAAAGAGAGAGAGAGAGAGAAAGAGAGAGAGAGAGAGAGAGGGAGGGAGCGCAGCTGGCACAAAGTGAGTGCTTTGAATGACTGAATGAATCAACACAAAAATGCAAGTGTTGCCTGGTCTGTGTGGCTCAGTGATTGAGCATCGATCTATGAACCAGAGGTCATGGTTTAATTCCCAGCCAGAGCATATGCCTGGGCTGGGCGGGGGTGGGGGGGGGTGGGGGGGGGTGGGGGAGGGTCCATCTCCAGTGGGGGGCCTCTCTCTCCCTCCCCCTTTCTCTATGAAGTCAATAAAAAATACACATATTTTTAAAAAGCCAAGTGTTTTTAAATGTGCAATAGTGAAAACACACAACTATAAAAACCTCATGTAAATCCATTGCCAGTTGTTTTTTACTATACAAAATGTCATTTTACTAACTAAAAATATGTGCAGAGATTAAAAATTATTTCAGATTTAACAATGTTTCCTCATTCAAAGTAAGCTAGTTTACTCTTTGATAACAGTAAGAACACCAGAATTGCAATTCTCACTTTACAGATCGAAATAACTTTTTTGTGAAACTAAGATTATGTCTGCACATTATATAATTGAAGAAATATGTGTTAATATAACCTTATACCAACAGGTTTTTCTCAAAATGTGTACAAACAGTGGTTCTTCCCAAGGGGTGGAGGTTTGAACACCACTTTATAGGCTATTCCGAAAGAGCTATACATGACATCTAATGCTCAATAGAAGAAAAAAAATATTATTTGTATTATTTAAAATGAAATCTAAAGTGTCTTAAATAAAGAACATCTTCTTGATAAATTGGATAAGAGAAGCAGTTCCCATAAGATATCTAAATATGAGAAGAAAGTCACATGAAGAAAATCCGTAAAATGTTATGCTTGTATAAGTCAGAATTATTTTATAAAGGCCATTAACTGATGGAGTCTACAGCTATTTTCCTTCCAGCCAAAAAGCATTAGAAATAAAAGTCAGTTGGGAAATGGACTGTTTGGCTTACTGAAGGAGTAAACACTGCAGGAGATTTGTGTATCAGAGATTTACTTTCAGCACAGTGAGGGGTGATATTTTCTCTTTTTATAAATCAGCAATATAAACAAAATATAAAATCTGCAGTTTAGGGAAAAAGCAAAGAAACATAAGAATTCAAGAAATTAAAAGCTGGATGGGACCCCAGGTGACTGAATCCATTTATTCCTAACTTTTGGCAAGGGACTGCAGAAAAACAATGAAAAGCATCTTCAGGAAAATCCCCTTCCCAAGCAGCATACCAGACACAAAAGGGTAGGAAAAATCAGGCTTTTTATTGTGTTTAATTTTTAATTTATTTTTCAGAAGGGAGTCTTGGAGAAGAGGCCAATTTTACAAATACTTATCCTACACTTGCAGAAAGGCTATCTACAAACTAAGAAGACTGTATTTTTGAATGAGTAAAATGTTTTTCGAATATACTTGTGTTTTTTAAAAAATAAAATTTATTGTTTCCTGGTTACAGTCATATACAGTTACTGTCAAAGTTAGTAAAATTAATAGAAAAAAAAAGGAAATTCAAAGCACAAGGAATTATTTAATACCATATGAAGATAACTGATTCATGACTAAAATTTGGACTTGCTATGCAGCATCCCAATAATCATATTGTGATGTGTTCAGAACAGAGGCAGCAGGGCAGACGGGCCACACCTAATTTAGGTAGGCACAATAAACATGCAGAAAATAATTATATGACTCAGCAGCACATGAGTGAAAGCCATCAAATTTTTCCTGACTCCTACTAAAATTTGCTGAGAACCAATTTCAACATGTCATATAATTACAAGAGTTTCACCAAAAGGTTGGTGAAGCTTGGGCGGCTCAACAAGGGTGAGCCACATATGTAGTTTACCTGTTAAAAACGGCTAAACGGCTCTTCCCCCAAACCTGAATAGGATTGTTAACTGCCAGACAGCTCAGGGCATTTTATTGCCTCCTTTTGGCCAAACACCTAAACAGCTGTAGGCTATTCCCCAATTTGTAAACCCTACCCTTTGAAGTGTATTATCTCCACCTTGCCTTAGGACAAATTGTGTTAAATAAATAGCACTGGGTCCTTAGACAAGGAGTAGTCTTCTAGCTCCTTTAGCTGAAGATCCTCTGACCCCCAATGCCTTTCAAAATTATCTTTCGTCCTTGGACTCCTTCTTGAATCTACGCATCAGCCCCCTTCTCCCCAATGCAGAACTCTTTGTAACACTGGGACAAGAACCCCAGCAAAAATTTCAGTCAACCACAGAGGTAACTGGAAAATACACATGCCCACACACATGAGATTAATAAAATAGTATCAGAAAAAAACTAAATACAAAGGAAAGTGGGGAAAAAAACAAACACAGTAGATTAGTCTTTCAAAAAACTATGATAAAATACTTAGAATTTAGTAATTTTTAGGCAAGAAAAAAGAATTACAAATGTACAACATTGTGACTGAGGAAACAAATGTAACCATAGATATAAAGCGCATTTAAAACTGTTAAATGAGATGGAATAGACATTTGCTACTTTTTCCAAGTCTTGTATCTTTTCTTCTCATTTTTCTTTGATGAAATACTCATTGACCACATTTCATTAAGGGAGGGACAGCCCATCACCAGCTCCAGCTTTGGACACAGGACCTAAGACAATGAAACATTTCAATTACCCAGTTTCCACACCTGGACCACAAGCTGCTTCAGGACTTAGGCATGTGAACTAGTTTAGGCCAATGGGAATCAGGCTGGGGTTTCCACGGATACAGTTAGAAAATAATGCTCTTTTCTGTTGAGTCTGAACCAAGTGGACATAAATCTAGAATTATCTACCTTAATGAAAATAAAACCAACACAGGTCATAATACACTTGAGTTCCTGGTTCTGGTTTTAGGCATCTAATGCTACCCTTGGATTTTATATTAAACAGAAATTGCCTTCTCCTCCCTTCCCTCATTCTCAATATAGTTAAAACCTGGCTTTCAAACCAAGCAGTTCTGATGATTTTTTTTTTATCCTATATGCATTTTTATGACAACAAATTTTCCACTGTGCATATAGGAAAAATAAATTATCAAAATAGATTTAGGAAAACCTAAATACTTAAAAAAATAATATCACTTCTCACATGTACACATCCTTTCCCATCAAACTTACCAGATTCAATTGGTTTATAATAAGTTCTTTATACTCCTTAGGGAATGTCTTATTCCTATGAATTAACTTGGACTAGAGTGATGCCATTCAATATAGCCATTGGCCACATTTGGCTATTGAGTATAGTCTGAATTGAAATGAACTCGGTATAATATATACTCTGAATTTCAAATAGTATAAACAAGGAATGCAGCATATTCTAAATAATTTTTATATTGATTACATGTTGAAATGTTATAATTTTGACATGATAGGTTAAATAAAATAAATTAATTTTTTTAAATCTTTTTTTTTCCACTCATGACCTCTTCAAACCCTTCTCCACCCCTTACCCCAGGCCTTCATCACCCTATTGTATGTGTCCATGGGTTATGCATATGTACATACAAGTACTTTGGTTGATCTCTTCCCATCCTTCTGACCTCTCCCACCTTCCCTCTGAGATTCCACAGTCCATTCCATGCTTCTATGTCTCTGGATCTATTTTGTTTATCAGTGTATTTTGTTCATTAGATTCCACATATGAGTGAGGTCATGTGATACTTCTCTGACTGGATTATTTCACTTAGCATAACACTCTCCAGGTCCCTCCAGGCTGTCTCAAAGGGTAAGAGATCCTTATATTTTATGTTGCTTTACCACAGCTTTTTAATCCACTTATCTACTGATGGGCACTTGGGCTGTTTCCAGATCTCAGCTATTGTAAATTGTGCTGCTATGAACATACGGCTGCATATATTCTTTCTGATTGGTATTTTGGGTTTCTTAGGATATATTCCTAGAAACAGGATCATTGGGTTGAAGGCAGTTCCATGTTTACTTTCTTGAGGAAACTCCATACTGTTTTCCATAATGGCTGCACCAGTCTGCATTCCCACCAGCAATGTACTAGTGAAATGGAATTTTTGGACTGGAACCCGGATTCTTTGTCTGCTGGAATCGAAGAATGAATCATGGACAGAAAGTGGTATACAAAGGTGAAGATTTATTGAATAACAAGTACAGACTCCCACATGGGGAGAGGGAAAGATCCCACAGAATGGACTCCCAAGTAGGGAGGTGGAGAAGAGTCCCACTGGGTTCCCTTTCCATATGGCTTATAAAGGCTGCAGATCCTGGTGCCTTGATATCCCCTCTGATTGGTCACTATTCCCTTACACTGGTTACTATAGTAACTCCTGGGCTCAAAAGTCAAACCTCACATGGGACTTGTGAGGTTCTCCTCCCCTCCTTCCTTAATGTTTTCCTATTTCCTTTGGTCTTTCTTCTTCTGGATGAAGGGCTTCCTTCCCTTTATTTTGTAAATATAGACCTTTTGCTGTTCCCAGCTCCCTCATTCTATGGAAATGTACCTGTTGCAGCTTTTTAGCTTCCTTGTTCTATGGAAATATACCTTCTGCTGCTCTGCAGCCCAGTGCTTCCTCCATGGTCCCCTTAATTTCCAAAATTTCCTAAACCTGTCCTATTTTACCCCTAAAATTTCTGTTTCACTAGGGTTCCCTTTTCTCCACATCCTTGCCAGCACATGTCATTTATTGACAGTAGCCATTCTGACAGGTGTGTGATGCTACCTCATCATTGTTTTTGATAGATCCTCCCTTTCCCCAACTGGTGGGCGAAGTATGACATAACCTGCACCTGCGGCCTGGACATACCAGGCACCTTATATGGACTAAACATTGAACCTCCAATCAGCACCTGCCAAATACCCTAAGCCCTTGTCCCTAAGTACCTGAATGACTAACTATGTACCTTATATGGACCATACATTAAGCCACCAATCAGCACATGCCCAGTACCCTAAGCCCCCATTCCTTCCCACTCCTCCCCTCAAAAGGCGTGTTCACCTCTGCACATGTTGTTGTTCTCCCCTTGCAAGACAGTCTGGCAGGGTCCTTCTCCTCTAATAAACCCTGTAGTCCTGGTTTTTCACCCTCTGCCTGATCTTTCAGTTTTAATTTGCATCTCTCAGATAATTAGTGAGTTTGAGAATTTTTTCATATGTCTCTTCCTTATGAATTTTCTGCTTTGGAGAAGGGTCTATTTAGGTTCTTTGCCCATTTTTAAATTGGATTAATTGTCTTCCTTTGTTAAGTTGTATTAGTCCCTTATATATTTTGTATATATATATATATATATATATATATATATATATATATATATAGTGTCTTTATTAGATGTATCATTGCTAAATATGTTCTCCCATACAGTGGGCTCTCTTGTAGTTCTGTTGATGGTTTCTTTTGCTGTGCAGAAGCTTTTTATTTTGATGTAGTCCCATTTGTTTATTTTCTCCTTAGTTTCCTTTGCCCTAGGAGATGTGTCAGTAAACGTATTGCTTCGAGAGATGTCTGAGACTTTGCTGCCTATGGTTTCTTCTACGTTTTTTATGGTTTCATGACTTACATTGAAGTATTTTATCCATTTTGAGTTTATTCTTGTGTATGGTGTAAGTTGCTGGACTATTTTTATATTTTTGCATGTATATGTCCAATTTTCCCAACACCATTTATTGAAGAGACTGTCTTGACTCCATTTTATGTTCTTGCCTGCTTTGTCAAATATTAATTAACTGTAATGTCTATTTCTGGGCTTCTGTTCTGTTCCATAGATCTATGTGCCTGTTTTTGTGCCATTACCAGGCTGTTTTGAATACAGTTGCTTTGTGGTGTACCTTGATATCTGGTATTGTGATCTCTCCTACTTTGTTCTTCTTTCTCAAGATTGCTGCAGCTATTCAGGGTCATTTTTGGTTCCATATCAATTTTTGGAATATTTGTTTTAGAGCTGTGAAATATGCTGTTCTTATTTTAGTAGGGTCTGCATTGAATCTGTAGATTGCTTTGGGTAGTATGGACATTTTAATGATGTTGATACTACCAATCCATGAACATGGTATAATCTTCCCCTCATTTATATCTTCCTCTCTCTTGTTTTTTCAACTTCCAGTAGTTTTCTGAGTACAAGTCTTTTACCTCCTTGGTTAAGTTTATTCCTAAATATCTTACGTTTTGTTGTTGTTATTGCAGTGGTAAATGGGGTTTTTAATTTCTCTTTCTGAGAGTTCATTATTGGTGTATAAAAATGCCATAGATTTCTGGTTGTTAATTTTGTATCCTGCTACATTGCCAAATTCCTTTATTAAATCTAGTAGTTTTGGTGGAGTCTTTAGGGTTTTTTATGTACAATATCATGTCATCTGCGAATAATGAGAGTTTTACTTCCTCCTTTCCAATTTGGATGCCTTTGATTTCTTCTTGTCTGATCATAGTGGCTAGGACTTCCAGTATTACGTTGAGTAAGAGTGTTGAAAGCGGACATCCCTGTCTTGTTACTGTTCTTAGGGAAAATGCTTTTAGCTTTTTTCCATTGAGTATGAGTTTGGCTGTAGGTTTGTCATATATGGCCTTTATTATGGTGAGATATGATCCCTCTATTTCCATTTTGCTGAGAGTTTTTATCAAAAATGGTGTTGATTTTGTCTGATGCTTTTTCTGACTCTATTTTTAGGATTATGTGATTTTTGTCTTTCAATTTGTTTATGTGATGTATCATGTTTATTGATTTGCTAATATTGCACCAACCTTGCTTCCCTGGAATAAATAACACTTGGTCATGGTGTATGATTTTTAAAATATATTTCTGGATCCTATTTGCTAAAATTTTGTTGAAGACTTTAGCATATATGTTCATCAGGGATATTGGTCTGTAATTCTCTTTCTTTGTAGTGTCTTTATCTAGTTTTGGAATTAGGATAATGCTGTCCACATAAAAACAGGTTTGAAGTGTTCCTTCCCCTTATATTTTTGGGAATATTGTGAGGAGGATAGGTAATCATTGTTATTAAAGTTTGGTAAAACTCCCCTGTGAAGCCATCCAGACTAGAGCTTTTGTTTGCTAGGAGTTTTTTGACTGCTACTTCTATTTCATCAGATGTTATTGTCCTATTCAGTTTTTCTGGTTCTTTCTGATTCAGTTTTGGAAGATTGTATTTTTTTAGGAATTTGATCATTTCACCCAGGTTGTCCAGTTTGATGGCATATAGTTGTTCATAGTATTTTCTTACAATCCTTTCTATTTCGGCAGTGTCAGTTGTTACTTTTCCTCTTTTATTTCTGATTTTATTTATTTGGGCTCTTTCTCTTTGTTTCTTGATGAATCAGGCTGTTTATCAATCTTGTTTATCTTTTCAATGAAATAGCTCTTGTTTTCATTGATTATTATTTTTTTTAGTCTATATGTCATTTATTTCTGCACTATTCTTTATTATTTTCTTCCTTCTACTTACTCTGGGCTTTTATTGTCATTCTCTTTCTAATTCTTTAAGTTGTAGAGTTTAATAGTTTATTATTAATTTTTCTTGTTTTTTGAAGTAGGCCTATAGTGCTATGAACCTCCCTCTTAGGGCTGCTTTTGCTATGTCCCAGAGATTTTTGGTTTGTTGTGTGATGGTTTTCATCACACAACAAAGCTTCCTGGAAGTTTTTTATTTGCTTCTTGATCTCCTTGGTAATCAATTATCTGTACTAATAATAGCCTAGGGCCATCATGACCTCAATGACCAGATGGACAGCCAGTCAGCAGGAAGTGCATGGAGCACCTCTCAGTCCCTCCTCTGTGGCCCACAGGCTCCTATCACAGCAAGGCTGGTGGCAGGCAGGCAGGCAGGGCAGCAGGGTGAGGTGGGCACGGTGAGGTTGTTAGTCGCTGCCACAGTGGCTGCGGATCAGGCCCAGAGAGAGGACGGGATAGAGAGGAAGGGCCTGATCCTCAGCCTCTGTGGCTGCTGGCGAGACCCAGAGAGAGAGAGAGAGAGGCAGGGCCTGATCAACAGCTGCCATGGCTGCTGGTGAGGCCTGGAGAGAGAGGCAAGGCCTGATCAGCAGCTGCTGTGGAGGCTGCAGATAAGGCCCAGAAATAGGCCCAGAGAGAAAGGCAGCTGTCAGCAGGGCCATTCTGGATTTCCCAGAAGAGCCAATGGCTGCCTAGGAGGCAGAGCTTTTGATGCTGACTGGCATAGAAACCAACCAATCAGAACCTAATCTGGGTGAACTGCAAAGGCAGAACCTAAGGTGGAGGATGAGGTGGGGTTTTAAGGGAAACAGCTGTTTGGTGTAAGGTGTAAGAAAGTGGTTCAATTTTTTAATAACCAGTTTGGCAGTATAGTGCATATGGCTGGCTATCAGTCCAGATATAGGGATTATGTATTTTTGCCTGCAAAGAGCATCTCCTCCTGCTGAAAAAGGCTCCCCCCCATTTAAGCAATCCTATCCTATATAATCTATCTATACTAATAAAAGGGTAATATGCTAATTAGACCGGGTCAACCGGTTATCTTCCGGACATCCAACTTCCTTCCAAACAAAGCCATGGTGGTGGGGACCAAGGAAGAGGCAGTTAGGGGTGATCAAGCCGTCAAGGGAGGGCAGTTGGGGGCAAGATCAGGCCAAGAGGGGGTTAGGGGCAATCAGGCCAGCAGTGGAGGGCAGTTGGGGGTGACCAGGTTGGCAGGGGAGGGCAGTTAGGGGCTGTCAGGCCAGCAGGGGAGAGCATTTAGGGGCAATTAGGCCAGCAGGGGAGCAGTTAGGGGTGATCAGACAGGCAGGCAGAGATGGTTAGGGGCAATCAGGCAACAGGCAGAGGCAGTTAGGGGTGATCAGAGAGGCAGGCAGGTGAGCAGTTAGGAGCTAGTGGTCCCAGATTGCAAGAGGGTTGTCCAACTGCCTGCAGTCAGACATCCCCCAAGGGGTCTCCGATTGGAGAGGGTACAGGGTGGGCTCAGGGAACCCTCCTTGTGCATGAATTTCATGCACCAGGCCTCTAGTCCTATATAATAAAAGGGTAATATGCAAATAAACCAAATGGCAGAACAACCTAACATCAATCAAAGCGTAATATGCTAATGATATGCTAAGGCTGCTCAACCACTCCCCATGATGTGCACTGACCACCAGGGGGAAGATGCTCTGACTGGTAGGTTAGCTTGCTGCTGGGGTCTGGCCTATCAGGACTGAGGTAGACGTGCAGGACACGCCCTGGAACCTGATCCCACAGGCCACTCCCCTTGGGAGGGTGCCAGACACAGGGCTCATGGCTGGTGAACGCTGCTGCAGCAGTGTGAGCCTCTCCAGATCAGGACTGACTAATTGGGCACAAGCCTGTGGCAGGCACCGTGGGTCTGGGATTGAGCGTGGCAGGTAAGAGCTGCAGGCTGTGTTGGACTGCAGGTTTAGGCCTGATCCCTACAGGCCACCCAGAGGGACCCACCCATGCATGAATTGTTTTAATTTTAGTCTGGAAGATCTATCCAGTGAAGTCAGCGGGGTGTTAAAGTCCCCTACTATGACTGTATTGCTGTCTATATCTCCCTCGAAGTCCTCCAGAAGTTTTTTTATGTATTTATTTTTTATATAGGTGCTCCTATATTGGGTGCATATATATTTACCAGGGTTATAACCTTTTGTATTATGTAATCATCTGTACTGTCTCTTGTTATGGCCTTTATTTTGAAGTCTATTTTGTCAGATATGAGTATTGCTACCCCAGCTTTTTTTTTTTTTTACCTTTGCATTTGCATGGAAAAATTTTTTCCGTTCTTTCACTTTCATCCTGTATGAGTCTTTTGTTCAGAGGTGGGTCTCTTGTAGACATCATATAATTGGGGCATGTTTTTGTATCCATTCATCTCTTTATGTCTTTTGATTGGAGCATTTAATTTATATACATTAAAGGTTATTGTTGGTAGGTACTTATTTATTGCCATTTTAATTCTATATGCCTAGGTTTTTCTCTCTCTCTGTTTCTTCTCCTCATTACAGCAGTCCCTTTAGCATTTTTTGCAGTGCTGATTTGGTGGTGATAAACTCCTTTCACCTTTTTTTTTTTTTGTCTGGGAAACTCTTTATCATCAATTTTGAATGATAGCCTTGCTGGATATAGTAATCTTGGTTTCAGATCCTTGTTTTTCATTGCCTTGGATATTTCATGCTATTCGCTTCTGTCCTGTAGAGTTTCTGATTGGAAATCAGCTGACAGCATTATGGGAGCTCCTTTGTAGATAGCAAATTGCTTTTCTTTTGCTGCTTTTAAGATTCTCTCTTTGTCTTTAATTTTTGGCATTTTAATTATGATGTGTCTCAGCATGGGCCTGTTTGGGTTCTTCTTGCTTGGGACTATCTGTAGCTCCTGAACTTGTGTGACTTTTTTATTCACCAGGTTAGAGAAGTTTTCTGCCATTATTTCTTCAAACACATTCATTACCCCTTTCTCCCATTCTGCCATTTCTCACACTCCTACTATGCGAATATCGTTACCTTTTATGTTGTCCCACAGCTCTCTTAAGCAGTTACCCTGTTTTTTAATTTTTGGTTCTCTTATTGAGTGATTTTTTTCTGCCCTGTCTTCTAATTCATTAATCCAATCCTTGGCTTCCCCTAATCTGCTATGTATTCTTTCCTTCCACTCTTTTCTTTATTAGTGCAATGTCATTCTTTATAGTTACTATATCTTTTATCATGGAGTTGAGTATCTTTGCCATCATTATTCTGAACTCCATGTCTGATAAATTTTTTATCTCCATTTCATTTAGCTCTTCTTCTGGAGAATTTTCTTGTTCTTTCATTTGGGACTTTTTTGTTGTTGTTGTTGTCTCCCCATTTTGGCTGCCTGTTTGAGTTTGTGTCTGTTTATTAGGTAGATCTGCTGTGAGCCAAAATCTCTGGTGCAGGTCAATTTCAGACTCTGTGACTGGCCACGAGTCCCCTGTTTGCAGCTATCAGCAATCCACAGCTTGTGGCTCCCTCTGCCGGGACTGGGTGCCTTTGGAAAGGACCAAGATGTGCACCAGGGTCCGCTTTTCTTAGCCCATTGCTACAGATTAGATTAGGCAAATACTAAAAGCCTCCAGAGACCTGCCTCTGCCTGCAGTCCCATTGATACTCAGTTTTGATTAACCTTAGGCTATCGACCACAGAGTGAGGTGAGATGTCTTCCAACAGTGTGGG
Source organism: Plecotus auritus (assembly GCF_963455305.1). Lineage (NCBI taxonomy): Eukaryota > Metazoa > Chordata > Mammalia > Chiroptera > Vespertilionidae > Plecotus > Plecotus auritus. The sequence continues at coordinate 138,903,437 of NC_137771.1, forward strand.
ACAACTGCCTTCCCCCCAGTCAAAAACTGCTGGGATAGCTAAGGTTCATAGGAGAAAGGTGTCCTCTGCAGTGTGAGGGAATGACTCAGCACAGGAAACCAGAGTTGCTGCCTCTGTCGTCCAATCCCAGAGCCCCCAAACCTGGCTTCTGCTTATCCAGCTCCAGTTTATTCTACCCTCCCTCTGCAGGAGCCCAACATGGTGGCTGCACATGAAATTTTATGCATTGGCCCTTCAGGAGGGTGCCTGCATTTCCAGCCATCTCTCACTAACAGAAAGCAACTGTGCTGCTTTTTGCAGCCAAATGTTATGTGGGCACCTTTCTCAGTTCTGATACTCTAGGCTGGGTAGCCCAGCTTGGGATTTAGACACCAGAGTTCTTAATGGGAACCCCCGATTTCTCCACAACTTCATCTGCTGTCTGTGGGAGCCTGGCCAGACTTTTCGTGCTTCTGCACTTCCTACCAGTCTCTTTGTGGTCTTGACGCTCTGTCCACTGTTATCAGGGTTTTCTCCAGCTAGTCTTCAGTAGATTTTTCTAGGTGGTTTTTCTGTATTTTAGTTGTATTTACAGTTTGGTCCTGGGAGAGTGTCAGTGTAACTTTCACTTGTTCTGCTGCCTTTTTGAGTGTAACTTTTACTTGTTCTGCTGCCTTTTTGGAATCCAATTTTATGTTTTAAATTTTACCTTTTAAATATGACTACTGATAATATTTAAAATCACATGTGCCTGGCCAGTGTGGCCCAATTATTGAGTGTCAACCCATGCATCAATGAGTTGCAGATCTATTTCCAGTCAGGGCATACATCCAGGTTGCAGACGCCATCCCCAGTAAAGAGCATGCATGAGGCAGCTGATTGATGTTTCTCTCTCGCCCTGTACTCTCTCTCTAAAAATCAATAAAAATATAGCAAAAGAGAGAGAGAGAGAGAGAGAGAGAGAGAGAGAGAGAGAGAGAGAGAATAAACCTCATTTAAAAAAGTCACATATGTAGTTCACATTTGTGGCTTGTATTATACTTACCTAGTGTTTGTATCCAGGACATAAACATTTAAAAAATCTTAGAAAAATACATGGGACATTTTTTTTCTTTATACTAATATTTTGATTGTAATTTTGCAAATGTAGCATCACCTTAATATATAAACCCTGATAAGGATTTAAAATAAACAAATGGACACACACTGCCTTTTTGAGTGTAAATAACTATCTTTATATTGGGCCTAACAAAGTTTGAAAATCTTGACAAAAATGGACTTGCCATTATGGAAACAATTTTACTGACACATAAATGTAGAACTGGCTCAAATGTATCACCAAGTCCATATCTTGGCTCCTGCTTGACACTGTTCTCAGGTTCTGATTGGTGGCCCCATTGGCTTCAGACTCAGAGCTTGATGACGCTAAGTTCAGTAGGTGAGAGTTGTCATCTGGTAAACCCACACAAATCTTGGGAGTCATTTTCTGACACTAGCTTGAGTTATGTCACTTACATTTTTATGGAGGAGAGTAGAAGACTGATTTTGTGTTTAAATATAATACTTATATTTATGACTTCGTGGCAGAGACCACTAGGTGGTCTACTCTCAGTTTCTTTCTTAGTAATATGACCCTGGTATTTACTAGACACAATAAGTAAATACCATATTTCCCTAAGACCCTGGCAGCCAGATGAGTAGGTGATTAACTCTAGCCAGTGGGATATTGGGTATCCCAACAGGAATGAGCATCCTTCCTCATCCTTGTTTCCTTCTTTTAGGCTGAAATGCAGAGATTGAAATGCTAATGTGACTGCTGAGTTTAAATAGCCTCTTTTTGATCACAAGGTGTAATGTGTATGAAGAATCACAGACAATGTTATCAAAGGAACCTGAAAACTTGATGATTAAGAAACTTTTATATTAGACTTAGACTGGTTTGGATTACATGAGATATAACAGTATCTTGTTTAAGCCACTATTATTTTGAGTTTACTATTACTCAAGAGTGGACCTTATTTTACTGATACAATTACAAACTATCTTGTGTAAGCTCCAGATCATGAATTTTTAATAGCTGTTAAAATTAAGGAACAGTATAAATCACATTTTACTCACATATTTTTAGTAAATACTTGATTTGATATTTTCTTTTATTTTATTGTATATTTCTTTAGACATCCTATTTTCTTTACATTAATATTTTGATTATAATGTTGAACATCAATTTTAAACTCTAATGTTCAATAGTTTAAGATACTTACATAGTAATGTGTGAATTGCAATTATTATGTTTTTTAAAAAACAGTTTATCATTACATAATTTGGGAAGTGTCAGCTTGATTATTTAAATTCACATACATTTTTGCTCTAGTATTTATTATGAACATCCTAGCAGTTATTAAATTAATACCAAAATTCCTGTTTGGACATGAGGTTTCACTTGTCTTATGAAAATTTATATAGACAAAATTTTTCTTACCTTAGTGTTTTAGATAATATCATAGATATCTATATGTGTGTGAAATAAAGATGTGTATAAATAACATTTAAAAATACGAAAAATCGAAATTAATTTGAAGGATAGAATGGATACAGTGTGTAAGGGATCTGACCATAGTAAAATAACTTTTTTTCTTCTACTTAGAAACTAATTCAGGAATAAAGCAGGATTAAAAGAGTTGCTTGAGTAAGCTAGTAGGCTTAGAGAAATATATTTATTTCAGGAAAGAAAGGAGAGTGAATCCTATAGATTCCAAGGGAACAACAGAGATCAATCAACCTGAGTATGCAGAGAGGGAGTCCTGGTCAAAGTCTCATGCAAAGACAGGGTTGGCAGTGATACGAAAAATTCAAGTAAGGGAAATGTGAGGCTTAAAAGGAGGGAGAATTATGTTGAATCAGAGAATCAGGTCAAGAGGAGGTTGCAGAAGCCCGTAGATAAATGTAAGAGTAGAAGCAGAGAGTAGATGGAGAGAGATTGGAAGCTATTTAACAGAAAATCTGATAATAGCCTAGGACTGTCTTCATTGCCAATGCAGCGTTAAAAATGCCATCAATGTGATTTACTGAGGAGGAATGCACCACTTGAATGAGAACTTTAAGAAGAAAAATAGTGGAAGAAAGAAGATCAGTTTTGTCTTCATCAAGTCAGTAATGAGAGAGCCCCAGATACCCTTAGTTAAATTGATAGGGGGAGTTCAGAGGTGGATAAACGTTCTGGGTGAATTCATCAAATTGAGAGCAATAGGGTTTCACAAAATTGAAGTGTTCTTAGAACTCAAGTCAAATGCTGTGACTCTTCTGATCCTTAAAAATTGTTCAAAACATACATGATGATGAAATGATTTCAAATAAGTGAATAATTTCACAATTATTTTGAGTGACAGCATAACAAAACATATTGAATATGGGTATTACTTTTAACTTTTTTTCTCACTAGGAAATGGGTCCTGATAATAAATTTGTGTTACATTGGGGATAAAAATAATTCCATAGTACTACTGAAAAGGTTACAAACTATACATTCAGAAGGATTTATAATGGAAAGAATGAAACAGAATTGGACTGAGCCACACTGATAGCATCATTCACACCAACTCACAACAAGGACATATGTTTGCATTTTTTCAGTGTGCAAGGCACTGAAACGAACAGCCTCTGCCAAGTGGCTTCCAGAACATTTTCCATGTCCAGGAAGGAAAATCGAATGCTTACTTACAAGAATATCATTTTGTTACACATATGAATTCTGTTAGGACTCCTGGTATCAACATTGAAGTATTAGAGATATGTGCATTTTTTCCCCAGGTGGTACAGTTTATTTCATTCTTGCATGGCCCAGGTGTTTCTCTTGCACTCACACATAAGGGGTCAATGAACCCAGGCATATATTAGAGTGGAAATAAGTTTTAAATTATTGCCTTGAATCACTTTTCAAATATTTCAAAGTATTTTCTATTAAAAAGAACATAAAATATAATTTTTAATATTTTTGCATTTTTATATCCATGTGGATATTTTATGGCAAATTTAATTGGATTTATATTAAGTCTAATTTATATATATATTATATAATCGTGTGTATATACAGACACACCCACATATATATACACATGTAAATATATATATATATACACACACACACATACACTGGAGGCCCAGTGCACGAATTTGTGCATGAGTGGGGTCTGGCCTGCCTGGCCCCAATCAGGGCCTTATCAGGGCTGAGCTGGTTTGGGGGAGGGATTGCAGGTGATTGGCCAGTGGGACCCTCCCCCAATTGGGGTGGGGGGGCTGATTGGGGGCAGGGCTGGCCGTGGGGAGGGACTGTGGGGCTGTGGGCGATGGGCCAGCTGATCCTGCTCCCGAATGGGATGGGGGTGGCTAGTAGGGGGTCAACAGCTGGGGGAGGGACCGGGGAAAGTTGGCCAGCCAGCCCCACCCCTGATTGGTGTGTAGGGGGCCGATTGGGGGGTGGAGCTGGCTGGGGGAGGAGACGTGGAGGGTTGGCCAGCTGCACCGCCCTCAATTGGGGTGGGAGAGGCCGATCAGGGGCAGGGCCGGCTGGGGGGAGGGGCTCCGGCTGGCCCCACCCCCCAATTGGGCTGGTTTGCTGACTGCAGTGGGCGTCATAGCGACTGGTCATTCCAGTATGGCCTTATGGTCGCTGGCTTTTTATATATATAGATAACTGTGTATCTATGTACATATATAGTTAGACCTGAAAAGCTTTTGGAATATCTTTAAGAAAGTAAAGGAAAAGCAAAAATGGGAAGAGTATGGCTCCTTTTTCTAAGTAATTCAGATTTATGAAGGTCCAAGTTCTCATTGCAGCTATGCAACCCTGACTTTCAAAAATTAAGCTCATTTCTTTTCCCATCTGCTTTGAGAAATAGGAAACAGAACAAAAATCTCTCCATAGTATGTGAATATTGATTTTAGATAGGTTGGGAAGAGAAGAATGGATTTATTGAAAAATTTTACACAATTTTATTTAAAAATTAAGTAGCACTCCAATAGTGCCATATAGAATGTAAAGCAATTCTATACACATCACATTTGAATTCTCATGAAAATAAGTTATGCTTCTCCCCAAACTTGTATCCTAATATATACAGCTATTTATGATATACATCTTAATTTGGCCTCATCTCTGGCTTCATTTTATGTATTAGTTTATATATTCTTCATTCTTTTCTCCCTATAAATTGTTACCTTTATTTAATTACATATTCTTAAACATTTCTTTAATATTCCCTTAAACAAGATGAATTATAATTAATTAAAAAAAGAAAATAATATCTATACTAATAAAAGGGTAATATGCAAATTTGTAACGACGCCCTCACAGTAACAACCAAACAGCAGGCTGCGTAGGGCGACAAGGCCAGCAGGGGGGTTAGCGAGTGAAGACCAAACAACTGACCAGCAGGCTGCATGGGGCAACCAGGCCAGCAGGGGGGTTAGTGAGGGGTGATCAGGCCAGCAAGGGGGACAGTGAGGGGCGACCAGGCCGGCAGAGGGGCAGTTGGGGGCAACCAGGCCAGCGGGAGGGCAGTTGTGGACAACCAGGCTGGTGGGGGGGGCAGTTGGGGGTGGCCAGGCTGGCAGGGGAAGCAGTTGGGGGTGACCAGGCCAGCAGAGGGGGACAGTTGGGGGCGAGTTGGCTGGCAGGGGGGGCAGTTAGGGGCAACCATGTTGGCAGGCAGGTGAGTAGTTAAGAGCCAGTGGTCCCGTATTGGAGAGGTTCCAGGCTGGGCTGAGGGGAACCCCCCACCATGCACGAATTTTGTGCACTGGGCCTCTAGTTATATTACAATATTAAAAAAATTAATGAGTTTAAGGTGATTCAGTCTACCTTCGTATATGATAATACTAGAGGTCTGGTGTATGAAATTCGTGCACTGGGGGGTTAGGGTGGTCCCTCAGCCCAGTCTGCACCCTCTCTAATCTGGAA